>NC_136059.1:41988753-42606823 GCF_964261635.1 Lissotriton helveticus
GGGGGGAATTAAAAAGGAAGGTCTTTAATTGTTTACGAAACACAGAAAGGTTGGGATTGGCTCTGAGATGTAGTGGCAGGATGTTCCAAGTTCTGGACGCATTGTGGGCGAACGTCTTGCCGCCTGATCTGGATCTTTTTATTCTCGGAGCCACTGCTAGAAAGGTCTGGCTGGAGCGGAGGCTTCTGTTGGGAATGTAGTGAGTAACTAGGTCGCGGGTAATGCTGGGGCCTGTGTCCCAGAAAGCTTGGTGGGCTATGCACATTGCCTTAAAAAGAACTCTCTGCCGAACCGGTAGCCAGTGAAGGCTAACCAGTCCGGCCCTCACTGATTGTCTACGAGGGATCTTGAGCAGTAAACGCGCTGCGCAGTTCTGCACTATCTGCAGTCTGCGCAGGGTGTACTCTGGGGCACCGAGATAGAGCACATTGTTAAAATCAAGGCGTGAGTGTATAAGACCTTGTATAGCTACCTGTTTGGCTTCCATGGGAAGGAAGGGAAAGATTTTATTTAACATCCTCATGATGCCAAAACAGGTGGCAGATAGTTTTGTGGCCTGAACGTTGAAGGACAGAGATATGTCCAGCCACACTCCAAGGCTCTTGATGTTGTTTTTGGGGGCTGGAGGGGGACCCAGACACGGAGGCCACAAGGAAGGGTGGAGGCCAAGATCTGCGGGTAGGAGCATCAGCTCCGTTTTGTCCCCATTCAACTTGAGGGATGATGAGGACATCCAAGTGTTCACCTCCTCTAGGCATTCTCTAAGCCCACCTGGCGCAGGCCGGCTTGCCTACTGCGCCAGTGAGACCACCAGCTGCGTGTCGTCCCCATAAGAGATGATCTTAACCCCGAATGGGTGGACGACCTCAGCCAGTGGCCTCATATACAGGTTGAAGAGTGCGGGGCTCAGAGAGAAGCCCTGCGGAACTCCGCACTTTAGAGGTCTGCTAGAGGACACGGACTCACCCTCAAAGACTCTAAAGGATCTGTCCTCCAGAAAGGACTTAAACCATAACCAGGCTTTGTCCTCAATCCCGGCGCAGGACAGACGCCGCGCTTAGATCAAGGAGGATCACTCCCACTGATCCTCCTTAATCCAGGATTTTTCTAGCTTCCTCGGTGACCATGAGGAGAGCGGTCCCAGTCCCGTGTTTCGGTCTGAAGCCCGTCTGGGTGGGGTCTAGTAAGTGATGATTTTCCAGGAAGTTCACTAGCTGTTGATTGCTCACCCATGGGAGTAGGGAGATGGGACGGTAGTTACCCAAGTCAGACGGGTCTAAATTGGGTTTCTTGAGTAACGATCTGACCATAGCCTGTTTCCAGACGGCCGGAACAGTGCTGGATGTAATGGATGCATTTAGTACCTCCTTTCTTATAATAGGCAAGGTGATCTTGGAGGCAGCCATTATTACGTCAGGTGGAGCAGGATCGTCCGGTGAGCCGGATTTGACACTGTGCGCTAGTGATTCAAGGGTAGTGGGGTCTAGTAGGGGAAAATGGGTCAGGGTGGGTTGAGGTAGATAGTGGGGGGAGCCGGGGGGTTGATCAGTTGGATTGAGGAGTTGATTTTTTTTTTTAGGAGGGAAGGCCAAGTAAATAGTGTTTACTTTCTGATAGAAGAACTCAGCAACGTTATTGCAATGAGTGACAGATTTTTCGGCATGCAGCGCAGGGAGGGGCTTCGTTAGCTTTTTGACAATCTGGAAAATCTCCTTAGGTTTAGACTTGGCCCACAATATTCTATCGGAGAAATAGGTCAATCAATCAATCAATCAATCTTAGCTTTATTCGATTTCTGTATAAGAATCATAAAAGCAACAGCAGTACATAGGTGGCCTGGGCTGCTTTTATTTGAGCTTTATACTCGCCGATAGATTCTCGGTAGCGGGTTTTATTGTCTGCCGAGTCATCTAAACGCCAGCGTCTTTCCGACCTTCTACATAGACGTTTCTTGTCCCTGAGAGCCTGCGTGTACCAAGGGGCAGTTTTGTGGGAGCGCTTCAGCGTAGTCTTGCTCATTGGGAGAGTTGCGTCAAGGGTTTGAGTGACCCAGTTGACATAGGCCTGATTTGCAAGGACAGGATCCTCCTGATCACGGGGTTGAGAGCTGGCCAGTTTGATAGACCAGTTATCAACCTCGAGACGGGACCAGGCTCGCCTGAGCCTAGAAGTAGGGGCGGATGACACTGGTTTGAGCGATGTCCAGCTGATAGGGACCAGGAAGTGGTCTGTCCAAGGCAGAGGGATTAATGGGCCGGCTAGGAGATCGGGACAGTTGCTGAAAACAGGGTCCAGCAGGTGGCCTTTAACGTGAGTAGGAGTAGTGACACGTTGGGTGAGTTGCAGGGCTGCTAGATCGTCTGACAAGGTGGCGGCTGTGTGGTCAAAAGGGGAGTCAAAATGAAGATTAAAGTCACCTAGCAGAGTAAAATTAGAGGTGGTGCTGACTCTATCGGCCACACTTGAGGGTAGCTTTTCATGGAACTGCTTCGAGGGGCCGGGAGGGCGGTAAATAAGAGTACCTGAGAAGCAACTGTTGGGCGAGAGTTCGATGTTAAAGCCAAGACTCTCACAGTCCGGGATGGTTTCAGAGGCGACTCGGCAGTGATATTGTTCCTTATAAATGATGGCCAGGCCTCCTCCTCTCCCTTTAGGTCGGTCTTGCCTTGTGATTTGGAAACCTGACGGGAGAGCATCTACTACAGCGGGATCGGACTCAGAGGTAAGCCAGGTTTCTGTCAGGAACAATATGTCAGGAGTGTGTTCCTCTAATAAAAGTGCAATTTCAGCGCTGTGCTTTGGCAGGGAGCGACAGTTCAGTAGGAACATGCGAAAGTCGTGTGTGGGTTCAGAGTTAGGTTTGGGCTTAAGGGGGAGAAGGCAGTTGGGGCAGATTTGTGGCAAAGCATCGGCTTGAAAAATATGCTGAGTGCAAAAGCTGGCAGAAGGCCTAAGGCCATAGAGGGTTTCCATGTTGTAGCATCTGTGCTCTAATGGCTGAGATGCAGGGGAGGTGGCCCAGGGCCCGGACTCGGTGCGGACGAGCGCAGACGAGCTTGCCTTATGCGCGCCTTCGGCGCGCAATCGTCGCGCCCGCTGCGCTCGTCCGCTGCGCCTCCGGAACATGCACATTTTTGTAGGGAGGGGAGAGTGCAAGGGGCGTGGCCTCGAAGTGGGCGTGTCCCAGTCAGGGCGAGGGGAATGGAGTTGGCAGGAAAACGGGGATTTCGCCCTTACCAGCGCTCGTTTTTCAGCAGGAAAGGGTGCCTGCACACTGTAGTTGTGTGACAGGGAAGGTGAGTGATTTTAAAAGCAAAGTGAAATTTTACAATTTTAAAACAAAAACAAATGCTCAGTCTTTCTTGCTACTCCCGGCTGTGCCTCAGGAGTGTTTAAAGTTATCTAAGCACTAGTAACGCAGCGCGTCTTTTATAACTTTGAAGAGGGGGGCGTGGCCTCGAAGTGGGCGTGTCCCAGTCAGGGCGAGGGGAATGGAGTTGGCGGGAAAACGGCAATTTCGCCCTTACCAGCGCTCATTTTTCAGCAGGAAAGGGTGCCTGCACACTGTAGTCGTGTGACATCTTTGCAGTGAAGCAGTAGGTAGGTCCCTCCCTCCCCTCTGCAGCTGTTTTTCTGGATGCAACCAAATCGTTTGATACGCTGGAGAGGCCATATGTGTTCTCACTCCTTGCCCGCATTGGTACGAGTCCTGCCTTCATTAAAAATATTGCATTATTCTATATCTCCCCGACAGCCAGGCTGCAGATCAACGGGGTCATCTCCCCTTGAGTTGCCGTTGCTCGAGGCAGAGTTATCCGCTTTCGCCCCTCCTCTTTGACATAGCCATGGAGCCGCTGGTGGCAAGATTGCGGCTGCATCATGCTCGAAGGGGGCTCAATTTCACGCCCAGGATAATCCTTGAGTCTATGTATGCGTATGATGTGACTCTGTACGTCAACAATCCGGCAACCAATCTTGATCTCCTTATATCGGTGGCCTTTCAGGTGTTAATGTTAACCGCTTAACCGTGGCGTGAATTCTGTTGCGGTGCGGGAGTTTGAATGAGAGGGGCGGGGCCCCATCAGCCAAGGGACGTGCACAGCACTAGCGAGTTAGTGCTCACAACGGCCGTTGGCCGATGGGAGCACGGAAGGGGCTCACTGGGGGAAATCTATGATTTTTCTCTCACTGCCGCTACGGTCACGTTTTAGTCAGAATTCTCACTTAAATGGGCAGACTCCCCTGTGAAGTACCTTGGTATTTGGATTAGTAGGGATTACAAGGAGCTGTGGAGGTATAACTACTGCAGGCTCATAGCGTGGCTAGAGAACCGCTTACCCTGCTCAAATATAATATCTCTTGAATGAGCAAGAGGGCAACCTCGGGGGATGTGGGAGACTCTTATGCTCCTGTTTGAGCAGGGCGGTCTGGGAACGCCTGATATGTAACAGTACCACAGCTGCGTGCAGGCCCAATTTGGGTGCCATTGGGTATACCCGACCCTTTTTATGGCGCACACCACCCCAAAAATGACCAAGCAGACCCAGTTCCGCTGCACATGTTGCTGTTTTGCCTGCAAAATCGTCAGAGGCCTGGGATTGACACGGTTGGCTGCACATTCTGGGCCTTGCAGCAACTACACCACAGGGCACACCTAAACACCTTATTTGCACCATCGATGCCGCTCCCTAGACACCCAGTATTGCCTTTCACGAATGATGCAGGGGTCTGTCAGAGGCTGCGCAATCTTCAGTTGCAAACGTTGGGACATGCCATCCTGGATGGTATCTTTATTGATTTGGACACTGCACTGGGGGATGAACATACTGGTCTACTTGATGGACTGACTTACTTCCAATGTGGGCAGTGATTCGAGCGCCATATACCTCATCCCCAGTTGCGCCTCTACCTTTCCATGTTTGGAAGCTTTTTTAGCTAACCCCTCGCCCTGCAACCTTATATCATGCATCTATTCCGGCATGCAGCGCGAATCTCCAATCAGCTTTCCCCCCGCTCAATGCGAATGGGAGGAAAGCCTGGGAACCCTACGTTTTGTTGTACACAGTCAAGAGATGTCACCCAATTATACATTCTGAACTACTCCTGAGGCAGAAGCCGGGAGTTGCTAGTCTGCTCTTGCTCAGATTTTAAAAGACTGTAATTCTTACACCCACTTTGTTACCTCTTAAACTTGCACCGCATTTCACTGCCTCTATCCCCTTTCAGCCGATTAGGAGCTGAGTTGCATTTTTGGGACAAGGAGGCTGCCTGTAAGTTCAGCTGCCATCTTGGGGGAGGCAGGCTCGCTGGTTGGCGGACTAATCCTGCTGGCGCGCGCTGTGACGCTATAAATCAAGCATCCTGTATCGGCTCACACTAGACCTTCTGAACTACTCCTGAGGTGGAAGCCGGGAGTTGCTATTTGGCACTTATTGTTATTTTAAAAACTGTAACTTTTATATCCACGCTGTTACTTTTCTAATTTGCGCCGCTTTTCCTTGCACTTTCTGCATTTTCTGCAATACTCCTGAGGCGGAAGCCGGGAGTTGCTAGTCTGCTCTTGCTCAGATTTTAAAAGACTGTAATTCTTACACCCACTTTGTTACCTCTTAAACTTGCGCCGCATTTCGCCGCCTCTGTCCCCTTTCAGCCGATTAGGAGCTGAGTTGAATTTTTGGGACAAGGAGGCTGCCTGTAAGTTCAGCAGCCATCTTGGGGGAGGCAGGCTCGCTGGTTGGCGGACTAGGCCTGCTGGCGCGCGCTGTGATGCTATGAATCAAGCGTACTGTATCGGCTCACATTAGACCCTCTGAACTACTCCTGAGGCGGAAGCCGGGAGTTGCTATTTGGCACTTATTGTGATTTAAAAAACTGTAACTTTTATATCCACACGGTTACTTTTCTAATATGCACCACTTTTCCTTGCACTTTCTGCACTTTCTGCAATACTCCTGAGGCGGAAGCCGGGAGTTGCTAGTCTGCTCTTGCTCAGATTTTAAAAGACTGTAATTCTTACACCCATTTTCTTACCTCTTAAACTTGCACCGCATTTCGGCGCCTCTGTCCCCTTTCAGCCGATTAGGAGCTGAGTTGCATTTTTGGGACAAGCAGGCTGTCTGTAAGTTCAGCGGCCATCTTGGGGTAGGCAGGCTCGCTGGTTGGCGGACTAGGCCTGCTGGCGCGCGCTGTGACGCTATAAATCAAGCAACCTGTATCGGCTCACATTAGACCTTCTGAACTACTCCTGAGGCGGAAGCCGGGAGTTGCTATTTGGCACTTATTGTGATTTTAAAAACTGTAACTTTTATATCCACGCTGTTACTTTTCTAATTTGCTCTGCTTTTCCTTGCACTTTCTGCACTTTCTGCAATACTCCTGAGGCGGAAGCCGGGAGTTGCTAGTCTGCTCTTGCTCAGATTTTAAAAGACTGTAATTCTTACACCCACTTTGTTAACTCTTAAACTTGATCCGCATTTCGCCGCCTCTGTCCCCTTTTAGCCGATTAGGAGCTGAGTTGCGTTTTTGGGACAAGGAGGCTGCCTGTAAATTCAGCGGCCTTCTTGGGGAAGGCAGGCTCGCTGGTTGGTGGACTAGGCCTGCTGGCGCGCACTGTGACGCTATAAATCAAGCGTCCTGTATCGGCTCACATTAGACCTTCTGAACTACTCCTGAGGCAGAAGCCGGGAGTTGCTATTTGGCACTTATTGTGATTTTAAAATTTTTAACTTTTCTATCCACGCTGTTACTTTTCTAATTTGCGCCGCTTTTACTTGCACTTTCTGCAATACTCCTGAGGCAGAAGCCGGGAGTTGCTAGTCTGCTCTTGCTCAGATTTTAAAAGACTGTAATTCTTACACCCACTTTGTTACCTCTTAAACTTGCGCCAAATTCAGCCGCCTCTGTCCCCTTTCAGCTGATTAGGAGCTGAGTTGCATTTTTGGGACAAGGAGGCTGCCTGTAAGTTCAGCGGCCATCTTGGGGGAGGCAGGCTCGCTGGTTGGCGGACTAGGCCTGCTGGCGTGCGTTGTGACGCTACAAATCTAGACGGTCATGGCTCCGCGCATCGGACGCGCCTCCTAAGTGCCGAAGGAGCGCTTAAGGAAAGCCCGTCTGTGCCCGTCAGCATCCCGGAGGTGGCCGGGGGCGGTCGGGCGGGAGATTTGCCCATTCATTCCTTGGGTAAGGTGCTAAAATATGCATCAGCACAGCTTACTGCACTAAGGGGCAATATTAGAGGCTGCCATTCAATCTTTCCCAAGAGCCCTAAGGGCAAAAATTGCTGCCCCATTTGCGGCTGGACATTGACTAGTGGTTCTATTAGGGAGGCCTTGCCTGGGTAGAAGAACCATCTCAATCAGGATACGGTCGTAGGGAATCTTCACTCCAATGTTAACTGTTTACTTCTTAATACACGGTCATTAAGCAAACATGATATTGATCTTTTTAATTTATTTTCCGAGTCCAAGCCTGCATGTCTTTTTTTGACCGAGACCTGGCTCGGTGAGTTTTCGGGTCCAGATGTAGCTAATGCCCTCCCTCAGAACTATTTCATGTTAAGGAAGGATCGGGAAATGGGCAAGGGTGGCGGTGTTGGACTGGTGGTTGACAAACCTTTTTCTTGTTCTATTGTCCCTACGGAAGATATCCATGGGGTGGAGTCTTTGGGCTTCTGTTTGTCATTCTTGCTTCATCAATCTTGCACCGGGCTGCTGGTTTATAGGCCCCCCGGTCCGACTGGTTCTTTCCATGAGGAGCTACACACGGTTATTTCTTCTCTAAACATGAAGTTTAAGCATTGCTTGCTGTTGGGTGATTTTAACATCCACATCGATGTGGCAGAAGCTGAGGATACTACTAAGCTCCTGGATACCACTAATCCATTGTGATTGATTCCCTATCTCGCTACCCCCACCCATAACAAGGGCCACACCTTGGACCACATTTTCTCCACTACTCCCATTGCTGATGCCACACCTGTACCTGTGCTGTGGTCTGATCACTATTTGGTGAATTTTGATATTTTATGTGTACCCAGATTGATAAATAGTGGCTCCAGTCATCTGTCCCAGGCCTCGCGCGCTTTTCATCACGTATCATCCGACATGCTAGCACAGTCTTTGACGTCACATCCTTGCCTGCCCACAGGCAATTTAGAAGCCGATTTAGTTCTTTTCCAGACTTTCTTGACCAGCTGGCACCTTTCTTGTCTGCCCGTAAAAACACTGCACGTGCATCGGCACCTTGGTTTACGCCTGCACTCAATGAAAGTCGAAGGCTCTGTAAGAAGGCCGAGAGGGCATGGCGCCGAAACTACAATGGTTTATTAAAGGAAACTTATAGGGAGTGTTCTAAGTTATATCACAAAGATATCATTTTGGAGAAAAAAATCTTACTTTGCCAGGAGAATCGAAGCTGCTGCCAATACTAGCAAGGAAATCTTTGCCATAGTGAAGGAATTTACATCGCCCTCATCCATAACATCCAAGTGTTCTCATTCTGATCCTTGGTTATTCAACTGGCAGATTTTTTTGCCAGTAAAATCAAAAACATTCAGGCGTCCTTCCTGCCGTCAGATTCGGTTGTCGTTCCTAATTCCATTGTTCTTTTACCTTCCTCCGTCCCTGAGCGGCCCTTGCTCTCGAATTTTCCGCCTCTTACCCCACTGGCCTCGTTGGATCTTCTATTCAAATTAAAATCAGGGTCACCGATGGATCCCTGTCCTGCCAAATTTCTTGCCAAAATAGCACATGTTATTAATCCCATATTAGCCCGGTTCTAAATCAATCCCTTAGTACTGGAGTTGTCCCTCGTGCCTGGAAGCAGGCTCTTATTCTTCCTCTCCTGAAAAAATCTAACATTGACCCCAGCATTCATGCTAATTATAGACCTATTTCTCTTCTCCCGGCATTTGCTAAGGTTGTGGAAAAACATGTCCACTCCTCCCTCTCGAATTTTTTAGAGACACATGTTGTCCTCCATCCTACCCAGTCTGGGTTCCGTGCAAATATGAGCACGGAAACAGCGCTGCTGGAGGTCTCGGAATCTATTAAGGAGGTCTTGGATGCGGAAGGAAAGGCGATGCTGGTGATGCTGGATCTTTCGGCGGCTTTTGATACCGTCCCCCACAACCGTCTCCTTTCAAGACTCTGAGATTGGTTTGAGGGGGACGGCTTTTAGTTGGTTCGAGTCTTTTCTATCTGACCGCCAACAAACAATCTGGGCCCCTCCATTTTCAGCTTCAGTGCTGCCACTGGAGGTGGGAGTTCCAAGGGGTTCGGTCCTGAGCCCTACTCTTTTTAATATCTATATGTCCCTTCTGGCGGCACTGACGGAATCCTATGGTGCCCAGATTGTATCATACACCGACGACACACAGCTTCTTTTCACATGTGAAGAGAAGGCTGATTTTAATGGAGAGAGTATTAAGAGCTGTTTAGGGGCCATCTGCTCTTGGTTCCAACAAAATCATCTTGAATGTAACTCGGATAAATCTGAGGTTCTTTTTTTTTGGATGCCCCCCGGACCTTTGTTGGAAGTCCTGGTGGCCTGTGGCTATGTTTCCTACCTCCGCCGCCACCTCTGTGGCTAAGAATCTAGGAATAAAAGTGGACAACAGACTTACTTTTAAATCCCAGATTCTGGGTTTAGTTGGGCAGTGTTTTGGTCTTCTAAAAATGCTGAGGAAATTTCTCCCACTTCTGTCCCTTGCCCACAGGAGGACCACGGTCCAGGCACTGATAGGTTCACGGTTGGACTATGCCAATGTGCTATATTTGGGCCTTCCAGAATATCTTCTTTGTCGCCTTTAAACGGTTAAAAATTCCGCCACCGGAGGTCTAACCCTGCAGTTTTTCTTAAATCTCTTCATTGGCTGCTTGTATGCAAACGTATTTCCTTTAAGGCTCTAACCATGGCGCACGCTATCTTAGGAAAAGAATAGGCTTTTACCTCCCCTCTAGATCGCTACGTTCTGCATCGTAAGCTTTGGCCTCGGTTCCTGCAATTAGGCGAGCCCGTATCGGGTGTCGCTCTTTCAAACGTTGGCACCCCAACTCTGGACGAACTGCCTTTGTTTTTTCGGAAGATTGACAGCCTCCTTGCCTTTAGGAAGGAACTTAAAACGTGGCTGTTTGGTCAATAATTTCATCTGGTTCTTCTGTTCTTTTGTCAGCTAGGTCTGATAGCGCCGGGACACTCTGCCCGAGTAGCTGAGCGCTTTATAAAACCACTCGTAACATAACATAACATAGATTGAGGCTTATCCATTTCAAATTCCTCCATAGGCTCTATAGGACCCCTGTATGGATGTGCAAAACAGGGTTGAGCAGGGATGTGAGTCCTCCTTAATGCCCCTGGCTTGGGAATGCGAGGGTGTGGCGAAATATTGGAATTGCGTCTTTGATGTGTTGGCTGAAACATTTGAGTGCAGGATGGAGCGCTCTCCGCTTACTGCTTTGCTAGGGTATGCCAAAAACCTCCCAGCAGGCATAAGAAGACTGGCTGCTATGTTGCTGTTATTAGCCAAGAAGTGTGTGGCTATCTGCTGAGGCCGTAAGCGTAGACCTCATAGGGATGAATGGCATAGGGATGCTGCTTTCTGCCTAACCAATTTTCAGAGTTTTGGGAACTCATGCTGGTACAGGCTCACCCTCACAACATATAGGAACCACTGCAGAGTTTTTTTACAAGCACACTCTGATGATCGCGCACATGTTCCAGCGGTGGAGGTCTGAGCGGCTACAATGTTGTGCATGTTGCCTTTGGGGGACCGCTCCCCAACTTGACCAGAGAGACACCCTTCCCTTCCAACCCTGCCCTCTATGGGTCCTGTTAGAAATGGGATTTCTGGTTGACTAGGCCTTGTGCCGAAGCCAGGCAGAAACCACTACTCTAGTCAGGGCAAGGGAGTTACAAAGCAAAGAGAACCCCTGCTCACCCACTTGGTAGCTTGGTACGAGCAGTCAAGCTTATTCCAGAGGCAATGTGTAAACCGTTAGCGCAACACACACACACAGCAACAACATACTAGGCACACCACAAAAGGAATTCCACACAAGGTTATATCAAAATAGCCTTTGTATTATCATAAAACATATATATTACTCTTATTATATGTAGAACATATAATAAGCGTAGGGCACAACTAGTAATTACTGGCAAACAATGTACTCAGCATCATCCTGTAAGGCAAACCATATTATGCACAGTATTACCTCAGGCGTGATACCTAATGCGCCAACCTCATAAGCCTTAAAATATTAGACCATAACCTCCTAAGCATAACTCACATTAGGGGCATAACTCACAGTAAAGGATAACCTCACATGCATAAACCACAGTACGCAAATAACCTCATACATAAACCACATTTAGAGGCATAAAACAGGGTTAATCAATCACAGTGCATGAATCACATTTCCCGCACATCACATTAGGACCTGGCAGCCTATCAACCTCACAGTCCCCCTGGCCAGCTGGCCTTCTCAGAGGGCTCAAATGCCCTATGTTCAGAGTGTTAGGGCGGCTGCCAATGCAGCATAATTCACAAGTGCGCAATTGTGCTGGGGCAGCCACTTCACTTCACAAAAAATGCCCCCAGAGAAATAATGGCCTAAACGTTGCAGCTGACGCTAATTGCAGTGCAGCTGTGAATCCCATAAAGGCCCTGGCACCACAGTGCCCTGAGAGTGGGTCCTCACTGAGACTCTGTAACCAAATATGCAAAAAGTTGCAGCTTCCTGCGCTGGTGCAGCGCAGCTGGGTTTAAAGTAACTGTGCCCTTGGGCCCCACTGGGGCTCTCTGAATCACATACTGCCCGTCTCGTTCCAGCTGCCCACTGTCAGATGGGGCAGCTGAGAAAATAACTAACAGAGGCACAGGTCCCACAAGGCCCTCTGGACCTCCACGGTGGCCCTAAAATCAAATGTGGCCAAGTTGGAGGGCTGGCACTGACAATTTGCCCCGACGCACCCCTCCCATCAGGGACTCGAAGAAAGAATTTCCCGCATCATTGGGACGGCCCTCTATCATGAGGGGCCGCTCAGGCAATGGGCACCGACACTGTGCCTCGAAAGGCACCAACAACATAGAGCCTTTGCTCACCTGCTCTCGGGATCGGCACTCTGTCCTTCTCCCTCGCTAGGGAGGCTTCATCTGCTCTCTTTGGCATGCGGGGCTCTCTCCAGGCATGAGAGCCCCGCTGATGATCCGGGGCCAGCTCTCCTGGCGTCCACGGCACTGGGCTTTTCTTCACTTCACCCGGGCTTCTTCCTGGGAACCGGGACTTCAACGGAGAGCCTGCGAGGCTCGGGACAGATCTCTGGAACATACATAGGCCCCGCTCACAACCATGTAAGGTCGCCTGGCTTCTGGGTTGCGCTGATGGTGGCCCGGAGAAGAATTCTTTGTCGGCTCGGGCTGCAGCGGTGAAACGCAGGGTGGGCTCCTGCTTCAGTTAAAGATAATGGCGGGGTGAGCACCTGCCAGAACAAGCATATAAGTGGGGTGGGCACCCGCCATCAAATCCAAATGCAGGGTGGGCACCCGCAATTATAGCTGTATCATGGGGGAATCCCTACGATGGGGATTCCCTCTTACAGGGCACAAGCATCGCACTGAAAAGCACACGCTCTTCCCTTCCCTGGGGAAAATTAAAATAAAGCGCTTACAGGGCGCCAGATGCAGCCAAAGTCCCGAAGGTCTTTAGGGATCAAGGGGGCCATGCTGGGCCCAGGGAGGCAATCCCTCATGGCAGTTCCTTCTGGGCCCCAGCAGCAGCACGCTCCAGCAGGTTCAGGAACAAGCACAGGACAGCATAGAACAGGACTTCATGGGGACACAGCCCCTATACTTATACGAGGCATTCCTTTGTCTGCAATGTAGAGTTTGGGGGAACCAGATGCTGCTGGTTCAGGGGGAATTTGGAGCACTTTGTCTTCCAAGCTTCTCTTCCCCTTTGTCAGTTGGGGGCTAGGTGATCAGACACACTACAGAGGGCGGAGACAGCATTGTACAGGCTGGGCACAGTCCTATTCAGGGTCAGGGGATTACTCCTACCACTACTCTGAATGCAGATGTCCCATTCGGCCTTGTGTAGACTCACCCTGCCACTCCTGGAGCCACACACACACCTCCCACCCCCTGTCACTCACAAGCCAGAAATGCAATTCACATCAGGCAGGCTAACACATAGCACACAGAAATGCCAACTTCTAAAAGTGCTATTTCCCAAATAATCATAATAAATCTGTGCACACCATTGCGCAGCATTTATTCTTATAATTTCCTACATACTAAACTCGACCACGCTCCTCCTCTCATGCCAGGAATTACCACTGACCCACTGATCAGGGATTCCCCAATAAATTCCTATGGGAGGGCAGGCAACCGTACCAAATGTGCACAGAGAGCGCACATACTTTACACTGGACCACAGTGCTAAAGTGCCCAGACGACTAAAACCACCAACATCATGTCAGAGAAAAAGGCAAAAGGTTTAGGAATAAACATGCCACAAGGGCCAAGTTCAACACTTCCCTATCCTTCTTCCTCTTCCTTTCCATGCTAATCTCCACTTGAGATCTCTTTCTCTACTCTAACTTATGTTCCTTTTCCATCCATTAAGCCTGTAGCTTTGAGTCACATAGACTTTTTGTCCTGAAAGACTGAATCTTTCATCTAAAGAGCTTTGTGCTTTTCTACAAGGACATAGGGCTAGATGTAGGTAATTGAAATTTACCGACTCTAAAATACCGAATTTTACCGATTCGGTATTTTAGAATCGGTAAATGCAATGTAGGTAAAAATTCGGTATCTTTTACCGATTCGGTAAAATTCTGAATCTGCCATTCGGAATTTACCGAATCGGTAATTACCGAATCGGTATTTACAAAATCGGTATTTCTCATTCATTCCTTTGGGCCTTTTGGCCCATGGGAATGAATGGGAAATACCGATTCGGTAAATACCGAATCGGTAAATACCGATTCAGTAAATACAGAATCGGAAAGCAAATAAAAGTGAAACTGAATCAGGCAACCAATCAGGTGCTACCACCCTCCCCCTCCCTACCAGGAAGTGGCTACACAGGCAGCTGCAAGTAATTAGAAGCTTCTGGAGAGGCAGTTGGAGCTGATCTGAGTTCCTGAGCCACAGAAATTTTTTTGCGCTTTTAAACTGTGAAAATGGCAAGCAGCAGTGAAAAGGAACAGCCAGAGAGGAAGAGGAAAATAAAATTTAGCACCATGGAGCTGCAGGTCCTTGTGGAGGAGGTGGTGAAGGAACACCAGAAATTGTTTTGCAAGCTGTCCCTGACTGTGGCTGAATCTGCCAAAAGGAAGATTTGGCTGTACATTCAAGCAAAGGTGAATGCTGTAGGAGTGACTCCAAGGGACATAGATGACCTGGAAAAGAGGTGGTATGACCTCAGGAGCCTGACCAAGAAAAAAATTGCTGAGCTCCACAAACAGGCAAAAAAAACTGGAGGAGGAAAGAACCGTGCACCCCCCCCAGACTGACCTGGAGGAGCTGGTGGGGTCCACCATTGAACCAGAGAGCGTCTGCGGACTGGGAGATGCAGACAGCTCAGCCAGAGCTGCCACCAGAAAAGGTAAGACGCATGCACAGCAATAACCCCCACCCCATCAGCCTTCCCTTTTCCCAATGTGGCAAATTTAACCAGAGGCCAGTAGAGGTAGCACTATACAGGAGCAATGCATTATGGGACATGTAGTCAGTAAATGAAATACCATGTCATACAGCACAGCAAGCAACAAGTTAGGAAAATCATTTCAGACATAATCAAGCACAGGCAACATGTACAGTGTTTAAGTGTGAATTATTTAATTGTAGTGGCTGTGAGGCAGTAGCACCGAGCTAATGTACGCTAATATGTACACAGGCGAGACATCTCACAGGCGTTCCAAGGAGACGGAAGGCACGGCACCATAGAGGGATGACAGCCAGGAGCCAGGCCCAAGTGCAGAGAATGTCACAGGGGACACAGGTGCACCAACTACACAGCCATCATCCCAAGACCCAGAAATGTCTCCACATCTGCAAGCGTCCCCAGAACGTTCAGCATCCCCTCTGCTACTGTCCTCACCTGAACTGCCTGCATCACTGCCTCTAACAACACCAGCATCACAAAAGAGCAGGAAGCATGTTGTTGCCCCACTAGTACAAATTAAGTCATCAGAAGGTGACATGGAGGGGGATGACACACACACCTTGGCTGGGGAAGGTAGCCCTGCCACACAGCAGTCCTGTGTAGAGGTTGGCCGTACAGGTACCAGACGCTGCAGGCACAGAGAAAGCATTGTAGCAGCACATGTGGAGGGTCCCAGTGTCTTCCGTGGGCTTGAGGGTAGCATGGTGAAAATCCAAAGGATGCAGGGGAAGGCCATCCTGTCTGTGCACCGCCAGATGAGGACCCTGAACACAAATTTGGAAGACATAGGGAAGGGCATCGGAGAACTGGTTGATGTGAACAAGGAGATGGCAGCAGGGATGCGGGACATGACACAATCAGTGCAGCTTATGTGCAGTAAACTGGACCAGGACATGTTAGCAAGGCGCAAGGAGAGGCAGTATGGCAGCAGCAAAGTAAAGCAATAAACCGCCTGGCCACAGCCACTTCCCTGCTATGCAGACGATGCATTAACATGCAAGAGGGACTCACACACAACAGCAATGAGGTGTCTAGGGGCATTGCTAGGATGACCAGTGCTGTAGAGGTGCTGATAAATACACCAACAGCACAAACTGCTGCTCTGGATGTACCAGAAAGTGAGGAAAGCACCAGTAGGAGCAGCATGACAAGCCCCCTTGTTGTTGAGACACGGAGCAGCAGCAGGTGCCATGGTGAGCCAACAGCCTAAACGCACAGTGAAGAGAGCCAGCCACTTACATCTGGCACTGGTAGGCGTGGGCGGAAATGACTTGTTCAGTAAATGGGGAAGTGACCCAGGACTACCATTATTAAATGGATGACATTTGTGTTGCACATTTGTGCTTTTGAATACCTGCTTAGTGCCAAATATTAAACTACGTTGGGTGCATACTCCACCTGTCTGTGTCTCTTTACTTACTTATAAGTAGTTACGTGTGATCTCTGCCCGTCTGTGTCTGCCATCTGTTGGTGTCGCAACTCCTGCTGTGTTGGGTTCAGGCAGTGCATGGTCCTCATAGTTGCTCAATTCCACCTCAGTGCCCTTCTTAGTGGCAAGGTTCTGCAACATTGCACAAGTTGCAATCATCTTACAGCAGGTGATTGGTGTATACTGGCGTGCCCCTCCACTTTTGTGTAGGCAGCGGAACCTGCTTTTTAACAGCCCAAAGGTGCGCTTCACAATGTTCCTAGTAGATTTTTGTGCCTTCTAGTATCACCTCTGGCTGGGGGTTGAAGGGTTGAGGTAGGGTGTCAGGATGAAAGAGCGGACGGCATATGCACTATCCCCTATTTGAAAATGAGAAAGACATTACTCACATGCACACATACACATACATCTGCAATATCTATCGAGGGAGTGTCACACAGTGTTTTACCTAGCAGGTATCCTTCGCCAAATTCCCCCGCTGTCAGGCGTATGTAGATCTCACTGTTCTGAAAGATGTAGGAGTCATGGATACTTCATGGGAACTTGGCCACTATGTCCGTGATAATGTAGTTTTCATCACAGATTACCTGTACATTGATTGTGTGGGTTGACTTCCTGTTTCTGCAAATGTATTCTGTGGCAGCAGGTGGGAATAGTGGGATGTGGGTGCCATCAATACAGCCGATGACGTGTGGGAAATGTGCAATTTGATAAAAGTCAGTCTTGGTCTTAAGCAGTTCTGCGTGAGCTTCAGGGAAGCTGATGTAATGATGCATTCTCTGCATCATGACCTCTAGGAACTTCCTGAAGAAACGGGACAGGCAGCTCTGGGACACCCCACCTATCGCAGCAATCACACTCTGGTAGCTCCCAGAGGCAAGCAGGTGTAGGCTACACAGCACCTGCACATGGGGTGGGATGGCGTGCTCCCTTGGGGTTGGATGCTCCAAAAGTGGGTGGAGGTCCCTGATCAAGTCCAGGATGGTGTGGGGGTGTAGCCTGTACCTTTGCAGGATCTCTGCCTCAGTTAGTTGAAATAGCGTGATCCTCTGCCTGTACACTTGCTCCTCCCTCCTCCAGACCCTCTCTCCTGCTGCCTGTAGCCGTAGCCGCCTCGCTATCACGTAGAATGCCGCCATTCTGGTCACACTGTTGCATTTTGGGCCCTTTTTTGTAGCCTGCACCTGGTTACCACCATGGTAAATACAGACTCTTAAATACCGAATTTGATGCAAATTCGGTATTTGAGAGGATACCTACATCTCAAAAGTCAAATTTACTGATTCAGTAGATTTTTTGGGCCCCTACATCTCAATATCCAAATACCGGTCGGTATCAGCCAAAATTCTGTATTTTCGGTTGTTACCGACCGGTATTTGGCTACCTACATCTGGCCCATAGTTCTTCTTGGGTAGATGTGGGTTGAAAATCAATTATACCATTACTTTTTTCACTAACTTTTTCAGTTTGAAGTATTAGCCTTTTCTGTGGCCTGTTCTTGAAGTATTAAGAACTGTTTTTTTAAATAGTAGTAAATATTGAACATATGCTGCGTCTAAAATCTAGATAAATCTAGATGTGAGATCTCATTCTAGAAATGCAATCCTTGGGGTACTGAACATACTGTAGTGTTTGTGCGGGTAACGGGATTGCTGTGTCTTCACATTGAATAAATGTCATATGTTTACATTGTGCTTCATGGCTCACTTGTAATAATAATGAAAGTTGGTATTACCGAATTAATTCACTGACCTTGAAAAGATGAAAGCGTGAATTTGCCTTGCTTTTTTACAAATTGGTGAATTTCAGATTGATGTATTTTTGAGTGGCTATCGGGTAACTTAATGAGCTATCTTGATATACACAGGCAAGTAGGCAGGTGCTTTTAAGAGGCAGCGCATGAACAGCACTACGTTTGCGTGTCTTTCTGTGCAAACACTGGGCTGTGATTACTAGAGTAATATAGGGCTTGCTTTAGATCTTGGCGGACTGGTTAATCTGTCGCAAAGATGATGTATATCCCGTCCGCCAAAATATAATTCCCATTATATCCTATGGGATTTATATTTCGGACAGCTGGATGTCCGTCACCATTGTGATGGAGTAACCTGTCCATCAAGATCAAATTCAGGCCCTTAGTGTCTGTTGTTGCGGTATAGAATAAACCAGACTGGCGTCTTGTCTGTCCTAAATACTGTTTGTCTCCGTCAGTGTAAGGTGGATGCTGACACAGGAGAGCCCAAGGACGAGCTAACCTCCGAGGCGGTCATGTTCTGCCAGCAGCTGGGAAGCAGTGCTACCCGGGTGTCAGAGGTCGTGAGCTCCAGGGACCCTGCCATCTATACTGCCATACAGGAAGGGGTCAATCGGGTGAACCGGCGGGCGACTTCCAAAGCACAGAGGGTGAAGAAATGGAGCATCCTTGGCAAGGACTTCTCATTGCTTGGAGGGGAGTTAGGTGAGTGCACGGGACCGTGTAAGATGGGATAGGTGGTAGATTTGCACGTGTGCCCCCAGGCCTGCAACCTCTCCTGGAAGACCGATATGTTAATGTTCAGGGCCTTGTCTCTGCCAGGTTGAATGTTTATGAGACAGAAAAATGTTCATACCGCAGCAATTTACAGACCCCTGGTTTCGGGTGGCAAGCCATGCTGCTGTGGCTACTGCATAACCTTTAGGTGTCATAAGATGCCTCCATGGCTACTGCATGATCTGAAGGTGACAGAAGATGCTGCTGTGGGCATTTTGTGACCTTCAGTTGCCATAGGATGCCTCAGTGGCTGCGGCATGACCTTCAGGTGGAATGAGATGCCACAGTGGCAGCAGGCCCATAGCCAAAAACATTTTATGGGGGGCATGGCCCTCACCTATGATCATACATTAAAGCTGTGCTCTTTAGGTGCATTATTTACCAAATACTGGTTGTCCTACTAAATATAGACCCCCCACAATCTTACGGTACAAGAATATCAAGGGAGGAATATTTAAAGGTAAGTGCATATATCGGAAGTATAGATTTACTATTCCTAACTCCACATCTACATACCTTGAAGATATATATTTACACACACACACACACATCATATAAGTACATATATGTGTAGTAAGGTATAGAAAATCTATACTTATTTACCTGTCAATATTGTGGATACAATATTCTGTCCTTAGTATTCTGTTTTTGATATTCCGGTGCGCACGATGTGATTCTGTGTGAAAGAATATGTGGATGTTTTAAAGGTACATATTAAAGCACGTTCAGTCAGCTTTCCACAGTCCAACTGATTCCTATCAATTAGGTGGTATTTAAAGTGGATAAACATAAATTTTCTGTTAGAGCAGCCTTCTGTGACATTGCAGGATATATTGAATCCTTTCAGATTCACAGTACTGCTGGTTGGGATACTTGCAACCCCCTGTAGCAAGCAGATCAACCTAACAAAATATCTGGCTCCTGCAAACAAAATAAAGATCTCTATAGCAGCAGTTATCTCCCTAGGCTACATTTCACAGTAGGCCAAAGTAGGCTAAAATATGTCAAGCAAATTTAATTTGTACCTGACTTGTGCTGACTCTGCCCAGCATAATAGGCTGATCAAAGCACTATGCCATTTTGGAATCTGGGGTTCCATGATTACTTCTGAACGGCTGGTAAGTTTGAGTGATGACAGCCTCACATGTATCCTGAATAGGAAAGGTCATGAAAGTTGCCGGCTTAAGAACGGCATGACTCAATGCAGTATACAGATGTGCAATCTTTTCACCCAGCAAATTCTTTGTATGTGTGTGTGTGTGTGTGTGTGTGTGTGTGTGTGTATATATGTATATACACTGAACAAAACATAAGTTTCAGAGACTTTATAGTTAGGAATTAGCAATTAAAAAACCTTTAAAATTCACTGAAAAAACATAGGTTTCATGAGTGTTATAGTTAGCTGGACATTTCACTCGTACAAAACCATAAAAATTCCTCCTTTATAGTTAATTGTGCTAACTATAACTTGCGTGCCCGCAATGCACTGCTGATGATGTCACATATGACATCATTCATGACATGGTCAGTGACATCACTGATGACATCACTGATGGCATCTCAAATGACATCACTGATGACATCATCCAGTGACTGTGTTTTTTTTTAAATTTAAATATCTATATATATATATTTATATATGTATATATATATATATTCACTGAAAAAACCATAGGTTTCACACTCATTATAGTTAGGAACTAGCATTTAAAAAACCTTTTAAATTCACTTAAAAACCATAGATTTCACACCAGTTATAGTTAGCTGAACATTTTACTCATACAAAACCATTGAAATTCCCACGTTATAGTTAGTTGGACTCACTATAACTCGGGCGCCCGCAATCCACTGCTGATGATGTCACATATTACATCATTCATGACATGGTCAGTGACATCACTGTTGACATCACTGATGACATCTCAAATGACATCACTGATGACATCACTGATGACATCTCAAATGACATCACTGATGACACAACTGATGACATCATCCAGTGAATGTGTGTTTCTGAAAAGTAAAAATATATTTTATATATTCAAGAATGAGTGTATGTATGAGTGTCTGGATGAAGGATTTTTTTATTTTTTAATATATTTTTTTATTTTAACAGTAAGACAAGAGCAGGCAATACAGAGATCAGGTGTTTCACAGTAAAATACAGAACAGGGCCAGGCGGGGGAAATATACAAACAATAATCACTGTAAGAAGTAAAAGGCCCATCACGGGTACACATAACAGAAATAGGAAATAAGCAATCTATTAAGCAATCAAAGCAATCCCACCCGCGTGACCTCGTCCACAATGTTACAGGATAATTAAGCCAGCGAAGACACCCGGACAATAAAGAATTCGTGAAAAATAAACAGCCCATCTCTCGTAGAAGGAAAAAGAAAAGACAAAAGGGGCCATAGAACAAAAGAAGGCAAAATAAAAAACCCCACCCCTAACCCCCCACCCTGCACCCCTGCAATGGCTACGGCCTAACCCCACTAGCAGCGTGCCTGTCGCCCAAGAACTACCCTAAAGGAAGGGAAAAGAGAAAGCTGAGGAGGAGAAAGCAAACACGCTCCCGGTCTCCCGTACCCCCCGCCAACAGCGACCACCCTGAGACATGGTAAAATCAATATTTAGCAATTATACAAACCAGTCAGGGGAGGATAAACAACAACCACCCAATTCTTGTCACAATATAGGCACAACCCCGGCATCGCTAAAAGCTATTTTATCGGAACCCAGCGATAAAGTTCAGCTCTGGCCAGTACGGTCCGTCATAAGAGTCTTTGCCACTCGAGCCGCCATTTTGAAGGAAAAGGCAAAGCGTCAACAAAAGTTCTTGTCAGCACAGGAGGATCAAATACAGGATAAAAGTTCACGGCTCGAACGAGGAAAGGTGTCCAAAAACAGCGAGTATCCTAAACCATCACCGAAAGAACTCGTAGCCACATGGAAGACCGTCTATAGATGCGTTAGGCGGCAGCAGGATCAGGCAAGAGACACTAGCGAGAAGCACTGGCTGGCTTGTCGGTAATAGGGGACCGTCAAGGTTCATGAACTCCGGGTTATGCACGGGGACCTCGACCTCTGATGTGCAATGCACCGCTGGTACCATCTCTAGCTGGAAACCAATCGAGGTGTCGTCCTCACGTTCCAGGATACCGTCCACTTTCACCATCAGTGTCCGGAACACAGCGACTGTGTGCGAATGGAGCGCCCCAATGGCGGCCACAATGGCCTGCAGCGATGGCGCGCCTTCCGTCCGCTCCATCCCCTCTCAATAGGCGACAGAGCCAGACTTGAACCCCGGAGGCCGGCTGCTCCGGAGTCGCAGGCCACGCAAATCTGATATCAAGTAATGGGCGCCCCTCGTTTTACAGAACACACGTTCGCCGTCAGAGAGGGCCCCAGCCCGTCGACCCCGGGAGGGCAGCAAGGTCTCCGGGCACCGGACCCCCACCACAGCAGCCGGCGTGGCACGCTGGTGTGTTCTCGGTGTAGATCGTTCAAAGGATCGTCACAAAAAGTCAACAATTCAGGCACTCTTCGGAAGACCGGGCTCAGTCCAGGTCTCACGGCCGATGTTGTTCAACTCTTGACCCGGATAGTCTAGAAATCGAGGCCCCGGCTTCCACACGTTGTTAGGCCGAGAATGGAAACACGGCGTATCTTCGTCAGCCGATGAGGTAGAAATCTCGGGATTGCACCTTTAGAAGCAGTAGACCTTCATAAACAAGGAAATCAGGTGTAAGGTCAGGATTGAAGACAGGATAATCGAGCTGCTGGCGGAGGTCAGCGGAGCCGGGAGCTTACGCGGCCATCTTGATTCGTAGCGTAGCTCCTCTCTGGATGAAGGATTTAGTAGGTGAGTGACTGACTGTATGAGTGAGTGATTAAATGTGTCTTATTGAATGCATTGGTTAGTAACTAAACTGTCTGAATGTGTGCATCAGTATGTCTGTTGTTGTGTAAGCTGCTGCATATGTTGATCAGTAGCCATATGAGTGGTTATATGGGTTATTGATTGGTTGCCCAAATATTTGTATGTGAGGGTGAGTGTGTGTGTGGGTGGCTGGGAGGTGTGTGACTCTGTGCATATAAATGTGAGCAGTTGATTCACTTGGTATATGGATTCAAGAGTGCTTGTGGAAAGAGCTGTATGGGTGGTTGACTGTGTGCATGGGTGTGTTGGTGATTGAATGGCTATCTCAGTGCTCCATGTTCAAGTAAGTACATATGTAAAACACAGTGCATGTGAGAGTTGGCATATATAAATGACTATACATGAGAGCCTGTGATTGCGTAAGTGACTGTATGGATCAATGTGTACTTGTATCAGTGATTGTAAAATAGAGTAAGTATGTGTTAGTATATGTTTGAAAAAGTAAGGTTTAGTGTGTAAAACTGTGTAGTTGAGGAAGTGGGAGTGTGATTGATTCTTTGCATAACTGACTAAGTGTGTGAGTAACTCTGTGGATGAGTGTCAGCATGTGAGTGTCTGTATAGGTGTATGAGTGGATATGATAGTGTTGTATTGATGAGTGACTGTATGTATGAGTGATTGTATGTGTGAATGAGTGGATGTGTGTTTAGACCTAGAAATCAGTGAGTCCGTATGTAGTTACTGGTATTGGTGTGTCAATAATTTAAGGAATGGTAGTTTGTATTTAACACTGGGTGTATCAAAGGTTAGATTAGAGTGTGAGGAGGTGCATCGTATTATCACATGGATGATGTCATCAGTGATGTCATCAGTGATGTCATTTGAGATGTCATCAGTGATGTCATCAGTGATGTCATTTGAGATGTCATCAGTGATGTCATCAGTGATGTCATCAGTGATGTCACTGACCATGTCATGAATGATGCAATATGTGACATCATCAGCAGTGGATTGCGGGCGCGCGAGTTATAGTGAGTCCAACTAACTATAACATGGGAATTTCAATGGTTTTGTATGAGTAAAATGTTCAGCTAACTATAACTGGTGTGAAACCTATGGTTTTTTAAGTGAATTTAAAAGGTTTTTTAAATGCTAATTCCTAACTATAACGTTTGTGAAACCTATGGTTTTTCAGTGAATTTCATAGTTTTTTTAAAAGCTAATTCCTTTGTATATCGACTTTGTAACCTACGATTTAAAAAAAAAATTATTAGCTGTTTTTTACAACTATTAATTATATATATTTTTTTAAAAAATTATTTGTTCAATGTATATATATATATATTTTTATAATTTTTTCCTGGTAATCTCTCCCGAGAGTGCAGCGAGAGCGCTATTTCGGCTTTCGTAAAAAAAAAATATGTATGAAAACTAAATAATAATGCAAGACATTATGTACTATACTTATAAAGGAGTTTTTTTGATTTTCTGAATGAAAATGATTTTGCATTTCCGTACAGCTACGAAAACGTCACTCAGGCGTGCCGCGTAAGCGCCCCCGGAAGTGCCTACGTTCGCGCCGCGTAAGCGCCCCCGGAGGCGCTCCGGTGCGCGTAGCGTAAGCGCGTCAAGTCATGTGACCTTAAAATATCAATTTTCATTGGTTGCTAACAGGTTTTTGTTCTAAAGAATGAAAATCCCACCCTTTTCCTTCACTTCTGCTTTCACTTTGGTGAGAGCAAGACCTCTTTTTTTCTGTGCTAACAATCTGTGGATAGAATGGCTGCCAGAGCATCCCGCAGCAGTGAGGAGTCAGATGGTTTCATAGATGAAGGGCCTCCTCAGCCGAAGGTGAAAGAACATTTCATTTGGAAATGTTTTGATATACCTGAGGGACATAAAAAAGTAAATGCTCCAAAGGTAGAGTGTAAGATCTGCCATACTGTACTTTCCCGAGGAGACCAGAAGGAAGTATAGTTTTGCTAATTCTACTATGATTCGGCACGTCCAGAGGAGGCACCCCCAGAACTATGCCCGGGAGAGTGTCAGGGCTCTGGCACGAGAGGCTCCAAGGGATGGTGCCTCTACTTCAACTGGAGGAGCAACTGCATCGGTGAGGGGGCGACCAGAACAGCTGATCCCAAATATTCAGCCTGTTTTTAATGAGGCCTCAATCAAGTGCAAACATTGTGATGCACTACTTTGTCACGGGGAACAAAGTATTTTAATCATTGCTCGAGCAATAGAGAACCACCGCTGCCGTCCCCAGCCCTAATTTTGATATTTTTGTGCTCCTGTTGAGCAGTTTGCCATTCCCTGTTTTTGTTTTTGTTGAGAAAAAACGAAAAAAGAAGAAAGAAAAAAAGTTATTTTTAGAACTACCTCCAATTCTCAAAAAAGAGCTGTATTCTTAAAAAAATTAAAAAGAGTAAATGAAGTGGAGTGCAGTGAGAGAGAAGAGGAAAATGAGTAGAAAGCAAAGAAAGGGATGAGAGGGTAAGGGAAGTGAAGTAGGGGGACTGAAAGAAGGTGAGTGTGGGGTAGGAGAGTGAGGAGAAGGAGAGTGAACATGGGGAATGAGGATAAGTGAAGAAAATGTAGTAAAGGAACGGGGGTGAGGAAGGGTAAGAAAAGAGCAGTGATGTTTAGGAAAGAGTGGAGATACAGACTGGATAAAGACAAGTGAGTGTGAGACAAGGTGAGTAAGGGAGTGAAGAGACAGAGAAAATGAAAGAAAAAGTGAGAGTAGAAGACTGAGAGCCTCATTTATGAGGCCATGCGTCACTTTTACGCCGCCGGTGTGTCACTTTTTGTGACGCACCAGGGTGTAAAAATTGCACCTTGTTGAGTCATATTTACAAAGTGACACATCTAGGTAGATGCGTCACTTTGTAAACCCCTGCGCCACATTATACCTGTGGGGGCGTATTGACGTAAGGAAGGGTCGTAGAAGTAACACAGTGAAATCTATGAGATTTCACTGCGTCACTTTTAGGACGCCGTTGCGACAAAATCTTGCGCCTGCCTCACAGCAGGCATAAGACTGACGCAGGCCCTTTCACATAGGGCTTGCCCCATGTGAAAGGATGCATTGCTGGAGTGGTGCCACTTTTGTGACACACTCCAGCAATGCGTCACTTTTGCGCTTACAGATACGTCAGAAATACTGGGGTATCTGTAACTCCTTGCGACATGATGCGTCATACATTAAATATGACGCATCAGGAATGTCGCAAGGAGAGCGCACTGAGAAGTGATGCATGGCTGCTTTCACACAGCGATGCGTCATTTCTCATAAATGAGGCCCTGAGTGAGAGAGGATAGAAACATAAGTGAGGGAGTGTGGCTGTGTTATAGGGAGTGAGTGTGATAGAAGAGGAGTGACAGACTAAAGGGTCAGAGAGAATGAGGCTAGCAGAGAGAGAAAAAGGGAAGGGGAGTGAAGAACTAAGAGGACAGAGGGAGTAAGAGAAGGAGTTAGTGAAGCAGAGTAAGGAGAGTAAGGGAAGGGAAAACAGTGAAGGAGTGAAGGAAGGGAAGAGAGAGGAAAGAAAATAAAGCAGAAGGTCTGAAAGAAGGTGAGTGTGAGAGTATGGCTCAGTTATAGGGAGTGAGTGTGATAGAAGAGGAGTGAGACACTAAGAGGACAGAGAGAATTGGGGTAACAGAGAGAGAGTGAGAGAAGGGGAGTGAGTGAGTAAGTTAGAGGACAGAGGGATTGAGAGAAGGAGTTACTGAAATGGAGTAAGGGGAGTAAGGGAAGGGAAAAGAGTGAAGGAGCGAAGGATGGGAAGAGAGAGGAAGGAAAGTAAAGGAGAAGGTTTCAAAGAAGGTGAGTGTGGGAGTATAACTGAGTTATAGGGAATGAGTGTGACAGAAGAGGAGTGAGAGACTTAAGAGACTGAGAGAATGAGGCTAACAGAGAGAAAATGAGGTAAGGGGAGTGTAGAAGTAAGAGGACAGAAGGAGTAACAAGGAGTTAGTGAAGTAGAGTAAGGAGAGAAAGGGAAGGGAAAACAGTGAAAGAGCAAAGGATGAGAAGAGAGAGGAAGGAAAGTAAAGAAGAAGGTCTGAAAGAAGATGAGTGTGAGAGTATGGCTCAGTAATAGGGAATGAGCATGATAGAAGAGGAGTGAGAGACTAAGAGGACGGAGAGAATGGGGGTAACACAGAGAGAGTGAGAAAAGGGGAGTGAGTAAGTTAGAGGACAGAGGGATTGACAGAAGCAGTTACTGAAGTGCAGTAAGGGGAGTAAGGGAAGGGAAAAGAGTGAAGGAGCGAAGGATGGGAAAAGAGAGGAAGGAAAGTAAAGGAGAAGGTCTGAAAGAAGGTGAGTGTAGGAGTATGGCTGAGTTATAGGGAGTGAGCGTGATAGAAAAGGAGTGAGAGACTAAGAGGACGGACAGAATGAGGCTAACAGAGAGAGAATGAGGGAAGGGGAGTGTACAAGTAAGAGGACAGAAGGAGTAAGAGAAGGAGTTAGTGCAGTGGAATAAGAAAGTAAGGGAAGAGAACAGAGTGAAGGAGCAAAGGAAGGAAAGAGAGACGAAGCAAACTAAAGAAGAAGGTCTGAAAGAAGGTGAGTGTGGGAGTATGGCTGAGTTATAGGCAGTGAGCGTGACAGAAGAGAAGTGAGAGACTAAGGGGATGGAGAGAATGAGGCTAACAGAAAGAGATTGAGGGAAGGGGAGTGTAGAAGTAAGAGAACAGAGAAAGAAAGAGAAGGAGTAAGTGAAGTGGAGTAAGGAGAGTAAAGGAAGGGGAAAAATAAAACAATGAAGTAAGAGAAGAGAGAGGAAAGAAAGTAAAGGAGAAGGCCTGAAAGAAGGTGAGTGTAAGAGAAGAGTGTGAAAAAAGAGAGTAAACGTGGGGATTCAGAATAAGTGAGGCAAGCGCAATAAGGGAACAGAGGTGTGGGAGTATCAAAGAAGAGTAGTGAGGTTATGAAAACAGAATAGAGAAAATAAATATTGTACATGAAACTTACCTTATAAGTAATGTAAATTTAATATCATATTTCCATTAAAATTTATATCTGTGAAAGACAAAAAAAAATTGATTATTTATAATATATATTTTACAATACAAGAGACAAAGTAAGATAAGTAAGGGAGTGTGGGTGATGGAAGAGGAGTGAGAGAGTAACAGGATTGAAAGACTGAAGCTAAGAGACAGGGAGTGAGGGAAAGGGAGTGAGGATGTGAGAGGACAGAGGAAGTGAAAGAAGGAGTGAGTGAAGTGTAATAAGGTGAGTGAGAGAAGGGGAATTATTGAGGAAACAAAGAAAGAAAACAACGGGAAAGATGAGAAGAGAGAGGAAGGAAAGTAAAGAAGAAGGTCTGAAAGAAGATGAGTGTGAGAGTATGGCTCAGTAATAGGGAATGAGCATGATAGAAGAGGAGTGAGAGACTAAGAGGACGGAGAGAATGGGGGTAACACAGAGAGAATGAGAAAAGGGGAGTGAGTAAGTTAGAGGACAGAGGGATTGACAGAAGGAGTTACTGAAGTGGAGTAAGGGGAGTAAGGGAAGGGAAAAGAGTGAAGGAGCGAAGGATGGGAAAAGAGAGGAAGGAAAGTAAAGGAGAAGGTCTGAAAGAAGGTGAGTGTAGGAGTATGGCTGAGTTATAGGGAGTGAGCGTGATAGAAAAGGAGTGAGAGACTAAGAGGACGGACAGAATGAGGCTAACAGAGAGAGAATGAGGGAAGGGGAGTGTACAAGTAAGAGGACAGAAGGAGTAAGAGAAGGAGTTAGTGCAGTGGAATAAGAAAGTAAGGGAAGAGAACAGAGTGAAGGAGCAAAGGAAGGAAAGAGAGACGAAGCAAACTAAAGAAGAAGGTCTGAAAGAAGGTGAGTGTGGGAGTATGGCTGAGTTATAGGCAGTGAGCGTGACAGAAGAGAAGTGAGAGACTAAGGGGATGGAGAGAATGAGGCTAACAGAAAGAGATTGAGGGAAGGGGAGTGTAGAAGTAAGAGAACAGAGAAAGAAAGAGAAGGAGTAAGTGAAGTGGAGTAAGGAGAGTAAAGGAAGGGGAAAAATAAAACAATGAAGTAAGAGAAGAGAGAGGAAAGAAAGTAAAGGAGAAGGCCTGAAAGAAGGTGAGTGTAAGAGAAGAGTGTGAAAAAAGAGAGTAAACGTGGGGATTCAGAATAAGTGAGGCAAGCGCAATAAGGGAACAGAGGTGTGGGAGTATCAAAGAAGAGTAGTGAGGTTATGAAAACAGAATAGAGAAAATAAATATTGTACATGAAACTTACCTTATAAGTAATGTAAATTTAATATCATATTTCCATTAAAATTTATATCTGTGAAAGACAAAAAAAATTAGATTATTTATAATATATATTTTACAATACAAGAGACAAAGTAAGATAAGTAAGGGAGTGTGGGTGATGGAAGAGGAGTGAGAGAGTAACAGGATTGAAAGACTGAAGCTAAGAGACAGGGAGTGAGGGAAAGGGAGTGAGGATGTGAGAGGACAGAGGAAGTGAAAGAAGGAGTGAGTGAAGTGTAATAAGGTGAGTGAGAGAAGGGGAATTATTGAGGAAACAAAGAAAGAAAACAACGGGAAGGGGAGTGGAGTAGAGTGACTGACAGCTGGAAAGTAGTGAATGGGAGAGAGGGAAAGGGCAGTGAAGGAGTGGTTAATGAGAATAAGTGAGGAAAGTGGAATATGGGAAGGGAGGTGAGGGAGAGTGAAAAAAGGCCAGTGAGGGTGAGTTAAGAGGAGTGATAGAGGGTGGAAATAGGTGAGTGAGCATAAAAGAATGGGAAAGTAATATATATTTAATAATAATTTCAACATGATGTTAAATGGTTTATTTTTGCTGTTCTCAGAATATATTGAATTTCACTTAAAACAGTGACTTCAATAGTACTCATCATATAACTGCGGGCAAAAAAAAACACAATCAAAATGATTGTGTTTAAAAAACCCATTGAATAATTTCTTAAATAATGTAAAATTTTAAAAACCATATTAAACTCACTTTCGATCCATCCACTTTTCCACGAGGCCAAATAGTATATGGAAAGTCCTTTTCTATGGAAATTAGTCCAGAGTATTCTTAATGTCTCATTTACTCGACTTTCTGAAAGAAAAGCGTCTTTTACATTATGAAACAAGAGTTTTACTTCCACCTCTACCTTACTTTTTATAAATAATTTCTGCGCCCGTCCGCGGCCGATCGAGGCCCGGGGCCATGCATGCTGTGCCACGTCTTGTCTATTCCTCACATGCACTCCGTGCCTTATCCCATCACGTCCCCCCTGCCCCTCATGCTATAGCCACTATACTGGAAAACAATATTTTACCTTCTCCCCTGTCCACTATTCCTCTGGCCCCTCCCCCTCCCATTCCCCCCCCCCACCCTCGTAGCCCCTCTGTTGACTCAGTCCAGCCCTCGGGGCCGGGATCCTGTTTCATTACTCTATCTCAATACCCGTTCCCTTCCGAAACACCAACTAGAAATATTCCAACTGCTAGAAGGGGGCTCCATTGACATCTTGCTTTTAACAGAAACTTGGCTAAATGCGGACTCATATCCGGATATCTTGGCCGCCATTCCAGTGGGTTACTATATCCTCCACTCTAATAGAAACTTCGGCAGGTCTGGCGGTGGAGTCGCCGCCATCATCCGTTCTCACTTACAATTCACCACCCTTTCCATCCCATCCATAGCTAACTCGGACATTCTCACGTTGAAATTCACCTCTCCTAATTCCTCCTTCATCTGTATTTTAGTTTACCGTCCCCCCTTCAATATGCCTCTTTTCCCATCCCTATTCAGTAATTTGGTTTCGCAAATAGCCATCAATTCAGCCAGGGTTCTGATTGTAGGCGACTTCAATTATTGGCCATCAGACCCCCAAGAATCATCTCTTTCTCGTGATTTCACCGTCTCATTACTTGGCTTGAATCTATCCCAACATATCTCTGTGGCCACACACAACAAAGGTCACACCTTAGACCAGATTTGGACTATTAACTCTGGTTTCTCCTTGTTCCTGGTCCGATCATTCCTTTATTTCATTTTCCCTACACCTCTTTCTGCCTACTTGCCATCCGGTCTCTCACAATTTCAAGGCCCGCAAATGGAAGCACGCCGACATTTCTCGTCTTCACTCGACCCTTGCTTCCACACTCCCCCCCTACCATCCTGACCTGAACTTACAGGCAACCTCCCTTGATCAGTGGCTGTCTTCAGCCTGTGATGCCGTCGCCCCTATTAAAATTTTTAAGTCCAAACGCCCCCACGACGCTCAGCGCTGGTTTACCTCTACATTGAAGGCCGACAAACTTCGTCTCAGACAGGCTGAGCGCCGTTGGCGGCGTAATTACGACTCTTTATCTAAGTCTATTTATACTGATCTATTAAAAACTTATAAAAAGTCGATTATTTCGGCCAAACTCTCTTACTTCTCCCAGAAGGTTCTGACTTCGGCATCCAAGACTAAAGAAATTTTTTCCATCGTCGCCGAACTCTCCCTTCCTGATCGGGTCACCCCCCAGCCTCTACCCTCACAAGCCCTATGTAACTCCCTTAATTCTTTTTTTTCTGATAAGATCTCCAAGATCAAAAACAATATTCCCCTTAGTACTCTGTCTCACGACTCTGTTCTTCCTCCCCCCAACCCTCACTCCTTGTTTGAATTTCCCCCTATTTCTCTGGATACCTTTCTTTCACTACTTCAGGTTGTGAGTTCTGGCTCTCCTAATGACTGCTGTCCTCCATCTATTCTAAGAGATGCCTTTACGGCCTGCCCCGGTCCGCCTCTTGATCTATTAAACCACTCACTTTTGTCAGGTTCTGTCCCCAATGCTTTCAAAAGCGCTGTGGTGGTCCCTATTTTAAAAAAACCTGGGTCTGACCCTACCACGTTGGCCAACTATCGACCCATATCCCTCCTCCCTTACCTGGGAAAGGTTTTGGAGATTTATGTCACCCGCTGCCTTAGTGCTTTTATCGAGGAAACACACTTCATCGACGATCGGCAGGCTGGCTTTAGACCTGCTCATTCCACCGAGGCAGTGGCGGTTGCAGTCATGGACACGCTGAAACAAGGGGCTGACAAGAACTTAGCCCAGGCCCTTGTACTCTTAGATCTCTCAGCCGCTTTTGACACGGTCAACCATGGAATCCTGGTCGACCGTGTCAGAAACGCCGGCATCTCTGGTCTGGCCCTGTCATGGGTGGCTTCTTTTCTCCAATCCCGCTCTCAATCTGTTCGTCTTTCTCCCTTTTCTGCCCCTTCACTCTTACTTTCTTGTGGTGTTCCCCAGGGTTCCGCGCTGTCCCCGCTTTTATTGAATCTTTATATGCAGCCCCTTCTTACTTCTCTTCGTCAGTTTTCAGTTACTGCTTTTAATTATGCAGACGATCTGCAGCTTATTTTTCCTATCGACTCCTCTCCCTCCTCTTGTTCCAATTTTCAAAACACCATGCTTTTTATTTACGAGTGGATGAATCTTAGCCAGTTAAAGCTTAATCCTAGTAAAACGGAGCTGGTCTTGACTGGCGGCCTTCACACTCCCTGGTCTCCCAACTTTTGGCCTACCGCTCTTGGCTCCCCTCCTTGCCCAGTGAATACTGTGAAGAGCTTAGGGGTTACCATCTCTAGCGACCTTTCGATGCGGCCACATATCAACACCGTTACTTCGGCCTGTTTTTATCATCTCCGCCGAATCGGGAAGATTCGCAGGTTTCTATCTCAAGAGGCCCTTATTCTTGTTATTCTGGCCCTCATCACCTCACGTCTAGACTATGCCAACTGTCTATACGTGGGGGTCCCTGCCTGCCATCTGTCCCGACTTCAACTGGTTCAAAACCAGGCAGCCAGATTAATCTTCCAGCAGCCTAAACACCAGCATGTCACTCCACTGCTGAAGACTTTACACTGGCTCCCAGTTGCACAACGGTGTGTCTTCAAAATGTCCTGCATCATCTTTAAATCTCTGTTTATTTGTGCCCCTGCTTTTATCTCTTCTTGTTTGCACGCCTATGTCCCCTCCCGCCACCTCAGATCCTCTGCTCACAATCTTTTGACCACTCCCAGGTTCAACCGCAAGAAACACGGGGTGCCTGTTTCTCCTTTCTTGCTCCTTCGACCTGGAATTCTCTTCCTCTCTTTATCCGACTGTCTACCGACTATCTCTGTTTCCGCAATCTTTTGAAAACTCACCTGTTTCGCCTTGCTCACGGCTAGCTGTTCTGTACCTTTTGCTCTTCTCCCACCTGTTCTTGAGCGCCAAGAAACCAATTGGTGTATGTGCGCGGTACCAAATCTTTTTTAATAATAATAATAATAATATAATACTGACAGCACACACTATATGATAAACATATACTATCTCTATGAGAACTACATGTTTTTTATTATCTTCATCACTCTCATTCAGAAAGTAATTTTGAAGAGCAAACTAAGTTATATTAACTGCTGCAATCTTCATATGCCAATTACCTTCCCTAAAAGTTCGGTTGTAAGAACACTAGGTAAGAATTTAGTAAGTCAAAAGGCAAACATTGTTTGAAAGTCAATTGAGTATCATTACAGAGCTTCTACTCTTTTTGACATTTTAAATAACATGTGTAATGTCCTGATGTTGTTGAAGGACCTTCATGGTAAATAATTGCTGCAGTTGTAAAGGTTCTTCCTGAAATTGATAATTGAGAAGCCACAACATTTTTAATTAATGTTGTCAATTTAGTTCCATCAGGTCTACATCGTTGGAACATTAAAATAACATACTGTCCATATCTTCTTAAAAATAAAGTTGATAGCATTGCAGATTTACATTGACTACAGACCATGTTTTGATTTGCTGCTCTAACTACATTATTAAAAGACACAGATTTGCAGTCCGGTAAAGTCAAATATATAAATCTTTCAGTGTCTACTGTAGTACTACTTGAAAAGGCGCAATTGTCACAAGCATGTTGCCATTTATAAGAAAGGCCCAAAAGATTTTCTACATCTACACCTTCATCTTGCAAAACAACAAGCATATACATTAGAAATTCCTGACAATCTTGCTGAATATTCTGTGTAAATTGATTTAGACCAGAACATATGTCTAAAACCTTTCGAATTTCAGAAACACTTTGTATTTTTGTTCTATCACTGCTACATTTCTCTAATACAGAATTTAATAAACAACAAAGTGTTTGATCATGATTTTCAGCAATCTGTTCTTTTACAGTTTGGCGAAAAAAAACAACATTAACCACTACATTAGCATAGCAGTTGACACCAGAACTATTTTCAAACTGAAATCCAACAACATCTTTAACTGAATCCATTTCGTTTCTGCTTACAATTACTGTTTCATCTACTTTTTTTCTTTTTGCTACAACTTCACTACGATTTTTCTCATTTCTTCTTTTTCGGCCTACCACATGCTTTTCAAACAGAGGATATTGAAGTAAACTTGGAGCATACTCTCTTCTTAACCTATTATATTCTTTTACACAATTTAGATCTGCATTAATCTTTGTCTCATGATAATCAATCAAGTACAATCCAGATAAAGTTCTGACTCGAGATAAAGCAACATATGCCATACCCTCCTTGAACACAGAATTTCCAATATTCACCAAAGCACTATCAACACTTAAGCCTTGAGATTTATGAATAGTTACTGCATATGCCAAAGAAACAGGAAAATGTTTTCTGCGGACATATAAATCTTTCACTAGCAAAAAACGAGCAGAACAACGACTGATTTGTTGTACTTCTTCAATACCATCAAATTTAATTTTTATAATTTCAATTCCATCTCTATTTCGGTAATTCACAAAATCCACAACATGACCCATTGCTCCATTTACCTCTTTCCACATGTAAATTACGTCGTAAAATTATACGAAAATTTAAAGATGCATACAGAGTCTTTTCCATACCAGCAGTTTTATATATTGTCTTCTCTAAAGAATCTAATTTTGATTTCAACTTTTCGGATAAAATAATAGTTGCTCCTTCATGTTCTATTTTATCAATAGCTTCCATTTTCACAATCTCTTGATTTTCCAACTTAAACATTTTGGTGTTGAAGATTGAACATTCTTGCAGAGTTGGCATCAAGCATATGACAGATTTGTTTTCAGGAATTTTCTTAAAAATATTCTCTGGGAGAATATTTTCCTTTGGAAACAAATTTGAAATTAATCGTCCATGTAAAGCTTCTTTGCCATGCTCAGTTAGTTTCCCAATTCTTACATCTTGTAGAATATTTTTATAATCTTCATCCTTTGCCTGTCACATATTTTGAAGTAGTTCTGCATATTTGAAATTTAGCCATATGTTAACATTTCCAATGCTTCCTAAGCACTTCCTGGTATCTTCATGCGTAAGCATTTTAAAAACTGGCTGTCCTTTCACTGGAGTTAGTTGCAGTAGATCTCCAAAAACAATGATGTGTTTGCCTCCAAATAACACATCATAGTCTGTTTTAAGAGTTTCTTGCATTCTTAAATGCACAAAATGAAGCATTACATGTGATACCATGCTTACTTCATCAATGATAAGAAGTTTCATTTTCTTTAGGACTCTTCACAACAAGCTTCTCCAGATAGCTTGTGGTATTGTAATTTGTTATCATGCTCCACTGGCAGCATCAATAAGCGATGTAAAGTAATCCCTTTAATGTTGTATGCTGCCAACCCAGTTGGAGCAGTAACAACACAAGAGAGCGATGACTCCGTTGTTTTCTGCAAATATGTTGCAATCGCTTTAATCAGGAAACTTTTCCCAGTTCCTGCTTCTCCACTCACATACAGTCGGATAGGTACAAATGATGTACATTAGCACTCTTTTTTCTCATGAGATAAACCATGCTCAATTTGTTCTGTGACTTGGTCACATATTTGTCTCTGCTCAACGTTTAGTTCTTTTTCCAAATCTTCTAAGTCAACTCCATGCTCCTGAGCTTGTTCCATGGCTCTTTCAACTTCATCCATGGCAGTGGCAGCTTCATTTTGTATAATTGGTTCTCCTAGTGGATCCAGACTCAATGAAGCAGAACTCTGACTATCTTGAGAACTGTCTCTAGCAATCTCTGCTGCAATTGTAGCTTCTTGCTGAATTTCCTCGTTCAACATTTGCAGATAATTTGAAAAAACAGGACATTCTATCGTATCCTTGGTTGCATTGAACAAATCTTCATAAGTAAGAAAATCTCCAAGTAGTTCCTCTTCTCTACACCAAGGCCTAAGGAGTTGCAAAAGAGCTAAGTAATAAAATTCCCTTTTGTCTGGAGAATCACAACTCAATTTTCTATGATTAATCAAATGGCCTTTTCTTTGTTTTACTAGACAGCCTTCACATCCAATTACAGCATATACACCATTATTGATGTCTTCTGTGACGTTCTTTTTAAAAATGTAGGTTTGCAAAACTTCATAGAGACAAGCGTTCTCAAGGTGAGTACTTCTATTTGGATAGTATGTATCCAACATGTTTGTCTTCAAAATATCTGTACTGTCTGGTTCTTTCTCCGCCAAATACTCTATTTCTTGTACAGATTTCAAAACTCGGTTTCGTGTTGCAGCAAGACCTAGACTCACCCAAATGATGGTTCTAGATTTGGCATATAGACTTGCTGATGACAACCGATCAGAACATTCATATGCTCCAATTTCTCGATGCGACAACATCTTTAGACTGTAACTGTATAATTTCTTGCTTAGACTCTTTTCATGTGAAATTTCCTCCCACATTTCCTTCAGTTCAGTTTTTTCAGATTTTGTGATGTAAGACGTCACACATCGACCCACAGCAATAGAGTTGTCAGCCACATATTGATTATCCATGTTAGCATTCCACATGGACAAAATGACTGGGTTGTAGTCATTTATAAATTTGGATTCCTCATTTCTTCTTAGGTTGTATGTATTTTTGGGTGATTTCCTTGTCACAGTATGTCGCAGAGAAGACATAAAATTGTTGACTCTTCCTTTCAATGTTACTGGACGTGGAAATGCAAAACGACATTTCGTGTAGAATTTGTCCTTGGATTTGTATTTTCAACGACAGTATTTCTCACAACGATGACTTTGAAAGCGTAAAACTTGGTGTCTTAAATTGTTTTCTTCTGTACTTTTCGGAACAGCACATGTAGAATACTGCTCAATGAAACTCATCACTTTCTCATCTGAATCTGTTCCAAATTTAGGTGCATCTTTAATCCATAGCAGCATATGTATATGAGGAGCACCTCTTGCTTGATACTCCTTTCTCCGAAAGAAATCCAACACCTCTCTAAGCGGAGGATTTTTTTTGTTTGTAATAAAAGACATCATAGCTTCAAACCTAGGATTGAAATACCTGCATACATTAACTGGATCCAAAGAGCACAGTTCTCCAGGTGTCTTGAATTCAATATTTTCAATGTTCTTATTTGCCTCTCGTAGAAATTCAAGTAAGTCTTCCCAAGCATACTCAGCACAGCTAAGAGTGAGGAACCATGTAGGAGTTCCTCGTTTCTTAGCATACATTTCAATTCCCCATGACGACGGTACCAATACTGGTTAGTACCACGCTGACATGCCATGAGATTAATTAGCTGAGATTCCAAAACACTGTCTTGCAGTTTGACTTTGTCCATAAAATCCCTTGCCGAAACCTTTTGTAGATGTGCTCCACTTTTCAGTATATGGTTTACTGTATAGGAAAGTCCAGACATGTCACACAGTAGATGGAACAAATATGGAATGCATTGACGAAACCTTGGATCTTCTGCATATAATCTTAAAGTCCGGTATTCAGATGCAGGAATTTGAACAGGTCGGTCGTCATATCGTCCACCTTCACCTGTTGGAAATAACTGTGGTAAACAACGAGCTTCTAAACTTTCTTCCCATACACTAATGGGACTTCCTTCTGCTTTTTTCATCTGAAACAAGTCAATAGCATTCCCCATTACTTCTTTGGAATGCAATGGATGAACACTAAAATGTTCGTAAATTTCTTCACTTCTAGAGACATCCACTTTTTCTATTTGCCCAGCAGAGACATCAGTGTCGTCTTGTACAGTTGTTTCCTCTTCTTCCACATACACATTTTTATAGTACTGATTATATTTTTACCAGATACAACGTTGCCTTTTTGACTTTCCTAACATCCACTAATTCTTGCCAGATTTTCATACTTTTTGTCGGAACACCACTAACTAGGATAACCAGAGGTTCCTCTTCTACTTTTTCAACACCAATTGTATCAATATGTTTCTTAAAATCTAGAGGCAAAAAAACAACTCTTCCCTTTAATCCTCTCTGTAAATCTGAAGGAGGCAATTTCCCTGTCTTAGGCTCCATGCGAACAATAGCCTGAAAAGGATGCACACATTGAATCAGAATAGACTCATAGGTATTTAAATCCATCAATTCAGAAGGAATGTCTACCAACTCCATATTATTATGAACAGCTCTAGCAGGCATTTTGTTTTCATTTAATTTATTATAGCAATATGTACAAATACGTTGATCAGAGCCCAAATCAAAACAATTTTCAACCAACAAATAAGTTGCAAAATCCTTCCACTCATTATTATTTATCTTTTCGCTTTTTACATATAAATCAACTAATCTAGTCTGATGCATATTATGAGTTCGTCGACAACAAACACAAGAAAAATTAGGCCTTTCACTTGAATTGACTATAAACTTTATAATTTCATTTTCAAATTTTTCTGTACTTAAAATCTCTACATTCTCTTCTACATTACCTTCTACTACTGTATCAATTTCTGCACTGACCTCTTTTTCACCAAAGTAACAAAACTCAATTTCATCACAAATGTTTTTGACATCTAATTCAGTTCCATGCAAAAGAGCACTGTTTAACTGTTTTAGTTTAAGTGCTGGACTTTTTGCATAGTACAACCTTCTCACTAATTTCCTCACTTTATTATGATGCACTGCTAACATCCTAAAATGGTGAAAAACACTCTGACATACTTTTCTTGAAAGACAAGCCAGTGAATGCCCTTGCAAACCTGTTTTTTCTCTCACTCTACAAGGATCTAACTGTTGTAAAATTTTCATTTTTTGTTTCACACTTTTCTTAGTATATGTCCGTAAGAAAGTGCGAAACAAATCAATTGATTCCTGTCGGACACTACAAATACTACTACAATTCCATGTATACACTGGAGCCTTAGGACATCTCCCTAAAACTTCATCAGCTAACACCTCTTCCGTATTTCTAGGCACAATCTCTTCTTTTTCAACCGGACAACCGTCCTTCACCTCATATGCTCGACCACTGGTGTCAACTGCATGCACCAAATCATTATCCTGAAAGTAACTTTCTTCATTAAAAATGGCTCAGGACTTGAACTATGCTTCCATTCTCCAGAAAATACATCACAGAAATTAGTTCGATTAATTACTCTCCTCCACTTACATTTTGATTTAAACACATTGATTACCTTATCAAGTGTACAAATTCTATTCATTACTAAACTAAACAATTTATTTTTCACTTTAAATGCTTCATCCACAATCTTAACTATGTTTTTTTTTCTTGTAAAAAGCGGTCTTTTTTATTCCTCTTTACATTTTTTTATAAATTTGATACAATTCTGTTGTAAAACATTCGTCTACGTATTTCAGAAAATTGCTTGCTTCTTCTTTTGGTATGTAAAATATCATCTCCTTGTACAGGTCTAACATTTTTAGAAGGACATCCTGTTTTCTTTGAAATTACAGGTGTTTCATTGTTCTTTCTAAAAAAACTTTTTTTTGTTGACATTTCAATAAGTTCCTGAGAACATATTTAGTTTGCTTACCAGGAGCATTTTTCTTTTTCTCTGAAGATTTTATTTTGGTTGGTTGTTGATTTTCTTTTTCCTTAGACCTTAATTTTCTTTTATAATTTTTTTCTCTTCTTTCTTTAGAAGGCATCTTTTAGTTTGTTTGTATAGATGATTATAATCTGTAGTAAAGAAAAAATAACATATTATAGACCACTACAAACATATTACACATCAATTACAATAAGTAAACAATATAAACACTAGTATACAACAAAAGGCTCATTTACATTACATGTGCTTTGCTTTCTGTCAAAAACGATTTACTAATTAATGTTATGTCTTGTTTATATATAGGTGGTCTGTTTTTGGCCTGTAGATACTTTGAAATAATATGAGCAGAGACACACATACTGCTTGCAGAGAAAGAGATGGTGATTACATGTAATATGGTGGACATGTGCCTAAGATCACACCAAATCTATTGCATTTTCAATGTTTGTTTACTTTGGTTCCATCAAGAAGGCATTCAGGTGTGTCACACATTTGCCATAAATTCTGAATGTTAGCACTCTAGTTGCTCATTATATCAAGCTTCACTCACAGTGTGATCTTAGGCAGATTAATTGGATTTTGGATATAATGTACCATGTCTGTCCCTGCCGACAGTATATGTGACTCTGCCTAAGATCACAGTAATGGGTGAATCAAGCTTCAGTCACAGTGTGATCTTAGGCACATGATCAGAATGTTAGATATAATGTACCATGTCTGCCTCTGCCAACAGTATGTGTGACTCTGCCTAAGATTAAAATGATGGGTGAATCAAGCTTCACTTACAGTGTGATCTTAGGCAGATTCGTAGGATTTTAGATATAATGTACCATGTCTGTCTCTGCCAACAGTATGTGTGACAACGAGGGCGAGATCTTTTGCATTTTCAATGCTTGTTTACTTTGGTTCCATCAAGAAGGCATTCAGATGTGTCACACATTTGCCATAAATTCTGAATGTTACCACTCTAGTTGCTCATTATATCAAGCTGCACTCACAGTATGATCTTAGGCAGATGAATAGGATTTTAGATATAATGTACCATGTCTGTCCCTGCCGACAGTATATGTGACTTTGCCTAAGATCACAGTAATGGGTGAATCAAGCTTCAGTCAGAGTGTGATCTTAGGCACATGATCAGAATGTTAGATATAATGTACCTTGTCGGTCTCTGCCAACAGTATGTGTGACTGACTCTGCCCTAAAATTACAATAATGGGTGAATCAAGCTTCACTCACAGTGTGATCTTAGGCAGATTAATAGGATTTTAGATATAATGTACCATGTCTGTCTCTGCCAACAGTATGTGTGACACCGAGGGCGAGATCTATTGCATTTTCAATGCTTGTTTACTTTAGTTCCATCAAGAAGGCATTCAGATGTGCCACACATTTGCCATAAATTCTGAATGCTAGCATTCTAGTTGCTCATTATATCAAGCTTCACTCACAGTGTGATCTTAGGCATATTAATAGGATTTTAGAAATATGTGTGAAACATTTTGTAGATGTGCTCCACTTTTCAGTATATGGTTTACTGTATAGGAAAGTCCAGACATGTGACTCTCAAACAGTAGATGGAACAAATATGGAATGCATTGACGAAACCTTGGATCTTCTGCATATAATCTTGAAGTCCGGTTTTCAGATGCAGGAATTTGAACAGGTCGGTCGTCATATCGTCCACCTTCACCTGTTGGAAATAACTGTGGTAAACAACGAGCTTCTAAACTTTCTTCCCATACACTAATGGGACTTCCTTCGGCTTTTTTCATCTGAAACAAGTCAATAGCATTCCCCATTACTTCTTTGGAATGCAATGGATGAACACTAAAATGTTTGTAAATTTCTTCACTTCTTGAGACATCCACTTTTTCTATTTGCCCAGCAGAGACATCAGTGTCGTCTTGTACAGTTGTTTCCTCTTCTCCCACATACACATTTTTATAGTACTGATTATATTTTTACCAGATACAACGTTGCCTTTTTGACTTTCCTAACATCCACTAATTCTTGCCAGATTTTCTTACTTTTTGTCGGAACACCATTAACTAGAATAACCAGAGGTTCCTCTTCTACTTTTTCAACACCAATTGTATCAATATGTTTCTTAAAATCTAGAGGCAAAAAAACAACTCTTCCCTTTAGTCCTCTCTGTAAATCTGAAGGAGGCAATTTCCCTGTCTTAGGCTCCATGCGAACAATAGCCTGAAAAGGATGCACACATTGAATCAGAATAGACTCATAGGTATTTAAATCCATCAATTCAGAAGGAATGTCTACCAACTCCATATTATTATGAACAGCTCTAGCAGGCATTTTGTTTTCATTTAGTTTATTATAGCAATATGTACAAATACGTTGATCAGAGCCCAAATCAAAACAATTTTCAACCAACAAATAAGTTGCAAAATCCTTCCACTCATTATTATTTATCTTTTCGCTTTCTACATATAAATCAACTAATCTAGTCTGATGCTTATTATGAGTTTGTCGACAACAAACACAAGAAAAATTAGGCCTTTCACTTGAATTGACTATAAACTTTATAATTTCATTTTCAATTTTTTCTGTACTTAAAATCTCTACATTCTTTTCTACATTACCTTCTACTACTGTATCAATTTCTGCACTGACCTCTTTTTCACCAAAGTAACAAAACTCAATTTCATCACAAATGTTTTTGACATCTAATTCAGTTCCATGCAAAAGAGCACTGTATAACTGTTTTAGTTTAAGTGCTGGATTTTTTGCATAGTGCAACCTTCTCACTAATTTCCTCACTTTATTATGATGCACTGCTAACATCCTAAAATGGTAAAAAACACTCTGACGTACTTTTCTTGAAAGACAAGCCAGTGAATGCCCTTGCAAACCTGTTTTTTCTCTCACTCTACAAGGATCTAACTCTTGTAAAATTTTCATTTTTTGTTTCACACTTTTCTTAGTATATGTCCGTAAGAAAGTGCGAAACAAATCAATTGATTCCTGGCGGACACTACAAATACTACTACAATTCCATGTATACACTGGAGCCTTAGGACATCTCCCTAAAACTTCATCAGCTAACACCTCTTCCGTATTTCTAGGCACAATCTCTTCTTTTTCAACCGGACAACCATCCTTCACCTCATATGCTCGACCACTGGTGTCAACTGCATGCACCAAATCATTATCCTGAAAGTAACTTTCTTCATTAAAAATGGCTCAGGACTTGAACTATGCTTCCATTCTCCAGAAAATACATCACAGAAATTAGTTCGATTAATTACTCTCCTCCACTTACATTTTGATTTAAACACATTGATTACCTTATCAAGCGTACGAATTCTATTCATTACTAAACTAAACAAAATATTTTTCACTTTAAATGCTTCATCCACAATCTTAACTATGTTTTTTTTTCTTGTAAAAAGAGGTCTTTTTTTATTCCTCTTTACATTTTTTAATACATTTGATACAATTCTGTTGTAAAACATTCGTCTACGTATTTCAGAAAATTGCTTGCTTCTTCTTTTGGTATGTAAAATATCATCTCCTTGTACAGGTCTAACATTTTTAGAAGGACATCCTGTTTTCTTTGAAATTACAGGTGTTTCATTGTTCTTTCTAAAAAAACTTTTTTTTGTTGACATTTCAATAAGTTCCTGAGAACATTTTTAGTTTGCTTACCAGGAGCATTTTTCTTTTTCTCTAAAGATTTTATTTTGGTTGGTTGTTGATTTTCTTTTTCCTTAGACTTTTTAATTTTCTTTTATAATTTTTTTCTCTTCTTTCTTTAGAAGGCATCTTTTAGTTTGTTTGTATAGATGATTATAATCTGTAGTAAAGAAAAAATAACATATTATAGACCACTACAAACATATTACACATCAATTACAATAAGTAAACAATATAAACACTAGTATACAACAAAAGGCTCATTTACATTACATGTGCTTTGCTTTCTGTCAAAAACGATTTACTAATTAATGTTATGTCTTGTTTATATATAGGTGGTCTGTTTTTGGCCTGTAGATACTTTGAAATAATATGAGCAGAGACACACATACTGCTTGCAGAGAAAGAGATGGTAGATTACATGTAATATGGTGGACATGTGCCTAAGATCACACCAAATCTATTGCATTTTCAATGTTTGTTTACTTTGGTTCCATCAAGAAGGCATTCAGATGTGTCACACATTTGCCATAAATTCTGAATGTTAGCACTCTAGTTGCTCATTATATCAAGCTTCACTCACAGTGTGATCTTAGGCAGATTAATTGGATTTTGGATATAATGTACCATGTCTGTCCCTGCCGACAGTATATGTGACTCTGCCTAAGATCACAGTAATGTGTGAATCAAGCTTCAGTCACAGTGTGATCTTAGGCACATGATCAGAATGTTAGATATAATGTACCATGTCTGCCTCTGCCAACAGTATGTGTGACTCTGCCTAAGATTAAAATGATGGGTGAATCAAGCTTCACTTACAGTGTGATCTTAGGCAGATTCGTAGGATTTTAGATATAATGTACCATGTCTGTCTCTGCCAACAGTATGTGTGACACCGAGGGCGAGATATTTTGCATTTTCAATGCTTGTTTACTTTGGTTCCATCAAGAAGGCATTCAGATGTGTCACACATTTGCCATAAATTCTGAATGTTACCACTCTAGTTGCTCATTATATCAAGCTGCACTCACAGTATGATCTTAGGCAGATGAATAGGATTTTAGATATAATGTACCATGTCTGTCCCTGCCGACAGTATATGTGACTTTGCCTAAGATCACAGTAATGGGTGAATCAAGCTTCAGTCACAGTGTGATCTTAGGCACATGATCAGAATGTTAGATATAATGTACCTTGTCTGTCTCTGCCAACAGTATGTGTGACTCTGCCCTAAAATTACAATGATGGGTGAATCAAGCTTCACTCACAGTGTGATCTTAGGCAGATTAATAGGATTTTAGATATAATGTACCATGTCTGTCTCTGCCAACAGTATGTGTGACACCGAGGGCGAGATCTATTGCATTTTCAATGCTTGTTTACTTTAGTTCCATCAAGAAGGCATTCAGATGTGCCACACATTTGCCATGAATTCTGAATGCTAGCATTCTAGTTGCTCATTATATCAAGCTTCACTCACAGTGTGATCTTAGGCAGATTAATAGGATTTTAGAAATATGTGTGACACATCTGATCGCCTTCCTGATGCAACTAAAGTAAACAAGCATTGAAAATGCAATAGATCTCGCCCTCGGTGTCACACATACTGTTGGCAGAGGCACACATGGTACATTATATCTAACATTCTGATCATGTGCCTAAAATCACACTGTGAGTGAAGCTTGATTCACCCATCACTGTGATCTTAGGCAGAGTCACACATACTGTTGACAGAGACAGACATGGTACATTATATCTAACATTGCGCACACAGCTTGTAAATATGCCAATGAAACCATTACATTATCTCTGGACCAGCATTAATGTCAAACATTGTGCATGCGGCTTGTAAATATGTCAATGAAACCATTACACTATCTCTGGACCAGCATTAATGTCAAAGATTGCGCACGCAGCTTGTAAATATGCCTCTCTTTTTTTGTATATTCTATCTCAATTTATGCCATTAAAAAAAACGTTTAAACATCTCTCATGGCATTTCATATTCTTGTCTGGGTGCCAATTTTATTATTCTGCATGCATTTTCTGCTTGCACCCATGTCAAACATTGCGCATGAGTCCTGTAAATATGCCCCTCTTTATCTTATATTCCTTCTCAATTGATACCATTACTGCAATACTTTATGCATCTCCCACACCATTCCATATGGTTTTCTATATGCTATTCCTATCCCTCTCCATACATTCACTGCTTCCACCCATGCTAAAGGTTGCACAAGGCCCTTCAAAAAAAGGAGCATATTTACAAGTCCAATGAAACCATTACACAATTTCTAAACCAGCATTGAATCCAAGCATAAAAAACTATTTATAAAGAAGTCTACCTTATAAACACACAGCTATGTCAAAGATTGCGCACGCACCTTGTAAATATGCCTCTCTTTTTTTGTATATTCTATCTCAATTTATGCCATTAAAAAAACCTTTAAACATCTCTCACGGCATTTCATATTCTTGTCTCAGTGCCAATTTTATTATTCTGCATGCATTTTCTGCTTGCACCTATGTCAAACATTGCGCAAGAGTCTTATAAATATGCCCCTCTTTATCTTATATTCCATCTCAATTGATACCATTACTGAAATACTTTATGCATCTCCCACACCATTTCATATGGTTTTTATCTGCTATTCCTATCCCTCTCCATACATTCACTGCTTCCACCCATGCTAAAGGTTGCACAAGGCGCTTCAAAAAAAGGAGCATATTTACAAGTCCAATGAAACCATTACACAATTTCTAAACCAGCATTGAATCCAAGCATAAAAAACAATTTATAAAGAAGTCTACCTTATAAACACACAGCTATGTCAAAGATTGTGCACGCAGCTTGTAAATATGCCTCTCTTTTTTTGTATATTATATCTCGATTTATGCCATTAAAAAAACCTTTAAACATCTCTCACAGCATTTCATATTCTTGTCTGGGTGCCAATTTTATTATTCTGCACGCATTTTCTGCTTGCACCCATGTCAAACATTGCGCAAGAGTCTTGTAAATATGCCCCTCTTTATCTTATATTCCATCTCAATTGATACCATTACTGAAATACTTTATGCATCTCCCACACCATTTCATATGGTTTTCTATCTGCTATTCCTATCCCTCTCCATACATTCACTGCTTCCACCCATGATAAAGGTTGCACAAGGCGCTTCATAAAAAGGAGCATATTTACAAGTCCAATGAAACCATTACACAATTTCTAAACCAGCATTGAATCCAAGCATAAAAAACTATTTATAAAGAAGTCTACCTTATAAACACACAGCTATGTCAAAGATTGCGCACGCAGCTTGTAAATATGCCTCTTTTTTTTGCATATTCTATCTCAATTTATGCCATTAAAAAAAACCTTTAAACATCTCTCACGGCATTTTTTATTCTTTTCTGGGTGCCAATTTTATTATTCTGCATGCATTTTCTGCTTGCACCCATGTCAAACATTGCGCAAGAGTCTTGTAAATATGCCCCTCTTTATCTTATACTCCATCTCAATTGATACCATTACTGAAATACTTTATGCATCTCCCACACCATTTCATATGGTTTTCTATCTGCTATTCCTATCCCTCTCCATACATTCACTGCTTCCACCCATGTTAAAGGTTGCACAAGGTGCTTCAAAAAAAGGAGCATTTTTACAAGTCCACTGAAACCATTACACAATTTCTAAACCAGCATTGAATCCAAGCATAAAAAACAATTTATAAAGAAGTCTACCTTATAAACACATAGCTAACAATATGGAAAAAGGTAAAAATATAATTCCTTAATTCACACAGACACTCACTGTGATACTTGGCAAAAATCTTTAAGCTCCCTATCTTTTTTAAAAGAATCATTACTCACCTTTAAAAATGCTTTGGAAGATGTAAAACAGTGTCAGTCACAGTCAACAGATATTCTTAAGCAGAATCTCTGAATAATGCTTCCTTCACTGGAGCCTTTCAATAATGACACAGATTCTTTCTCATTTCAGACCCATAGTCTTGTACATAGCCAATAAAAATTGTTCCCACACAAATTCAAAACCAAACTGCACATTTTAATTGGTTGTACATTTCAAGACTTTGAAACTCACATAACATTCACCCATCCCCCCAGTGCTCATTCAGGTCAGTTCAGTTCAGTTCAACTTTATTTAGGCTAACAACCATAAAAGCAGGAAGTACAGACAAGAAAAAGACATTTACAAAAAGGAGCTAATAATAATAATAATAAAAAAAAATACATTTGACAACAATTGGTCACATGACACATTACAAATAATATATAGTGGGGCAGAGTAACAATTAATTCTGTGCAATTAATTTATGCATATTACATAAAATCTAATTAAAATGTAAAAAAGGTTGATTCCTTTTAAAAAGCCAGAATAAAACCTAGATTAAAATCTTTAAAACCACATGATTTATACAAAAAATAGACTCAGTGCATTCTACGTTATTTAACATTGTGGGAGAAGATTGCAGATTTCATTATTACATTATAGTTTATGTCCAAAACGTTTTCTAATAATGAACACATTGAATAAGTATCTGCTTATACAAAAAACCACCAGTTGTGAGGTATTAGACCGTATAATACGCTCAGCCTCTTTATACATCCTGACACCCACATTTTTACACAAGGGTTTTATCCAGCGCTGTCTAGGTGACGCATAAACGGAACAGAAAAACAATAGATGGGCATCATCTTCCTTGGCCTTTAGTGGGTAAAGGGTACAGATACCATCCTCATTGCTATCTCCCCATTTACATGTATGAGCATTGGTCTGTAATACCCCATATCTAAATTGTAAATATAACGTTTTTGCTAGTGGTGGTTTTATCTCATCCAGAAACGATTCGAATGCCGCAATATATTTTATGGACAAATACCAATAGATGGACAGTGAGATGGCTCGTCATTAACATGAGACCAATAGGTAGTTTTTAAAATCTTTTTACACACAGAAGTCATTTTATGGGGTTCGTCCCAAAAATGGGACAGCCCTAGCCTGATACACCAATGTTCAATGTGTTTTAGCTATGCAATTTTCTTGTACTCATCAATCGGGGTAATTTCTATCAGTCCATTTTTATAGTTACACAACTCAGGGGTTGTCCATAACCTTACCCAATACATCAATGGCCTGGGAGCTGCTTGATGATCTGTCCGTTTAAGATCCAAATCTAGGAATACTGGAACTAGGGGAGTTCTAGTTGGTATTTTTAATAACCCACGCACAAAGTGGTTTTCTTCCCGTTCAAAGTTATGTTTACAGCAATGCCCCAGACCTCAGCGCCGTAAAGTGCAGCCGATTGGGCCTTTGCTTTAAAGACTTCCAGTGCCGGTGTGATGGCTTTAGAGTCACTAGCTCCGTGCACTTTTAGGATGGGCATAGAGTTTTGCTTGAAAGCCAACCTACTCTTTGTCAGGTGTCCCTTCCATAAACTGTTGCTGTCCAGTGTAATACCTAGATAGTTAAGCTCTCCACATATTCCAGTTTTTGTTCATTTAATGCCAAATTTTTCTTAAAAGACTTTTGTGGATTTATTGACATGTATTTTGTTTTGGATGAGTTTATTTCCAACCCCTTCTTTTCGCAGTAGCCATTAAAGGAATACACCAGATTTTGAAGGCCCTTCGGGGTCTGTGAGATGAGGATTGTATCATCGGCAAAAAGTAATGCCGTGATTGCCTCATCTCCTAACCTTGGGGAGTCATGGTCACAGTCCCTTAAATACACGGGTATATCATTAACGTACAATGAGAATAGCGTAGGTGCCAATACACATCCTTGTCGCACACCACGGCTTACAGTTATGGGCTTTGATAATTCACCATCCTTTCCCCATCTAACTTTTGCATAGTTCTCTGTGTGTAGTCGAATTAGTTCGTTGAGTAGCTCGCCTGGGACCCCCATGTCTCGTAATGTTGTCCACAAAAGATTCCGTGGAACGAGGTTGAAGGCGGCCCGCAAGTCTATAAATGCCACATACAAACTACCCTTCCTTATGTTAATGTACTTCCAGCAGATACACATGAACCTGAACACTTGATCTACTGTACTAACTTTTGGTCTGAACCCTGCCTGGTATTTAGATAATATTTGGGTCTCATCTATCCATTCTATAAGTCGGTTTAAAATATGCCTGGCAAAAACCTTCTGTAAAAGGTCAATTAAACTAATTGGGCGGTAATTGCCCGGATCATAACGATCTCCTTTTTTAAATGTTGTTACGATTTCTGCCCCTTTCCAACTTTCAGTAATTGGCGTTCCAGCCACTATAGAATTACATAGAAAGTTGATGTATGGTCCCCATACTTCCACGTCGTGTTTTAATAAATCCCCAGGAATCCTATCCGGTCCTGGAGCTTTGCCCGCCTTAATAGCCCCTATTGCCTGCATAGTCTCCTCTATACTAAATTTTAATGGCACAATATTTAGCTCTAAATTATACTCTGGATTTTGTATGTGTAACCCCTCTACATCTTCTGAGTAAAGTTTACCAAAATGGTCGCATCAAGTTTTTTCGTCTAAATAAATGTCTTTGGGCGATCTACCCTTTCTGTTCCCTTTGGATAATAAGCTCCAAAAGGTGCCTTGATCTCTTAGTTTGGCTGCCATTAGTAAATCTTCCCATAATGCATCATCCCAAGTTTTTTTCGTTTGGGACAAAATTTTATTATAGACATGTCTGCATTCTCTTATAAAAAGGGAGTTTTTAGTTTTACAGCCTGAATGAGATTAGATTTTGCTTTGCGACATTCCTTGTTGTACCAAGGGTTGACCAACTCTAAATGATTTGGTGTCTTTTCTCCTTTGCAAGCCTTGCTCAAGAGGGGGCCTAGAGCATCAACCAGTTTATATTGAAGGTCTAAGACACCCTAGCTACCCAATAAGGGACCCTTGCAAGATACAACAGTATCAGAAAAAGTATTATAAATATTTATCATTACATCTTCTTTAGACAGGATATTGGGCCATCTTAGTGCACGTCTATTATTAGATATCTGTGGTTCCTCTGAAAAACTATTTCGTGCAACCTCCTCATCTCGATTGCATATAAAAGGTTGTGAATTTACCCATAATTGGAGTGGGAGGTGATCACTCTCGGTTCTGGTGTCTATTTTTAGATCAATAAGTACGTACCATAAGCTCAGGGAGACCAATATAAAGTCTATATGTGTCTTACAATTTGTTTTGCAGAAGGTTGGGGCTGCCGGTCTGTCTGACTGCAAGCGGCCATTACAAGCTCTTAATTCATGGCCTACGGTTAACTGGTAAATTTGGGTTACCGCTACAGTGCATTTAACTGGCCCGTTAACATCCAAGTTTGGAATATCATTTGCAGAGTCCTGCTCTTCAAGTAAGTTGTCCAGGCCCAGTACCGGTTCATATTTACAATTAAAATCCCCTCCTACTATTACTTGGGCGTTGGGTCCTAAGGTATCTAAGAAGGTATCTAATAATTCTATTACCTTAGATTCTTTATTTGTGGCCTATTATATATGTTTATTAAATATATAGTATCGTTCCCCCTTGTCACCATCTTTACTCCTAACAGATCTGGGGAAGGAATATTTAATGGGGTAACTTCTATTTCTAGATTAACTTTAACCCAGATCACCAGGCCCCCTGACGGTCTTCCTCTTATTGAGGGAATTGCGTCACAGCTAAAGCTTTTATACCCAAGCCTGTGTGGAGCTATTAAAGACCAGGTCTCCTGCAGGAGGATAATATCGTAGTCCTCAATGTAAGTACACCAGTCGAGGTCCCGAAGGTTCTTAGCTAGCCCCGCTATATTCCATGATATTAATTTTAAAAATAATTTGTCACTGGGACTGGGTGAGGGTACATCCAACAGTGGGTCTTGTGTGATTTTAGCGGCCAGGGGTTGTGCTTGACTACATATTTCATTCACAGTATTAATTGCTATATTAGAGCCCTGAAGCACACTCCTGTCTAACTGGCACGTAATCCCCTCGTCTGGGGTATCACAAGTATCACCAACACAGATAGTAATTTTATCCATTTCAACTGCCCTTTAACCTGTCATTGTTATTAGGTGTGTGCACCACTACCCGCTCCTGTGAATATTCAGTTTCTAGACTAGTCATATTTAGTTTACCTACTTTATTGCAAAGAGTGGTCCCCAAACAATTTCTGTCAATCAATGGGAGTCAATCATTCTGATCCATCGCACTCAGTGCCTGGTATCTGTTGTGCGTTGTGATCCCAAAGATTGAACTCCCATAGGAATTAGGGGGCCTTGGTGGGTTATTACGCTGGGGGGCCTTGTCTAAATGGCTATAAAAATATCCCAGGGGGTGGACACTGACACTGTTCTCATCCTGCTTTAGGGAGGCAGGTCTAAGCAATTTAGTCGCAACTTGCTGGGGGTGTCTAAAATTGACTATGACACAGTCACCCCTGCAAGTTTTCCTAGCATTTCCAATCCACGATGCTCGTCTAGTTGATAGTATCTGGTCAGCGAAATGTATCGGGAACCCACAGTTTTTGTTCAGCCAGGAGACAGTTTTATGCTTCAGGGAATCGTGTGGCTCCTGGCGGTAATTAAATTCAGTTGGGTGTACAGGTGGAACATTTGAAAGTACAACGACGTACGGTTCACAAGCTGGTGGGAGGTAAGCTGGTCATTTTCTCCTTACTGGGATAGAGGGCCCCTCCATACTTGTTGAGGTCACTTTGGGCTGGATAAATTGACCATCCACTACACTCGTCGCCTTTGCTGTGGCTATATTTGATTCACCCACCATCAGTGGCTGTACAGCATTATCAGTTGAAACATTCCTATCCCGCATTTTAGGATTCCCACCATTGGTTGTTTGGTTTAGAAGCTCCCCCAGTCTAGACACTTCAGTAGTGAGGGCATCGATTTTTGCCACTAGAGGCTTAACAAGTACTTCTAGTTTGACTTCCAGCAACTTGGAGATATGATCTAAAAGATCAGAGTTTGTGTTAATGCCAATATCAGTGGTCATAGTTCCCTTATGGCTGGGAGTACTCCTCCTGATTGTATCCGGCTTTCTCTTAAGGTGTGTTCCTCCCTTTTTGGATGCTGTTTTCCTACATTTTCTTACTGCTCTCTTGGCTGGGGAGCAGTGAGTGGAAACATCTGAGGATCCATAGGATCATCAGGTGCGTCATCATCAAGAGCGTCCTGGTCTATCAAGATTGCCTCCTGGGGTTCCACTATAAGAGTGCTGGGAATGACGTCAGTAGTGGGAGGGGGAGTGAATCCGATCCACCACTGGCATCAGATGCAGCTGTTATTGTCTCAGGTAAATTATCCCGTCCCAGTGACTTCCTTCTATCATTGTTAATTTTGCTCACAATTTTCACTAGGTAATTGTCCATGGTTATTTTGTTTTTAGCCATAGCTAGTGACGGAGCAGGAAAACAATAACAACAATTTTAAAACTTCTATGTACTTCCGTTTTTTAGAACCGAAATGACATAAACAGTGTAATATTAAAAGTGCAGGGATCTTACTTCTTAGGGGGATGGCCCAGCCCTGCCTCGTTCTGCCCGGACTGCACAGACTGTCCCGCCCTTGTCCCGGCCTTCTCCCGGCGCTGTCCGCGAGCGTCCCGCGGGGCGGGAGGCGCTCCCGTCTCTTAATGCGCCTCCGTGCGTGTTGCTGACGTCACTATCATTGCGCCGGACCCCGGGGCTTCTGGGAATGGTTGTTCGCCCGCTGGCAGTGGGTCCGGCGTGGTCTCCCTGCAGCCGTTTACCTCACGGCACGGGAAGGAAGAAGGGCAGGAACGTTGAGCCGTTGCCCTCACGGCGAAGGTAAATGCACCAACTGCGCTAACTGCAGCCCCCAAGCACGTCCGCCGCTCCCGGCTCTTAATGCGCCTCCGGGTGCGTTGCTGATGTCACTATCGTTGCGCCGGACCCCGGGGCTTCTGGGAATGGTAGTTCGCCCGCTGGCAGTGGGTCCGGCGTGGTCTCCCTGCAGCTGTTTACCTCACGGCACGGGAAGGAAGAAGGGCAGGAACGTTGAGCCGTTGCCCTCACGGCGTAGGTAAATGCACCAACTATGCCAACTACAGCCCCCAAGCACGTCCGGCGCTCCCGGCTCTTAATGTGCCTCTGGGCGCGTTGCTGATGTCACTATCGTTGCGCCGGACCCCGGGGCTTCTGGGAATGGTAGTTCGCCCACTAGCAGTGGGTCCGGCGTGGTCTCCCTGCAGCCGTTTACCTCACGGCACGGGAAGGAAGAAGGGGAGGAACGTTGAGCCGTTGCCCTCACGGCGTATGTAAATGCACCAACTGCAGCCCCCAAGCACGTCCGGCTGTCCCGGCTCTTAATGCGCCTCCGGGCGCGTTGCTGATATCACAATCGTTGCGCCGGCCCCCGGGGCTTCTGGGAATGGTTGTTCGCCCGCTGGCAGTGGGTCCGGTGTTGTCTCCCTGCAGCCGTTTACCACACGGCACGGGAAGGAAGAAGGGCAGGAACGTTGAGCCGTTGCCCTCCCGGCGTAGGTAAATGCACCAACTGCGCCAACTGCAGCCCCCAAGCACATCCGGTGCTCCCGGCTCTTAATGCGCCTCCGGGCGCGTTGCTGACGTCACTATCGTTGCTCCGGACCCCGGGGCTTCTGGGAATGGTAGTTCGCCCGCTGGCAGTGGGTCCGGCGTGGTCTCCCTGCAGCCATTTACCTCACGGCACGGGAAGGAAGAAGGGCAGGAACGTTGAGCCGTTGCCCTCACGGCGTAGGTAAATGCACCAACTGCGCCAACTGCAGCCTCCAAGCACGTCCGGCGCTGCCGGCTCTTAATGCGCCTCCGGGCGGGTTGCTGACATCACTATCGTTGCGCCGGACCCCGGGGCTTCTGGGAAAGGTTGTTCGCCCACTGGCAGTTGGTCCGGCGTGGTCTCCCTGCAGCCGTTTACCTCACGGCACAGGAAGGAATAAGGGCAGGAACATTGAGCCATTGCCCTTAAGGCGTGGGTAAATGCACCAACTGCGCCAACTGCAGCCCCCCAGTGCTCATTCACCAAGTAACCATGGTAACTCCCTCTTAAACCAGCACACAGTTCACAAGTTCATCATACTATGTTGCAAAACAATCAATCAAGGCTGTTTGACCTCTCAATCTACTAGCTAATGAAATGCAATGTTTCTTTAAATTACTTTTTCTCAACCATTGAAATGACTTCTTACAAAAAAAAAAAGCATGCACCCTAATTTTCAGTGGAGATTTTTAACAAAGCTCCAATCATTTCTGGTTATTCAACTGCACTGATTCTCAACCACTTTTTTTCATAATCAAACTGCCATTTCATTTCCACAACTCATCTGACTAGAGCACATCTACCTTCAAAATGCAAAAAGTCTGATTTGTGGGTCATAGCTATGTCCACTGGAGTCAAAAATACGCAGCTAACAGAGGTATTTACAATCTTGGTTTACCAAATGTGGACATTGTATGGATTGGACAGAGAGGATTGAGGAGTCACCAATTGATACCATTGGTAAAATCCTTTATGCATTTACCACACCCTGACCTTATAATTGTGCACTGTGGTGGAAATGACTTAGGCACTTTGACTGGGGTATGTCTGGAAATGCTTTTAAAGGACATCTTTGGGCAATTGATGTCACTTTTTCCAAAAACAGCCTTGGTATTTTCTAATATATGCCAAAGGCAAAAATGGAACTGGTCCAACCAATTTTGTCCAAAGATTGAGAAAGCAAGAAAACATGGAAATAAAACTGTTTCTGCTTTCCTCCGAGACTATGGTATGGGTTCCATTTACCACAACAACTTGCGTTACAACATGCAAGGCATGTATAGGAGAGATGGTGTGCATTTTACAGATGAGGGGAATAGAGTTTTCCTCTTGAATATAAGACTCTGCATTGGTACCTACTTGTAGGTACAAAAAACACCCACTTAACACAACAGCTCTTTTCAGAGCTAACTTACCTCTAAACACTCAACTTTATTTTTTTACTCTATTTTTTTACACTGTTTTTCGCCGTGGTGCGCTCAGGGTACGCGTACCGGAGAGCGTACCCAGGAATGCACCCAGCGCTTACCACCCGAAAATTAAAGAAAAAAAAAGTTTTTTTGCCCTTCAGGGTCCTTCTAGGCACCCCTCAGAAAACGTAGGGGGTCAGGATTTGTCTACTCTGCCCCTTTTTAATTATATCACCCTTTCTTTTTCACCTCTTGTGTCTCGATTCTACCGAGACACAAGATGGCGGACTCTCCGGACTGTTTAGAATGTTCACAGACACCAAACAGCCAATCAGCTTTCCGCTCACGCACTCGCGTAGCGCACCGGGTGCGCTCCCCGGTACGCGCACCTGTGAGTGCTCAGAGAGCGCTTATAGATATATATGTGTTTTTGAAGTTAAGTTTTCACAAAACCCAGTGGAGCAATTTTCAGCAAATATAGCAAAGGCACATCTGCGTACCAGTCCCTACAATTTTGCCAAGTTTGGCGTAATTCCGTTCAGCGGTTCGGGCTGTAGACTTGTCAGACCGTCCTATGGAAATTAACATGGGGAAAACACGTTTTGGGACCCCCCTTTTTTCTCAGCCCCCACTTCACCAATCCCCCCGAAACTTTCAGGGAAGGAGCGCAGCAGAGCTGTACAGAATTATGGAAAATTACACAAAAATTCCTCAAGCGGCGCCAGAGTTATTCCCAATAGAATGTTGCGGATTTCCTATGGTAGCCAATCCTAACTATAACTACCTACTGGCGGTCGCCAGTAGGTATATATAGTTAGGATTTTTTCTCTATGGGATTTCTGAAAATTCTATGTATAATAACTTTGGCGTTTGTGGACGGAATTGGCTGCAAATTTCAGGAAAATGGCACATTTTGTTTCAGAGCAGCCCCCTAAAATTTGGGGGGGTTTCGTCAAGCGGGGGCCGAGAAAAAAGGGGGGTCCCACAACGCGTTTTTCCCATTCATTTTTCCATTGCCCAGTTGGACTCACTTTTAGCTCGAACGGCTGAATGGATTTACATGAAACTTGGCAAAATTGTAAATATGGTTTGCCCGATGTGCCTTTGCTAGGTCTCAATATATGTGCTCCAGTGGATTTTGAGAAATTAACGTTCCAAAAAATATATATATCTGTAACAGCGCTCCGGTTAGCGCCCCGGTTCGCGTACCTGACGCGTAACGGAACTTCGCGAAGCGAAGCTGATTGGCTCTCCGGTATCTGTCAACATTCTAAACAGTCCGAAGCGGCCGCCATCTTGTCTCTCGGTAGGATCGAGAGACAAGAGGAGGCCAAAACAAAGGGGGAAATGACCATAAGGGGGCATAGTAGATCCTCCCTGACCCCCTAGGTTTGATGTGGAGGCTTTAAAAGGGCTCCGCGGGGCAAAAAAAAAAAAATTGTTTTTTTTGCGTGGGGAGCGCCCGGTACGCGCACCGGGAAGCGGTCCGGGGAGCGTACTATGAGGAAAGAAGAAAATATTGTATGTTTATTGATAGTTCGTTTTGTTGTTTTTTTTTTGTTTTTTTTATTTGATTATTAAATATAAATTTATTTTTGTGATTGTTTTTCAAAATTTAATAGAACGTCTAACATTTGACTGTCCGAAATGTCGTCATTTTCAATGAACATAACTTCCAACATTTGAGTGTCCGAAATGTCCTTATTTTGAGTGAACATAACTTGCAACATATGAGTGTCTGAAATGTCCTCATTTTGAAGGAGGAAATCTACAGATTGTACACATTGTAGTAGTTCATGGTCCCGTGATTCATCCATGAATTCAATGTCATTTGGTTCAATGTTTTCTTGATTGGTCTCTGCAAGGACAATTTCAAATGACACTTTTTGTTCTCCTTCCATTTTGCCTGAAATTTGCATTAAAAAATATATATATCAGTAGAGATAGGGCACTGTTGGGATTAATTTTAGATAGGTAGTTTTTAACAGTGAATTTATCTTTGGGCAGTGTATGGTATCAGACTGGAAGTAGAAATATAAAAAAGTGTATGTGATGAAACCTAAGTAAATTCATAATTATACAAGACAAGCCTAAATCCATCCACAACTATAACAGAGAAGTCTATCTAAATCTATAACTATTACAGAGGGATAGTATATAACTATCAGAAAAAGTTTTCCATATTAACTTAAAGTGCACAATATACTTCAGGTTTCAAAATAACATCTTACCTTTAAAAAAAAGTTTAAGTTGTCATTGAAAATGCTCTTGCAATGTACTTCAGGAAGTAGTAGTCAAAATGGCTATGTTTCTCTCTCTTTCTTTATATATATTCAGGTACATAACCAATCAAATGTCAGGTAAAAAAAGTAGAAAATTAAAGTAACATTTTAATTGGTTGTCAATTCCAACACTTCAGATGTGTTTTGTGAAGTAATTTACCCCAGGGTATTTAGAGAGGTCTACAGGCTAAATGGCTAAATGGAATTCCAATCAAATTTGTGAAAATTGTAGGGATTGGTATGTAGTATGAGCTAATCTATATTTGGTGAAAGTGTCTCCAGTGGTTTTTCTGTGAATTACTTTCCCATCTTTTTTCAGCGAGCTCTTCCCGGTGCGCGCCCCGGTACGCGAACCGGCAGCGTTACGGGAGTCCTCCATTTTGTGTTTCGGTACAATTGAGATACAAGATGGAGGGCAAATAATGTTCAGCATGGGTAGAAGGGGGCACGGTAGAAGTATCCTGACCCCCTATGTTTTCTGAGGGTGGCTGAGGAGGCCCATATGTGCGAAAAAAAACCATTTTTTTTTCAAATTTTCGCGCGGTTAGCGTCCGGTGCGCATACCGGGTAGCGCTCCGGAAAGCGTACATTGTGAAAATTAGTAACAAAAAAAGTTACATTTAAAATTTGTTTATAGTGATCATAGTTAGGGTAGCTCTGAGAAGAGCTTTTGGGTCTGTGGTAGATTTAGGTACTTATAAGTAGGTACCAATACATAGTCTTAAATTCAGGATGAAAACTCTGTTCCCCTCATCTGAGAAGTGAACTCCATCTTCTCTGTAGATATCTTGCATGTAGTAACGCAAGTTATTGTTGTAGATGGAGCCCATTCCATGGTCTCTCATGTAAGCTGAAACAGACTTATTTACATGCTTCCTCGATTTCCTCATCTTGTGGACAAAATTCGTTTGACCACCTCCATTTCTGTCTTTGGCATATATTTGAATATACCGAGGCAGTTTGAGGAAAAAGTGCCATCAATTGCTCAAAGGTGTCCTTTAAAAGCATTTCCAGACCTACCCCAGTCAAAATGCCCAAGTCATTTCCTCCACAGTGCACAATTAACAGGTCAGGTTTTGGCAAATGCAAAAAGGTTTTCACCAATGGTATCAATTGGTGACATCTTAATCCTCTGTGGCCAATTCAGTTGATTTCCACATTTTGTAAATTGAGGTTGTGTAAATTTCTGTTATCAGCATACCTTTGAGCCCAGTGGATGTAACTATGTTTAACAATCCGGACAGAAAACATGGTGAGAGGAAGTTCTGCTGCAGTCAAATGAAGTGTGGGAATGAAATGGCAGTTGAAACAGTAAGAGTTTGTAATGAAAAAAACTGAGAAGCTTCTGTGCTAATGATTCAGTAGCAGTGATTGGTGGATTTTGATTGCTGAAAACAGAAAGTTAGGGTGCATGGATGAGTTCTTTGAAAGATGTAATTTGAATGGTCAAGAAAAAATCATTTTATGAAAGATTGCACTAGATACGCAGGTGTACTGAGAGTTCAGAGTTCAATTGAAATATTGTTGTGTGAACTTGTAAACATGACAGGTCTTTCAGGAGGTGGTTGCTATGGGAAAAAGGCAGAAAGGGCAGAGGGGGGAAGGGTGTTGATTTGAAAAAAGTGAGGGAAGAGTTTTGATTGGGTGACATGAGAGATATGTGTGATGAATTACAGCATTTCTGTGCCTTTGTTGGTTGCAGCCTCTGGAGTGCATACCCTTTGCTCTGCTAAAGAAAAATTGGTGTGTGTCTGAGACTGTTTTGAAACTCAAAAAGTATTTGCTAAGGTGAGAAAAGATTCATTTAATTTAGATAGAGAATAGTATGCTTTAGGGATAAATTTATGAAGAAAGTTGTGTATTTAAAATGTTGCTTTGTCTCAAGTGTTTTACAAATAGATTTAGTTTCTTTGAGTTTCATAGCCATGTTAAAAGTGACGCAAAAGTGGTGGAAGGGCCTTAAAAATACGCTTTCATGTGTGTTAGGGCATTTTAAGTCACTTCCCCATGAATGTGGGTAAATAAGTGATTTACTTGATGTGTTTAAAAACGTTTTTTGAAATCAATTAGGTTTCTTGATATGTACTGCTAGAGTTTCATAGGCTGCTTGGGGCATATTTACAAGGCCTTTGTGTCACTTTGATGTTATTTTCCCCATTTTAATTGAAGACATTTCCCCGTGGTGCAAAGTCCTTGTAAATACGCCCCCATGTGTGCTTGGAAAATTTAGACTTTGTTTCTTTGAGTTACATAGCCATGTTAAAAGTGACGCAAAAATGGTGCAAGGGCTTTAAAAATACGCTTTCATGTGTGTTAGGGCATTTTAAGTCACTTCCTCATGAATGTGGGAAAATAATTGTTTTTTTTGATGTGTTTAAAAACGTTTTTTGAAATCAATTAGGTTTCTTGATATGTACTGCTAGAGTTTCATAGGCTGCTTGAGGCATATTTACAAGGCCTTTGAGTCACTTTGGTGTTATTTTCCCCATTTTAATTTAAGACATTTCCCCGTGGTGCAAAGTCCTTGTAAATACGCCCCCATGTGTGCTTGGCAAATTTAGACTTTGTTTCTTTGAGTTACATAGCCATGTTAAAAGTGACGCAAAAATGGTGCAAGGGCTTTAAAAATACGCTTTCATGTATGTTAGGGCATTTTAAGTCACTTCCTCATGAATGTGGGAAAATAATTGGTTTTTTTGATGTGTTTAAAAACGTTTTTTGAAATCAATTAGGTTTCTTGATATGTACTGCTAGAGTTTCATAGGCTGCTTGAGGCATATTTACAAGGCCTTTGAGTCACTTTGATGTTATTTTCCCCATGTTAATTTAAGACATTTCCCCGTGGTGCAAAGTCCTTGTAAATACGCCCCCATGTGTGCTTGGCAAATTTAGACTTTGTTTCTTTGAGTTACATAGCCATGTTAAAAGTGACGCAAAAATGGTGCAAGGGCCTTAAAAATACGCTTTCATGTGTGTTAGGGCATTTTAAGTCACTTCCTCATGAATGTGGGAAAATAATTAGTTTTTTTGATGTGTTTAAAAACGTTTTTTGAAGTCAATTAGGTTTCTTGATATGTACTACTAGAGTTTCATAGGCTGCCTGGGGCATATTTAGAAGGCCTTTGAGTCAGTTTGATGTTATTTTCCCCATTTTAATTTAAGTCATTTCCCCGTGGTGCAAGGTCCTTGTAAATACGCCCCCATGTGTGCTTGGCAAATTTAAGTACTGACAGGGTGTGCTTCTACATAGGACCTGTGTTGTGTTTTCAAATTATGACCAGAAAATCGTTTTTTTTAAAAAAGAAATGCTTTTCACATTTATGACAAGGTCATATTGGTGTCTGCTTCTTTAAATAAATATTTCTCTTTCCACCATGTATATGTGAGAATAATTTTCCTTGTTTGCAGGTTTACAAACACATTTCTTGCAGTCATTAAGGTTTCACAATATGTTCTGCAAGAGTTTCATAGTCACTATGATGATATTGATATACATTTAGAACTGTGTAGGAGGCATGGAGAAACCGAGGCTTCTGTAAGTGTCAAGGGAGGTGAGTAATGTACATTGCTCTGTTGCATACAGTCCTCATCTTCTGCGTACTCTTAGATATGCTGCACTACATCTGCACAATGAGATACCTAAGCTGAGGAAACACAGGTGATGTGATTGTGAAATGAGCAAAAATATTTGCACGTTTTTTAATTACATCACCTGTGTTTCCTAACATTACGAATCACATTGTGCAGATGAGGTTTACGCCTGTCCAGGGAGACAGAGGAGGTCTGGCCTTTGTTCAAGAGTGCTGTGGACATGACTCACTTCATTGGTAGGCCTGCACATGTATTATATCCTCTGTACTCTTCAATAAGCCTAAATTTTATCTGCAACCCTGAGTAGGCCTCACCTCAAACAAGCCTCTGGATAGGCCACACCTTATCGTCATCCTGATTCAAACATTTAAAATGTTAGGGGCAGATTTATGATGGCCCTGCGCCTCTTTTGCGCCGCTGTTGCGTCACTTTTGTGACGCAGCAGTGGTGCAAAAGATGCACCATGTTGCAAGATAGGCCTCACTTCATCTGCAACAAGATACTGTCAGTTTAAACTGTATACATTTAGGACAGTGCAGGGGGCATGGAGAAGCAGAGGTTTCTGTAAGTGTCAAAGTTGTTGCATACAGTGCTCACCTTCTACGTACTCTTTCATATGCTAGACTACATCTGCACAATGAGATACCTAAGCAAAGGAAACACAGGTGATGTGATTGTGAATTGAGCAAAAGAAATTGCACGTTTTTCAATTACATCACCTGTGTTTCCTAACATTACAAATCACATTGTGCAGATGAGGTTTAGGCCTGTCCAGGGAGACAGAGGAGGTCTGGCCTTTGTTCAAGAGTGCAGTGGAAGTGACTCACTTAATTGGTAGGCCTGCACATGTACTATCTCTTCTGTACTCTTCAACAAGCCTAAATTTCATCTGTAACCCTGAGTAGGCCTCACCTCAAACAAAACTCTATATAGGCCACACCTTATCTGCATCCTGAATCATTCATTTAAAATGTTAGGGGCAGATTTATGATGGCCGTGCATCTCTTTTGCGCCGCTGTTGCGTCACTTTTGTGACGCAGCAGTGGTGCAAAAGATGCACCATGTTGCAAGATAGGCCTCACTTCATCTGCAACAAGATACTGTCAGTTTAAACTGTATACATTTAGGACAGTGTAGGGGGCATGGAGAAGCTGAGGTTTCTGTAAGTGTCAAAGTTGTTGCATACAGTGCTCTCCTTCTACGTACTCTTTCATATGCTAGACTACATCTGCACAATGAGATACCTAAGCAAAGGAAACACAGGTGATGTGATTGTGAAATGAGCAAAAAAAATTGCACGTTTTTCAATTACATCACCTGTGTTTCCTAACATTACAAATCACATTGTGCAGATGAGGTTTAGGCCTGTCCAGGGAGACAGAGGAGGTCTGGCCTTTGTTCAAGAGTGCAGTGGACATGACTCACTTAATTGGTAGGCCTGCACATGTACTATCTCCTCTGTACTCTTCAACAAGCCTAAATTTCATCTGTAACCCTGAGTAGGCCTCACCTCAAACAAACATCTATATAGGCCACACCTTATCGGCATCCTGAATCATTCATTTAAAATGTTAGGGGCAGATTTATGATGGCCGTGCATCTCTTTTGCGCCGCTGTTGCGTCACTTTTGTGACGCAGCAGTGGTGCAAAAGATGCACCATATTGCAAGATAGGCCTCACTTCATCTGCAACAAGATACCGTCAGTTTAAAGTGTATACATTTAGGACTGTGTAGGGGGCATGGAGAAGCTGAGGTTTCTGTAAGTGTCAAAGTTGTTGCATACAGTGCTCACCTTCTACGTACTCTTTCATATGCTAGACTACATCTGCACAATGAGATACCTAAGCAAAGGAAACACAGGTGATGTGATTGTGAAATGAGCAAAAAAAAATGCACGTTTTTCAATTACATCACCTGTGTTTCCTAACATTACGAATCACATTGTGCAGATCAGGTTTAGGCCTGTCCAGGGAGCCAGAGGAGGTCTGGCCTTTGTTCAAGAGTGCAGTGGACATGATTCACTTCATTGGTAGGCCTGCACATGTACTATCTCCTCTGTACTCTTCAACAAGCCTAAATTTCATCTGTAACCCTGAGTAGGCCTCACCTCAAACAAACCCCTGGATAGGCCGCACCTTATCAGCATCCTGAACCAATCATTTAAAATGTTAGGGGCAGATTTATGATGGCCGTGTGCCTCTTTTGCGCCGCTGTGCGTCACTTTTGTGACGCAGCGGCGGCGCAAAAGATGCGCTATGTTGCGACATATTTACAACTTGATGCATCTAGGCAGATGTGTCACGGTGTAAAGTCCTGTGCCACATGAAACCTGCGTCAGGTTTCATGTGGGCGTTTTGTTGCAGGGTGGGCATTCATTTGCATGAAAGCCCTGTAAAACTAATACAGTGAAATTTAGAAGATTTCACTGAGTCAGCTTTATGGCATTGCTGAATCAAATCCTTACGCCTGTTTGAAACAGGCATAAGGAGTGATGCACCATGCAATGTGTGGCTTGCCCCTGTGCATTGCAGTAGACATGTCGCGCTTACGACGTGATTCCTGCAATGTGCCGCTTTTGCTACTATGGATCAAAGATGCTACCAAATTTGGAACAGATCCGGATGACTTAGTGATGAGTTTCATAGAACAGTATTCTACATGTGCTGTTCCAAAGACAAAGGAAGACAAAAGCCTAAGAGAACAAGTTTTACGCTTTCAAAGCCATCGTTGTGGAAAGTACTGTTGTCGTAAATTCAGAAACAAGGACAAGTTCTACACAAAATGTCGTTTCGCCTTTCCACGACCGGTGATTTCTAAAGGAAGAGTGAACAGTTTGATGTCTTCGCTGCGACATAATGTGACAAGGAAATCACCCAAAAATACATACAATTTGAAAAGAAACGAAGAGTCCAAGTACATCAACGACTACAACCCAGTGATTTTGTCCATGTGGAATGCTAACATGGATATACAGTTTGTGGCTGATAACTGTATGGCTGTGGCTCGGTATGTGACATCTTACATCACAAAAAAAGAAAAGACAGAATTTTAGGATATGTGGGAGGACATTTCACATGAAAACAGCCTCAGTAAGAAGTTGTACAGTTTCAGTCTGAAGATGTTGTCGCATCGAGAAATCGGAGCTTACGAATGTTCTGACCGGTTATCTTCAGCAAGTCTCTATGCCAAATCTAGGAGTATCATTTGGGCGAGTCTTGGTCTTGCTGCAACACGTAATTGAGTTCTGAAACCTGTACGGGAAATTGAGTATTTGGCGGAGAAGGAGCCAAACTGTACAGATATTTTGAAGACCAACATGTTGGATACATATTATCCAAATAGAAGCAGTCACCTTGAGAATGTTTGTCTGTATGAGGTTCTACAAAATTACATATTCAAGAGAAGATATTGATAAAGGAGTGTATGCTGTAATTGGAAGTGAGGGATGTCTGGTCAAGCAAAGAAAATGCCAATTGGTAAATCATCGAAAATTGAGTGGCGAATCTCCTGAAAGAAAAGAGTTTTTCTATTTAGCTCTTTTGCAACTTTTCAAGCCTTGGCGTGCAGAAGAGGAACTGCTTGGAGATTTCCTCTGTTACGAAGACTCTTTCAATGCAGCCAAGGAGACTATAGAATGTCCTGTTTTTCCAAAATATCTGGAAATCGAGCAGGAAGCAACAATTGCAGCCGAGATTGCTAGAGACAGTTCTCAGGACTGTCAGAGTTCTGTTTCATTGAGTCAGGATCCACTAGGAGGACCAGTTATCGAAAATGAAGCTGCAACTGCCATGATTGAAGTGGAAAGAGCCATGGCACATGCTCAGGAGGATGCGGTTAACTTAGAAGATTTGGAAAGACAACTCAACGTTGAGCAGAGGAAAATATATGACGAAGTTACCAACCAAATTGTTAATGGATTAAGTCATGAGAAGAAAGAGTGCTCATGTACGTCGTTGAAGCCTGTCCGACTGTACGTGAGTGGAGAAGCAGGAACTGGAAAAAGTTTCCTCATTAAAGCAATTTTATGTTATTTGCAGAAAAGGACTCAGTCATCGCTGTCTTGTGTTGTCACTGCTCCAACTGGCCTGGCAGCACATAACATTAAAGGTATTACTTTGCATCGTCTACTGATGCTGCCAGTGGAGCATGATAACAAATTACAATACCACAAGTTATCTGGAGATGCTTGTTGTGAAGTTTCAAGAGTCTTGAGGAAAATGAAACTTCTTATCATTGACGAAGTAAGCATGGTTTCCAATGTCATGCTTGCCTTTGTGCATTTGAGAATGCAGGAAGTTCTTAAAACAGAGTATGATGTGTTATTTGGTGGCAAACACATCATTGTTTTCGGTGATCTTCTGCAGCTGACACCAGTGAAAGGACAACCAGTGTTTAAACTACTTACACATGAAGATACCAGGAAGTGCCTAGGGAGCATTGGCAATGTTAATATATGGTTAAACTTTAATTATGCTGAACTGCGTGAAAATATGCGTCAAGCGAAGGATGAAGATTATAAGAATATTCTATAAGATGTTAGAGTCGGAAAAGTGACCGAGCATGAGAAAGAAGCTTTACATGCACGATTACTGTCAAATTTGTATCCAGAAGAAGACGTTCTGCCAGAGAATATTTTTCGGAAAATTACTGAGAAGAAATCTGGAATATGTTTGATGCCAACTCTTGCAGAATGTGCCATCTTCAACAACAAAATGTTGAATTTAGAAAACCAAGAGATTGTGAAACTGGAAGCTATTGACAGAATAGAGCATATGGGAGCAACAATTATTTTGTCTGAGAATTTGAAATCTAAATTGGATTCATTAGAGAAGACTATATCTAAAACTGCTGGTTTTGAAAAGACTCTGAATGTGTGCTTAAATTGCCGTATCATTTTGAGAAGGAATTTACATGTTGAAAGAGGTCTGGTAAATGGATCAATGGGTAATGTTGTTGATTTTGAGAAATACAGAAATAGAGATGGAATTGAATTTTTAAAAATTAAATTTGATGGCATTGAGGAAGTACAGCTAATTGGTCGTTGCTCTGCTAGATTTTTGCGTGTAAAAGACTTTTATGTTCGCCGTAAGCAGTTTCCTGTTTGCTAGTCATATGCGGTGACAATCCATAAATCGCAAGGTTTAAGTGTAGACAGTGCATTGGTGAATATTGGCAGTTCTGTGTTCAAGGAGGGAATGGCATATGTGGCATTGTCACGAGTCAGAACTTTATCGGGATTATACTTGATTGAGTATGATGTCACAAACATTTGTGCGGATCTAGATTGTTTTAAGGAATACAATAGGTTAAGAAGAGAGTATGCGCCACATTTGCCTCAATATCCTTTGTTTGAGAAACGTGTGGTAGGCCGGAAACGAAGAAATGTGACCAATAGTAGGGAGGTTGTAGCAAAAAGATGAAAAGTCGATGAACCCGAAATTATAAGCAGAAAGAAAATGGATTCTGTTGAAGATGTTGTTGGTTTTCAATTTGAAAATAGTTCTGGTGTCAACTGCTATGCTAATGTAGTGGTTAATGTTGTGTTATCTCTAGAAACTTTAAAAGAACAGATTGTGATCAATTCGGATCAAAGTTTTTGCTGTTTACTGAACTCTGTGTTAGAGAAATGTAGCACTGATAGAACAAAAATAGAAAGTGTGTCTGAAATTCGAAATCTGTTAGACAAATGTTCAGGTCAAACGCGATTCTCTCAAAATATTCAGCAAGATTGTCAGGAGTTTTTAATATATATTCTTGATGTATTGCAAGATGAAGGTGTAGATGTAGATCATCTGTTTGGCCTTTCTTATCAATGGCAGCATCACTGTGAGAACTGTAGGGTATCAAGTACTACTAGTGTAGACTCAGAAAGATTTATATATTTAACTTTGCCAGACAGTAAATCAGTGTCCTTTAATAAGCTAGTAAAAGCAGCCGATCACAACATGGAGTGCAGCCAATGTAAGTCTGCAATGATGTCCACATTATTTATACGAACATATGGCCAGTATGTCATTTTAATGTTCCAACGATGTAGGCCTGATGGAACAAAATTGACAACTTTAATAAAAAATGTTGTGGCTTCGCAATTGTCAATATCAGGAAGGACTTTTGTAACTACAGCAATTATATATCATGACGGTCCTTCAACAACATCAGGACATTACACAGCTTATTTGAAGTCTAGAAACGGCTGGTCATTCTGCAATGATTCTGTTTTAACTTTCAAAAACAAATTGCCTTTTGACCTTAAAAATTCTTACCTGGTGTTTTGGGATTTGCTCTGAGGAATTTCAAAAGGTTCTAATGGCTCCTACACTATTTGGCCTTGAGGATAAGTGTAGTACAGAGTAAAAAGTTATTTTTGAGTTTTAAGTAGTTCCTGAAAAAAAAGAAGGTTTTCTTACAGAAAGTGGTGGGCACGGATTAGTTGAAGGACAACAGAGTATTTCCCAAAGCAAACAGTGTTCTTACCATAACACTTGACGTCATGGAAAAATAACTGCACTTTGAATGAGTTCAGAAAAACTGTTTCTTTTAATAAGCTAATTCAAGCAGCCAATCAAAACATGGAGTAGAGGTAATGTAAGTCTGCAATGCTGTATACATTATTTGTAAAAACTTTTGGTTATAATGTCATTTTAAAATTCCAACTATATAAACCTGATGAAAGTAAGTTTTCAACTTTAATTACAAATGTTGTGGCTACACAGTCGTTGATTTTAGGAAGAACATTTGTAACTGCAGCTATTATATGACATAATGGTCCTTTGACAACATCCGCTTATTACACAGCTTATTTAAAATGTAAAAAAAGCTGATGTTTCGGAAATGATTCACATTTGACTATGAAACAATGTTGCCTTTTGACTTAAAAATATTCTTACTTTCTGTTTTCAGAAGAGAGAATTTTGGGTAGGTAACTGGCCTATAATGATTCTAGGAGTTGATATACTTTTATGTACTTTTTTAAATTGGTTTGTGATTAAAAGTGATGTAGAGAATTAAATAATTGTAGTAGTCATAGAGGTAGTGTAAGTGTGCCTCATAGTAAGCAGTATCAGTGTCATAGGAAATGTGGAACATGAGTGAGCAAGAAGGGTGAGATATTACTAGTACAGGATTGATAAAGTGATCTTGAACGTTTTCTTTCTAAAAGTTGCGGAAAAAGAAAATGACGGGATTTGCTTAGAAGAATTCAAAGAGTAATAAATGGCTCTTACACGATTTGGCCTTGAGGAGAAGTGCGGTAGAGAGCGAGAAGTCATTTATTGTATGTAACATATTTGTCAAAACGATGGAGCTTTTCTTTCAGAAAGTGGCAGGCTGAAAATAATAACAGCACAACAGAGTATAAGCTGTTCATAGGACATCCTTCGACTTCATGGAAAGTAAGTTACTTTTAAGGAGTTCTGATTTCTGATTGGTTATGTTATATGGGTTTTTTAAACACAATCATTTTGATTGTGTTTTTTTTCCCCGCTGTTATATGATGAATACCTTCAACTCACTGTTTTTAGTGAAATTTGATATATTCTGAGAACAGCAAAAATAAACCATTTAACATGTATAATTAATTCTGTACTTTGTATAGTGAATTTTAATTTGTACTCGTCTTATCTCATGCTCACTCATCTTTTACTACCTTCTATCAATCCTCCTTACATACTCACATTGCCTTTTGTTTTATTCTCTTTCACCCTTGCTATCTAACTCCACTTATCTTTCAACCTTTGTTTCCCTAATCCAACTCTGCTTTTTTCTTTTCTCCCTTGCACCATTTTTCAGCTTTTAGACCTTGTGCTTCGCTTGTCTTTTCCATCTTTCCTCCCTTTGTTTTCTAAATTAAATATTTTTGGGTTCTCCTTTTTTGGTGCAATCAGTTAGTATAACTCACCCTCACTCATTTATCTTTCTTTGTTGCCTCACTCAGTCTGTATCTGACACTCTTTCCTTCACTTCCTCTGTCTCCTCTCTCCCTCACTCTCTTTTCCTTATTCACCCTTTCCTTATATAGTTTACCTTACTCACTTTCTTTTAGTAGCTTACACAACTTCAATTTAGTTTTCTCTTTTATCCTTCTTTTTTGTCACTGAAAGTATCTTCCTTTTTTTCTCTTAGTAATTTACTCTATTACAATTTCTTTTTGTCTCTGACTGTCAATCACCGTTTCTTTCTCTTTTTTTTCTGCATGTTTATCTCTAACTTTATTTCTTTGTAAAATTGGATGATTTTCAATCTTTTCCCTTGTCTTTTCTAATTTTTAAATACATGTTTTAATATTTTTCAAATTTTTGTACTTTCTTTCACAGATTGAAAATATAAAAATAACAAGTGACTAAGTTAAGGACAATTATAAGGTAACTCTTTTCGTTACATTTCTATCACATTTAACTTCTATTAGTTCCACTGCTTCATTTCTTTAACCCTCAGTTTCCTGCCTTTGCTACTTCCCTCATTCCTTTCTCTATTACTTACTTACTCTACTCCTTCCACTCCTTTTCTCAGTCCCTCTGTTCTCATAGTTCCTCACTCCTGTTCACTCACTCCGTCTCTATAACTCTTACTGTCTCTGACTGATCACTCTTTCACTACTTGTTCATTATGCTTTCTCCCTGTAGTTCAAGCACACTATGTTATTTACATTTCTTTGCTGTTTCAATTATTCCTTTTCTCTCAATTCTGCTTTTCTGCTTTCTGTTTTTTCTCTCTGTTATTTCACATGTTTTAACCTTAGTCACTGTCATACATCTTGTTTTATTCCTATTTACTTTCACTCACTCTTTTCTTAACACTTTCCCTCAGGGTTGTTCTTTTAGTCCGGTTCTATCCCTACCTCTCATTCCACATCCTTTACTGTTTTTCTTCTTAATTTGAACATTCACTCATATTCTCCAAGAAACTCTTGTTTATTATTCTTCTACTCTCCTTTTTTTCTTTCACTTCCTTATCTATTTTGTGTTTCTCAATTATACCCTCTTACATCTTTTCTTTGGTAAATAGATGTATTAAACAGTATCTCTATGTTACTCCCTCTAGCTGGCTTTCTTTTAACATTACTCTCTGTTTCCTTCCCTTATACTCACTCTTCCTTTTTTAAAAAAAAAAAAAAATTATTTCGCTTCCGGTTCGCGTACCGGCGCGCGAACCGGGAAGAGAATCAAAAGAAATAGAGGTTGCCAGAGTGCTAAACATTCTAGCAATTTTTTATAAAGGGGAGGTAGTTCTGAAAAGAACTTTTTTTTAAATTATTTTTGTTGTTTTATATTTTTTTATTATTTTTCTGAACATTTTTTTATTTTTTTTGTATTTTTTGAATGGTTTTATATTTTTTTTGTTTTTTTTGGGGGGGAAACGAAAATGATTCATTATAAAGGGCTCAACAGGAGCAACAACAAAAAAAGATAATTTATTTTCTGGGGCGTTTTGGACAATTATGATTGTCAATAGCAACATTGATTAAATTTATGCTACTTTCTCTGTAGCAAATCAATTGGCCGCAATAAACGCACACTTGTTTCACATTCCCAAACTTCAGCTGGATATTTGAGACCGTCTCCCTCGCCTCTGGTCCCGTCACTGCCTCTTCATTTGATGTTCTGGCCACAGGAGGGGGGTTATCCTGCAGGTGACGTACCGGCGCAGCACTATAATTAATTGGGTGCCACCTCTCCATGTGGCGATGCATGGTGAAATTGCCATAACTATATTTCTTATCAGTCCCTCTGGACAAATCTTTTTTGCAGATAAGACAAGTAACATAGCGGGCATTTACTTTCTTTTGGCCCCGGAGAAATGAATAAAATTGCCAGATGTAATCCTCTTTTACATGGGACCTCCTTGGTTCTTCAGGCAAAAAGTGCCTCTCCACTTGATCCTCTTCCTCTTCTACCTCTTCTTCCTCCTGTTGCTGAAGGATAACCTGAGGAGGTGGTCCTCTCTTCCTAGGAGGTGGTGGTGGTGGTGGGGGTGAACCAGCTGCAGCTACTACTGAAGCCATTTCTTAGTAAGCAAAATAGGTCTTCCTCTCACAAAGTTGAAAGTCAGAGTGAGAAAAAAGGTATGGGCTTTCATCAGTTTGGAAAAAAAATAGTTCTAAACCAATGAAAAGTGTTATTTTTAGGTCACATGACCTAGCCTTACATCATTAGGAAACCAAAAGTGAAATGAACCAATGAAAAGTTTTAATAACAAGTTACATGACCTGTTACGCTTACGTTACGCGCTGCGTGCCGCGCCCCGGATCGCTTCCGGGGCGCTGCGCTTCGCGCTCCGGAGCACTTCCGGGTGCGCTAATGCGGCGCGTCATAAGACGCATTACGCGAGAATGCCATACGTCGCGATTACGCGACGCGTCACGATGTTGTTTTCTAACGCGGCAGTTGCGCAAACGGAACTTTACCGGTTCGCGGACCGGGTCGCGGCACCAAATTGAGCTAACAGGAAGCTACCCGGTTCGCGGACGGGGAGCGAAACAAAAAAATAATTACAAAAATACATAAAAAAATTGTATTAAAAACATATAAAATATATTTTTCGAATTAAAAAAGAATACATTTTAAAGCTTTTGATATTTGCTATTAAAAAACCATTGAAATTCACTGAAAAAACCATAGGTTATAGACCATATATAGTTAGGAATTAGCATTTACAAAATCCAAGAAAAAAATATTCCTTTTTCATACATACCATGGTGCGGCATGTCAAACAAGTGCACCCTGTGGAATTTGCACAGGCATCGACAAGAGCCCTGGCCACGCTATTACCATCAGAGGTAGCCAGCACATCTTCTGGTGGACGACCTGTATCTCCATCGAGTGCTGTGATGGACTTGAGACCATATCTTGCAAAGGTGCACATGAAATGCAACGAGTGTGGAGAAATTCTTCTGTACGGAGAGCAGAGCCTCATTCTTACTAAACTAAAAATTGAGAGTCATAAATGCCCCGAGAAAAGATAAATTTCTTCATTTCATTTTGATCCTGTGTCACACATGAAAATGTTGTTGCAAGTTAAAAAAATCAAAAACTGCATGACACTGTTCCTGTCAAGGTAGCATAGCTGGCGGCCTAGGGGTGGAGGACCGTTGTGCAAATACCCCGGGGAGGACTCTGGATATGCTTGGTCCCTGAGATTCTTAGATGTCACTGCCTTCCACAAATGGCATAAGTCCTGGATGTTCGGTGCCATACTTGAGGATTTGACCTAAAGACACGTCCTGCGGTGCCCTGGTCCAAAATCAAACAACATAACACTTGTTTTAAAAAAAAAAAAAAAAAGTTCTTTTCAGAACTAACTCATTGTACCAAAAACAGCTCCAGGAGCATATTATAAAGGGGGTTTATCTCCCCTTTTTTGGCTTTCGTTCGTGCGCGACCGTGTGCGCGCACCCGCCTATATATTTCGGGAAAACTTTGTGATTGCAACTTATTAAATTTCTTCATAGACCCATCAAAGAACTTATACTACGTCAAAGACAGTAAACCTAGGCTTCTTTTTTATTATTATGAAAATTTCATTAAATGGAGCCGAATGTCTTTTTAAACTTTCGTGTGTGACCGAATGTACACACATTGATATTTTAAAAAAAGATATAAAAGGTTTTATACTTTAACAATTGTATGCTTGATTCCAGCTCAGAAGATATATTAAATCCGGATATATTTGGATTTACTCCTTTTCACGTTTTGAAACTTCGCTGAATTAGACCGCTACTTCCAAATGGCGTACGTGACCAGATACTATCACCGCGTACACGTCCTGAGACGCGCATGTGAAGTCATGTGACTTCACAACAACACTTCCAATTGGTTCTTAGTAGTTTCTATTCTGCAATTTACACGAAGCACTCCACCCACTCACATCTCTACCCTGTTATCTGCAATTGTGAACATCAAAAGGAGCTGCGCTACGCCCCTGTAAGAGGCCTCACTCCCACTGCTGCAACGGCTTGGCAGTCCTCCAGATGCACAGGAACAGCCCCTCCGATCCATTGAAGTTCTCTGTCGTGAGAGGCCTCACTCCCACTGCTGCAACGGCTTGGCAGTCCTCCAGATGCACAGGAACAGCCCCTCCGATCCATTGAAGTTCTGTGTCGGTCTCAATACCACTTACGAAATGAAAATAAGCACTGAAGAATATTTATGCTGTAGCAGGAGGAGTACTACATGCTTGCAGAATGCATTCTATTACCTATAAAAAAGTGAAACACCCACGCTACAATCATATAGAATACTTCCTCTAAAGAAGCCTGTGAATAACTTTCGAACATCAGGTTAACCTTTTTTTACTCTGTCATCATTGTTAAAGATAAGTATTTACAATACTATATTAAACAATGCCATGATTTTTCCTTTTTAATTTTAAAAATCTTGCAATCTTTCACAAACCCAATACTCATGGCTTCTTTTTCGTGACAAAAATCTTGCAATATTACATACCTACATAGAATAACAGAAAAAACATAAAACTACAAAGGCCAAACAGTCTACTAAACGCAGATTTGTAACCTATGGGGCAGATTCATGTTAACTCCTTCATACCCAGATATGCACCAGTTAATGTGCACCACAGTATGGTAGTGCTCCGTTACCCATGGTGTGCCACATTTGAAATGTGGCGCACCATGGTACAAAAACACCATACATGCGTAACACATCTGTGCTCAAAAACTAATACATTGCTAGAGTTGCATCGCAACTGTGATGCAGCTCCAGCAAGGCTCACCAATGCACTATATTCACAATGCTACGTCAATACCTACGCCTGCTTCAAGCACATGCACAGTTTTGAAACAGCATGGGCCTGAAAGTCACTGAGTGAAATATCATACATTACAGTCAGCCACTTTCAAGACGCATTCCTTCAGAGGAACACTTACCAGTTATTAGAGGTAGATCGTCCGACTCCACCGGAGGAGACCCCTAATAAAAAAGACATATATAAAATGCGGACTAGCCACTGTATCATGCTAGCAAACTTTAACTTAAAAATCGTTAGAAAAAACAAAAGGAATCGAGCAAAATTAGTAGGCCACTGATAGGATCTCTTTTTCACCTCGCTAAAATAGAAACATTAGGAACAACCCCTCATGAGAAATATGAAACTAGTGAGAGAAACCGAGCTCAACGCCATGATGGCTGCAAGATAGCTCGGCTCCGCCGCCCACCCCACCCAAAATAATGACAAACCCTATACAAATATTATAAATAAATACAACACACCAGCAAAGTAACAGGGTAAAACGTTTTATTAAATAACTATTTACATGGCAGCCTGCTGCAACATGAAAACAACACTTCCAATTGGTTCTTACTAGTTTCTATTCTGGAATTTACACGCAGCACTCCACCTACTTCTCTCACTATCTTTTCTACTCTCAAGAGAGAACAACGTCCTACATTTTTCGGAAGACTTTGGTGAAATGGCTACCGTATCTCATTCATCTTCCGAATCTGAACAAAATGATCGACTACCTTTAAGAAGAAAAAAAGAATCTTTCATCTGGCAATTTTTCACTTATCCTGAAGATCAAAAGAAAGTAAATGCACCAAAAGTAACCTGCACGATATGTGACTCCTTTCTCTCAAGAGGAAATCCAACAAAAAAATATTCCTTTTCCACACATACCATGGTGCGCCATGTCAAACAAGAGCACCCTGTGCAATTTGCAGAGGGATTGACAAAAGCCCTGGCCACGCTATTACCATTAGAGGTGGCCAGCACATTTTTTGATCGACAACCTGTATCTCCATCGAGTGCAGAGATGGACTTGAGATATTTAACTATATATGGTCTATAACCTATAGTTTTTCAGTGAATTTGCTCCGCCGCCCACCCCGCCCAAAATAACGAGAAACCCTATGCAAATATTATAAAAATATACAACACACCAACAAAGTAACAGGGTAAAATGTTTAATTAAATAACTATTTACATGGCAGCCTGCTGCAACATCGATCCAAATGCATGGTTTTTTCAGTGAAATTCCTCCGCCGCCCACCCCTGCCAAAATAACGAGAAACCCTATGCAAATATTATAAATATATACAACACACCAACAAAGTAACAGGGTAAAACGTTTAATTAATTAACTATTTACATGGCAGCCTGCTGCAACATCGATCCAAATGCATGACACTGTTCCTGTCAAGGTAGCATAGCTGGCGGCCTAGGGTTGGAGGACCGTTGTGCAATTACCCCGGGGAAGACTCTGCATATGCTTGGTCCCTGAGATTCTTCGATGTCACTGCCTTCCATAAATGTCATAAGTCCTGGATGTTGGGTGCCATAGTTGAGGGTTTCACCTAAAGACACGTCCTGCGGTGCCCTGGTCCAACCATCACATATACCTGCGCCAGGAGACGGCGTGGGGTGCACTGGAAGGGAGAGGCGGCGCGAACGAGCCTCCCCCACCTCCCCAGGTGGAGGTTCCTCAGCTACACCCCTAAAGACACGTCCTGCGGTGCCCTGGTCCAACCATCACATATACCTGCGCCAGGAGACGCGTGGGGTGCACTGGAAGGGAGAGGCGGCGCGAACGAGCCTCCCCCACCTCCCCAGGTGGAGGTTTCTCAGCTGCACCCCAGCACTTCACTCGACATAGGCGGCCGGCTCCCAGGGTCCGGCGGAACTTTTAGCCTTTTGGTGACTCTTCCATTCTGGACCTTGTCCCACAATCCGTTTGACCTGAAGACACGTCCTGCGGTGCCCTGGTCCAACCATCACATATACCTGCGCCAGGAGACGGCGTGGGGTGCACTGGAAGGGAGAGGCGGCGCAAACGAGCCTCCCCCACCTCCCCAGGTGGAGGTTTCTCAGCTACACCACTAAAGACACGTCCTGCGGTGCCCTGGTCCAACCATCACATATACCTGCGCCAGGAGACGGCGTGGGGTGCACTGGAAGGGAGAGGCGGCGCGAACGAGCCTCCCCCACCTCCCCAGGTGGAGGTTTCTCAGCTGCACCCCAGCACTTCACTCGACATAGGCGGCCGGCTCCCAGGGTCCGGCGGAACTTTTAGCCTTTTGGTGACTCTTCCATTCTGGACCTTGTCCCACAATCCGTTTGACCTGAAGACACGTCCTGCGGTGCCCTGGTCCAACCATCACATATACCTGCGCCAGGAAACGGCGTGGGGTGCACTGGAAGGGAGAGGCGGCGCGAACGAGCCTCCCCCACCTCCCCAGGTGGAGGTTTCTCAGCTGCACCCCAGCGCTTCACTCGACAAGATGAGTTGCGCCCGCTCCTGCGTCACAGTGCCTCGCTCGGCCAGCTGAATTACGCCTGCTCTTGCTATTACAGCGTCTCACCCGCCATCCGGCTGAATTGCACCCACTCTTCCGGTACAGCGACAGGCGGCTGCCACGGAGCTAAAGAAATGGCGGTCGGCTCCACAGACTTGGGCCTGGCCTGCAAGGATGGCTCTGGACAACCCTGAAAATCGGACGCTTGACTGCTACGGCATGGGCCCCATTCCCAAAAGCGTCTCCTCAGCCTTGAAGATACTACAAGAGTCACCGGGGCCCCCGACTCCCGCAGACTTCCGGTGGGCAGCTTCTGCCAAGATTGCTCGCAGAATGGCCACGACGTAGCCACGAGGTGCTCTTATGCTGACGCCAGCTTCAGTCTGAAACATCCAGAAACACTGTAGTATCGCGGTGTCGTGTAATGCGTCATATGACGTGCCGCGTTAGCGCATCCGGTGCATGAAGCGCAGCTTCCCGGAAGCGATCCGGGGCGCGGCTCGAAGCGCGTAACGTAAGCATAACAGGTCATGTGACTTTTTAATAAAACTTTTCATTGGTTCATTTCACTTTTGGTTTCCTAATGATGTAAGGCTAGGTCATGTGACCTAAAAGTAACACTTTTCATTGGTTTAGAACTAAACCACACCTCTTCAGGTGGTGGTTGAGCAAGAGGTGCCCCCCCTCCCCACCTTCATGTTGCCTGATTCGGCCAGCTCAATCGATCGTGCATGAGACTCTGTTGTGATCTGAAGAACCGCTGCCTGCGGTGCCTCACAGAACCGCTTAATGTAGGCCCCCGAGGGGCGGTGTGGTGGCGCGGACTGGGAGGGGCCGCTTATCTCCTACCCCGTCCCCAAGTCTCGCTTGGCCAGCTGAGTTCCGATCACTCTTGCGGCCTACGACATGGAGAGGCCGAGGCGTTGACTAGGCGGGACCTCCGACCGCAACCACAGCGCCAACGATCGCTGCTGACGGAGGGGAGCCTTGCCGGTGAGAGCCACTGATCTAAAGAACCGCTGCCTGCGATGCCTCCCTGAACAGCTTAACGGAGGCCCCCGAGGGACGGTGTGGTAGCGCGGACTGGGATGGGGCGCTTGGCTCCTGCGCCCTCCCCAAGTCTCGCTCGGCCAGCTGAGTTTCGCCCACTCTTGCGGCCTACGACATGGAGAGGCCGGGGCGTTATGGATCAGTATGAGCAAATTGATCTCAGTCTTGTTGCCCTGGTGTGGCCTGAGATCGCCCCCGACATAAGCGGCCGGCTCCCGGGGTCCGGCGGAACTTTTAGCCTTTTGGTGACTCTTGTCTTCTGGACCTTGTCCCACAATCCGTTTGACCTGAAGACACGTCCTGCGGTGCCCTCGCAATGCGGCCTGGTACCTGAATGTGTGCAGGGGGACGGTATTGATTGGATCAAGATGGCGGCTTCACACAAAGCTGACTCAAGTGTTGCTGCTGATGCTATGCAGACAAAAACTGGTTTTCAGTTTGTACATTCTTCAGGCTTTTTCTTCATAAATGTAACAATATGAGACTCACTAGGAGAACGGCCGTTTATCTTTCCTTTCAAAATGCTGCCAACAATATTTTCTGAATGGAAGACACCATCTGAGATCGCCCCCGACATAGGCGGCCGGCCCCCAGGGTCCGGCGGGACTTTTAGCCTTTTGGTGACTCTTGTCTTCTGGACCTTGTCCCACAATCCGTTTGACCTGAAGACACGGTATTGATTGGATCAAGATGGTGGCTTCACACAAAGCTGACTCAAGTGTTGCTGCTGATGCTATGCAGACAAAAACTGGTTTTCAGTTTGTACATTCTTCAGGCTTTTTCTTCATAAATGTAACAATGTGAGACTCACTAGGAGAACGCCCGTTTATCTTTCCTTTCAAAATGCTGCCAACAATATTTTCTGAATGGAAGACACCATCTGAGATCGCCCCCGACATAGGCGGCCGGCTCCCGGGGTCCGGCGGGACTTTTAGCCTTTTGGTGACTCTTGTCTTCTGGACCTTGTCCCACAATCCGTTTGACCTGAAGACACGTCCTGCGGTGCCCTCGCAATGCGGCCTGGTCCCTGAATGTGTGCAGGGGGACGGTATTGATTGGATCAAGATGGCGGCTTCACACAAAGCTGACTCAAGTGTTGCTGCTGATGCTATGCAGACAAAAACTGGTTTTCAGTTTGTACATTCTTCAGGCTTTTTCAGGCCTTTTTCTTCATAAATGTAACAATGTGAGACTCACTAGAGAGGTGTGGCGCCGCAGCCAGGGCGACTGACGCTGGAATCTGGGGATCAGGGTTCGATCCCCGGCTCCGGCGGCAGGTTAGCCCAGCACCATGTGACTCTGGGCAATAGCTTGATTAATCTTCCAGACGGCCCCCAGCGCCTAGAGACCCTAACGGGTGATTGTGCGCTATACAAATGTGGATTATTATTATTATTATTACTAGGAGAACGGCCGTTTATCTTTCCTTTCAAAATGATGCCAACAATATTTTCTGAATGGAAGATCATAAAGGGTTGCGTCAAGAGTGGTATTGCCCAGAATGTCTTGTTTTCTAGTGCTCGTAATGACGAAGCCAGAACTGCCGAAAGGGATTCTGGTCCTGCCGCTACTTATTGGACACATTGAACTATACTCTGGTCCTGCCTGACCTCGACCAAAATGGCGCCAGTATGGGAGCGAATTGCAACTCCTTATGACGTTCTAGTTACTTAGCCTTGACGTTATGGGGGATGTATGCGGTCTTTATGCACATTGCGGGCGGGGAAGGGTACTGACTAGGAATACGGACAACCCTATTGATGTCGATTTTTCATTATTGATTATTGTATTAATAAAGCTTCGAAATAATGTTACCCATGATACTCGCCCATGGTATGCGTATTGACGATTTTATTGTAACTGATCCTGTTATACTTTCAATTAAAAAATCAACCTTCACTGATCCTGCAACCGTTTGTCACGTTTAGTTTTTTCAATTAAATGGCTCGCTTGTTACATACTCCTATACCCCTGGCTTTTGAAAGACACCATCTTGAAGAATAAAAGGCTGCGTCAAGGATGGTATTGCCCAGAATGTCTTGTTTTCTAGTGCTCGTAATAACGAAGCCAGAACTGCCTTGGTATATTCCAATATATGCCAAAGACAGAAATGGAATTAGTCCAATCAACATTGTGCACAAATTGAGAAAGCAAGGAGACATGTTAATAAATCTGTTTCTGCTTTCCTCAGAGATTATAGAAGGGGTTCTATTTACCACAACAACTTGCGTTACCACATGCAAGACATCTATAGGACAGATGGTGTTCATTTCACGGATGAGGGAAACCGAATCTTCCTCTGCAACATCAGACTCTGCATCGGTACTTACTTATAAATGCAGAAAAAACTCAATTAACACAAGGGCTCTTTTCAGAGCCACCTTATATCAAAGCACTCAAACTTCTGATTTATCTCCATTTTCACACTCTTGTAAATAGGTGTGCGCGCCCGGGTGCGTGCACCCCGCAACTTTAAAAAAAAATATATATATATATTTTCGCGTTTAAGGGCCTTACTGCACACCCTGAGAGAACCTACGCAGCAAAACAATCTCTACCTTCTCCCCTTTTCATGTTCCAACGCTTTGAAATGACAATATATTTACTCGCAGTGACAAAATGGCGGTCAACACTTCCTGATTTCCTTCGAATCGAACGTTAACAGACGTCACGCAGCAAAAAAAAAATTACGCTTGCGCGCAGCCGCTTGAGTGCGCGCACCCGTGCGCGCTTATAGATATATAATTGACTTTAAGTTTAATTTTCTCAGCAACTACTGAACAGATTTACACCATTCCAAAAAAAGCGTAATCTGCGAGCCGGACTCTACAGTTTTCCCAAATTTCTTATAAATCCATTCAGCCGTTCGACCTGTAGCCGTGTCTAAACGTCCTATGGAAAATAACATGGTGAAAACACGTTTTGGGACCCCCCTTTTATCTCAGCCCCCACTTCACCAATCCCCCCCAAACTTTCAGGGAAGGAGCGCAGCGGACCAAGCCATCTTCTTTGAGAAATTCGCAAAGATTCATCCACCAGGGCCAAAGTTAATCCAAATAGAATGTTGAGGATTTCCTATGGAAACTAGGTCCTAACTATAACTACCTACTGGCGACCGCCAGTAGGTAATATTACCTACTGGCGATAGCCAGTAGGTATATATAGTTAGGATTTTTTTCCTATGGGATTTTTGAAAATTCTATGTCAAATAACTTTGGCGTTTGAGGACAGAATTGGCTGAAATTTTCAGGAAAATGGAACATTTTGTTTCTGAGCAGCCCCTGAAAATTTGGGGGGGTTTCGTCAAGGGGGGGCCGAGAAAAAAGGGGGGTCCCAAAACGTGTTTTTCCCATGCAATTTTCCATAGGGCGGTTGGCCTCACTTTTAGCCTGAACGGCTGAATGGATTTACACCAACCTTGGCAAAATTGTAGGGACTGGTAGCCCGATGTGCCTTTGCTATGTCTCAAGATATAGGCTCCAGTGGTTTTTACGAAAATTAACTTTGAAAAATATATATTGGGCTACATTGGGCTATATATATGTTGGAGCCCAAATGTAGCCCAATGTAGCCCAATGTAGCCCAATGTAGCCCAATGTAGCCCAAAGATGGCCACCAGAGACAAAAAAAACAAATGTAGCCCAAATATCAGCCAGATGTAGCCCAACTATAGCCCAATGACAGAATGTCCCAGAGTGTTCTAAAGAACAACTATATTGCTAACAGTCCTACTTATTACAAAGGTATGGCACACCTGAAGCCATCTTGATTGGAATAAAGTGGTAACTCTTAAAACATTTAATTTAAAAAGGAACAAAATGAGGGGGTTCATTTTGCCATAGAAAGTATGATTAGCGAATATATGACGAAATCCCGCATACCATCAGTCCGCAAAAAAAATCCCGCATGTACTATTAGGCCGCAAATTAAAATAACGAAAACTTTTAGAACGAATATGCCTTTAGCATACACTAAACAACTAAACTACCCTAAACCCTAAAACACTACCCCCAGCATGACCCTACACTACACAAACAGTACAACACTACCCTAAACCCTAAAACACTACCCCCAGCATGACCCTACACTACACAAACACTACAACACTACCCTAAACCCTAAAACACTACCCCCAGCATGACCCTACACTACGCAAACACTACAACACTACCCAAAACCCTAAAACACTACACCCCAGCATGACCCTACACTACGCAAACACTACAACACTACCCTAAACCCTAAAACACTACCCCCAGCATGACCCTACACTACGCAAACACTACAACACAACCCTAAACCCTAAAACACTACCCCCAGCATGACCCTACACTACGCAAACACTACAACACAACCCTAAACCCTAAAACACTACCCCCAGCATGACCCTACACTACGCAAACACTACAACACTACCCTAAACCCTAAAACACTACCCCCAGCATGACCCTACACTACGCAAACACTACAACACTACCCAAAACCCTAAAACACTACACCCCAGCATGACCTTACACTACGCAAACACTACAACACTACCCTAAACCCTAAAACACTACCCCCAGCATGACCCTATACTACGCAAACACTACAACACTACCCAAACCCCTAAAACACTACACCCCAGCATGACCCTACACTACGCAAACACTACAACACTACCCTAAACCCTAAAACACTACCCCCAGCATGACCCTACACTACGCAAACACTACAACACTACCCTAAACCCTAAAACACTACCCCCAGCATGACCCTACACTACGCAAACACTACAAAACTACCCTAAACCCTAAAACACTACCCCCAGCATGACCCTACACTACGCAAACACTACAACACTACCCAAAACCCTAAAACACTACCCCCAGCATGACCCTACACTACGCAAACACTACAACACTACCCAAAACCCTAAAACACTACCCCCAGCATGACCCGACACTACGCAAACACTACAACACTACCCAAAACCCTAAAACACTACACCCCAGCATGACCCGACACTACGCAAACACTACAACACTACCCAAAACCCTAAAACACTACACCCCAGCATGACCCTACACTACGCAAACACTACAACACTACCCAAAACCCTAAAACACTACCCCCAGCATGACCCTACACTACGCAAACACTACAACACTACCCAAAACCCTAAAACACTACCCCCAGCATGACCCTACACTACGCAAACACTACAACACTACCCTAAACCCTAAAACACTACGCCCAGCATGACCCTACACTACGCAAACACTACAACACTACCCTAAACCCTAAAACTCTACCCCCAGCATGACCCTACACTACGCAAACACTACAACACAACCCTAAACCCTAAAACACTACCCCCAGCATGACCCTACACTACGCAAACACTACAACACTACCCTAAACCCTAAAACACTACCCCCAGCATGACCCTACACTACGCAAACACTACAACACTACCCAAAACCCTAAAACACTACCCCCAGCATGACCCTACACTACGCAAACACTACAACACTACCCAAAACCCTAAAACACTACCCCCAGCATGACCCTACACTACGCAAACACTACAACACTACCCAAAACCCTAAAACACTACCCCCAGCATGACCCTACACTACGCAAACAGTACAACACTACCCAAAACCCTAAAACACTACCCCCAGCATGACCCTACACTACGCAAACACTACAACACTACCCAAAACCCTAAAACACTACACCCCAGCATGACCCTACACTACGCAAACACTACAACACTACCCAAAACCCTAAAACACTACACGCCAGCATGACCCTACACTACGCAAACACTACAACACTACCCAAAACCCTAAAACACTACACCCCAGCATGACCCTACACTACGCAAACACTACAACACTACCCAAAACCCTAAAACACTACCCCCAGCATGACCATACACTACGCAAACACTACAACACTACCCTAAACCCTAAAACACTACACCCCAGCATGACCATACACTACGCAAACACTACAACACTACCCAAAACCCTAAAACACTACCCCCAGCATGACCCTACACTACGCAAACACTACAACACTATCCTAAACCCTAAAACACTACGCCCAGCATGACCCTACACTACGCAAACACTACAACACTACCCTAAACCCTAAAACACTAGCCCCAGCATGACCCTACACTACGCAAACACTACAACACAACCCTAAACCCTAAAACACTACCCCCAGCATGACCCTACACTACGCAAACACTACAACACTACCCTAAACCCTAAAACACTACCCCCAGCATGACCCTACACTACGCAAACACTACAACACAACCCTAAACCCTAAAACACTACCCCCAGCATGACCCTACACTAAACAACCACCACAACTCTACACTACACTAACACAACACTACACTACCCAACACTACACTACACTACACAATCACTAACCCACGAAAAAATTAACACAAACCCACTTACCTCTCTCGTCATCGTGGTTTTCACATCGCAAATGCATTTACCATACATGCCTTTACGTCATTCTTTGTAAAGGCATGCGCGATAAAAGCACATGCGTTTTGAAAAAATGCGGGATAATGGTATGCGAGGTCAATGACCTTGCGGGATAATGGTATGCGGACTGAAAGTCTGCGGGATAAAAAATGCGGGAAAATGGCTGCAAACCATGATTAGCAGCAGACTTCCCTGGTGAGCACTAGCTTTACTACAGTGATCTAATGAGCAACTAGAGTGCTAACATTCAGAATTTATGGCAAATATGTGACACATCTGAATGCCTTCTTGATAGAACCAAAGTAAACAAGCATTGAAAATGCAATAGATCTCGCCCTCGTTTCAGTTAAAGCCATTCTGTTTGTAATGAGGTGGCTTTTTAGCTTTGCTTTTATTAGTGTTTTTAAAACTTTCATGTAAATAACATGCATATGTATGCATATATGTATATGTATGCATGCATTTATATTTATATAGATATGCAGATTATATATGTTTATATATGTATATTACCTACTGGCGATAGCCAGTGGGTATATATAGTTAGGATTTTTTCTCTATGGGGTTTCTGAAAATTCTATGTCTAATAACTTTGGCGTTTGTGGACGGAATTGGCTGAAATTGTCAGGAAAATGGCACATTTTGTTTCTGAGCAGCCCCTGAAAATTTGGGGGGGTTTCGCCAAGGGGGGGTCGAGAAAAAAGGGGGGTCCCAAAACGCGTTTTTCCCATTCATTTTTCCATAGGGCGGTTGGACTCACTTTTAGCTCGAACGGCTGAATAGATTTAATATGTGACATCATCAGCAGTGGATTGCGGGTGCGCGATATATAGTTAGTGAAACTAACTATATATGGAATTTCATTGGTTTTATGTCAATAAAATGTCCAGCTAACTATATATGGTCTCTAACCTATGGTTTTTTCAGTGAATTTTCAAGGTTTTGTAAATGCAAATTCCTAACTATATATGGTCTATAACCTATGGTTTTTTCAGTGAATATATATATATATATATATATATATATTACCTACTGGCGGTCGCCAGTAGGTATATATAGTTAGGATTTTTTCTCTATGGGTTTTTTGAAAATTCTATGTCTAATAACTTTGGCGTTTGTGGACGGAATTGGCTGAAATTTTCAGGAAAATGGCACATTTTGTTTCTGAGCAGCCCCTGAAAATTTTGGGGGGGTTCGTCAAGGGGGGGCCGAGAAAAAAGGGGGGTCCCAAAACGCGTTTTTAACATTGAGTTTTCCATAGGGCGGTTGGCCTCACTTTTAGCCCGAACGGCTGAATGGATTTGCACGAAACTTGGCAAAATTGTAGGGACTGGTAGCCCGATGTGCCTTTTCTAGGTCTCAATATATGTGCTTCAGTGGATTTTGAGAAATTAAGGTTCAAAAAAAGATATATATCTGTAACCGCGGACTGGGCAGCGCTCCGCTACGCGTACTTTTCGCGCAACGGAGCTTTGTGAAGCGAAGCTGATTGGTTCTCCGGCGTCTGTCAACATTCCAAACAGTCCGTAGCGGCCGCCATCTTGTCTCTCGGTAGGATTGAGAGACAAGAGGAGGCCAAAGCAAAGGGGGAAATGACCATAAGGGGGCATAGTAGATCCTTCCTGACCTCTTAGGTTTGATGTACCATTTTGCCAAGTTTGGTGTAATTCCGTTCAGCCATTCAGGCTGTAGACGTATGTAAATGTCCTATGGAAAATTGCATGGGGAAAACACATTTGAAAGTGTTGAAATTTAGAACCAATTAAAATGTTACTTTGGTTTTGTATTTGTGTGTGATGAAAGTTAATTGGTTATGTATATATGTCAAATGAGAGGAAACCACAGCCATTTTGTGATACTACTGTCTGAGGTACATTTGTGAGGAATTTTTGGTGGTGAATTTCTGGTGTTTGATTTACACAGTACTAACACTTTTCCTACTTTTGAAAAGGTGAGTTGTTAATTTGTAAGGGGAACTATGTTGTACACTTGAAGATAATTTGAAAAATGTTTTCTGTTATTTATTTGCAGTCCTTCTGTTATACTAAATACTTGATAAAGTTAGTTTTATATTATGTATTACTAAAAACGATAAATGAAAGTGATTATTTTTTTCTGCAATTTACAGCAAGCAATTTCAATATAAAATGGCTCACAATGAAGAGACCGTGGCAATTTCTTTTGAATCGTCCACTACATTGATTGAAATTGAGAGCACCAATAATGAAACATTGTCACAAGGAGGACATGACTTGTATGATTCCATTAGATTGATTGAAATGGACAGCACCAAGAATGAAATATTGTCACAAGGAGATGACTTGAATGATTCCACTACGTTGATTGAAATTGAGAGCAGCAATAATGAAATATTGTCACAAGGAGGAGATGACTTGTATGATTCCATTAGATTGATTGAAATGGACAGCACCAATAATGAAATATTGTCACAAGGAGGAGATGACTTGAATGATTCCACTACATTGATTGAAATTGAGAGCACCAATAATGAAATATTGTCACGAGGAGATGACTTGAATGATTCCACTACATTGATTGAAATTGACAGCACCAATAATGAAATATTGTCAGAAGGAGGAGATGACTTGAATGATTTTTTTGATCAATCTCTTGATGGCGAATTTATCGAGTGTTTGGAGACCATAGAGTTACAAGAATCATTATTGGAGACTTTTCATGAGGACATTGCTGATGAGGACATGTTACTAGTTCTTTCAAATTTAGAAAATTCTGAAGAATAAATTTATATTTAGAAATCAAAAATTGTTTGAGACATTATTCATTTTTATTTTTAATTTATGAGGTTGTAGCGAAGTGATTGTAGTATAAAATGAGACTTATAGTATAGAGTGCAACATTTTTATGTTACATGGTAAGTTTACTCATATTTACTTCCCTTCTGCCACTATATTATCTCCAATGTGTATTTGACATCTCTTCTTCATCTCCGGCCTTCTTTCTCTCACTGTGTGTCTCCGATGCATCTTATCGCTGCTATTTTGTGTAATTACAGAAGAGAGTAAAATAAAATAGTTCGGAACGTGAAAAGGGGGCAAAGTAGAGTACTCCTCACCCCCTAGGCCTTTTTAGGCGGTCCCAAAAGGATCAGTTTCTGCTTTCCTGAGAGATTATGGTATGAGTTCCATATACCACAATAACTTGCATTACAACATGCAAGATATCTATCTCCTATTACCAACTTTTGGAGATATTCGCGCTAAGCGCGAATATCTCCAAAAAGTAACACCTGCCCTGAGCAGTTCTTAGCCATGTTATCCAATGGGAGGTGGATAACATGGCTAAGAGCATTAGCTCGGTAATGTATGAATATCGCTGAGTTTTTAGCGATATTCATGCATTGGGGCCGTTTATTATCGCATTTGTGATAAACCTTGATAATAGCAAGGTTTATCTTTGATAATTTCTGATGATGCTTAGCGGTAAAAAATTCGTTGGTAAGCATCGTTAGCGATAAATATCGCTTAACTTTGGTAATATGCCCCAACGTCTGTTAACGTTCGATTCGAAGGAAATGAGGAAGTGTTGAAAAACATTGTCTGCGCCATCTTGCCTTTTTTGAAATGCCACACTTTTGTCGTACACGGCAGCCATTTTAGATGTCTTGACCAGACCCACTCTCTGCACGCTGTCGATTCGTAGCATGGCTCCTCACCCTCGCAAGCATCTTCCCCAGGCACTGGTCACCCCCGCTCTCTGTCTTATGCATGGGCAATAAACCTCCCCCCATCTGCGCTGCTCTTCCCTGAGAATCACACTGTGCCCGCCCGACACCTCCCTTTCGCCCTATTCACTACCGCACCCTCTGACACTCCTCTTCCTCTGTGTCCGATTGTCCAGGCTATCAGCTAGCCCTGCAGATGTAGTTTATGGCCCCAGCTGTAAAGAATCACCCCTCTTCAAAGGAGTTATAGTAGATGAAGGCCCACACCCGATGAGATCCGTCACACCACACGTGTTCCTACTATCTGAAAACCATCCTGTATTGTGATTGGGGAGGGGACCGAGCCTGAAGCGGAAGATTCCAGGAATCACTCTTTGTACATCAAAGTTTTTACAATTATGTGTCACATTAAAAATATATAGCACTCCAACAAAGTAGTAGGAATATAAAACTTTAATAACATATAAATATATACAACAAAACAAAAACAGTAAAAACATTTAAACAACGAAGAGACCGTGGCAATTTCTTTTGAATTATCCAATAGATTTATTGAAATTGACAGCACCAATAATGAAATATTCTTGTCAGTAGCGGTCTGTTGTGCGAATAGTTCCAAGGCAGCAGAACGCGCTGAAATCTAGATGGCACGAAAGTGATGTCTAGCAAGTTGCCGCCCAGCAAATAACGGCGTGGGGCGCCGCGGGGGTGAGTGAGTCCAGTAGGCACCACAGCTATTCTTACCGGCATTGCAGAATTACTGCTGGGGACAATGCCTGTGCTGTAGCAGGGTCACAGCAGAAACAAAAAGGATTCTGTTGAAGATGTTGTTGGTTTTCAATTTGAAAACAGTTCTGGTGTCAACTGCTATGTTATTGTAGTGGTTAATGTTTTGTTTTCTCTAGAAAATGTAAAAGAGGGGGAGGCAGTCCAAAGTTCCGTTAAAAGGGCAAAGGAAAGGATCGGTGGTTTGAACTATCAGTCAAAAAGGGGAGGGGGTGCAACAATTTTCCTACCGGGTCACACTGTGCTTTCACCGGAAGTGAGGTCTGCAGGATTCTAGTAATTCAAAGTGAGGCTGGCGCCGACGTCCCGCGGATACAGTTTCGTCACTCCACGGGTGATCATGGCAGTCATTCCCCATCGGGGGTCGGAGACTCCCGCGGCTCCTCTAGAATCTTCAAGGTCGTGGAGGACTACGGTGGTGGAGTCAACCAGTGACCGGGCCATTTCTTTATGCTGGGCCCGCTCTTGCCCGGTCGACCGCCATTTTGAGAGTTCGGTAGCTACTGGCGATCGCGGGGTCAAATGAGCGGACGGGCTCCACCCTGCCGGGCGAGACGTTGCAGCATGGCCACAGTGGAAGAACCCTTTTCCGGGCGCCTGGAGCGCTGAGGGTGCAGCTGGGAAGCCTCCACCTGGGGAGGCGGGAGAGGCCTGTTCGCACCGTCTCTCCCTCCCAGTGCACCCCACGGCGTCTCGCTTGAGATTTGTTATGGCCGGACCAGGCGATAAGGACGAGGGGGGGGGGTCGGAGGCATGTGCAACACATCCCCCCCCAGGGTTGTTGCAGCAATTATACAAGAAAGAAGAAGTGTCCCGTCCGTCTTCGGGCCGGGCTTCCGGTAGATGTCGGCCGGACGCCCCTGGCTCTGGCCCCATGAACGGGTTTCTTGGTTTATTGGCTGCAGCCGGATCCCGTCGGCCTCGGCCCCCCGACCGTTGGTGGCCGGACCGGAAGAGCATGTGGCGGGACTACCTGCAACTCTCAAGGGCCACCGCGGCCGGACTGGGAGAGAGAGGGGAGGGTCGAGGAGACATTCCCCCCCCCCTGCAACTGTTCAGCGTTGTAAAGGCAATCCCCTGGCCGGGTCCCGCTGGTCTCGGCCTCTCCTCCGGCTACACCCTACGTTAGGATCTCCTGGCCGAGGCGTGGCAGCAGGACCTGCCTTATATGGGCTGCTCCCGGCTGGGCGTAGCCGGAACCCTGCCCCACCTTGGAAGTTTCCAGAGTGGGGGCGGATGTTCTACTGACTTGCATTTTCCCTAGTCTATCGATTTTTTTGGCGTGGCAGGCGGTGGGACAGCGAGGGGTGATTTGGTTTCTCTTACTGTTTTTCTGGTCTCTCACCACTGGCATATTTCGAACGTTTTCTTGTTTCTAGGACATTAATAGGTTTTATCATTACGTTATGTTATCGTTTCTTTGTTCGTTGTTTAATAAAAGTTCATGTTCATCAGTGGCCTACTGATTTTCGATTTCCTATTCTTTTCTTTCCAGGTTGTTTCATGCTAAAGTTTCTGTTAACAGGATACAGTGATCACTTCGTTATTATTGCATATGTCCTTTTCACTAGGGGTGCTCTCTGGTCGGGCCAGATGACGTATCTCTAGTAAATGGTCCGGGTGAAACAGGTGCATCAATCAGTGGGGAGTAGATAGGCATGACAGATTACAACGGGGGAGAAAGGTCCGCATTACGTACCCTTTCACTACTTGCAAAGATTTTCCTACGTTTATTTGCAAACAGGGAATACCTCCAAAAAGGAACTAATTCCCAAACAGTCAATGTTCGGACAATCAATCAATCAATGAGGAATGAAATAGGTACGACGTGTTAAAGGCTTGCGTTACCTACCCTTCACTATCTGCAAAGGGAGAGAGAATATTCCTATTCTTCCTCGTTTGCAGGCAGAGAAGATCCTTAAGAGAACCAACTTCGAACAATTCAATGCTCGATTCAAACAATCAACAAGGGGTACTGTGAACACAAATGAACGCCGCTTATGTACATACGCATTGCTATTTTCAACAGGTTGTTCCTAATGTTTCTATTTTAGCGAGGTCAAAAAGAGATCCCATTAGTGGCCTACTGATTTTGCTCGATTCCTTTTGTTTTTTTACACGGTTTTTCGCTATCTGCAAAGACTAAACAGAGTATTTTGACTCTGTGCTTGTTTGTAAATAGAGAATGAACCAAAGAGAACAATCAATCAAATGGAGAGAGAAGCAGGCACGACGGATTACAAAGGGGGCAAAGGGCTGCGTTAACTACCCTTCACTATCTGCAAAGAGAGAGTACTCCTAATAGAAATGAGGGGTGGGGGGCAGCATTCAAAGCAGATCAGTGTGCATAAACACGAAAATGTTTTTACTTACCACGTACTTGACATTCGACAGCTTATGATATTTGCTATTAAAAAACCATTGAAATTCACTGAAAAAACCATAGGTTATAGACCATATATAGTTAGGAATTAGCATTTACAAAACCTTGAAAATTCACTGAAAAAAACATAGGTTATAGACCATATATAGTTAGGAATTAGCATTTACAAAACCTTATTTTACTCACACAAAACCATTGAAATTCCATATATAGTTAGTTGCACTAACTATATATCGCGCACCCGCAATCCACTGCTGATGATGTCACATATTACATCATTCATGACATGGTCAGTGACATCACTGATGACATCACTGATGACATCTCAAATGACATCACTGATGACATCACTGATGACATCTCAAATGACATCACTGATGACATCACTGATGACAACATCCAGTGACTGTATGTTTCTGTAAAGTTAAAATATGTCTTACATATTGAAGAATGAGTGGATTTATAAGTGTCTGGATGAAGGATTTAGTCGGTGCATGACTGACTGTATGAGTGAGTGATTAAATGTGTCTCACTGAGTGCATGGGTTAGTGACTAAACTGTCTTAATTTCTGCATCATTATATCTTTTGTTCTGTAAACTGCTGCATGTGTTGATCAGTAGCTATATGAGTAACTATATGGGTTATTGATTGGTTGCCCATGTATTTGTATGGGAGACTGAGTGTGTGTGTGGGTGTCTGGGAGGTGTATGACTCTGTGCATAGATGTGTGAGCAGTTGATTCACTAGATGTTTGGGTTCAAAAGTGCATGTGGAAACAGCTGTATGGGCGGTTGACTGTGTGCATGAGTGTATTGGTGAGTGAATGGATATCTCAGTGCTACATGTCAAAGTAAGTACATATGTAAAACACAGTACATGTGAGAGTTGACATATATAAATAACTGCATAAGAGCCAGTGAATGTGTGAGTGGCTGTATGGATCATTGTGAACTTGTATCCGGGATTGTATAAGAGAGTAAATATGTGTTAGTATGTGTTTGAATAAGTAAGGTGTGTATAACTGTATAGTTGAGAAAATGGAGGTGTGATTGATTCTTTGCATGACTGACTAGGTGTGTGTGTAACTTCATGGATGAGTGACAGTCTGTGAGTGTCTGTTTACACTGAGTGTATCTAAGGTTATATTAGAGTCTGAAGAAGTTCATCGTATTATCACACGAATGATGTCATCAGTGATGTGATCAGTAATGTCAAATGATATGTCATCAGTGATGTCATCAGTGATGTCATTTGAGATGTCATCAGTGATGTCATCAGTGATGTCATTTGAGATGTCATCAGTGATGTCATCAGTGATGTCACTGACCATGTCATGAATGATGTAATATGTGACATCATCAGCAGTGGATTGCGGGTGCGCGATATATAGTTAGTGCAACTAACTATATATGGAATTTCAATGGTTTTGTGTGAGTAAAATAAGGTTTTGTAAATGCTAATTCCTAACTATATGTGGTCTATAACCTATGGTTTTTTCAGTGAATTTTCAAGGTTTTGTAAATGCTAGTTCCTAACTATATATGGTCTACAACCTATGGTTTTTTCTGTGAATTTCAATGGTTTTTTATTAGCAAATATCAAAAGCTTTAAAATGTATTCTTCTTTAAATCGAAAAATATATTTTATATGTTTTTAATACATTTTTTTAATGTATTTTTTTTTGTTTCGCTCCCGGTCCGCGAACCGGGTAGCTTCCCGTTAGCTCAAGTTCTTGCCGCGACCCGGTCCGCGAACTGGTAAACGTTCCGTTTGCGCAACTGCCGCGTTAGGAAACAACATGGTGACGCGTCGCGTAACCGCGACGTATCGCGTTGCCGCGTAATGCGTCATATGACGCGTCGCGTTAGCGCACCCGGAAGTGCTCCGGTACGCGAAGCGAGGCGCGAAGCGCAGCTTCATGTGACTTGTTAATAACACTTTTCATTGGTTCATTTCACTTTTGGTTTCCTAATGATGTAAGGCTAGGTCATGTGACCTAAAAATAACACTTTTCATTGGTTCAGAACTATTTTTTTTCCCAAATGATGAAAACACCTCCTTGTTTCCTCACTCTGACTTTCATCTTTGTGAGAGGAAGACCTTTTTTCATCACTTAGCAATGGCAAGTGTTGTAGCTTCAGCTAGTGCACCCCCACCACCACCACCACCTCCTAGGAAGAGAGGACCACCTCCTCAGGTAATCCTCAATAAAGAGGAGGAAGAAGAGGAAGAAGAGGAAGAGGAGCAAGAGAGGAGGCAGTTTTTGGAAGAAGAGCCTAGGACGTCCCGTGTCAAAGAGAGTTTCATTTGGCAATTTTTTAAATATCTCCGGGGCCAAAAAAAAGTGAATGCCCGGTATGTAACTTGCCTTATATGCAAGTAAGATCTGTCCAGAGGGACAAATAAAATATACAGTTATGGCAATTATACGATGCATCGCCATATGGAGAGGTGGCACCCTATCAACTACAGTGCTGCGCAGCTCCGTGACATGCAGGACAACCCCCCTCCTGTGGCCCGAAGATCAAATGTGGAGGAAGTGACGGGACCAGAGGCGAGGAACATGGTCCCAAATATACAGATGAAAGTAGCATCAATTTAATCAACTTAGCAATTGCTAATCATGATTGTCCGAAACGCCCCGGAGAATAAATTCTTTTTTTTTTGTTGCTCCTGTTGAGCCCTTTACAATGAATCATTTTCGTTTCCCCCCCCCAAAAAACCCAAAAAAATATAAAACCGTTCAAAAAATACAGAAAAAGGAAAAAAATGTTCAGAAAAATAATAAAAAAATATAAAACAACAAAAATAATTACAAAAAAGTTCTTTTCAGAACTACCTCCCCTTTATAAAAAAATTGCTGAAATGTTTAGCACTCTGGCAACCTCTATTTCTTTTGGTTCGCTTCCCGGTTCGCTCGTCGGAATGCGAACCGGAAGCGAAACAAAAAAAAAAATCAAAAAACAAGAAGAGTAGGTATAAGGGAAGGAAACAGAGAGTAATGTTAAAAGAAAGACAGCTATAGGGAGTAACACAGGGATACTGTTTAATAGATCTAAGATGGAAGACGGTATAATAGTGAAAAACAAAATAGATAAGGAAGTGAAAGAAAAAAGGAGAGTAGAAGAATAATAAACAAGAGTTTCTTAGAGAATGTGAGTGAATGTTTAAAATAAGATTAAAACATGTGGAATAACAGAGAGAAAATACAGAAAGCAGAAAAGAAGAAGTAACAGAAAAGGAATGATTGAAACAGCAAAGAAATGTAAATAACATAGGGGCATATTATCAACATAGGTGATAAAATTATCGCTGCTTTTATCGGCAGAAATCTGCCGCTAAAGACGCTTTTGCGGCAGAAAACTGCCGCTAAAGCTGCTTTTGCGGCAGTTTTCTGTCAATAAAAGCAGCGATAATTTTATTGCCTGTGTTGATAATATGCCCCTTAGTGCTCTTGAACTACAGGGAGAAAGCATAATGAACTATTAGTGAAAGAGTGATCAGTCAGAGACAGTGATAGAGACGGAGTGAGTGAACAGGAGTGAGGAACTATGAGAACAGAGAGACTGAGAAAAGGAGTGGAAGGAGTAGAGTAAGTAAGTAATAGAGAAAGGAATGAGAAAAGTAGCAAAGGCAGGAAACTGAGGGTTAAAGAAATGAAGCAGTGGAACTAATAGAAGTTAAATGTGATAGAAATGTAATGAAAAGAGTACAAAACATTTACCTTATAATTGTCGTTAACTTAGTCACTTGTTATTTTTATACTTTCAATCTGTGAAAGAAAGAACAAAAATTTGAAAAATATTAAAACATGTATTTAAAAATTAGAAAAGACAAGGGAAAAGATTGAAGGACAAACAGTTTTTCAACAACTTTGACACTTACAGAAGCCTCTGCTTCTCCATGCCCCCTACACAGTCCTAAATATATACATTTTAAACTAACAGTATCTTGTTGCAGATGAAGTGAGGCCTATCTTGCAACATGGTGCATCTTTTGCATCACTGCTGCATCACATAAGTGATGCAACAGCGGCACAAAAGAGGCGCATGGCCATCATAAATCTGCCCCTAACATTTTAAATGATTGATTCAGGATGCCGATAAGGTGTGGCCTATCCAGGGGTTTGTTTGAGGTGAGTCCTACTCAGGGTTACAGATGAAATTTAGACTTGTTGAAGAGTACAGAGGAGATAATACATGTCCATGCCTACCAAAGAAGTGAGTCATGTCCACTGCACTCTTTAACAAAGGCCAGACCTCCTCTGTCTCCCTGGACAGGCCTAAACCTGATCTGCACAATGTGATTCGTAATGTTAGGAAACACAGGTGATGTAATTGAAAAAAGTGCAATTTCTTTTGCTCATTTCATAATCACATCACTTGTGTTTCCTTTGCTTAGGTATCTCATTGTGCAGATGTAGTCCAGCATATGAAAGAGTACGCAGAAGTGCAGCACTGCATGCAACAACTTTGACACTTACTGAAGCCTCAGCTTCTGCATGCCCCCTACACAGTCCTATTTATATACATTTTAAACTGACGGTATCTTGTTGGAGATGAAGTGAGGCCTATCTTGCAACATGGTGCATCTTTTACACTGCTGCTGCGTCACAAAAGTGACGGAACAGCGGCGCAAAAGAGGCGCACGGCCATCATAAATCTGCCCTTAACATTTTAAATGATTGTTTCTAGATGCTGATAAGGTGTGGCCTATCCACAGATTTGTTTCAGGTGAGTCCTACTCAGGGTTGCAGATGAAATTTAGGCTTGTTGAAGAGTACAGAGGAGATAATACATGTGCAGGCCTACCAACGAAGTGAGTCATGTCCACTGCACTCTTGAACAAATGTCAGACCTCCTCTGTCTCCTGGAACAGGCCTAAACCTCATCTACACAATGTGATGCGTAATGTTATGAAACACAGGTAATGTAATTGAAAAATGTGCAATTCCACAATCACATCACCTGTGTTTCCTTTGCTTAGGTATCTCATTGTGCAGATGTAATCTATCATATGAAAGACTACGCAGAATGTGAGCACTGTATGCAACAACTTTGACACTTACAGAAGCCTCAGCTTCTCCATGCCTCCTACACAGTTCTAAATGTATATCATAAATACAAAAAGTACAGAATTAATTATACATGTTAAATGGTTTATTTTTGCTGTTCTCAGAATTTATCAAATTTCACTAAAAACAGTGACTTGAAGGTATTCATCATATAACAGCGAGGAAAAAAAACCACAATCAAAATGATTGTGTTTAAAAAACCCATATAACATAACCAATCAAAAATCAGAACTCCTTAAAATTAACTTACTTTCCATGACATCGAAGGATATCCTATGAACAGCTTACACTCTGTTGTGCTGTTATTATTTTCAGCCCGCCACTTTCTGAAAGAAAAGCTCCTTCGTTTTGACAAATATGTTACATACAATAAATGACTCCTCGCTCTCTACCACACTTTTCCACAAGGCCAAATCGTGTAAGAGCCATTTATAACTCTTGGAATTCTTCTAAGCAAATCCCGTCATTTTCTTTTTCTGCAACTTTCAGAAAGAAAACGTTCAAGATCACTTTCACAATCCTGTACTAGTAATATCTTACCCTTCTTGCTCACTCATGTTCCACATTTCCTATGACACTGATACTGCTTACTATGAAGCAGACTTACACTACCTCTATGACTACTACAATTATTTAATTCTCTACATCACTTTTAATCACAAAGCAATTTAAAACAGTACATAAAATTATATCAACCCCTAGAATCATTAAAGGCCAGTTACCTACCCTAAATTCTTTCTTCTGAAAACAGAAAGTAAGAATATTTTTAATAAGATGTGTAATAAGTGGATGTTGTCAAAGGACCATCATGTCATATAATAGCTGCAGTTAGAATTTTTTTTCTAAAATCAACGAGTGTGTAGCCACAACATTTGAAATTAAAGTTGAAAACTTATTTTCATCAGGTTTATATAGTTGGAATTTTTAAATGACATTATAACCAAAAGTTTGTTCAAAATATGTTGATAGCATTGCAGACTTACATTACCTCTACTCCATGTTTTGATTGGCTGCTTGAATTAGCTTATTAAAAGAAACAGTTTTTCTGAACTCATTCAAAGTGCAGTTATTTTTCCATGACGTCAAGTGTTATGGTAAGAACACCGTTTGCTTTTAACTAATCCGTGCCCACCACTTTCTGTAAAAAAAACCTTCTTTTTTTTCAGGAAATAGTTAAAACTGAAAAATAACTTTTTACTCTGTACTACACTTATCCTCAAGGCCAAATAGTGTAGGAGCCATTAGAACCTCTTGAAATTCCTCAGAGCAAATCCCGAGATTCTTTCCCTAAAATTTTGGTTGTAAAAACACCAGGTAAGAATTTTTAAGGTCAAAAGGCAATTTTTTTTAAAAGTTAAAACAGAATCATTGCAGAATGACCAGCCGTTTCTAGACTTCAAATAAGCTGTGTAATGTCCTGATGTTGTTGAAGGACCGTCATGATATATAATTGCTGCAGTTACAAAAGTCCTTCCTGATATTGACAACTGCGAAGCCACAACATTTTTAATTAAAGTTGTCAATTTTGTTCCATCAGGCCTACATCGTTGGAACATTAAAATGACATACTGGCCATATGTTCGTATAAATAATGTGGACAACATTTCAGACTTACATTGGCTACACTCCATGTTGTGATCAGCTGCTTTTACTAGCTTATTAAAGGACACTGATTTACTGTCTGGCAAAGTTAAATATATAAATTTTTCTGAGTCTACACTAGTAGTACTTGATACCCTACAGTTCTCGCAGTCATGTTGCCATTGATAAGAAAGGCCAAACAGGTGATCTACATCTACACCTTCATCTTGCAATACATTAAGCGTATACATTAAAAACTCCTGACAATCTTGCTGAATATTTTGAGAGAATTGCGTTTGACCTGAACATTTGTCTAACAGATTTTGAATTTCAGACACACTTTCTATTTTTGTTCTATCAGTGCTACATTTCTCTAACACAGAATTCAACAAACTGCAAAATCTTTGATCCGGATTGACCACAATCTCTTCTTTCTAGAGAAAACACAACATTAACCACTACATTAGCATAGCAGTTGAAACCAGAACTGTTTTCAAATTGAAAACCAACAACATCTTCAACAAAATCCTTTTTCTTTCTGCTTATAATTTCTGGTTCATCGACTTTTTGTCTTTTTGCTACAACCTCTCTACTATTGGTCACATTTCTTCGTTTCCGGCCTACCACACGTTTCTCAAACAAAGGATATTGAGGCAAATGTGGCGCATACTCTCTTCTTAACCTATTGTATTCCTTAACACAATCTAGATCCGCACAAATGTTTGTGACATCACACTCAATCAAGTACAATCCCGATAAAGTTCTGACTCGTGACAATGCCACATATGCCATACCCTCCTTGAACACAGAACTGCCAATATTCACCAATGCACTGTCTACACTTAAACCTTGCGATTTATGGATTGTCACCGCATATGCCAAGCAAACAGGAAACTGCTTACGGCGAACATATAAGTCTTTTACAAGCAAAAACCTAGCAGAGCAACGACCAATTAGCTGTACTTCCTCAATGCCATCAAATTTAATTTTTAAAAATTCAATTCCATCTCTATTTCTGTATTTCTCAAAATCAACAACATTACCCATTGATCCATTTACCAGACCTCTTTCAACATGTGAATTCCTTCTTAAAATTATACTGCAATTTAAGCACACATTCAGAGTCTTTTCAAAACCAGCAGTTTTAGATATAGTCTTCTCTAATGAATCCAATTTTGATTTCAAATTCTCAGACAAAATAATTGTTGCTCCTATATGCTCTACTCTGTCAATAGCTTCCAGTTTCACAATCTCTTGGTTTTCTAAATGCAACATTTTGTTGTTGAAGATGGCACATTCTGCAAGAGTTCGCATCAAACATATTCCAGATTTCTTCTCAGTAATTTTCTGAAAAATATTCTCAGGCACAACGTCTTCTTCTGGATACAAATTTGACAGTAATCGTGCATGTAAAGCTTCTTTCCCATGCTCGGTCACTTTTCCGATTCTAACATCTTGTAGAATATTCTTATAATCTTCATCCTTAGCTTGACGCATATTTTCACGCAGTTCAGCATAATTGAAGTTTAACCATATATTGACGTTGCCAATACTCCCTAGGCACTTCCTGGTATCTTCATGCGTGAGCATTTTGAACACAGGTTGTCCTTTCACTGGTGTCAGCTGCAGAAGATCACCGAAAACAATGATGTGTTTGCCACCAAATAACACATCATACTCTGTTTTGAGAACTTCTTGCATTCTCAAATGCACAAGGGCAAGCATGACATTGGAAACCATGCTTACTTCGTCAATGATAAGAAGTTTCATTTTCCTCAAGACTCTTGAAACTTCACAACAAGCATCTCCAGATAACTTGTGGTATTGTAATTTGTTATCATGCTCCACTGGCAGCATCAGTAGACAATGCAAAGTAATACCTTTAATGTTATGTGCTGCCAGTCCAGTTGGAGCGGTGACAACACAAGACAGCGATGACTCAGTCCTTTTCTGCAAATAACATGAAATTGCTTTAATGAGGAAACTTTTTCCAGTTCCCGCTTCTCCACTCACGTACAGTCGGACAGGCTTCAACGACGTACATGAGCACTCTTTCTTCTCATGACTTAATCCATGATCTATTTGGTTGGTAACTTCGTCATATATTTTCCTCTGCTCAACGTTGAGTTGTCTTTCCAAGTCTTCTAAGTTAACTGCATCCTCCTGAGCATGTGCCATGGCTCTTTCCACTTCAATCATGGCAGTGGCAGCTTCATTTTCGATAACTGGTCCTCCTAGTGGATCCTGACTCAATGAAACAGAACTCTGACTGTCCTGAGAACTGTCTCTAGCAATCTCGGCTGCAATCGTTGCTTCCTGCTCGATTTCCGCATTCAACATTTCTTGATATTTGGGAAAAACAGGACATTCTATGGTCTCCTTGGCGGCATTGAAAGAGTCTTCGTAACAGAGGAAATCTCCAAGCAGTTCCTCTTCTGCACGCCAAGGCTTGAAAAGTTGCAAAAGTGCTAAATAGAAAAACTCTTTTCTTTCAGGAGATTCGCCACTCAATTTTCAAAGGTTTACCAAGTGGCATTTTCTTTGCTTGACCAGACATCCCTCACTTCCAATTACAGCATACACTCCTTTATCAATATCTTCTTTGATGTTCCTCTTGAATATGTAATTTTGTAGAACCTCATACAGACAAACATTCTCAAGGTGACTGCTTCTATTTGGATAATATGTATCCAACATGTTGGTCTTCAAAATATCTGTACTGTTTGGCTCCTTTTCCGCCAAATACTCAATTTCCCGTACAGGTTTCAGAACTCGATTACGCGTTGCAGCAAGACCAAGACTCGCCCAAATGATACTCCTGGATTTGGCATAGAGACTTGCTGAAGACAACCGGTCAGAACATTCGTAAGCTCCGATTTCTCGATGCGACAACATCTTCAGACTGAAACTGTACAACTTCTTACTGAGGCTCTTTTCATGGGAAATGTCCTCCCACATATCCTTCAATTCTGTCTTTTCTTTTTTGGTGATGTAAGATGTCACATACCGAGCCACAGCCATACAGTTATCAGCCACAAACTGTATATCCATGTTAGCATTCCACATGGACAAAATCACTGGGTTGTAGTCGTTGATGTACTTGGACTCTTCGTTCCTTTTCAAATTGTACGTATTTTTGGGTGATTTCTTCATCACATTATGTCGCAGTGAAGACATCAAACTGTTCACTCTTCCTTTAGAAATCACCGGTCGTGGAAAGGCGAAACGACATTTTGTGTAGAACTTGTCCTTGTTTCTGAATTTACGATGACAGTACTTTCCACAACGATGGCTTTGGAAGCGTAAAACTTGTTCTCTTAGGCTTTTGTCTTCCTTTGCCTTTGGAACAGCACATGTAGAGTACTGTTCTATGAAACTCATCACTAAGTCATCCGGATCTGTTCCAAAATTGGGTGCATGTTTGATCCACAGCAGCATATGTATATGAGGAGCACCTCTTGCTTGGTACTCCTTTCTCCAGAAGAAATCCAACACCTCTCCAAGAGGTGGATTTTTCTTGTTCATGATGAAAGACATCATAGCTTCAAATCTATGATTGAAGTACCTGCATACATTCACTGGATCCAAGGAGCACAGTTCTCCGGGTGTCTTGAATTCGATATTTTCAATGTTTCCATTTGCCTCTCGTGGAAATTCAAGTAAATCTTCCCAGCCATACTCGGCACAACTGAGAGTGAGGAACCATGTGGGAGTTCCTAAGTTCCTCAGCATACATTTTAAATCACCATGACGACGGTACCAGTACTCATTAGTACCACGCTGACACGCCATGAGATTAATCAGGTGAGAATCCCAAATACTGTCTTGCACATTGACTTTATCCATAAAGTCACTTGCCGAGATATTTTGCATCTGTACACCACTTTTCAAGATGTGGTTCACTGCATATGACAGTCCAGACAGATCGCTTTCAAACAGGAGATGAAACAAATAAGGAATGCATTGTCGAAACCTAGCATCTCCTGCATACAATCGCAAAGTCCGGTATTCAGAAGCAGGAATTTGATGAGGTCGCTCATCATATCTTCCTCCCTGACCTGTTGGAAAAAGCTGTGGGAAACACCGAGCTTCCAAACTTTCCTCCCAAACACTAATGGGACTCCCTTTGGCTTGTTTCATTTGAAACAACTCAATGGCATTCCCCATGACTTCCTTGGAATGCAAAGGATGAACACTATAATGTTCATATATTTCTTCATTTTTAGAGGCTTCTACTTTCTCAATTTGACCAGCACACAAATCGCTATCCTCTTCTTCACTTACTTCCTCTTCTGCAACATATACATTCTTGTAGTACTTATTGTTTTTTTTTCAAATACATTGTTGCCTTTTTGACTTTCCTAACATCCACTAAATCTTGCCAGATTTTCTTACTCTTTGTCGGAACCCCATTAACTAAGATGACCAGAGGTTCCTCTTCCACTTTCTCTACTCCAATTGTATTAATGTTTTTCTTCAAATCTAGAGGCAAATAAACAACTCTTCCCTTTAATCCTCTCTGTAAATCTGATGGAGGCAATTTCCCTGTCTTTGGCTCCATTCGTACAATAGCCTGAAAGGGATGGATACTTTGAATCAAAATAGATTCATAAGTATTTAAATCCTTCAATTCAGAAGGAATCTCAACCAATTCCAGATTATTATGAACCGCTCTAGCAGGCATCTGGTTTTGATTTAATTTGTTACAACAATAAGTACACACACGTTGATCCAATCCCAAATCAAAACAATTTTCTACCATCAAGTATGTTGCAAAATCCTTCCATTCACTATTATTTTCACTTTCACTTTTCGCATATAAATCCACTAACTTAGTCTGATTCTTATAATAAGTGCGTCAACAACACACACAAGTACAATTAGGCCCCTCACTTGATTTCACCTGAAACGTGGCAATTTCTTTCTGAAAATTATCTGTACTGGAAACCTGTACACTATCTTCCACATTACCTTCTTCTTCTGGGTCAATTTCAACATTCTCCTCTTTACTTGCAAAGTAACAAAACTCAATTTCATCACAAATATTCTTCACATCTACTTCAGAACCATGCAAAAGAGCAGTGCATAATTGTTTAAGCATAATTGCTGGACTCTTCGCATAATACAACATTCTAACTAATTTCCTCACTTTATTATGATGCACTGCTAGCATCCTGAAATGATGAAACACACTCTGGCATACTCTCCTGGAAAGGCAAGCCAGTGAATGACCATGCAAACCTGTCACTTCTCTCACTCTGCAAGGATCTAATTCTTGCAACAACTTCATTTTCTGTTTTAAAGTTTTCTTATTAAATGTCCGTACAAAATCACAAAGCAAATTGATGGAATCCTGTCGCACACTGCAAATACTACTACACTTCCAGATATACACTGGTCCCTTAGGACGTCTTCCTAAAACCTCATTACCTAACACCTCTTCTGCCTCTGTTGTCACAAGTTTTTCTTTTTCAACTGGACAACCATCTTTCACCTCATAAGCTCGACCACTGGTGTCAACTGCATGCACCAAATCATTATCCTGGAAATAACTCTCCTCACAACTTGAACTATTCATCCATTCTCCTGAAAAAACTTCACAAAAATTACTACGATTAACTGTTCTTTTCCATCTACTATTTCTTTTGAAATCATAAATTGCCTTGTTTAGCTTCCTAATTCTACTGATTATCAAAATAAATAACTTTCGCTTAATTTCAAATGCCTGATCAATAATTTTCTCAACTTTTTTTTGCTCTTATAAAAAACCACTTTCTGTTGACCTTTCTTAATATTTTTTAACAAATTGCCAATTATCCTGTTGCGGAACATTCATCTACGAATGTCCCTAAACTGATTTTTCCTTCTACTACCATGCACAGAGTTATCTCCTGCTCTAGCAGTAACATTTTTGATTGGCCTTTCCTTTCCGTTTAAATTGGTTCTCTTTTTCTGGACTAAAACATTTTCTGTAGTACTACTTTTTTTTCTACAAATGTTTCTTAGGAATGATTTCGTTGTCTTACCCGGAGCTTTCTTGGTGACTTGACGAGTTTTTATTGTAGAGGACTGCTGCAAGCATTTAGTAATCTGCTGTCTTTGACGTTTTGTAGCCTTTCGGTTTCGTTCTTTAGATGGCATTATGTACTTTTGAAATGATCTGCAGTTGAATCTGTGGTAAAATATAATTAAAAATGTTATTAACCACTATTACCAAACAGTAAATCAATAACAGTCGTCAACAATTTAACACACTACTTGTCATTTTTACATACAATAATTTTTAGTGCATTGGCAAATTTAGTAGTCACAAATAGTAGCAAAGAAATGGAATGCTTCTACATTTGACCTGTGCTGTTTTATATGTGAATCTGAACTAATTTTATGAGCATATTTGACTATTTTATTAAAGACACTACACACAACCTGTTTTTGAAGTTGTGTTTAATTTTAAATGAAACGGTTTACATGTTTACTTTTCATTTCCAGTAACTTTTAAAAATAAATGTTTATAGTTCCATAGGCTCAAGCAGGTCAGCTTCCCACCCTATGTCATACAATCTGACAAATCGGCATCCTCATCATGTTCTTCATCATCCTCAGGATTTAAATCATCCAAGGGATCTACTTCCACTGATGTTTCAATCACAATTTCAATGATAATATCGAGATCAACAGATTGCTCATTATCACTCATGCTTGATGTTGTCGTTATCTTTAAAGAAAGAGAACAACAATGAGATGTTGCAGAGTAAGAGACAAATCTCAGAGACTATAATTGTAATTTTTTTTAACAAGAGTAACATTTTGCAGATATTATTTAACCATGTCCAGCGATGCTGTTTCAAACAGGCGTAAGGATTTGATTCAGCAATGCCATAAATGTGACTCAGTGAAATCTTCTTAATTTTACTGTGTTAGTTTTACAGGGCTTTCATGCAAATGACTGGCCACCCTACAACAAAACGCTCACATGAAATCTGACGCAGGTTTCATGTGGCACAGGACTTTACAAGATGACACATCTGCCTAGATGCATCAAGTTGTAAATATGTCGCAACATAGCAAATCTTTTGCACCGCGGCGCAAAAGAGGCACACGGCTAGCATAAATCTGTCCCTAACGTTTTAAATGATTGATTAAGGATGACGATAAGGTGTGGCCTATCCAGAGGTTTGTTTGAGGTGAGGCCTACTCAGGGTTGCAGATGAAATTTAGGCTTGTTGAAGAGTACAGAGGAGATAATACATGTGCAGGCCTACCAATGAAGTGAGTCATGTCCACTTCACTCTTGAACAAAGGCCAGACCTCTTCTGTGTCCGTGGACAGGCCTAAACCTCATCTGCACAATGTGATTCGTAATGTTAGAAAACACAGGTGATGTAATTGAAAAATGTGGAATTTCTTTTGCTCATTTCACAATCACATCACCTGTGTTTCCTTTGCTTAGATATCGCATTGTGCAGATGGAGTCTAGCATATCAAAGACTACGCAGAAGGTGAGCACTGTATACAACAATTTTGACATTTACAGAAGATTCAGCTTCTCCATGCCCCCTACACAGTCCTAATTGTTTACAGTTTAAACTGACGGTATCTTGTTGGAGATGAAGTGAGGCCTGTCTTGCAACATGGTGCATCTTTTGCATCACTGCTGCATCGGTTTCATGTGGCACAGGACTTTACAGCATGACACATCTGCCTAGATGCATCAAGTTGTAAATATGTCGCAACATAGCAAATCTTTTGCACCGCCGCTGCGTCACAAAAGTGACGCACAGTGGCGCAAAAGAGGCACACGGCTATCATAAATCTGTCCCTAACATTTTAAATGATTGATTCAGGATGACGATAAGGTGTGGCCTATCCAGAGGTTTGTTTGAGGTGAGGCCTACTCAGGGTTGCAGATGAAATTTAGGCTTGTTGAAGAGTACAGAGGAGATAATACATGTGCAGGCCTACCAATGAAGTGAGTCATGTCCACTTCACTCTTGAACAAAGGCCAGACCTCTTCTGTGTCCGTGGACAGGCCTAAACCTCATCTGCACAATGTGATTCGTAAAGTTAGGAAACACAGGTGATGTAATTGAAAAATGTGGAATTTTTTTACCTCATTTCACAATCACATCACCTGTGTTTCCTTTGCTTAGGTATCTCATTGTGCAGATGGAGTCTAGCATATCAAAGAGTACACAGAAGTTGAGCACTGTATACAACAATTTTGACATTTACAGAAGATTCAGCTTCTCCATGCCCCCTACACAGTCCTAAAGTTTACAGTTTAAACTGACGGTATCTTGTTGGAGATGAAGTGAGGCCTGTCTTGCAACATGGTGCATCTTTTGCATCACTGCTGCATCGGTTTCATGTGGGACAGGACTTTACAGCATGACACATCTGCCTAGATGCATCAAGTTGTAAATATGTCGCAACATAGCAAATCTTTTGCACCGCCGCTGCGTCACAAAAGTGACGCACAGTGGCGCAAAAGAGGCACACGGCTATCATAAATCTGTCCCTAACATTTTAAATGATTGATTCAGGATGACGATAAGGTGTGGCCTATCCAGAGGTTTGTTTGAGATGAGGCCTACTCAGGGTTGCAGATGAAATTTAGGCTTGTTGAAAAGTACAGAGGAGATAATACATGTGCAGGCCTACCAATGAAGTGAGTCATGTCCACTTCACTCTTGAACAAAGGCCAGACCTCTTCTGTGTCCGTGGACAGGCCTAAACCTCATCTGCACAATGTGATTCATAAAGTTAGGAAACACAGGTGATGTAATTGAAAAATGTGGAATTTCTTTTCCTCATTTCACAATCACATCACCTGTGTTTCCTTTGCTTAGGTATCTCATAGTGCAGATGGAGTCTAGCATATCAAAGAGTACACAGAAGCTGAGCACTGTATACAAAATTTTTGACATTTACAGAAGATTCGGCTTCTCCATGCCCCCTACACTGTCCTAAATGTTTACAGTTTAAACTGACGGTATCTTGTTGGAGATGAAGTGAGGCCTATCTTGCAACATGGTGCATCTTTTGCATCACTGCTGCATCACAAAAGTGACGCAACAGCGGCGCAAAAGAGGCGCACGGCCATCATAAATCTGCCCCTAACATTTTAAATGATTGATTCAGGATGACGATAAGGTGAGGCCTATCCAGAGATTTGTTTGAGGTGAGGCCTACTCAGGGTTGCAGATGAAATTTAGGCTTATTGGAGAGTACAGAGGAGATAATACATGTGCAGGCCTACCAATGAAGTGAGTCATGTCCACTGCACTCTTGAACAAAGGCCAGACCTCTTCTGTGTCCCTGGACAGGCCTAAACCTCATCTGCACGATGTGATTCGTAATGTTAGAAAACACAGGTGATGTAATTGAAAAATTTGGAATTTCTTTTGCTCATTTCACAATCACATCACCTGTGTTTCCTTTGCTTAGATATTGCATTGTGCAGATGGAGTCTAGCATATAAAAGACTACGCAGAAGGTGAGCACTGTATGGAACATGGCTATGTAACTCAAAGAATCAAAATCTGAATTTGCCAAGCACACATGGGGGCGTATTTACAAGGACCTTGCCCCACGGGGAAATGTCTTAAATTAAAATGGGAAAAATAACATCAAAGGGACTGAAAGGCCTTGTAAATATGCCCCAAGCAACCTATGAAACTCTAGCAGTACATATCAAGAAACCTAATTGATTTCAAAAAACGTTTTTAAACATATCATGTAAAGCAATTATATACCTACAGTCATGGGGAAGTGACTTAAAATGCTCTAAGACACATGAAAGCGTGTTTTTAAGGCCCTTGCACCATTTTTGTGTCACTTTTAACATGGCTATGTAACTCAAAGAATCAAAATCTAAATTTGCCAAGCACACATGGGGGCGTATTTACAAGGACCTTCCACCACGGGGAAATGTCTTAAATTAAAATGGGAAAAATAACATCAAAGGGACTCAAATGCCTTTTAAATATACCCCAAGCAACCTATGAAACTCTAGCAGTACATATCAAGAAACCTAATTGATTTCAAAAAACGTTTTTAAACACATCATGTAAATCAATTATATACCTACATTCAAGGGGAAGTGACATAAAATGCCCTAAGACACATGAAAGTGTTTTTTTAAGGCCCTTGCACCATTTTTGCGTCACTTTTAACATGGCTATGTAACTCAAAGAATCAAAATCTAAATTTGACAAGCACAGATGGGGGCGTATTTACAAGGACCTTGCACCACGGGGAAATGTCTTAAATTAAAATGGGAAAAATAACATCAGAGAGACTCAAAGGCCTTGTAAATATGCCCCAAGCAAACTATGAAACTCTAGCAGTACATATCAAGAAACCTAATTGATTTCAAAAAACGTTTTTAAACATATCATGTAAAGCAATTATATACCTACATTCATGGGGAAGTGACTTAAAATGCCCTAAGACACATGAAAGCGTTTTTTTAAGGCCCTTGCACCATTTTTGCGTCACTTTTAACATGGCTATGTAACTCATAGAATCAAAATCTAAATTTGCCAAGCACACATGGGGGCGTATTTACAAGGACCTTGCACCACAAGGAAATGTCTTAAATTAAAATGGGAAAAATAACATCAAAGGAACTCAAAGGCCTTGTAAATATGCCCCAAGCAACCTATGAAACTCTAGCAGTACATATCAAGAAACCTAATTGATTTCAAAAAACATTTTTAAACACATCATGTAAAGTAATTATATACCTACATTCATGGGGAAGTGACTTAAAATGCCCTAAGACACATGAAAGCATTTTTTTAAGGCCCTTGCACCATTTTTGCGTCACCTTTAACATGCCTATGTAACATGGCTATGTAACTCAAAAAAACAAAATCTATTTGTAAAACACTTGACACAAAGCAACATTTTAAATACACAACTTTCTTCATAATTTTCTCCTTAAAGCATACTATTCTCTATTTAAATTAAATGAATCTTTTCTCACCTTAGCAAATACTTTTTGAGTTTCAAAACAGTCTCAGACACACACCAATTTTTCTTTAGCAGAGCAAAAGGTATGCACTCCAGAAGCTGCAACCAACAATGGCACAGAAATGCTGTAATTCATCACACATATCTCTCATGTCACCCAATCAAAACTCTTCCCTCACTTTTTTCAAATCAACACCCTTCCCCCTCTGCCCTTTCTGCCTTTTTTCCATAGCAGCCACCTCCTGAAAGACCTCTCATGTTTGCAAGTTCACACAACAATGTTTCAATTGAACTCTGAACTCTCAGTACACCTGCGTATCCAGTGCAATCTTTCATAAAATGATTTTTTCTTGACCATTCAAATTACATCTTTCAAAGAACTCATCCATGCACCCTAACTTTCTGTTTTCAGCAATCAAAATCCACCAATCACTGCTACTGATTAATTACTACACAGTTTTTTTCATTACATACTCCTACTGTTTCAACTGCCATTTCATTACCACACTTTATCTGACTGCAGCAGAACTTCCTCTCACCATGTTTTCTGTCTGGATTGTTGGACATAGTTATATCCACTGGGCTCAAAGGTTTGCTGATAACAGAAAATTACACAACCTCAATTTACAAAATGTGGAAATCAACTGGATTGGCCACAGAGGATTAAGATGTCACCAATTGATACCATTGGTGAAAACCTTTTTGCATTTGCCAAAACCTGACCTGTTAATTGTGCACTGTGGAGGAAATGACTTGGGCACTTTGACTGGGGTAGGTCTGGAAATGCTTTTAAAGGACACATTTGAGCAATTGATGGCACTATTTCCTCAAACTGCCTTGGTATATTCAAATATATGCCAAAGACAGAAATGGAGGTGGTCAAACGAATTTTGTCCACAAATTGAGAAATCGAGGAAGCATGTAAATAAGTCTGTTTCAGCTTACATGAGAGACCATGGAATGGGCTCCATCTACAACAATAACTTGCATTACTACATGCAAGATATCTACAGAGCAGATGGAGTTCACTTCTCAGATGAGGGGAACAGAATTTTCATCCTCAATTTAAGACTGTGCATTGGTACCTACTTGTAGGTACCTACATCAGTCACAGGACCCAAAAGCTCTTTTCAGAGCTACCCTACATCTGATCACTCACAATTATTATTTTACTCTAACTTTTTTCACTAATTTTCACCAAAGTACGCTCCCCGGAGCGCTACCCGGTACGTGCACCGGACGCTAACCGCGCGACAATTTGAAAACATTTTTTTTTTTTCGCACATATGGGCTTCCTCAGCCACCCTCAGAAAACCTAGGGGGTCAGGATACGTCTACCGTGCCCCCTTCTACTCATTCTCAACATTATTTGCCCTCCATCTTGTATCTCAATTCTACCGAAACACAAAATGGAGGACTCCCGTAACGCTGCCGGTTCGCGTACCGGGGCGCGCACCGGGAAGCGCTCGCTCAAAAAAGGTGGGAAAGTAATTCACAGAAAAACCACTGGAGACACTTTCACCAAATATAGATTAGCTCATACTACATACCAATCCCTACCATTTTCACAAATTTGATTGAAATTCCATTTAGCCATTTAGCCTGTAGACCTCTCTAAATACCCTGAGGTAAATTACTTCACAAAACACATCTGAAGTGTTGGAATTGACAACCAATTAAAATGTTACTTTCATTTTCTACTTTTTTTACCTGACATTTGATTGGTTATGTACCTGAATATATATAAAGAAAGAGAGAGAAACACAGCCATTTTGACTACTACTTCCTGAACTACATTGCAAGATCATTTTCACTCACAACTTAAACTTGTTTTTAAAAGGTAAGATGTTATTTTATAAATTTGAAAACATTTTTAGATAGTTATATACTATCCCTCTGTAAGAGTTAGACATTGAGAAAGGCTTGTTTATTATAATTATGGATTGATTTAGGTTTCTGTGGTTATAATTATGAATTTACTTAGGCTTTTTCACAGGCACTTTTTAATAGTACTACTTCACGCCTCAAAAGTACCTGTCTGAACTTAAACCCAACAGTGCCCTATCTCTACTGATATATTTATTTTTTATGCACATTTCAGCACAAAAATGGAAGGAGAACAGAACGTTTCCTTTGAAATTGTCCTAGACATGAACAATGAGGAAATCATTGAACCCATTGACTTGGAATTCATGGATGAATCACGAGACCATGAACTTCTACAATGTGTAGAATCTGTGGATTTCTTACTTCAATATGAGGACGGTCAAATGTGGGAAGTTATGTTCAGTCAAAAAGAAGACATATCGGACAGTCAAATGTTAGACGTTCTATTAAATTTTGAAAAAGAATCAGAAAAATAAAATTATATTTAATAATAAAAAATTGTTTGAGTCTTTAATCATTTTTATATGTAATTCATAAACTAGTACCAAATTATAATGTAAAGTCAGACTTATAGTATACTGTGCACAATCACAAAAATAAATTTATATTTAATAATCATAAATACTGCTACTTAAATAAAAAACAACAAAAAAAACAACAAAAAGAACAATCAATAAACATACAATATTTCAAAATATCATAGTCTACCATTCTTTTTTCCTTATAGTACGCTCCCCAGACCGCTTCCCGGTGCGTGTACCGGGCGCTCCCCAAGCAAAAAAAACAAAAAATAAATAAATTTTAAAGCCTCCACATCAAACCTAGGGGGTCAGGGAGGATCTACTATGCCCCCTTATGGTCATTTCCCCCTTTGTTTTGGCCTCCTCTTGTCTCTCGATCCTACCGTGAGACAAGATGGCGGCCGCTCCGGACTGTTTAGAATGTTGACAGACACCGAAGAGCCAATCAGCTTCGCTTCGCGAAGTTCCGTTACGCGAACCGGGGCGCTGCCCGGAGCGCGCTTACAGATATATATATTTTTTTGAACGTTAATTTCTCAAAATCCACTGGAACACATATATTGAGACCTACCAAAGGCACATCGGGCTACCAGTCCCTACAATTTTGCCAAGTTTCGTGAAAATCCATTCAGCCGTTCGAGCTAAAAGTGAGGCCAACCGCCCTATGGAAAATTGCATGGGAAAAACATGTTTTGGGACCCCCCTTTTTTCTCGGCCCCCCCTTGACGAAACCCCCCCAAATGTTTAGGGGCTGCTCCGAAACAAAATGTGCAATTTTCCTGAAAATTTCAGCCAATTCCGTCCTCAAACGCCAAAGTTATTAGACATAGAATTTTCAAAAATCCCATAGAGAAAAAATCCTAACTATATATACCTACTGGCGACCGCTAGACACTTTGAAAAAAAGCATGCACATAACAGGGATCTGTTAACATATTTTTGTCTAGATTCTGTCCCCTTTAGTGTGAGAGGGGATGACAGACTACAGAAACTCAGGCGACTCGAGTCGCGTTACATAATCGATCTGCAAAGTAAAATGCCCATGGGACTCAACATGCATGAGGACTTGGCTGTTCATCTAATATGATTGTAATGCAATGTCCGTTTTAGGATGTTTGACCATTTATTGCTTCCACCTATATATAATTTGTATATATACATAGGTTCTTTTAACACACTTTTTCTAGGATGAATTCTTGAATGATGAAATTATGATACAATTGGTTGGTCAATATAGTGAACCATCACGTCTTTTCCCTCCCTCCCCCTGCTCCCCCCCCTCCTCACCCCCTCCCTGCTCCCCCTCCCCCCAAACCCCACCCCGCCCCCGTTTGTAATTGTGAGAGCTATCAGCCCATACAGGGCAACATAACAGCACCGCTGGTGCAGGTCTGATGTTAAGAGTATAGTTATTGTACACCAGATGGATATTGTGAGGGAGTTATATGTTTCCTCGAGCCACTGTATAATTGCATGAATCGTTAGAGATTCATAAACTATCTCAGGCGATTCACTGTTTTACTCTATGTATAATATCGTAACAGAGATACAGACCCGTTACAAGATGGCGGCCAAATTTCATGCATTGAGTCCCATTTCTATGTTGATTTGACTAGACACGTGATGGTTTTAAAATGAAATGTTGCCTCGTTCCGCGTTTCATTACTGAGGAAGGCCGAGTGCCGAAAGCACGTTTTTTTTAAAATAAACTAACTGTGAATTTACCCTGCGAGTGCTGCTTCCTGATTCCCGTACAAGTGCGGTGAGGGGTCCTTGGAGCGGATATTGGTGTCGGGTGCACCCCCGAGAGCAGCACCAGCCTTTGAGTGCGACGGGCAGGTGCAAGTGGAGCGTGGATATATATATATATATATATATATATATATATTGAATATAAGATTATCCAAAGGGAAACAGACAACCATCCGGCACTCCAAGGTAGGATTAAAAGTCCTCAGGGTATTTATAAAAATGACAATCTTACATCAAACCGTTTCGGGAGTCAAGCTCCCTTGTTCACGATGTTGGACCACCATTTTTTTCAAGTTAAAATACATTTCACAGTGATAGTGCAAATCGACAATGGACCCAGTGTTTACAAGTGAATCACAATCTCATGGAGTGCGGCGTCCGTATTTAAATGTGTTACTTCACAGCAATCACAATACTTTTTTACAACAACCGAACTTAATTTATAGTGCTTCTCTTTGCACTAATCTGGTTAGAATTAATTAAAATCCTTAACCCTATATATTAATTGGGAATATTACTTCCTCAATTTTATACTTAGAATAGACACAAATTGCAGTGCGTGTCCATTCTATAAATAAAGTGCAAGTGCTTTGGAGAGTTCACAATCTTCGGATATTTTGCAAATATGGCCGCAAGTGCCTGTTTCCATTCATTATTGCTTCTTACAAAATTCAAGGTGCCAGTGCAGCAATATTATTTCATAATATGCATCCTTCATTATTTAAAATTCAAAGAACAGTTCATTATGAAACAAAAAAACAAATCAATAAAATTTTCCTCAGTCTAAATACCGATAATAAATTCATGTCAATTAAGAAAGGTTTCACAGACATCTTAAATCACCTTTGCCACATAAAAAAAGTGCTTGTGCTTATGTAAACAATGATAATTTCTCAATGTAAACATTTCACTCTTTTCAATGTAAACAATTTCAAATACAGTACTCTATTGATAAATAAAGTGCAAGTGCTTTTGTAAACTAGATACCTTTTTTTCCTAAGTAAACATTTCCATTCTTTACCCTTTCTAAGTTCCGTTTCATTTCAGTGCAAAAGAATTTTCATCGTAAAGTGTAGATGCCGCATGGCCCCCTCCCACCATTTGTAAAACCCCGGGGATGGTGGGTCCGTAACGGACACCCCAATTTTAATAATCAGAACCCCGGGGAGGTGAGGGTCCCCGGGGCATGTGTGGGGGGCTCAAGCCCCTCACAAAGGAATAATTAAAAAAATAAGAGCCTTTGTGCCCCCACAAATGTAATAATAAAAGCCCCAGGGGTGGCGTGCCCTGGGGCTTGGTGGGGCCGTGTGCCCCCCTGCAAATTTATTAACAAAAACCCCAGGGTGGTGGTCCCCAGGGCTTGGGGGGGCTTGGATGCCCCCCACATAAAAATCAAAGCCCAGGGGGTGGTGGTCCCCGGGGCTGCGGGAGGGCCGTGAGCCCAACACCTTTTTTTTTGCCCCCATAACCTAGCCCACCCGGGGGGTTTGTTTAAATGAAGCGCACGAGCATGCGTTTTTTTTTTGGTTTTTTTTGCAGCCGGATCCGTGGATCCAACGAGCATTCCGCGTTTTTTTTTTTAAAAATGCTTTTTTTGTCTCTGGGTGTCCTTGTGGGACTCCCTGAGCAGGGCTATGGGTTCAGGGTGTTTCTAGTCTGCCCCCTTTTCGTGTTGTGTGCGTTTGTTTTTCTCTTTTCTTGTGCCTCTACCGAGGCACAAGATGGCTGCCAACACTTCCTGAATTGAAGTGTTGACAGCCAATTAGCATGCAGCTCATGATCGGCAGGGTGCGCGGATCCACCGCGCCTCTATATATGGATAGACATCAGTGATGTCTTTTGAGATGTCATCAGTGATGTCATCAGTGATGTCACTGACCATGTCATGAATGATGTAATATGTGACATCATCAGCAGTGGATTGCGGGCGCGCGAGTTATAGTGAGTCCAACTAACTATAACGTGGGAATTTCAATGGTTTTGTATGAGTAAAATGTTCAGCTATAACTGGTGTGAAACCTATGTTTTTTTCAGTGAATTTCAAAGGTTTTTTTTAAATGCTAATTCCTAACTATAACGATTGTGAAACCTATGTTTTTTTTAGTGAATTTCAAAGGTTTTTTAAATGCTAATTCCTAACTATAACGTTTCTGAAACCTATGGTTTTTTCAGTGAATTTCATAGTTTTTTTAAAAGCTAATTCCTTTGTATATCGACTTTGTAACCTACGTTTTTTTTTTTTTTTATTAGCTGTTTTTTATAACTAATAATTATAATACATTTTTTAAAAAAAAATTATTTGTTCACTGTATTTTTCTTTTTTTTAATCATTTTTTCCTGGTGCGCTCAAGGTGCGCGCACCGGTAAGCTTACCCGTATCATTTTGTCTTGGAGCGCTCAGGGTGCGCGCACCCATAAACTCTCCCGAGAGCGCAGCGAGAGCGCTATTTCTGCATTCGTAAAAAAAAAATATGTATGAAAACTAAATAATAATGCAAGACATTCAGTACCATACTTATAAAAGCAGTATTTTTGATTTTCCGAATGAAAATGATTTTGCATTTCTGTAAAGCTACCAAAATGTCACTCAGGCGCGCCGCGTAAGCTCCCCCGGAAGCGCCTACGTTCGCGCCTACGTTCGCGCCGCGTAAGCGCCCCGGAAGCGCTGCGGTGCGCGCAGCGTAAGCGCGTCAAGTCATGTGACCTTAAAATAACACTTTTCATTGGTTGCTAACAGTTTTTTTTACAAAGAATGAAATCCCCACCCGTTTCCTTCACTTCTTCTTTCACTTTTGTGACTGCAAGACCTGTCTTTTTCCTGCTCAATCTTTTTTGGATTATGATTGGCTGCTAGACCCACCAGTAGCAGTGAGGACTCAGATGGGTTCATAGAGGAAGAGGCTCCTCAACCTAGAGTAAAGGAGTATTTCATATGGACATTTTTCTCAATACCTGCATACCAAAAAAAGTAAATGCTCCAAAGGTGGAGTGCCGAGTTTGTCACACTGTCCGGTCACGGGGTGACCCTACCAGGAAATACTCATTTGGAAATTCGACCATGATTCGGCACGTCCAGAGGAGGCAGCCTCAGAACTATGCCCGGGAGAGTGTCAGGGCTCTGGCACGAGAGGCTCCAAGGGATGGTGCTTCTACTTCAACTGGAGGAGCAACTGTATCGGTGAGGGGGTGACCAGAACAGCTGATTCCAAATATTCAGCCTGTTTTCGACGGAATCACAATCAAATGCAAAGATTGTGATGAATTACTTTATGGTGAACAAAGTATTTTGAACATTGTCCGAACCCGAGAAAATCACCGCTGCCGTCCCCACCCTTAATTTTGATTCTTTTTTTTTGCTCCTGTTGAGCAGTTTGCCATTCCCTGTTTGTGTTTTTGTTGAGAAAAAAACAAAAAAAGAAGGAAAAAAAAGTTCTCTTTAGAACTACCTCCAATTCTCAAAAAAGGCACGAGAGGGGAAGGGAAGTGAAGTAGGCGGACTGAAAGAAGGTGAGTGTGGGAAGTGGGTGACGAGAAGGAGAGTGAACATGTAGAATAAGGATAAGTGAAAAAAATGTGGTAAAGGAACGGGGTGTGGAAGGGTAAGAAAAGAGCAGTGATATTTAGGAAACAGTGGAGATACAGACTGGATAAAGGCAAGTGAGTGTGAGACAAGGTGAGTAAGGGAGTGAAGAGACAGAAAAAGTGAAAGAAAAACTGAGAGTAGAAGACTGAGTGAGGGAGGAAAGAAACATAAGTGAGGGAGTGTGGCTGTTTTATATGGAGTGAGCGTGATAGAAGAGGAATGACAGACTAAGGGGTCAGAGAGAATGAGGCTAACAGAGAGAGAATGAAGGAAGGGGAGTATAGAACTAAGAGGACAGCGGAAGTAAGAGAAGGAGTTAGTGAAGTGGAGTAAGGAGAGTAAGGGAAGGGAAAACAGTGAAAGAGCGAAGAATGGGAAGAGAGAGGAAGTAAAGTAAAAGAGAAGGTCTGAAAGAAGGTGAGTCTGGGAGTATGGCTCAGTTATAGGGAGTGAGCGTGATAGAAAAGGAGTGAGAGACTAAGAGGACGGAGAGAATGTGGGTAACAGAGAAAGAGTGAGAAAAGGAGAGTGAGTAAATTAGAGGACAGAGGGTTTGAGAGAAGGAGTTACTGAAGTGGAGTAAGAAGAGTAAGGGAAGGCAAAAGAATGAAGGAGCAAAGGATGGGAAGAGAGAGGAAGGGAAGTAAAGGAGAAGGTTTCAAAAAAGGTGAGTGTGGGAGTATGGCTGAGTTATAGGGAGTGAACGTGACAGAAGAGGAGTGAGAGACTAAAGGGACGGAGAGAGTGAGGCTCACAGAGAGAGAATAAAGGAAGAGGAGTGTAGAAGTAAGAGGACAGAGGGAGTAGGAGAAGGAATTAGTGAAGTGGAGTAAGGAGTGTAACGGAAGGGAAAACAGTGAAGGAGTGAAGGAAGGTAAGAGAGAGGAAAGAAAGTAAAGAAGAAGGTCTGAAAGAAGGTGAGTGTGGGAGTATGGCTCAGTTATAGGGAGTGAGCGTGATAGAAGAGAAGTGAGAGACTAAGAGGATGGAGAGAATGGGGGTAATAGAGAGAGAGTGAGAGAAGGGGAGTGAGTAAGTTAGATGACAGAGGGATTGAGAGAAGGAGTAACTGAAGTGGAGTAAGGGGAGTAAGGGTAGGGAAAAGAGTGAAGGAGCAAAGGAGGGGAAGAGAGAGGAAGGAAAGTAAAGGAGAAGGTTTCAAAGAAGATGAATATGGGTGTGTGGCTGAGTTATAAGGAGTGAGCATGACAGAAGATGAGTGAGAGACTAAAGGGATGGAGAGAATGAGGCTAACAAAGACAGAATGAGTGAAGGGGAGTGTAGAAGTAAGAGGACAGAAGGAGTAAGAGAAGGAATTAGTGAAGTGGAATAAGGAGAGTAAGGGAAGGAAAAACAGTGAAGCAGTGAAGGAAGGGAAGAGAGAGGAAGGAAAGTAAAGGAGAAGGTCTGAAAGAAGGTGAGTGTGGGAGTATAGCTCAGTTATAGGGAGTGAGCGTGATAGAAAAGGAGTGAGAAACTAAGAGGACAGAGAGAATGGGGGTAACAGAGAGAGAGTGAGAAAAGGGGAGTGAGTAAGTTAGAGGACAGAGGGATTGAGAGAAGAAGTTACTGAAGTGGAGTAAGGGGAATAAGGGAAGGGAAAAGAGTGAAGGAGCAAAGGAGGGGAAGAGAGAGGAAGGGAAGTAAAGGAGAAGGTTTCAAAGAAGGTGAGTGTGGGAATATGGCTGAGTTATAGGGAGTGAGTGTGACAGAAGAGGAGTGAGAGACTAAAGGGTCGGAGAGAATGAGGCTAACAGAGAGAGAATGAGGGAAGGGGAGTGTAGAAGTAAGAGGACAGCGGGAGTAAGACAAGGAATTAGTGAAGTGGAGTAAGGAGAGTAAGGGAAGGGAAAACAGTGAAAGAGCGAAGGATGGGAAGAGAGAGGAAGGAACGTAAAGGAGAAGGTCTGAAAGAAGGTGAGTGTGGGAGTATAGCTCAGTTATAGGGAGTGAGCATGATAGAAGAGGAGTGAGAAACTAAGAGGACAGAGAGAATGGGGGTAACAGAGAGAGAGTGAGAAAAGGGGAGTGAGTAACTTAGAGGACAGAGGGATTGACAGAAGCAGTTACTGAAGTGGAGTAAGAGGAGTAAGGGATGGGAAAGGAGTGAAGGGGCGAAGGATGAGAAGAGAGTGGAAGGAAAGTAAAAGAGAATGTCTGAAAGAACGTGAGTGTAGGCGTATGGCTGAGTTATAGGGAGTGTGCGTGACAGAAAAGGAGTGAGAGACTAAGGTGACGGAGAAAATGAGGGTAACAGAGAGAGAATGACAGAAGGGGAGTGTAGAACTAAGAGGACAGAGGGAGTAAGAGAAGGAGTTAGTAAAGTGAAATAAGAAACTAAGGGAAGAGAAAAAAGTGAAGGAGCAAAGGAAGGAAAGAGAGAGGAAGCAAACTAAAGGAGAAGGTCTGAAAAAAAGTGAGTGTGGGAGTATGGCTGAGTTATAGGCAGTGAGCGTGACAGAAGAGGAGTGAGAGACTAAGGGGATGGAGAGAATAAGGCTAACAGAAAGAGATTGAGGAAAGGGGAATGTAGAAGTAAGAGGATAGAGGAAGAAAGAGAAGGAGTAAGTGAAGTGGAGTAAGGAGAGTAAAGGAAGGGAAAAGATTAAAACAATGAAGTAAGAGAAGAGAGAGGAAAGAAAGTAAAAGAGAAGGTCCGAAAGAAGGTGAGTATAAGAGAAGAGTGTAAAAAAGGGGAGTAAACGTGGGGATTCAGAATAAGTGAGGCAAGCGCAATAAGGGAACGGAGGTGTGGGAGCATCAAAGAAGAATAGTGAGGTTAAGGAAAAGAGTATAGAGAAAAAAAAATTGTACATCAAACTTACCTTATAAGTAATGTAAACCTAATTTCATATTTCCATTAAAATTTATATCGGTCAAAGACAAAAAAAGTTAGAATATTTATAATATATATTTTAAAATACAAGAGACAAAGTACGAGATTAAAAGTCATAAAAGGTTAGTAAGAGATAAAGTAGAAGTGAAGTAGTCAGAACGAAAAACAAAGGAATGGTGAAGGTCAGAGAGAGTTAAAAAGAAATAGAGAGACAGCAAATTACTAAAAGGATAATGACATAGATACATTCAGTGACAGTGAACAAGAGCAGGAGAGATAAATAAACTGATGGTGAGTAAGATCCTAAAGAAATATGCATTACGAAAACTAAAGGCAGAAAGGGGAGAAAAGAAAGGGGAGTGAGTGACAGAGATGCAGGAGTGAATAACAGTGGATTAATGACAATGAGGCATGGAATTTCAGTGAGGGTGAATGTAGACTTGTAAGACAGTGAGGACACAATGGGAGTGAAGGTAACAGAGAGGGAGTGAGGGAAGACAAGTAAGAATATGAGAGAATAGAGGGAGTCAGACCAACAGTGAGTAAAGAGCAGTAAGGTGAGTAAGGGAAGGAGAATGACTAAGAGAGCAAAGGAAGGGAAGAAAGGGAAGAAAAGTGAAGCAAAGGGACTGGGAAAAGGTGAGTATGTGACGAAAGAAAGAAGAAGGGTAGTTAAAGATGATGACTGAGGATAACTGAACGTACTGAAGTAAGGGAACAAGGATAAGGGAGGGTGAGTACAGGAGAGTGAGGTTGATAAAAAAGGAAAATAAAAAGAGGATAAAAGCAAATCAGCTTGAGACAAAGGAAGTGAAAGAGTGAGAACATAGACGTTGTGAAGGAAACACTGGCAGAAAGAAACTGAGTAAGAGAGCAAAGAAAGATAGGTAAGGGAGTGTGGGTGAGTTTTAGGGAGTAAGGATGACGGAAGAGGAGTGAGAGAGTAAGAGGATCGAGAGACTGAAGCTAAGAGACAGGGAGTGAGGGATAGGGAGTGAGGGTGTGAGAGGACAGAGGAAGTGAGAGAAGGAGTGAGTGAAGTGTAATAAGGTGAGAGAGAGAAGGGGAATTATTGAGGAAACAAAGAAAGAAAACAAGGGGAAGGGGAGTGAAGTAGAGTGACTGACAGCTGGAAATTAGTGAATGGGACAGAGGGAAAGGGCAGTGAAGGAGTGGTTAATGAGAATAAGTGAGGAAAGTGGAATAAGGGAAGGGAGGTGAGGGAAAGTGAAAAAAGGCCAGTGAGGGTGAGTTAGGAGGAGTGATAGAGGGTGGAAATAGATAAGTGACCATAAGATAATGGGAAAATAATATATAAATAATAATAGAAAATACAAAATAATTTCAACAACATGTTATATGGTTTATTTTTGCTGTTCTCAGAATATATTGAATTTCACTTAAAACAGTGACTTTAATAGTACTCATCATATAACAGCGGGCAAAAAAAAAACACAATCAAAATGATTGTGTTTAAAAAACCCATGTAATAATTTCTTAAATAATCTAAAATTTTAAAAAACATATCTAAACTCACTTTTGATCCATCCACTTTTCCACGAGGCCAAATAGTATATGGAAAGTCCTTTTCTTTGGAAATGAGTCCAGAGTATTCTTAATTTCTCATTTACCCGACTTTCTGAAAGAAAAGCTCCAACATCTTTTACATTATGAACAAGAGTTTTATTTCCACCTCTAGCTTACATTTTATAAATAATTTGTATAATACTCACAGCACACACTATATGATATACATATACTATCTCTATGAGAACTACATGTTTTTATTATCTTCATCACTCTCATTCAGAAAGTAATTTTGAAGAGCAAACTAAGTTATATTAACTGCTGCAATCTTCATAGGCCAATTACCTTCCCTAAAATTTCGGTTGTAAGAACACTAGGTAAGAATTTAGTAAGTCAGAAGGCAAACGTTGTTTGGAAGTCAATTGAGTATCATTACAGAGCTTCCAGCCTTTTTGACATTTTAAATAACATGTGTAATGTCCTGATGTTGTTGAAGGACCATCATGGTAAATAATTGCTGCAGTTGTAAAGGTTCTTCCTGAAATTGATAATTGAGAAGCCACAACATTTTTAATTATTGTTGTCAATTTAGTTCCATCAGGTCTTCATCGTTGGAACATTAAAATAACATACTGTCCATATCTTCGTAAAAATAAAGTTGATAGCATTGCAGATTTACATTGAGTACAGACCATGTTTTGATTTGCTTCTCTAACTAGATTAGTAAAAGACACTGATTTGCTGTCTGGCAAAGTCAAATATATAAATCTTTCAGTGTCTACTGCAGTACTACTTGAAAAGGAGCAATTGTCGCAGTCATGTTGCCATTTATAAGAAAGGCCAAAAAGATTTTCTACATCTACACCTTCATCTTGCAAAACAACAAGCATATACATTAGAAATTCCTGACAATCTTGCTGAATATTCTGTGTAAATTGATTTAGACCAGTACATATGTCTAAAACCTTTAGAATTTCAGAAACACTTTGTATTTTTGTTCTATCACTGCTACATTTCTCTAATACAGAATTTAATAAACAACAAAGTGTTTGATCACGATTTTCAGCAATCTGTTCTTGTACAGTTTGGAGAAAGAAATCAACATTAACCTCAACATTAGCATAGCAGTTGACACCAGAACTATTTTCAAACTGAAATCCAACAACATCTTTAACTGAATCCATTTCTGCTTACAATTACTGGTTCATCTACCTTTTTTCTTTTTGCTACAACTTCACTACAATTTTTCTTATTTCTTCTTTTTCGGCCTACCACATGCTTTTCAAACAGAGGATATTGAGGTAAAATTGGAGCATACTCTCTTCTTAACCTATTATATTTTTTTACACAATTTAGATCTGCATTAATCTTTGTCTCATCAAAATCAATCAAGTACAATCCTGATAAAGTTCTGACTCGAGATAAAGCAACATATGCCATACCCTCCTTGAACACAGAATTTCCAATATTCACCAAAGCACTATCAACACTTAAACCTTGAGATTTATGAATAGTTACTGCATATGCCAAAGAAACAGGAAACTGTTTTCTGCGGACATATAAATCTTTAACTAGCAAAAAACGGGCAGAACAACGACTGATTTGTTATACTTCTTCAATACCAGCAATTTTAATTTTTATAATTTCAATTCCATCTCTAGTTCGGTAATTCACAAAATCCACAACATGACCCATTGCTCCATTTACTAAACCTCTTTCCACATGTAAATTACGTCGTACAATTATACGACAATTTAAAGATGCATACAGAGTCTTTTCCAAACCAGCAGTTTTAGATATTGTCTTCTCTAAAGAATCTAATTTTGATTTCAACTTTTCTGACAAAATAATAGTTGCTCCTTCATGTTCGATTTTATCAATAGCTTCAAGTTTCACAATCTCTTGATTTTCCAACTTTAACATTTTGTTGTTGAAGATTGAACATTCTTGCAGAGTTGGCATCAAGCATATGACATATTTGTTTTCAGGAATTTTCTTAAAAATATTCTCTGGGAGAATATTTTCATTTGGAAACAAATTTGAAATTAATCATCCATGTAAAACTTCTTTGCCATGCTCAGTTAGTTTTCCAATTCTTACATCTTGTAGAATATTTTTATAATCTTCATCATTTGCCTGTCACATATTTTGAAGCAGTTCTGCATATTTGAAATTTAACCATATGTTAACATTTCCAATGCTTCCTAAGCACTTCCTGTTATCTTCATGCGTAAGCATTTTAAACACTGGCTGTCCTTTCACTGGAGTTGATTGCAGTAGAACACCAAAAACAATGATGTGTTTGCCTCCAAATAGCTCATCATAGTCTGTTATAAGAATTTCTTGCATTCTTAAATGCACAAAAGCAAGCATTACATTTGATACCATGCTCACTTCATTAATGATAAGAAGTTTCATTTTCTTTAGGACTCTTGAAACTTCACAACAAGATTCTCCAGATAGCTTGTGGTATTATAATTTGTTATCATGCTCCACTGGCAGCATCAATAAGCGATGTAAAGTAATCCCTTTAATGTTGTGTGCTGCCAACCCAGTTGGAGCAGTAACAACACAACAGAGCGATGACTCCGTTGTTTTCTGCAAATATGTTGCAATCGCTTAAATCAGGAAACTTTTCCCAGTTCCTGCTTCTCCACTCACATATAGTTGGACAGGTACAAATGATGTACATGAGCACTCTTTTTCCATGAGATAAACCATGCTCAATGTGTTCTGTGACTTCATCATATATTTGTCTCTTCTCAACGTTTAGTTCTTTTTCCAAATCTTCTAAGTCAACTCCATCCTCCTGAGCTTGTTCCATAGCTCTTTCAACTTCATCCATGGCAGTAGCAGTTCATTTTGTATAATTGGTCCTCCTAGTGGATCCTGACTCAATGAAGCAGAACTCTGACAGGTGGAGCGACCCTCCTGGTCGCTCCACCTGTCGCACGGTCCCCGAATACCAGGGCCCCCTGCTGCCTGACGCCTGCCTGCCAGGTCTCCCTGCTGCCTACCTCCTGCCCCTGCCTCGCACGTTCCCGCGTGCCAGGTCTCCCTGCTACCGGCTGCCTGACCCCTGACCCTACCATCGCACGGTCTCCGGGGGCCAGGTCACCCTGCTGCCAGTCTGATCCCTACCCCTGCCTCTTGCCCGCTGCCTGCTAGGGACTGCCCTCAGGCCTCCCCCCTCGCCGCTCCGCCAGTTTCTTCCTGCCATTTTCTTCCCGCCTCTCCTTTCCCGCCACCCCTCCTCCTCCCGCCGTTCTCTTCTCTCCCTCCCCGCCGCTGCCCCCCTGCGGCCCGCCCCCTTACTTTCCTCAACCCTCATTCGCCGCCCCGCTCCTGCCTCCCAGCTGCCCCTCCCTCGCTCCGCCCCCCCACTCTCCACTTATGGCAGAGTGGCAAATGCGCAGCGGGCGCGCCGATTGTGCGCCAAAGGTAAGCCCGTCTGCGCCCGTCCGCGCCTGGACCAAGCCCAGTGCCAGGACCCTTGGCCCCCGCAGACACCATCCCACCCACCGGACCTACGACGCCACCGAGCTCAACGCCGGCCGGATCCCTGGCTGCTACCGAGCCACCCCGAGGCGCACCCAGGGACCTTTCTGCAGCCACTGTTCAAGTTCACCTGCATCCGAACCTGCACTACACCAGCACCGACCAAGACGAGCACCAGCAGCAGCCACCTGAAGTGCATCCTGCTCAACACCCGCTCCATCCACAGACACGCCGTCGAACTCTGGAACCTGCTCGATACCACAGCCCCGGACGTCGCCTTCCTCACGGAAACCTGGATGAACGCCTCCTCAGCGCCCGACATCGCCATCGCCATCCCGGACGGCTACAAGTTCATCCGGAGGGACCGCGTCAACCAGACAGGAGGAGGCATCGCCATCATCCACAGGAACACCATACGCATCACGACCAACACCGACGACACCCTCGCGCCCACCGAACACCTGCACTTCCAGATCCACATCAACCCCAAGACCACCCTCAGAGGCACCCTCATCTACAGACCCCCGGGACCACGCACAAAATTCAGCGAAGACATCGCCGACTTCATCAGCCCGCACGCCCTCCCCTCCGCCGACTACATCCTCCTCGGGGACCTCAACTTCCACCTGGAGAACAGCAACGACCTCAACACCACCACCCTGCTGGACAACCTCGCAAACCTCAGACTCAAGCAGCTGGTGACCACCCCCACCCACTACGCCGGACACACACTCGACCCCGTGTTCTCATCCAGCAAGGACATCACCTTCAGCCACGCCACCGGACTCCACTGGACGGACCACAGCTGCGTCCACTTCAGCTTCAGAAGGACCACGATCCACCACCACCAGAAACAGGTTGCACGCAGAAGCTGGAACAAGATCACAGCCGACCAGCTCGCGACTTCACTGAGCAAGAACCCTCCCACCGGCGCAACGAACCCCAGCCAGGCGGCCACCAACATTGCAAAGTGGATCAGCAACTGCGCAAACGACCTCGCCCCTCTGAGGACCCCGCCTAGCAGACCCGGCAGCAAGAAAGCCCCATGGTTCACCGACGAACTCAAGAGCTCCAAGAGGAACTGCCGAGCCCTCGAGAAAGCCTGGCGCAGAGACCCAACACCGGACAACATGACCGCCCTCAAGCTCGCCACCCAAAAACTGCATTCAAGGAACGACTGGACAACAACGCACACAACAGCAAGGAACTCTTCAACATCGTCAAAGAGCTCTCCAACCCCAACGCCGGAAACAACATCACCCCTTCACAAGACCTCTGCAACTCCCTCGCCTCCTACTTCTACAACAAGATCGCGGACATACACAACAGCTTCAGCACTCAACCGACGCACGCCATGACCGAACCACTGCCCCCCACCACCATCCTCCGCGCCTGGACCCCGATCAGTACCGAAGACACCGTTCGCATGATGAACTCCATCCACTCTGGATCTCCGACCGACCCATGCCCTCACCACGTCTTCAACAAGGCCGACGCTGTCATCGCACCCCACCTGCGGGACATCATCAACACCTCCTTCAACACCGCTACCTTCCCGGAGAGCTGGAAGCACGCCGAACTCAGCGCTCTACTTAAGAAGCCATCAGCCGACCCCACCGACCTCAAGAACTACCGACCCATCTCGCTGCTCCCGTTTCCTGCAAAAGTCATCGAGAAGACCGTCAACAAGCAGCTGGCCGCCTTCCTCGAGACGAACGGATCCCTCGACCTCTCGCAGTCTGGATTCCGGGCCAACCACAGCACCGAGACTGCCCTGATCGCAGCCACCGATGACATCCGAGCACTGCTCGACAACGGAGAAACAGCGGCCCTCATCCTCCTAGACCTCTCCACGGCCTTCAACACTGTCTGCCACCGCACCCTAGTGCAGCGCCTCAGCAACGTCGGAATCCAGGAGAAGGCACTGGAGTGGATCATCTCCTTCCTCGCCGGAAGGACACAGAGAGTCCGCCTCCCCCCGTTCAGATCAGAAGCCACCGAAGTCATCTGCGGCGTTCCTCAAGGCTCCTCGCTCAGCCCAACCCTCTTCAACGTCTACATGAGCCCCCTCGCAGCCATCGCTCGCCAACACAACCTCAACATCATCTCCAACGCCGACGACACCCAGCTGATCCTCTCCCTCACCAACGACCCCACCACCGCCAGAGCCAACCTACACGAAGGGATGACAGACGTTGCCAAGTGGATGATGAACAGTCACCTGAAACTGAACTCGGACAAGACGGAAGTCCTCATCCTGGGATCTGCACCCTCCGCCTGGGACGACTCCTGGTGGCCCCCCGCCCTGGGCAGCGCACCCAAACAAACAGACCACGCACGCAACCTGGGCTTCATCCTGGACTCCTCCCTCTCCATGACCAGACAAATCAACGCCCTCTCCTCTTCATGCTTCAACATCCTGCGCATGCTACGTAAGATCTTCCGGTGGATCCCCACTGAGACCAGGAAGACGGTCACCCAGGCCCTCGTCACCAGCCGTCTGGACTACGGCAGCTCCCTCTACGCCGGTACCACCGCCAAACTCCAGAAGAGACTCCAGTGGATCCAGAACGCCTCAGCACGACTCATCCTGGACATCCCCCGTCGCAGCCACATCTCCGGACACCTGAGAGACCTGCACTGGCTCCCGGTCAACAAGAGAATCACCTTCCGTCTCCTCACCCACGCACACAAAGCCCTATACAACCAAGGCCCAGGATACCTCAACAGCCGCCTCAACTTCTACGCTCCCACACGCCAGCTTCGATCGAACGGCCACGCCCTCGCCGCCGTCCCCCGCTTCCGAAGAGCCACCAGAGGGGGAAGGTCCTTCTCCTACCTGGCCGCAAAGACTTGGAACTCCCTCCCGACCCACCTCCGTCTGACCCAGGACCCCCTCGCCTTCAGGAAGCAGCTCAAGATCTGGCTGTTCGAGCAGTAGCAGACCCCCCCTCCCCTAGCGCCTTGAGACCCTCCGGGTGAGTAGTGCGCTATATAAATGCAGTGATTGATTGATTGAGAACTGTCTCTAGCAATCTCTGATGCAATTGTAGCTTTTTGCTGTATTTCCTCGTTCAACATTTGCAGATAATTAAAAAAAACAGGACATTCTATCGTATCCTTGGTTGCATGAACGAATCTTCATAAGTAAGAAAATATCCAAGTAGTTCCTCTTCTCTACGCCAAGGCTTAAAGAGTTGCAAAAGAGCTAAGTAATAAAATTCCTTTTTGTCTGGAGAATCACAACTCAATTTTCGATGATTAATCAAATGGCCTTTTCTTTGTTTTACTAGACAGCCTTCACAACCAATTACAGCATATACACCTTTATTGATGTCTTCTGTGACGTTCTTTTTAAAAGTATAGGTTTGCAGAACTTCATAGAGACAAGCGTTCTCAAGGTGAGTACTTCTATTTGGATAGTATGTATCCAACATGTTTGTTTTCAAAATATCTGTACTGTCCGGTTCTTTCTCCGCCAAATACTCTATTTCTTGTACAGATTTCAAAACTCGGTTTCGTGTTGCAGCAAGACCTAGACTCACCCAAATTATGGTTCTAGATTTGGCATATAGACTTGCTGATGACAACCGATCAGAAAATTCATATGCTCCAATGTCTTGATGCAACAACATCTTCAGACTGTAACTGTATAATTTCTTGCTTAGACTCTTTTCATGTATAATTTCCTCTCACATTTCCTTCAGTTCCGTCTTTTCTGATTTTGTGATGTAAGACGTCACATATCGAGCCACAGCAATAGAGTTGTTAGCCACATATTGAATATCCATGTTAGCATTCCACATGGACAAAATGACTGGGTTGTAGTCATTTATGAATTTGGATTCCTCATTTCTTCTTAGGTTGTATGTATTTTTGGGTGATTTCCTTGTCACAGTATGTCGCAGGGAAGACATAAAATTGTTGACTCTTCCTTTCAATGTTACTGGACGTGGAAATGCAAAACGACATTTCGTGTAGAACTGGTCCTTGGATTTGTATTTTCGACGACAGTATTTCCCACAACGATGGCTTTGAAAGCGTAAAACTTGGTGTCATAAATTGTTTTCTTCTATACTTTTCGGAACAGTACATGTAGAATACTGCTCAATGAAACTCATCACTTTCTCATCTCAATCTGTTCCAAATTTAGGTGCATATTTAATCCATAGCAGCGTATGTATATGAGGAGCACCTCTTGCTTGATACTCCTTTCTCCAAAAGAAATCCAACACCTCTCCGAGCAGAGGATTTTTTTTGTGTGTAATAAAAGACATCATAGCTTCAAACCTATGATTGAAATACCTGCATACATTAACTGGATCCAAAGAGCTTGTCTTGTATTCAATATTTTCCATGTTTTTATTTGCCTCTCGTAGAAATTCAAGTAAATCTTCCCAAGCATACTCAGCACAGCTAAGAGTGAGGAACCATGTAGGAGTTCCTAAGTTTCTTAGCATACATTTCAATTCCCCATGACGACGGTACCAATACTCGTTAGTACCACGCTGACATGCCATGAGATTAATTAACTGAGATTCTAAAACACTGTCCCGCAGTTTCACTTTATCCATAAAATCCCTTGCCGAAACATTTTGTAGATGTGCTCCACTTTTCAGTATATGGTTTACTGCATAGGAAAGTCCAGACAAGTCACTTTCAAACAGTAGATGGAACAAATATGGAATGCATTGACAAAACCTTGGATCTTTTTTTTTTTTTTTTTTTGGCAGAGTTTTATGTAGCGCGAACTAGACCCGAACCGAATCAGGTATCAGAGCGCTTTACATAGCACCAGTTACGTGAGGACACACTTTCATTTTTGGCACGGGGAGATTAAGTGATTTGCCCAGAATCACAGGAGGTTTTTGGCGTTGTTACCAAGACCTGAACCCAGATCCCCAGGTCCGAGGTCGAGCGCCTTAGCCGTTAGGCCACCTCCTCTCCATCTCCTCTCCTCTCCATTTTCTGTATATAATCTTGAAGTCCGGTATTCAGATGCAGGAATTTGAACAGGTCGGTCGTCATATCGTCCACCTTCACCTGTTGGAAATAACTGTGGAAAACAACGAGCTTCCAAACTTTCTTCCCATACACTAATGGGACTTCCTTCGGCTTTTTTCATCCGAAACAAGTGAATAGCATTCCCCATTACTTCTTTGGAATGCAATGGATGAACACTATAATGTTCATAAATTTCTTCACTTCTAGAGACATCAACTTTTTCTATTTGCCCAGTGTCGTCTTGTACAGTTGTTTCCTCTTCTCCCACATGCACATTTTTATAGTACTGATTATTTTTTACCAAATACAACGTTGCCTTTTTGACTTTCCTAACATCTACTAATTCTTGCCAGATTTTCATACTTTTTGTCGGAACACCATTAACTAGATTAACCTGAGGTTCCTCTTCTACTTTTTCGACACCAACTGTATCAATATTTTTCTTAAAATCTAGAGGCAAATAAACAACTCTTCCCTTTAATCCGCTCTGTAAATCTGAAGGATTCAATTTCCCTGTCTTAGGCTCCATGCGAACAATAGCCTGAAAAGGATGCACACATTGAATCAGAATAGACTCATAGGTATTTAAATCCATCAATTCAGAAGGAATGTCTACCAACTCCATATTATTATGAACAGCTCTAGCAGGCATTCTGTTTTCATTTAATTTATTATAGCAATATGTACAAATACGTTGATCAGAGCCCAAATCAAAACAATTTTCAACCAACAAATAAGTTGCAAAATCCTTCCACTCATTATTATTTATCTTTTCGCTTTTTACATATAAATCAACTAATCTAGTCTGATGCTTATAATGAATTCGTCGACAACAAACACAAGAAAAAATATGCCTTTCACTTGAGTTGACCTTAAACTTTATTATTTCATTTTCAAATTTTTCTGTACTTAAAATCTCTACATTGTCTACTCCTTTACCGTCTATTAGTGTATCAATTTCTGCACTGGTAATCAGAACATGAGCGGGAAGTTCCCATTACTTTAAAGGACCAAAAAGTTCAAATAAATGCAATTGCCCACAGAGACGCTATCTAGTATCAAATCATTTTATTTTCATACATTTCTTAGTAGAAATGACTTAATTTCTTCAAAAAGTTCATTGACATATAAAATTCATGCGATATTAGCCCAGAACAGCAAAAAACAGTAAAACATTATATGCAAAAACCATTCATACTCTCAGGCATTCACACATCCAGCCTTCGCCACATACATAAAAAGGAAAAACTGCAAACACATTTAAGACCATCAGACAAAAGAAAGCGCCTGCAATTTCTGCACTGACCTCTTTTTCACCAAAGTAACAAAACTCAATTTCATCACAAATGTTTTTGACATCTAATTCAGTTCCATGCAAAAGAGAACTGTTTAACTGTTTTAGTTTAAGTGCTGGACTTTTTGCATAGTACAACCTTCTCACTCATTTCCTCACTTTATTATGATGCACTGCTAACATCCTAAAATGGTGAAAAACACTCTGACATACTTTTCTTGAAAGACAAGCCAGTGAATGCCCTTGCAAACCTGTTTTTTCTCTCACTCTAAAAGGATCTAACTCTTGCAAAATTTTCATTTTATGTTTCACACTTTTCTTAGTATCTGTCCGTAAGAAAGTGCGAAACAAATCAATTGATTCCTGTCGGACACTACAAATACTACTACAATTCCATGTATACACTGGAGCCTTAGGACATCTCCCTAAAACTTCATCAGATAACACCTCTTCTGTATTTCTAGGCACAATCTCTTCTTTTTCAACCCGACAACCGTCCTTCACCTCATATGCTCGACCACTGGTGTCAGATGCATGCACCAAGTAATTATCCTAAAAGTAACTTTCTTCATTAAAAAATGGCTCAGAACTTGAACTATGCTTCCATTCTCCAGAAAAAACATCACAGAAATTAGTTTGATTAATTACTCTCCTCCACTTACATTTTTTATTTAACACATTGATTACCTTATGAAGTGTACGAATTCTATTCATTACTAAACTAAACAATTTATTTTTCACTTTAAATGCTTCATCCACAATCTTAACTATGTTTTTTTTTCTTGTAAAAAGCGGTCTTTTTTTATACCTCTTTACACTTTTTAATAAATTTGATACTATTCTGTTGTAAAACATTAGTCTACAAATTCCAGTAAATTGCTTGCTTCTCCTATTCTTATACAAAATATCATCTCCTTGTACAGGTCTTACATTTTTAGAAGGACATCCTGTCTTCTTTGTAATTACAGGTGTTTCATTGTTCTTTCCAAAAAAACGTTTTTTTCCTTGACATTTCAATAAGTTCCTGGGAAAATTTTTTGTTTGCTTACCAGGAGAATTTTTCTTTTTCTCTGAAGATTTTATTTTGGTTGGTTCTTGATTTTCTTTTTCCTTAGACCTTCATTTTCTTTTATAAATTTTTTCTCTTTTTGCTTTAGAAGGCATCTTTTTGTTTGTTTGTATAGATGATTATAATCTGTGGTAAACAAAAAATAACATATTATAGACCACTACAAACATATTACATTTCAATTACAATAAGTAAACAATATAAACACTAGTATACAACAAAAGGCTCATTTACATTACATGTGCTTTGCTTTGTGTCAAAAACGATTTACTAATTAATGTTATGTCTTGTTTATATATAGGTGGCCTGTTTTTGGCCTGTAGATACATTGAAATAATATGAGCAGAGACACACATACTGCTTGCAGAGACAGAGATAGTAGATTACATGTAATTAAGCATGGGCGGATTTTGCGAATTGGCAATCCGCGAAATTGCGTATTTACGGATTCGCAATCCGCAAAATCCGCGAACTCTCACGAATTTTGCGGATTCCTTTTTTTTGTGTCCGCAATTGTTTCTGCCATTTCGCAAGGGTTTTTTACCAGTTCGCAAACGTGAACTTTCTTGTCGGGAAGCAACGGTTGTGACCATGTTGTTTCTACGTCTGGTTCATCACAGCACCCTCTGTTTCACCACTGCCACCCTCTGTTTCACCACTGCCACCCTCTAGCTCACCCATGCCACCCTCTGGCTCACCCATGCCACCCTCTAGTTCATCACTGTAGATTATGGGGGGAAAAGCACACCTGGCCTGCCTCAACTGACATGAATGAATTAGGGGCTGATTAATGTGTCACTGAATTTGAACTTCCAGGCAGGCACCTGCTTCCTTATCTGTAATTGCTTTCTGTTGCAGTGTAATTTTTTTAACAGGACCTTTGTTGTATACTTGTAGCTATTCTCTGAGCCTGCTGTGAGGGTCAGAGCAGGGTCATAGAATAGTTGCAAGTAGGCAACTGAACTCTGAAGGGGCCCCTCAGGAAGCACTACAAGGAATGGTTACTAATGATAAGATTGAACTTTTGCACCTGCTGAGTGCTTTCAGTTTTGCAAAAATCCAAATATCCAGTAGCATCCACAAAAAGCTATGCTTCCAGGTCAAGATCCAAATCAAAGTGACCAACACATGAAGAAAGCACTGGGAGGAGCCTGCTGGACAGGAACAGGAAGTTGGAGACTGTGAAGCACTTCCTTCCTCCCATCCCCCCCCCCAAAATGGACTCCTTGCAAAAACAAAGTGCAGGCAAATGTCAACCTGAGGAGTTATTCTGATAAAAATCATAATTTTCAAGGTTTATTCTGCCTGCTGGTGGATTTCTTGTGCGAAATTGCAAATTTTGCAATCTCGCAATTGCGAGATTGTCGCTGCCCGCCGCATCTACGTGTTCGCAAATGTTTACTCCGCGAATGCGTGATCACGGGTCTTTATGATGTACTCGTGTTGCCAAACTCTCGCTCTGCAAGGTGGCAAGCCGCGATGACGTCGACAAACTCCCGCGGGATCCCGCAGCAAGATAAAATGGCGCAGCACACGCAAACATGGAGAAAAACAACTCTGCAAATGCTGAATGACGGTAAGTGAATGCTGCGTGCCGCAAAATTGTATAGTATTCTAGTTGCCAAGTGCGACCAAGCAAAAAATCCGCTTCGCACGGATTTGCGAATTTTCTGCAAATTCGCGAGAGTTCGCGGATTGCGAATTTGCCGAAAATCCACAAAATCCGTGAGCGGAACGGATTTTACGCCCATGCTTACATGTAATATCGTGGACATGTGCCTAAGATCACACTGTGACTGAAGCTTCATTCACCCATCACTGTGATCTTAGGCAGACTCACACATACTGTTGGCAGAGACAGACATGGTACATTATATCTAAAATTCGATTAATCTGCCTAAGATCACACTGTGAGTGAAGCTTGATTCACTCATCATTGTAATCCTACGCAGAGTCACACATACTGTTGGCAGAGACAGACATGGTACATGGTACATTATATCTAACATTCTGATCATGTGCCTAGGATCACACTGTGACTGAAGCTTGATTCACCCATCACTGTGGTCTTAGGCAGAGTCACACATACTGTTTGCAGAGACAGACATAGTAGATTATATCTAACATTCTGATCATATGCCTAAGATCACACTGTGACTGAAGCTTGATTCATCCATCACTGTGATCTTAGGCAGAGTCACACATACTGTTGGCAGAGACAGACATGGTACATTATATCTAACAATCTGATCATGTGCCTAAGATCACACTGTGACTGAAGCTTGATTCACCCATCACTGTTAAATATACCAATGAAACCATTACACTATCTCTGTACCAGCATTAATGTCAAACATTGCACAAATGGCTTGTAAATATGCCAATGACACCATTACACTATCTCTGTACCAGCATTAATGTCAAACATTGCACAAGCGGCTTGTACATATCCCAATGAAACCATTACACTATCTCTGTACCAAAGAGGACTAGTTTAAGTTGACCAAAGTGTTGCAGTACTCTAATTAGTTCTGTCACGGGCACCTTGTTGGTGTATTCTTGAAGCCCTCACCCACCAAACTAGTTGGTGGCATGCTTCATCATCGGGCCCACCCAGTGACACCTAGTATGTCCCGGGTGTGCTACGACGCCTGATTACAGCGGAGCTGGTATATTGCTGAGAGTGCAGTGAGTGAGGTTGAGTGAGTTGTGATTTAAAACGGCTTGGTGGTGGTCCCAGTACCCGAGGGTAAATTAAATTTTAATAACTGGGCCATCACCAGCGGTTAAAAGTAAGGCTACAGGACTGTCAAACATTGCACAAGCGGCTTGTAAATATGCCAATGAAACCATTACACTATCTCTGTACCAGCATTAATGTCAAACATTGCACAAGCGGCTTGTAAATATGCCAATGAAACCATTACACTATCTTTGTACCAGCATTAATGTCAAACATTGCACAAGCGGCTTGTAAATATGCCAATGAAACCATTACACTATCTCAAATATTGCACAAGCGGCTTGTAAATATGCCAATGAAACCATTACACTATCTCTGTACCAGCATTAATGTCAAACATTGCACAAGTGGCTTGTAAATATGCCAATGAAACCATTACACTATCTCTGTACCAGCATTAATGTCAAACATTGCGCACACGGCTTGTAAATATGCCAATGAAACCATTACACTATTTCGTACCAGCATTAATGTCAAACATTTCACAAGCGGCTTGTAAATATGCCAATGAAACCATTACACTATCTCTATACCAGCATTAATGTCAAACATTGCGCACGCGGCTTGTAAATATGCCAATGAAACCAATACACTATCTCTGTACCAGCATTATTGTCAAACATTGCAAACGCGGCTTGTAAATATGCCAATAAAACCATTACACTATCTCTGTACCAGCATTAATGTCAAACATTGCGCAAACAGCTTGTAAATATGCCAATGAAACCATTACACTAACTCTGTACCAGCATTAATGTCAAACATTGGGCACGCAGCTTGTAAATATGCCAATAAAACCATTACACTATCTCTGTACCAGCATTAATGTCAAACATTGTGCACGCGGCTTGTAAACATGCCAATTAAACCATTACACTATCTCTGTACCAGCATTAATGTCAAACATTGCGGACGCGGCTTGTAAATATGCCAATAAAACCATTACACTATCTCTGTTCCAGCATTAATATCAAACATTGCACACACGGCTTGTAAATATGCCAATGAAACCATTACACTATCTCTGTACCAGCATTAATGTCAAACATTGCGCACGCGGCTTGTAAATATGCCAATGAAACCATTACACTATCTCTGTACCAGCATTAATGTCAAACATTGCTCAAGCGGCTTGTAAATATGCCAATGAAACCATTACACTATCTCTGTACCAGCATTAAAATCAAACATTGCGCACGCAGCTTGTAAATATGCAAATGAAACCATTACACTATCTCTGTACCAGCATTAATGTCAAACATTGCGCACGCGGCTTGTAAATATGCCAATGAAACCATTACACTATCTCTGTACCAGCATTAATGTCAAACATTGCGCACGCGGCTTGTAAATATGTCAATGAAACCATTACACTATCTCTGTACCAGCATTAATGTCAAACATTGCGCACGCGGCTTGTAAATATGCCAATTAAACCATTACACTATCTCTGTACCAGCATTAATGTCAAACATTGCGCAAACAGCTTGTAAATATGCCAATGAAACCATTACACTATCTCTGTACCAGCATTAATGTCAAACATTGCACAAGCGGCTTGTAAATATGCCAATGAAACCATTACACTATCTCTGTATCAGCATCAATGTCAAATATTGCGCACGCGGCTTGTAAATATGCCAATGAAACCATTACACTATCTCTGCACCAGCATTAATGTCAAACATTGTGCACGCGGCTTGTAAATATGCCAATGAAACCATTACAGTATCTCTCTATCAGCATTAATGTCAAACATTGCGAACGCGGCTTGTAAATATGCCAATGAACCATTACACTATTTCTGTACCAGCATTAATTTCAAACATTACACAAGCGACTTGTAAATATACCAATAAAACCATTACACTATCTCTGTACCAGCATTAATATCAAACATTGCACAAGGAGCTTGTAAATATGCCTCTCTTTTTTTGTATATTCTATCTCAATTTATGCCATTAAAAAAACCCTTTAAACATCTCTCACGGCATTTCATATTCTTGTCTGGGTGCCAATTTTATTACTCTGCATGCATTTTCTGCTTGCACCCATGTCAAACATTGCACTCTTTATCAAATATTCCATCTCAATTGATACCATTACTGAAATACTTTATGCATCTCCCACACCATTTCATATGGTTTTCTATCTGCTATTCCTATCCCTCTCCATACATTCACTGCTTCCACCCATGTTAAAGGTTGCACAAGGCGCTTCAACAAAAAGGAGCATATTTACAAGTTTAATGAAACCATTACACAATTTCTAAACCAGCAATGAATCCAAGCATACATTTTTTTTTAAAAAGAAGTCTACCTTATAAACACACAACTAACATTATGGAAAAAGGTAAAAATATAATTCCTTAATTCACACAGACACTCACTGTGATACTTGTCAAAAATCTTTAAGCTCTCTATCTTTTTTAAAAGAATCATTACTCACCTTTAAAAATGCTTTGGAACATGTAAAACAGTGTCCGTCACACTCAACAGATTTTCTTTAGCAGAATCTCTGAATGACACTTCTGTCACTGGAACCTTTCAATAATGGCACAGATTCTTACTCATTTCAGACCCATATTCGTGTACCTAACCAATCAAAAATGTTCCCACACAAATTCAAAACCAAACTGCACATTTTAATTGGTTGTACATTTCAAGACTTTAAAACTCACATAACATTCACCCATCCCCCCAGTGCTCATTTACCCTGTAACCATGGTAACTCCCTCCTAACCCAGCAAACAGTTCACAAGTTCATCATACTATGTTGCAAAAGAATCCATCAAGGGTGTTTGACCTCTCAATGTACTAGCAAATCAACTGCAATGTTTGTTTAAATAACTTTTTCTCAACCATTGAAATGACTTTTTACAAAAAAAAGCATGCACTCTAATTTTCAGTGGAGATTTTTAAGAAAGCAAAAATCATTTCTGGTTTTTCAAGTGCACTGATTCTCAACCACTTTTTTCATAATCAAACTGCCATTTCATTTCCACAACTCATCTGACTAGAAGCACCTCTACCTTTAAGATGCCAAAAATCTGGTTTGTGGGTCATAGCTATGTCCACTGGAGTCAAAAATACGCAGCTAACAGAGGTATTTACAATCTTGATTTACCAAATGTGGACATTGTATGGATTGGACAGAGAGGATTGAGATGTCACCAATTGATACCATTGGTTAAATCCTTTATGCATTTACCACACCCTGACCTTATAATTGTGCACTGTGGTGGAAATGACCTGGGCAATTTGACTGGGGTAGGTCTGGAAATGCTTTTAAAGGACATCTTTGGGCTATTGATGTCACTTTTTCCAAAAAGTGCCTTGGTATTTTCTAATATATGCCAAAGGCAAAAATGGAACTGGTCCAGCCAATTTTGTCCACAGATTGAGAAAGCAAGGAAACATGTGAATAAATATGTTTCTGCTTACCTCAGAGACTATGGTATGGGTTCCATTTACCACAACAACTTGCGTTACAACATGCAAGACATCTATAGGAGAGATGGTGTGCATTTTACAGATGAGGGGAATAGAGTTTTCCTCTTGAATATAAGACTCTGCATTGGTACCTACTTGTAGGTATAAAAAACACCCACATAACACAACAGCTCTTTTCAGAGCTAACTTACCTCTAAACACTCTACATTATTTTTTTACTCTATTTTTTTACACTGTTTTTCCCCGTGGTGCGCTCAGGGTACCCTGGAATGCACCCAGCGCTTACCCCGCGAAAATTTAAAACAAAATAGTTTTTGGGCCCTTCAGGGTCCTTCTAAGCCTCCCTTAAAAAACCTAGGGGTCAGGGGGTGTCTACTCTGCCCCCTTTTAATCATTTCCCCCTTTTTTTTTTACCTCAGGTGTCTTGATTTTCCCGAGACACAAAATGGCGGACTGTCAGGACTGTTAAGAATGTTGACAGACATCATACAGCCAATCAGCTTTCCGCTCGTGCACTCCCGTAGCGCGCCGGGTGCGCTCCCCGGTACGCGTACCGGTGAGCGCTCGAAGCGCGCCTATTGATATATATGTTTTTTTGAAGTTGCTTTTCATAAAAACCACAGGAGCAATTTCAAAGAAATATAGAAAAGACCCTACTACATACCAGTACCTATCATTTTGCCAACTTTGGTGTAATTCCATTCAACCGTTCAGGCTGTAGCCATGTCTAAATGTCCTATGAAAAATTGCATGGGGAAAACACATGAAAGTATTGAAATTTACAACCAATCAAAATATTACTTTAGTTTGGAATTTGTGTGTGATGAAGTTTGATTGGTTATGTATATATCTTAAATGAGAGCAAAACACGGCCATTTTGTGATACCACAGTCTGAGGTATTTTTGACAGAAAATTTGGGTGCTCAATTGCTGGACTTAGAATAACCCACTACTAACTCTTCTACTATCAAACAGGTGAGTGGTTAATTTGTAAGGGGAACTATGTTGTACACTTTAAGATAATTTGGAAAATGTTTTCCATTAGTTATTTACAGTCTTTCTGTTATAATTATTGTTTAAGATTGGCTTCATCACATGCAGTGCTTTATATTTCTAGTTCCTGTCTAATACTATACACTGCCCAATTAAGTTTAAAGAACTAAATACTTGATTAAGCTACTTTTATGTTATGTATTACTAAAAACGAAAATTGAAAGTGATTACTTTTTTGTGCAATTTACAGCAAGAAATTTGAAATGAAAATGGAGGACAGCAAGGAAATTTCTTTTGAAATTACAACAACATGTCTTGAAATGGATATTGAAAAAAACATTTCATCACAAACAGAAGATGACTTAAAATATTTTTGGGATCAATCTCTAGATGAAGAATTAATTCAATGTTTGGATGAAATAGAATGCCAAGAAACATCAATGAACAATTTTCATGAGGAGATTAAATGTATGAATGAAGATGAAATACCAGATGAGGACATGTTACAAGTTTTATTAAATTATGAGAAATCTGAACAATAAATTATTAATTACAAATTCAAAATTAGTTCACATATTATTCATTTTTATTTCTAATTTATGAGGTAAAAGCGAAGTGATTGTAGTATAATGAAATACTCATAGTATAGAGTGCACAATTTTTATGTTACATAGTAAGTTTACTCATATTTACTGCCCTTCTCCCACTGTATTTTTACCAATGTATATTTGATATCTCTTCTTCATCACCTGCCTCCTTTCTCTCACTATCTGTCTCTGATACACCCTATCGCCGCCATTTTGTGTAGTTTCAGAAAAGAGTGAAATGTAATACTTCAAAACTAGAAAAGAGAGCAGGGTAGAGTGCCACTCAACCCAATTCTTTTTTGAAACTATTTTCTATCACTGTTTTTCCCTGTGGTATGCTCTGGGTGCGCGTACCGGAGAGCGTACATGAGAACGCACCCAGTGCTTACCCCGCAAAAATAAAAAAAAAATATATATATTTTTTGCCCTTCAGGGTCCTTCTAGGCCCCCCTCAGAAAACCTAGGGGGTCAGGAGGTGTCTACTCTGCCCCCTTTTAATTATATCCCCCTTTCTTTTTCACCTCTTGTGTCTCGATTCTACCAAGACACAAGATGGCGGACTCTCCGGACTGTTTAGAATGTTAACAGACACCCGACAGCCAATCAGCTTTCCGCTCGCGCACTCGCGTAGCGCTCCGGGTGCGGTACGCGTACCGGTGAGCGCTCGGAGCGTGCCTATAGATATATATGTGTTTTTGAAGTTAATTTTTAAAAAAAACACTGGAGCAATTTTCACCAAATATAGCAAAGGCACATCTGCGTACCAGTCCCTACAATTTTGCAAAGTTTGGCGTAATTCCGTTCAGCGGTTCGGGCTGTAGACTTGTCAGACCGTCCTATGGAAATTAACATGGGGAAAACACGTTATGGGACCCCCCCTTTTTTCTCAGCCCCCACTTCACAAATCCCCCCAAAACTTCCAGGGAAGGAGCAGAGCGGAGCTGGCCAAAAGTTTGGAAAATTACACACAAATTCCTCAACCGGCGCCAGAGTTATTCCCAATAGAATGTTGCGGATTTCCTATGGTAGCCAATCCTAACTATAACTACCTACTGGCGACCGCCAGTAGGTAATATATATATATATATATATATGTCGTCTGAAAGGGTTTCCCACTCGATCACATCAGAGGAAACACAAAAGACTTGCGCTCCAGGGTCCGTGTGAAGATTTGTTTATTGGCGACGCGTTTCGACCAGGCGGTCTTCTTCGTTAGCCAGCCACATAAATTCACAATCACCATTTTAAAGTGCACAAATGAAAAAGTGAAAATAGACATAGGACCACATTTCGAGAAAAACTACAAATAAGGTTGAGAAAAGACTCTGTTGTGCAACTACTTGGTAAACTTAGCTTGTTAGTGCAAAGACATTTCTTATTTACGTAGGCAACTGCTAAATTCATGGTAAAATGCAAATTAATTTCAGATCCGTCAAATTATATCGGTCAAAATATAAATATATAATTCGGCCAAGTGGCCTTGTTTAAGCACAAGGGAAGCAGTAGGTGTCAAGTACACATAACAATGCACAATAAATTAACAAAAATCAACATAGATATAGGCCCAGTGGCCTTCTTTCACCTCTCTGAAAGAATTGCCACAGTATACATTTGATTCTGAATATAAGTTCTCGTGGGGAAATTATGCGTGTCGTGGCCAAGTGGCAAATTGCCCTCAAACAATGGAATTTCCACTGTAAAAGCGATTTTAGTATGACACTTAAAGAGTACAAGTTTCCAAATTTTTCAAGAATCATTTTAGTAAGCTTTATAAGTCATGGCAGGTGGTGCTATGTAAAAGGGGGGTGAACGGGGTGAGTAAGGGATAAAGCTGATCCACAGATATAGCTAGATAAAATCTTACAGTACTAAAATAAATCTTTTAGCGCCGTGATTAGTGCAAAAACGTGAACCCTATACTATCTGTTGACAGTCTGTTCAGACTTACATCAAAGAGTACAGTTGTGGGTGTGATTGTGCAGTGAAAAGGTGGAGTAAGGGTTTATGAGCAACACAAGGGGGGGTAATATAACAAAAAGTGAGATGATGGTGGGTTCTTCGCAGAGCGCGTACTACCACACGTGCGGGACCAGGCAGGATGTCCTGAGGTCGTTGAGTCAAAGCTATACTGTGAATTTCCTGGCTCCACAACTGCCATTAGAGAGAGCCCTCTCCAGTATGATAGTGTGGTATAGGAAGTAGTAATCACAACAGCTGGGGGTGGAGGTTGGTAGGGGGTCAGGTGCAAAGCTGGGCAGAGTAGTTCAATGGCCATACATAAGGTTAAAAAAAAGAGCGATAGACAGTGGAACCTTCCTAGTATACAGCACCTAACCCAAATCACTTGTAATTGTAAATTTCCCCCAAAAATTTGTATGGGCAATGTGTGTGCACACTGACTGACACCCACTGTCACAGTGCTAGTTCATCAAAGAACTAATATAATCCATACATAAGAGCAAAGGTGCACAACACAATTCTTAGGTTACAGTTCTAATAATCACAGATGTAGGTTTTCTTTGGTTGTGATTTTCTTTATTCCAAAATGATGTACAAAAAAACACGGGTTTTTGCAGCCGACGCGTTTCGTCCACAAGAGACTTTTTCAGGGCTGCCATAAAAACAAAAATATAAACATACAATTAAAATCTAAGTTAAAAAAGAAGTAAAAACACTTAATCATAGAGACACTTGGTCATAGATGCAGCCAGGCTTAACAAATAAGAATATATAACCTAATGGTTATATTATTTCAGCTGACCATAATGGTCACGTTCCTTTAGGGCATTTGCAACCAAAATGACATCCCTATTATAGCACTTTATTCTTAAAACATGACAAAGAACAGAACAATATGACAAATACATTGCTGTGCATATTCTTAATATACTAATCAATTTGCCATTTGCCCTAGTGATTTATATTATATGTATTTCTAAATTTCTCCATTTTGTTCTGCCATATTCCTCATCTAAGAGTCAATATGTGAGGAATCAACTTGAACGATACAGTGTGAACCAAATCGGTAAAAAGAAGGGGCAACTGGAGGAAAGAAATTGGAAAGCAAAAGAGGGAAAAAGAGAGGGAGAAAGCAAACACAGTAAACTCTAAGATGTATTTAAAAAAGGATCTCACATATCGAATTCATTAGATAACAGATAGTCGTGGTTTCTTTACAATATGATCGTCTCAGGAGGCTTCTTAGTTCGTAAAGCTCGAATTCCTAAGGGGAAAAGTTCCCGTAGACATTTGTAAGGATAGAGCAAGAGCCCTCAAAATTTAGTAAGGATTGATTGGGGACCCTGGCAGTTCTCCTACTAAACATATTATCTTTAAACATATCATCATGTACTCTTCTGTATCTTTTGTAGATAATGGAAACTTCTTCTATCCAAACGGATGTTCATCATTTTACTATGAATCCGTAGCAAACGTTCGAAGCCATGATTATTTTATATGAAACAATTTGTTGGCAAACTTTAATCTATCCTGAGTGGACATAAGCCAATCACAATTAAGTCTGATAGCTGGACAGAAGTTTGATACTGAAGGACAGAAAAATTTATAAAAGAACCCTGTTGCACAATTTTGCCCCATAGGTAGTCTTGTGCAGTTAGATTATGGTTCATTATATGTTAATATTTTCTGTACGGTGTCCTACTTGATGACAAAGAAAACACGTATCTCAAATGACTTCACAGAAAATTGCTCCATACATTGTTTGACAAGAGTAACTCACCACCTAATAGTAGTGTTATGAGTGATATTGATAGGAGAAAGGAGATTAACTTCAAGCATTTGACACGACGTCTAGGGTGAATCCTAAGAAAGTAATACATCAATTGGATAGTATTTGGCCAGTATTAACAGCATTGTGGGAAGGAGGGCTGTAAACAGAAGTATTGTCTTACCTCTATTACTGCTATAATCCCTTTAGTATCAGAAAAATATAGTTGGATGATTGGTAATCTGCAAACAGTGGCTCTAAAAGATAGAATAGGAGAGCCACATAAATTATCTATATCTACGATTTGAAAAACCACATCCATCTTTTAGGTTAATCACTGTAGTATATTTAAAACTTAGTTCCAAATGTCTACATGATATCTATTAGGAGGTTAACTAGAATCTATAACGCTGAGTTCTAGTAACTGATTTAAAAGACCTTAAGTCTACTATAGTAAAGTCTGTGGCATTCTAATATTAATAGGGGGCTCTATGCTACAGCCGTGCCTGTCCTCACTAGTAATACACAACAACCAATATTACTAGGAACAGAAACAGTCAAATGGTAACATAAGCAAATGGCCATGATAGGATCTATATGTCTATTTCCAACATATACCAAACTGGGGGCCAATGGTATGTTGTATATATGAGAATTGGTAAACCTATCCCCCTATTAGGAAAAAAGGAGACATTTTCTTTAGTTAGTTCCTACGAGCTGCCAAGTCCATCTAATTTTAGAATGGCAACAAAGACCCATATAGCGCTTACCTTAATAAAGTCCTAAGTTTGTTCTTGACATCAAATCTTCACACCGCACCGCATGACAACGGCTTCCTTCCCAGATTTAAGGCACAAAAATGTTCTCACCGCTAGCGCTATTTAAAGGGGCAACCTAATTATAAACAAGAAACACCTGATTTATAATCACCCGCTGCCGGCGTATCATAGTGGCCATCTTGTATACGCTCTGAAGTAAGCAATCGTACATAGCCGACATGTTTGTGAGGTACAATGATTTTAGACGGAATACGGACATGGGAAAAATAAGCCCACAATACACGCGGGCTAAATATTTTAAAGGATCGTGTATGGCCGACATGTTTGTGAGGTAAAATTATTTAAACGAAATACAAACATGTGAAAAATAAGTCCACAATACTCGCAGGCTAAATATTTTGTTCCTAAAATATGTAATTTGTTAAAAAACATTTTTACACAGGCGAGTAATTGTATTTTTCTTTATACTCCGTCCCTGCTTCGTGTCAGCCATCTTGGGTAGGGCACAGAGCCGTACTCATTGATCCATGGCAATGTTCGAAGAGCCAGTTTTCATAGCTTAGGTAAAGATTTTTACCAATGGTAATAATGGTAGGACAGATAAAGAAAATAAAGCATAGCTTCATTTATATACGCTTTTCAAAGGAGCATTGAAAAGTACCTGGATATCGTAATCTTATAATCCCTATATATTTTGAGTGTATTTCACATGTACCTATTAAAAGAGTTCACTTATAAACGAACAATTTAAAAGCTTCAATAATAAGAGTGCATTTTTATTCAAACAGCTGGAAAAAGATAAGAGAGAAGGAACATGAGAAAAATGGCTGCCATGTTGGAAGGGGCAAAACGCCATATATTGTTGTGCACATAATATCAAGTCTATGATAAATGATATACAACGATTATTCAAACTTGGACAAAACCAATATGAAATGAAACCGAGAACTTTATAAGGACAAAGTGTATCGATCTGAAGATGTTAAGGAGACCATTTCGTCTGGATAAGAGGGGTGCAAATGCCCTAAAGGAACGTGACCATTATGGTCGACTGAAATAATATAACCATTAGGTTATATATTCTTATTTGTTAAGCCTGGCTGCATCTATGACCAAGTGTCTCTAGGATTAAGTGTTTTCACTTCTTTTTTAACTTAGATTTTAATTGTATGTTTATATGTTTGTTTTTCGGCAGCCCTGAAGAAGTCCCTTGTGGACGAAACGTGTCGGCTGCAAAAACCCATGTTTTTTTGTACATCATTTTGGAATAAAGAAAATCACAACCAAAGAAAACCTACATCTGTCATTATTAGAACTGTAACCTAAGAATTGTGTTGTGCACCTTTGCTCTTATGTATGGGCCATACATAAGGTCTTTAGCCGAAATGCACATGTAACTCCTCATCCTCATTCATGCCAAAGGGGTTTCTTGAATCCAGACGGATGATGTACTGGGATTCCAGGACTCGTAGCTGCTTTAGTCTGTTACCCCCTCTCGGATTTGCAGGAACTTTGTCAATACCAAAGAACGAGAAATGAATAACATCACTGTCATGGAATCGCATCCAGTGGCGTGCAGTAGCATAACTCATATCAGCATTCTTGATGGCCCTCATGTGCTCCAATATACGTTTTTTGATTGGGAAGATGGTACTACCAACATAAAACTTGGCACATGGACACACAATCACATACACACAAAAATCAGTATTGCAATTCATAAATTTCTCAATCTGTTCGCTTTTGCCAGTAGGAAGGGGATATAATTTGACATTCTTGCTGGTACCACAGGCTTTGCACTTACCACATTTATACAAGCCTTTCTGTTCTTTGAGCCAAGTCTTTTTCTTCTTAGGTGCCTCAAAATAGCTTTTTACTAGGATGTCTTTCAATGATCGTGCTTTTCTGTAAGTGATCTGGGGTTGGCTGTTAACTGTTTTCCCTACGATCAGATCACTCTTGATAATGTGTCAGTGTCTCTTTAGTATCTCACGTACTCTGCCTGCTTCTACATTGAAGGTGGTTATTAACCTGACATTGTTGGATTTGAGGTTCTCTGTGGTTCTTCCTATCCTCTTTGTCAACAGTGTCTCTCTATTCCTGGCTTTAGCTTTTTCTTTTGCCACCAGCAGTACCTGGCCGAAATAGCCCCTACTCTTGAATCTTTTGGTCATGTAGGTCTGTTCTTTCTCAAACACTGTCTCTGAGCTACAATTGCGTTTCGCCCTCAGGAACTCCCCATACGGGATGCTATCCTTGAGACTAGTTGGGTGGTGACTCCTCGCATGTAGGACGCTATTGCCTGAGGTGGTCGTGACTAGCCAGAAATTGTCCTCCCATCTGATCCCATCTATCTTGGTAATGAAATCCGTCCTGTCCCTGCAGTATGATGGGAGGTTGAGGACATAGGGAAACAGGAATGTGTCAAGAAAAATAGAGGTATTTTCGAGAAGACTGCCATTGGCAGAAACAATGGGCCTACCAGGTGGGTTGAAGTCATCCTTGTGCACCTTTGGCAACATGTAAAAATAGGGGGAGACTGGTTGTTTGACACATAGAAATCTGAACTCTGATTCTGCTAACAAGTCTCTTTCTCTCCAACCCTTTAGTTTCCCATGGTAGGTAGTGATACTGGAGACATATTCCTCTCTGTTAGATTTCTTATAATTGCCAGATAGCCCTAGTTGTCTGTTGGTCTCCTGTCTGTACAGATTTACGTCCCACAGGACAACTTTGCCTCCCTTGTCAGATATCTTTATTGCACAACAGGGGTCCGCATTGAGTGTACCAAGGGCTTTACTCTGGTCTGACGTCAGGTTGTGTGCGTGTTTATTCTTACAGTTCTCCCAGAGACGTAATAAATCTCTAACTACAATGTCATGGAAAGTCTCTAAGTGGTCGTGTAGTGTGATTGGGTTGAAGGTCGATTTGGGTCTGTGGTTGGTAACGTTGCGCCCTCCCAGTGTCAATCCCATTCTACCAAGTATTTCAGAATCACTCAAACCATTCACATCTTCACCACACAATTCCATAGCGCAAGCCAGACTCTCAACATCCTGTACACTGAGAACATTTGACACCTGTGTGCTCCAATCTGATTAGTTAATTCTCTGTTCTAGAGCCCGTTTTTTCTTTAACATAAACATTTTCATTAATTTCAGTTTGCGCACAAAAAGAAAGACATCAATCCTAGTTCGGCTGTAATCGAAATTGGCCATCGGGCAAAATGTCAGGCCCAATTCCAATACCGATCTCTCAGCCAAAGTCAAGATTTGAGAAGAAAGGTTTATGATAGTCAGATTGGGCTCACCCATCATTGCTGCTTGGTCTGTCGTGTTGTCTTCCCATGTGACATTGCTCCTCTTGTGTTTCTTTCCTCCCCGCCTCGTTTTTTTCCTCTTGCGTTTGCGCCTCTTCCTCTTCCGTATGACTGCTCCGGTGGTCTCGCCCGCAGTGTCATTGCTGATTGTAAAAAATCATATTCCTCCAGTGGTTTGAAAGAAAGTAAGATTCTCCCGCTAGTATCCATTAGTTCTTCCATATCAGAGTAGGTTTCTGAGCCTGATTCTGAGACAGTGATATTACGTTGTTGTGTGCTTGCTCCAAGCTGTTTAAATTGTCTTATGGCACCGTCATACTTCTTGCCAAACGTTAGGATCCGCCCACTTGCATAGTCCTGCTTGTCTCTCAGGAATTTGCTTTTATTCTTCTGCGTGATTTCGTTCTCATATTTGTCAAGCCTTTTCTCCATTTGTTCAATTGCTTTTGTTATCTCATCTTTGGTGTCATGTTTGTCAAGTTCGTCCTTCAGTTTGCCGATGTCTTTGATAACCTGTTCTAGTTTCATGGCTGCATATTTGTACAATAGGCCAATCATGTTCTTGCATGTCCTTGCCATGAGCTCGGACCATTCAACTATCAGCTGGGGATGGGGGTTCTGGTAAGTAGGTGTAATCATAATTTGTAGTCCTCTCGGGACCCTGCCAACTTCTATGTAATTCTCTAGAGAAGTTACCTCCCACCAGTGGTTGATTTTTTTTTTCAAAAGTTTTTCATAGTGGAACAGCATTTGTTTTAGGGTTTTATCCGGCGGTGCAGTTGTGGCCCCTGCCTCATCAGTCCTCTCTGCTGTGATTTCTGTTTCACAGAACAGCGACCTCGCCTCATCAACTCTGCCTGCACGTCGGTTCTTGGTTGCAGTTGCATCGGCAGTTGTGATGGTTTTGGCAGTCACGGCCGCCGCTGCCGCCGTCTGCTTGCCTCTAGTCATGTTGTTATCCCACTTTCAGTGATTCCTTAGTTGCATAAAAAGTATTTTGGGGACACGGAAATAAATCCCTGCAGCGCTCTTCCCTGGCTAGGTTAGCGCGGTACCTCTGCCGGCTCTTCGATTTCTTCCCATGAGTCATAAACCGGCAGGCATCCGGCCACGGTGGCGCGCAACTTCCGAAGCGCGTTTCCACACCCGCCAGTGAATCTCCAGCGCCAAACTTTTCTTCAGCGTTGTCGAAGTCAGCGGACGAAGCTGGACCTGGCAAACGCCGGTTCGTAAGGAAAGGTTTCAGACTCGTTCGCTCCTGTCCAATCGGGGTAGGTGCAAGCCCCGGGTGTTGGAAACCCGGAAACAGACGTCTGAAAGGGTTTCCCACTCGATCACATCAGAGGAAACACAAAAGACTCGCACTCCAGGGTCCGTGTGAAGATTTGTTTATTAGCGACGCGTTTCGACCAGGCGGTCTCCTTCGTTAGCCAGCCACATAAACTCACAATCACCATTTTAAAGTGCACGAATGAAAAAGTGAAAATAGACATAGGACCACATTTCGAGAAAAACTACAAATAAGGTGGAGAAAAGACTCTGTTGTGCAACTACTTGGTAAACTTAGCTTGTTAGTGCAAAGACATTTCTTATTTACGTAGGCAACTGCTAAATTCATGGTACAATGCAAATTAATTTCAGATCCGTCAAATTATATCGGTCAAAATATAAATATATAATTCGGCCAAGTGGCCTTGTTTAAGCACAACGGAAGCAGTAGTTGTCAAGTACACATAACAATGCACAATAAATTAACAAAAATCAACATAGATATAGGCCAAGTGGCCTTCTTTCACCTCTCAGAAAGAATTGCCACAGTATACATTTGATTCTAAATATAAGTTCTCGTGGGGAAATTATGCGTGTCATGGCCAAGTGGCCAATTGCCCTCAAACAGTGGAATTTGCACTGTAAATGCGATTTTAGTATGACAATTAAAGTGTACAAGTTTCCAATTTTTTCAAGAATCATTTTAGTAAGCTTTATAAGTCATGGCAGGTGGTGCAATGTAAAAGGGGGGTGAATATATATATATTTATTACCTACTGGCGATAGCCAGTAGGTATATATAATTAGGACCTAGCTACCATAGGAAATCCGCAACATTCTATTGGAAATAACTTTGGCGCCGCTTGAGGAATTTGCGTGTAATTTTCCAAAATTCAGGCCAGCTCCGCTCCGCTTCTTTCCTGGAAGTTTCGGGGGGATTCGTCATGCGGGGGCCGAGAAAAAAGGGGGGTCCAAAAACGTGTTTTCCCATGTTAATTTCCATAGGACGAATAGACAAGGCTACAGCCTGAACCGCTGAATGGAATTACACCAAACTTTGCAAAATTGTAGGGACTGGTACGCAGAAGTGCCTTTTCTATATTTGGTGAAAATTACTCCAGTGGTTTTTATGAAAATTAACTTCAAAAACACATATATATATATCTATATAAGCTTACTGTAAGCTTACTGTAAGCTTACTGTACTCTGTACCTTCCCGAGTACGAGCTGCATTCTTATTGGCTGCCAATGTCTGTCAACACTCCAAAACAGCAATTGTTGGCAGCCATCTTGTACCTCGGTAGACTGAGGCACAGGAAAGCTGAAAAACAAACATGTAGAACTCAAACAGGGGACAGGGTAGAAGCACCCTGACCCACTAGGCCTACTCAGGGGGTCCCACAAGGACCCCCAAGACAAAACAAAAAAAAAATTGTTTTCAAAATTCAAATTCTTCATCCAAGAAGTGTTGGCAGCCATCTTGGGACCAATACACATGATAGCACCTCATTAAAAAGCATTGCAGTTAATAGAAGGTTTTAGGACTTACATTATAAATCATATGTTGATGGTGCCATACTCATTTTAGGAATTGTGGTGTGTTCTAAGGTGTTTTTACCATGTGAAAAAGCCTTCTGCTGGGATCTCATGAATCATGTTTGAAAGAAAACTATTATCTCATGCTTTTCCCACAGTGGTTTGGAAGGGGATCTATAAGCTAAACTGAAAGCATATTTTCTGTAAATTCACATTATCTTTCTCAGTCATGTGAGAATGAAGTCTGACATTCTCAGTAAAACATGTACATCGAACAAGGACAGAGACTGTCAGTTGATTCCTTTGTGTTCTACTGCAGCTTCCCAGAGTTTTCTAAAGAACAACTAGAGCGCTAACAGTCCTACTTATTACAAAGGTATGGCACACCTGAAGCAATCTTGATTGGAATAAAGTGGTAAGTCTTAAAATATTTAATTTAAAAAAGGAACAACATGAGGGGGTATGTTTTGCCATAGAAAGTATGATTAGTGCTGCAGAAAGAAAAATTAGGGCACATTTTGAGTGACTTCTCAAATCCTCTTCTATTTCATTAAAAAATTCTGACATGCAGTCTCCCAAGATGGCCACTAGAGACAAAAGAGCCCAAATGTAGCCCAAATATCACCCAGATGTAGCCCAAGTATAGCCCAATGACAGAATGTCCCAGAGTGTTCTAAAGAACAACTATAGCGCCAACAGTCTTACTTATGACAAAAGTATGGCACACCAGAAGCCATCTTGATTGGAATGAAGTGGTAAGTCAGAAAACATTTAATTTAACAAGGAACAAAATGAGGGGGTTCATTTTGCCATAGAAAGTATGATTAGTGCTTCAAAAAGAAAAATTAGGGTACATTTTGAGTGACTTCTCAAATCCTCTTCTATTTCATTAAGAAATTCTGACATGCAGTCTCCCAAGATGGCCACCAGAGACAAAAGAGCCCAAATGTAGCCCAAATAGCACCCAGATGTAGCCCAAGTATAGCCAGAAGACAGAATGTCCCAGAGTGTTCTAAAGAACAACTAGATCGCTAACAGTCTTACTTATGACAAAAGTATGGCACACCATAAGCCATCTTGATTGGAATGAAGTGGTAACTGTTAAAACATTTAATTTAAAAAGGAACAAAATGAGGGGGTATATTTTGCCATAGAAAGTATGATTAGTGCTGCAGAAAGAAAAATTAGGGCACATTTTGAGTGACTTCTCAAATCCCCTTCTATTTCATTAAAGAATTCTGACATGCAGTCTCCCAAGATGGCCACCAGAGACAAAAGAGTCCAAATGTAGTCCAAATAGCACCCAGATGTAGCCCAAGTATAGCCCAATGACAGAATGTCCCAGAGTGTTATAAAGAACAACTAGAGCGCTAACAGTCTTACTTATGACAAAAGTATGGCACACCAGAAGCCATCTTGATTGGAATGAAGTGGTAACTCTTAAAACATTTAATTTAAAAAGGAACAAAATGAGGGGGTTCATTTTGCCATAGAAAGTATGATTAGTGCTTCAGAAAGAAAAATTAGGGCACATTTTGAGTGACTTCTCAAATCCTCTTCTATTTAATTAAAAAAATTCTGACATGCAGACTGAAACATGCACTTTGAATACCAGCAGCAGACTTCCCTGGTGAGCAGTAGCTTTATTACAGTGATATAATGAGCAACTAGAGTGCTAACATTCAGAATTTATGGCAAATGTGTGACACATCTGAATGCCTTCTTGATGGAACCAAAGTAAACAAGCATTGAAAATGCAATAGATCTCGCCCTCGTTTAAGTTAAAGCCATTCTGTTTGTAATGAGGTGGCTTTTTAGCCTTGCTTTTAAATAGTGTTTTTCAAACTTTCATGTAAATAACATGCATATGTATGCATATATGTATATGTATGCATGCATTTATATTTGTATTTATATAGATATGCAGATTATATATGTTTATATATGTATGTATATATATATATATATATATATACACATACATATATATAAATGCATATATATGCATATATATATATGTGTATATGTGTGCGTGTAGATAGACCGAGGCACAAGAAAGCAGAAAAACAAACGTGAAGAGCACAAAAAGGGGGCAGGGTAGATACACCCTGACCCCCTAGGCCTTCCCAGCTGGTCCCACAAGGACAAAAAAGGCCTACATTTTTTTTTTTTAAACCTGGTCTGTTTTTTTTTAAATTACCCACCGGGGAGACCAAATCGTGGCGGCATAGTGATAAAGAAGTGTGGGGGGTCCACAATCCCCCCCACACTGCCCCGGGGACCGCCACTCCCGGGCCAAAGCTACGCAGCCCCTTGGCGCATACTGGATGCTCCTGGTGGCCTACTTGGCCCCCAGGGACCCCCAGTATGCAAGGGGAATTAGTTCCTATTCTGCAAACACGCCAGGGGTTGCGCTGCAGAGAGGTGTAAAAAAGGGTGTGGCCTCATTACACCTCTCTGCAATGCAGCCCCCTAGCGCATACTGCAGGTTCCCCCCAGGGACCCCCAGTATGCAAGGGGAATTAGTTCCTCCTCTGCAAACGTGCCAGGGGTTGCGCTGCAGAGAGGTGTAAAAAGGGTGTGGCCTCATTACACCTCTCTGTAATGCAGCCCCCTGGCGCATACTGCAGGTTCCCCCCAGGGACCCCCAGTATGCAAGGGGAACAAAATGAGGGGGTTCATTTTGCCAAAGAAAGTATGATTAGTGCTTCAGAAAGAAAAAATAGGGGGGCGTGGCTTGGACGGCAATGAGGACGGTCGTCTGAGTCCATCAGCTCCGTGTCCCTGAGGCCAACTGCCGCGATAACAACCAGCCAAACCGACCCGATCCCGCATCGGAAGCAAGAATCATGCGTGGGAAGATCTAAGCTACAAGAGGAGCCGCACAACGAGAGGAACTAGAAACGCACTCACAAAGTTTTGCTGAACTTCGCGCATTTCGTCGGCAGTAGCGAGTTGGAGACAAGATGGCGCCCGACGGGAGGTAAGAAGACCCTAACCCCCGGAGCCCACAACCTGAGAGAGCCCGGCAAAAGGCGGTGAGGAAAGCAGACAAAACTCAAGACCACCCCCATCACCAAGAAAGCGCTCACTAGGCACAGTCTCACATGCACGCCCCGCAGTGGGGGATACACTAAAAAAGCGCGAGCAGCCGAGTAGAGCAGCCGAGAAGGGCGGAGGAGCACAAAGGAGGGGGAGACACAGCAAACACTCGCCCGATGAAAAAGCGAGCGTAAAGGGGGGCCAGAAAGTGCGAATAACGACCGCCACCGGTAGAGTCAACGAAAGCGAAACCAACCGCAAGGGCAAGGGCGCCGCCATTACTGGAAGACACGGAACAGAAAGAAAGAGCAGGAAGCGGAAACGATCAGACCAAACCCAGCAAGGAAAGCTCACCCGATACAGTGCAACAGCGATTAAAGAGAGCAAAGAGCGACAGAGCAACAAACAACAAGGGAGGTGTGGCGAGAACCGTGCAGCGGCAGCCGGGGGTCAAATGGCATGATCACCCACCCAGCTAGCAGTGCCAATGCCAGGGAGCTCAAGCCAAAACCACCCATAGCCAGCGGAGGAGACCGTGCAGCAAAAAGGAAAATACGAGGCCGCGATCTGCTTGCAGGAAACAAGCAGCGCGATCTGCTTGTAGGAAACAAGCAGCCAGGCCTGGCTGCGAACGAGACAAAAAAAGCGCTGGCTGGGGCAAAAGCCAAGACGAGGACCAGACACATCAGAGAGCCGAGCAGGTATAGAACAAACTTAAGCGCTCAGGCCTCAAAGACGCTGACTTCCACGCAAAAGGAAGGGCGACTGGGTAGTGTCCAAACAAGATGAGGCATTGGCAAAATGGCAAACAACGAAGGCAAGCCAGCCACAGACTCAAAAAAACCAAGGAAAGGCATCACAGAGTCGCCAATAAAGCCAAGAAACGAGACAGTCACCTTAGAGACCATCCTCAGGAAAATAAATGAGGGCAACGCAGTAGCAAAAGAAACGAAAAGCAAGATAGACAATATGCAGCTGGAACTGGCAGCAATAAGAGCTGATCTGCACAGCACCAACATCCGAATTGAAGCCACAGAGGGGCGAATAAGTAATGTGGAAGAGGCAACGGAGCAGAATACCAAAGCAATATCAGAGTACCAAAAAGCCACTAAAGCCATACAAAGGCACTTGCGGAACAGGACGACCGGTCCAGAAGAGGAAACATAAGGATTTTAGGCGTACCAGAAGGAACAGAGGACAAGGCGGTCTCCTGCGCGGCCATGCTTGAAGATATGATCACAAAGCTCACAGGCCTTACATTTGACAGGCAGTTTGAAGTGCAAAAAGCATATCGAGTGCCGGCAGGGAAGCCAACGACAGGGAAAGGTCCCAGACCAATAATCTGCAACCTGTTGAGAGCGTGCCACACCGAGGCCATCTTCGCCTTCGCCAGGAAGAATCAGAACCTCACATGGGCAAGCAGCAAGATTGTGCTGACACAGGACTACTTCAGAATAACGGTGGAAACAAGGAAGGGCTTTTTAGCCCTAAGAGACACGCTGCGAAAAAGAAACATCAGCTTCAGTTTTGCCGGGCCAGCACGCTTTAAGGTCACTGATAAATGGAAAACAATGGTGTTCGAGGACCCTGAAGCTCTGAGACGATATATACAAGGACCGCCCATGGAGGAGATGGAAACAAAAAGCCCCGGGGCGGCCAAAAGAAGCGCATCACCGGACAATGCTGAAACATCGGAATGAGAGCACAAGCACAGTCATAGGAAAACACTACCTCAAGGAAACCAACCTCAACCTACCTAACACCACGAATCTTGACAAAAGAGAGATCCCGGCAGCTAGACAAAACGGACACACAAGACACATCCTACCTCTCTGTTGACCTGGATCACGAAGGGAAAAGAGACGGAGAACGCAACAGCCAGGTTGTTTTTGACTCAACCCATGAACACTACCTCAGGGACTATGCGGAGCAAAGGAACTTTGTCGTCGCACACCCGCTCAGCAAGTAAGGGGGGGAGGGGGGCACAGGGGAGGGAGGAGGACCCGGGGAGCACATACATGGGGTATCTCTATTTCTTTTCTTCTATCTCTCTATCTTTCACTCTTCAACACCTTTTCCTAGGAGCTGTCAGCGCAGGAAAAAGTACAGCCAATCATATGTAAGCGAAGAACATGAGGGAGGCCAGCACAGTGAGGCACAGAGAATGAGGCCGGACAGACCGCCAGATGCACAACACTGCAAATGACACACTACAACCAAACCAACCTCGCAACGGATATCAAGATAGTTTCCCCGAATGTTAAAGGCCTTAATAGCCCGGTGAAGAGAAGGACAGTCCTAGAATACCTGAGGAAGCTTAAAAGAGACATTTATGTACTACAAGAAACGAGGCTAGAAGCTGAAGACATAGGGCGCCTCAAGGCTAGCTGGATAGGCGAAGTAATGGGATCACCAGCACAGCACAAAAAGAACGGGGTGGTAACACTAACCAGCAAGAAATCCAAGCTAACACTGGGGAATATGCAGGCAGACATTGAGGGTAGAGTGCTAGTGACCAGCCTAAGGAGAGGCGAAGTAGCAATTCATGTGGCCAACATCTACGGCCCTAACACTGACGACAGGTCCTTCTGGGACAAGGTAGGAGCACAACTACACACATTACCACTAGGCGAGCTTCTAGTAGTTGCGGGAGACATGAACCAGGTCCTGGACCCAGCCATTGATAGACACCCGCACAGACCTAGCCAAATATCACAAAAGGGCAATATCCTGAGAGGCTTGAGGCAAGGAACTCCTAGGACGCATATCCACACCAACACTAACATACAAAGAGCGTACATGCTGGATCTAAACATCACACAGGACGAGATAGGGAGAGCCACAGCCAGTCTCAAAGATAACAAAGCACCGGGACCAGATGGTTTCAGGGCCGGTTTCTACAAACAGTACCTCCACATACTCAAGCCCACAATGGCGGAAGTCTTCACGAACTGCGTCCAGAATGGACGGATGACACCGTCAATGGCGGAAGCCAACATAATAGTAATCCCAAAAGAGGGCAAAGACACACAGCAGGCAAAAAACTACAGACCAATCTCACTTATAAACGTAGATTGTAAAATCTATGCCAAAGTACTCGCATCCCGGCTCAACGCACACCTTCCCAAGCTCATACACTGCTCACAAGTAGGCTATCTTAAAAACCGCATGCCCCACGACAACACAAGGCTGCTCTGCCACATAATAAACCACTCCTCCAAGAGCAGCAATGCAGCTGTGATCATAGCTTTAGATGCAGAGAAGACTTTCGGCAGAGTATCCTGGTCATTCCTGGACCAGTGCATGCAGAAATTCGGGCTCGGTCCCAACTACAGGAAGATGGTTTTAGCCCTTTACAACGATCCCAAGGCACGAGTGGTAGTCAATGGGGGGTCATAAGACATACTCCACCTTGAGCGTGGGACCCGGCAGGGGTCCCCGCTCTCCCCAGCCCTGTTCCTTCTAGCGATAGAACCACTATTAAACATGATTAGAACCAACACAGACATAGCGGGGATATCGGTGGAGGGGGAAACTTTCAAACTAGCGGCCTATGCGGATGACGTCTTAATAGTCACCGAAAACCCAGAGAAATCAATCAAGGCCCTAATGGAAATGATAGAACAATACGCCGAGGTCTCGGGTTACAAATTGAACAGGGACAAATCAGAGTGCAAACCCTTAAACGTCCACACCACCAAGACAGTACTAGGCTCATCTGGCCTGACATGGCAAAAGAAACCAATCAAATACCTGGGCCTCCTTTTTGAGAAGGACCTTAGATCCACACTAGAACAGAACAAACAAGCCATACTATACAAAATAAAGGAAAGAGTAGAGGGATGGTCTCCCAAATTCACCACGTGGTGGGGGAGAGTGGAGGCGATCAAAATGATGCTCACGCCAATGGTGAATTACATGCTTAACATGCTGCCACTGGTAAACACAGAAGACTTCCACAAAAAATTAGATACAATGCTTAACACCTTTCTGTGGAGAGGGAAGAAGCCTAGAATAAGCCTACAGAAACTTAGACTCACAAAGGACCTAGGAGGTCTAAACATAACAAACTTCAAAACATTCCAAAAGCATGCATAGCAAGACAGGGACTGTACTGGCTCACACCTAAGCAAGACTACACCCCGGCCTGGCTCACACTAGAAAGAGGACTACTGAAGGGGATGAACCCCATCGCCCTGCTTACCGCCACCCGACACCCAGCAATCAAAAACAACCCCATCCTAAGGAACACCAAGACAGCACTCTTATGTGTAGATAAGCTACTGGGGACCAGCGTAAAGAGAACACGGTTCGAGTCCATAGGGCACAACCCCAGAATAAAATACAGGGACAAGACCTTGGACATGCACTCATGGTACAAGCACGGCATTTCCACGGCAAGCCATCTACAAAAGCAGGGCTCAGACATTACTTTCAACACACTCAAAGAAGAACACAAACTAGACAGCATAGAACTGTACAACTTCCTGAAGATCAAGGTAGCAATAAGGAAAGCTGACCTGAGCGGACTAACACCATCAATCCTGCAATACGCCACTAACCTCAATAAACTAGGGCACCAAGTAGCGCACCTCTACAAAGCCCTGTGCCCCAAATCCACCAAACTCAACAACAAAGTCATGACCTTTTGGGGAATACCTAGGCGGCAGGGTGCTAAGCGAGGAGGAGAAGGCTGCTCTATGGAGATCCACATCAAGGATAAAGGTTACGGCGACCTTAAACCAGACCAAATTCTGGCTGATTCACAAGGCATACTGGACCCCCGCCGCCTAGCCTCCGTGGGAATCCGAGACAGCGATTCCTGCTGGAACTGCAACAAACAAAGGGGGGATCTTGCACACCTGCTTTTTCACTGCACCAAGGTTAGGAGGTTCTGGAACATAATTGAAACACTGATAAACGACATCACAGGGGCCGCCATACAACTGGATTTCTACAACCTAGCGCTGGGGTTCACGTCTCCTTCAATCACAACCAAAGAAGACAGAGACCTCATTGACTTGCTGATGACAGCAGTGGTCAAAACGGTTCTGAACAATTGGAAGGACACAGGGAAAGCCACGTCCAGAACATGGCTCAACTGGGTCACATTCCTGAGAGGGGCAGACACCATAACAGCGAAACACTCACCTAAGACACACAGACAGTCAAACATGTGGGAGTCCCTAGACAACTACCTATCCTCGCACAAACCCCCGTAAGCAACACAGCCAGGTACTCAACCGGACAGGAGCCAACTGTATCCAGCCCACTTGACAATGCAAACCCCAAAAAGCCTGCGCTGCTCCTCCTCTCTCTCTCTCTTTCCTATCCACGGTCGGGGCGGGGGACCAAGAGTGACAATCGATGCAAGACAAGGGGACGGGGGACCCAAACAACAAAGTCGAGCTAGAACGACTGGCGGTTGGACTAACGCCAATAAGACTGGAAAGCTGAAAGTGAAGCAGATCCCCCCCACCCCCCCGGGCGTTTCTTTTTTTTCTCCTTTCTTTCCCCCCTCTTTTTCTCTTCTTCCTCCCATGTATACGTTATGCTCCATGTAAATATATCTTTTTTTTTTTACAATAAAAAATTACGGAAAAAAAAAAGAAAGAACAATTAGGGCACATTTTGAGTGACTTCTCTCTCAAATCCTCTTCTATTTCATTAAAAAATTCTGACTTGCAGTCTCCCAAGATGGCCAACAGAGACAAAAGAGCCCAAATGTAGCCCAAATAGCACCCAGATGTAGCCCAAGTATAGCCCAATGACAGAATGTCCCAGAGTGTTCTAAAGAACAACCAGAGCGCTAACAGCCTTACTTATGACAAAAGTATGGTACACCAGAAGCCATCTTGATTGGAATGAAGTGGTAAGTCAGTGATGTCATCAGTGATGTCACTGACCATGTCATGAATGATGTAATATGTGACATCATCAGCAGTGGATTGCGGGCGATCGAGTTATAGTGAGTCCAACTAACTATAACATGGGAATTTCAATGGTTTTGTATGAGTAAAATGTTCAGCTAACTATAGCTGGTGTGAAACCTATGGTTTTTTCAGTGAATTTCAAAGGTTTTTTTAAATGCTAATTCCTAACTATAACGAGTTTCAAACCTATGGTTTTTTCAGTGTATTTCAAAGGTTTTTTAAATGCTAATTCCTAACTATAACGAGTTTGAAACTTACGGTTTTTTAAGTGAATTATTACTTTTTTTAATAGCTAATTTTTATAGCTAATAATTATTCTAATTTTTTCTAATTATTCTAATATTCTATATTTTAATAATAATAATTTCTGAATGTATTTTTCCTGTTTTTTTTTTATATTCAAACCCTGGAGCGCTCAGGGTGCGTGCACCCGTAAATGCACCCGTACACGTAGCGTGAGCGCAATTCCCGCGAGCGAAAAAAAATATATTTATGTATTTAAAGTAAATAATAATGCAAGACATTCAGTGGCATACTCATAAAAGAAGTATTTTTGATTTTTAATAACCGTTTTTAACGTTTAAACACATTTCCGAAAATTGAGCAAAACGTCATTAATTCGCGCCGCGTAAGCGCACCCGGAAGCACCTGCGTAAGCGCCTACGTACGTGCTGTGTAAGCGCCCCTGTAGGCGCCCCAGAGCACGCAGCGTAAGCGTGTGTCAAGCCATGTGACCTTAAAACAACACTTTTGATTGGTTAATAACTGTTTTTTTAACAACTATGGAAAGTCCCCACCCATTTCCCTCACTACCTCTTTGCAATTGCTGAGAGAACACCTATTGTCCATTGTTCTTTATAATACTTCTTTTTTTTTAAAGATGTCTGCTTCCAGGGACCCCTCCTCAGACTCTGATCTTGAATTCCTGCTTGAGGACCCCCCCCCCCGGAGAAAAGTAAAAGACCATTTCATCTGGAAGTTCTTCACTTTCCCAAAGGGGGAAAAAAAATATAATGCAGCTACAGTGACCTGCCGGATATGTGACACAACTCTGTCACGTGGGACCCGCAAATACAGCTTCGGGAATGCCACCTTGATCCGGCATGTGGAGAGGAGGCACCCTAATAACTTCGCAAGGGAGAGCACCAGGGACCTGGTACGCAATCCCCCAAGAGATGGCGGCATCATCTCCACCGGAGAAGCAACACCTTCTGGAAGAGAAGCAGCACATTTAATCCTCAATATACAGCCGGTCTTCAGAGATTTGAAAATCGTCTGCAAACAGTGTGACGAACTGCTCTGCTACGGGAGGAGAGATTGAACTTATTGTTTGCAAAAAGGAGGACTACCCCTGCTCCACCCAGCCCTAATAACTAATAAAAACTAAAAAAGAAGAAAAAAAAGTTCTTATTAAAACTACCTCCAATTCTCCAAAAAATGCTATATTCCTTATATATTGTGTCATTCTTTTTTTCAATGAATGTGTACTGAATAAATGAATGAATCAAATGAGTGAATGAAGGGGAGAAAGTGACGGAGGGAACAAGTGACAGAAGGGGAGTGAGGGAAGGTGAGTTGTGAACGGGAGTGAGTCGAAGTGGAGTGAATGAAGGAGAGTGACAGGGAGTGAGGGAAGGGAATGAGTAAAGGTGAAAAAAGGGGATTGATATTGAGGGAAGGAGGGTGAGGGAGGATAAAGTAATAGGAGTGAGAGTAAGGCAAGGGGAGTGAGAGAGTAGGAAGGGGGAGTGACTGAGGGTGAGTTGATGACAGTGAGGGATGGAAGGTGAGTGAGGGTGAGTGAAGGGGGAGTCACAGAGTGAGGGGATGGAGGGAGTGAGGGTAAGACAGAGGGAGTGAGGGAAGAGGAGTGAGGAAGTGAGTGGACAGAGGGAGTGAGAGAAGGAGTGAGTGAAGTGGAGAATGGTGAGAGAGGAAAGGAAAAGGAGTGAGAGAGTGAGGGAAGGGAAGAGAGGGGAAGGGAAGTGAAGCAGGGTGACTGATAGATGGTGAGTGTGGGAGGGGAGTGAGGGGAAGGGGAGTGAACATGGGGCATAAGGATAAGTTAGGGAAGCGGAGTAAGGGAATGGGGGTGAGGGAGGGTAAGAGAAGAGCAGTGAGGTTGAGGAAAGAGTGGTGATAGAGGGTGGATAAAGGCAAGTGAGCATGAGACAAGGGCAGTGAGATAGTGAGGACACAGTGGGAGTGAAGGAAAGAGTGAGAGAAGAGGATTGAGTGAGGGAGCAATGAAAGGTAAATGAGGGAGTGTGGGAGAGTTAAAGGGAGTGAGCATGAGGGAAGGGGACTGAGAGATTGGGGGGACTGAGATAGTGAGGGGACGGAGGGAGTGAGGCTAAGAGAGAGGAAGTGAGGGACAGAGAGTGAGGATGTGAGAGGACAGAGGCAGTGAGAGAAGGAGTGAGTGAAGTCGAGTAAGGTGAGTGAGGGAAGGAGAATGAGTGAGGGAGCGAAGGAAGGGAATAGAGGGTTAGAGGAATGAAGCAGAGGTACTGAGAGAAGGTGAGTGGGGGATGAAAGTAAAGGAAAGGGGAGTGAAGGATAGGGAATGAGGGGTAGTGAGGGAACCGGAGTAAGGGAACGGGGTGAGTGAGGGTGAGAGAAGGGCAGTGAGCGTGAGTAAAGAGGGGTGAAAGAGGGTGGATAAAAGTGAGTGAGGGTAAGACAAGGGAGTGAGGGAGTGAGGGGACAGAGGGAGTGAAGGAAGGAGTGACAGAAAGGGACTGACAGAGGGAGCAAAGAAAGGTAATTGAGGGAGTGTGGGTGAGTTATTGGGAGTGAGCGTGATGGAAGAGGAGTGAGAAAGTGAGGGGACCGAGAGAGTGAGGCAAAGAGAGAGGGAGTGAGGGAAGGGGAGTGAGGAAGTGAGAGGCCAGAGGGAGTGAGAGAAGGAGTGAGTGAAGTGGAGTAAGGTGAGTGAGGGAAGGGGAATGAGTGAGGGAGCGAAGGAAGGGAAGAGAGGGAAAGGGAAGTAAAGCAGGGGGACTGAAAGAAGTTGAGTGTGGGAGGGGAGTGAGGGAAAGGGGAGTAAACATGGGAAATGAGAATAAGTGAGGGAAGCGGGGTAAGGGAACGGGGGTGAGAGAGGGTGAGAGAAGAATAGTGGGGTTAAGGATAAGAGTGATGAGAACGTAAATTTTGTTTGTCAAACTTACCTTATAAGTAATGTAAACTTAATTACATATTTTTACTAAATTTAATATCGGTGGAAGAGGAAAAAAATAAGTTATAATTTTTATAATATATATTTCAAAATACAAGAGACAAGGCAGGAGATTAAAAGTCATAAAAGGGTGCTAAGAGATAACGTAGGAGTGAAGGACACAGAAAGGGAAACAAAGGAACGGTGAAGGACAAATAGAGGTAAAAAGAAATAGAGGGAGAGCAAATTACTAAGGGGATAATGAGGCGGATAGATGCAGTGACAGAAAGGAAGTTAAAGGGAGTGAGTGTGAGGGAAGGGGGAGTGACAAAGTGAGGGGATGGAGGGAGTGAGGGTAAGAGAGAGGGAGTGAGGGAAGGGAAATGAGGATATGAGAGGACAGAGGGAGTGAGAGAAGGAGTGAGTGAAGTTGAGTAATGGGAGTGAGGGAAGGGGAATTACTGAGGGAGTAAAGGAAGGAAAGAAGGGGAAGGGGAGTGAAGCAAAGGGACTGAGAGCTGGAAAATGGTGGAGGGGAGAGAGGGGAAGGAGAGTGAAGGAATGGGGAATGAGGGGTAGTGAGGGAAGTGGAGTAAGGGAACGATGTGAAGGATGGTGAGAGAAGGGCAGTGAGGGTGAGTAAAGAGGGGTGATAGAGGGTGGATAAAGTTGAGTGAGCGTGAGACAAGGGGAGTATAATATATATTTCACAATACAAAATACAAAATAACTTGTACAACATGTTATATGGTTTATTTTTGCTGTTCTCAGAATATATTGAATTTCACTAAAAACAGTGAGTTCAATACTACTCATCATATGACAGCGGGCAAAAAAAAACACAATCAAAAAGATTGTGTTTAAAAAACCCATACAACGTTTCAATAAATATTGTAAAACTTAGAAAAAAACATATTTTAAATGTTTTCTTCCAAACAACAATTTCTTACGTACATATCAACAATCACAAATAATAAAACATTAGTGTGTCATTATTATACTCTCAAAGTAAAGTAATATAGAAACATAAATTAACAACATTTACCCGAAATACTAAATTTTGATTCACTTACTTTTCCACGAGGCCAAATAGTATATGAAAAGTCCTTTTTTGGAAATTACTTAATAGTACTTTTAAACTTCCATTTACCCGACTTCCTGAATGAAAAGCTCCAACATCTATTCGATCATCTAACAATAGTTATATTTCCACCTCTGGCTCACTCATGATCAACATTTCCTATAATACTGATATCACTCACTATGTGATACACTTACACTACCTCAATGAGAACTACAATTTTTTTATTATCTTGATCACTCTCACTCACAAAGTAATTTTAAACAGCAGACTAACTTTTATTAACTGCTTTAATCTTCCTAGGCCAATTACTTTTCCTAAAATTTGGGTTGTAAGAACACTAGGTATGAATTTTGTAAGTCAAAAGGCAAACGTTGTTTGAAAGTTAATTGAGTATCGTTACAATAAGTCCAGCCTTTTTGACGTTTTAAATAAGCTGTGTAATGTCCTGATGTTGTAGTAGAACCATCATGGAAAATAATTGCTGCAGTTACAAAAGTTCTTCCTGAAATTGATAATTGAGAAGCCACAACATTTTTAATTAAAGTTGTCAATTTAGTTCCATCAGGTCTACATCGTTGGAACAATAAAATTACATACTGTCCATATATTTGTATGAATAATGTTGATAACATTGCAGAGTTACATTGGGTACAGACCATGTTTTGATTTGCTTCTCTAACGAGATTATTGAAAGATACTGATTTGGAGTCTGGTAAAGTCAAATATATAAATCTTTCAGTGTCTATTGTAGTACTACTTGAAAATGAACAATTGTCACAGTTATGCTGCCATTTACAAGAAAGGCAAAAAAGATGTTCAACATCTATACCTTCATCTTGCAATACAACAAGCATATACATTAGAAATTCCTGACAATCTTGCTGAATATTCTGTGAAAATTGATTTAGACCAGAACATATGTCTAAAACATTTCGAATATCAGAAACACTTTCTATTTTTGTTTTATCACTGCTACATTTCTCAAACACAGTATTCAACAAACAACAAAATCTTTGATCCCGATTTTCAACAATCTGCTCTTGTAAAGTTTGGAGAAAAAAACAACATTAACCACTACATTAGCATATCAGTTGACACCAGAACTGTTTTCAAACTGAAATCCAACAACATCTTCAACAGAATCCTTTTCCTTTATGCTTACAATTACTGGTTCATCTAGTTTTTTTCTTTTTGCTACAACCTCGCTACAATTTTTGTCATTTCTTCTTTTACGGCCTACCACAGGCTTTTCAAATAAAGGATATTGAGGTAAATTTGGAGCATATTCTCTTCTTAACCTATTATACTCTTTCACACAATTTAGATCTGCACTAATCTTTGTCTCATCAAAATCAATCAAGTATAATCCAGATAAAGTTCTGACTCGAGATAAAGCAATATATGCCATACCCTCCTTGAACACAGATCTTCCAATATTCACCAAAGCACTATCTACACTTAAACCTTGAGATTTATGAATAGTCACCGCATATGCCAAACAAACAGGAAAGTGTTTTTGGCGGACATATAAATCTTTCACAAGCAAAAACCGATCAGAACAACGACTCAATTGTTGTACTTCTTCAATTGCATCACATTTAATTTTCAAAAATTCAATTTCATCTCTATTTCGGTAATTCACAAAATCAACACCATGGCCCATTGCTCCATTTACTAAACCTCTTTCCACATTTAATTTCCGTCGTAAAATTATACGACAATTTAAACATGCATATAGACTCTTTTCAAAACCAGCAGTTTTAAATATTGTCTTCTCTAAAGAATCCAATTTTGATTTCAACTTTTCAGACAAAATAATAGTAGCTCCTTCATGCTCTATTTTATCAATAGCTTCCAGTTTTACAATCTCTTGATTTTTTAACTTTAACATTTTGTTGTTGAAGATTGAACATTCTTGCAGAGTTGGCATCAAGCATATCACAGATTTGTTTTCAGCAATTTTCATATAAATATTCTATGGGAGAATATTTTTGTTTGGAAACAAATTTGAAAGTAATCGTGCCTGTAAAGCTTCTTTGCCATGTTCACTTACTTTTCCAATTCTTATATCTTGAAGAATATTTTTATAATCTTCATCCTTTGCCTGTCGCATATTTTGAAGTAGTTCTGCATATTTAAAATATAACCATATATTAACATTTCCAATGCTTCCTAGGCACTTTCTGGTATCTTCATGCGTAAGCATTTTAAACACTGGTTGTCCTTTCACAGGAGTTAGCTGCAGTAGATCTCCAAAAACAATGATGTGTTTTCCTCCAAATAACACATCATACTCTGTTTTAAGAATTTGTTGCATTCTTAAATGCACAAAAGCAAGCATTACATTTGATACCATGCTTAACTCATCAATGATAAGAAGTTTTAATTTCTTCAGGACTTTGGAAACTTCACAACAAGCTTCTCCAGATAGCTTTTGGTATTGTAATTTATTATCATGCTCTACTGGCAGCATCAATAAACGATGTAAAGTAATCCCTTTAATGTTATGTGCTGCCAACCCAGTTGGAGCGGTAACAACACAAAAGAGCGATGACTCAGTTCTTTTCTGTAGATAAGTTGCAATTCCTTTAATTAGAAAACTTTTTCCAGTTCCTGCTTCTCCACTCACGTACAGTCGGACAGGTTTAAATGACGTACATGAGCACTCTTTTTTCTCATGCCATAAACCATGCTCAATCTGTTCTGTGACTTCGTCATATATTTGTTTCTGCTCAACGTTTAGTTGTTTTTCCAATTCTTCTAAGTTTACTACATCCTCCTGAGCTTGTTCCATTGCTCTTTCCAGCTCATCCATGGCAGTGGCAGCTTCATTTTGGATAATTGGGCCTCCGAGTGGATCGTGACTCAACGAAGCAGAACTCTGACTGTCTTGAGAACTGTCTCTAGCAATCTCTGCTGCAATTGTAACTTCTTGCTGTATTTCATCATTCAACATTTGCAGATAATTAGTAAAAGCAGGACATTCTATAGTATTTTTGCTTACATTGAAAGAATCTTCATAACTTAGAAAATCTCCAAGTAGTTCCTCTTCTGTACGCCATGGCTTAAAGAGTTGCAAAAGAGCTAAATAGTAAAATTCCCTTTTGTCAGAAGATCCACAACTCAATTTTCGATGATTAATCAAATGTTCTTTTCTTTGTTTCACCAGACATCCTTCACATCCAATTACAGCATATACTCCTTTATTGATATCTTCTGTAATATTCCTCTTAAAAGTATAGCTTTGCAGTACTTCATAGAGACAAACATTGTCAAGATAAGTACTTCTATTTGGATAGTATGTATCCAACATGTTTGTCTACAAAATATCTGTACTGTTTGGTTCTTTCTCTGCCAAATACTCAATTTCTTGTACAGATTGCAAAACTCGGTTTTGTGTTGCAGCAAGACCTAGACTCACCGAAAAGATTGTTCTAGATTTGGCATATAGACTTGCTGATGATAACCGATCTGAACATTCGTATGCTCCAATTTCTCGATGCGACAACATCTTCAGACTGTAACTGTATAATTTCTTACTTAGACTCTTTTCATGAGAAATTTCTTCCCACATTTCCTTTAGTTCTGTCTTTTTTGATTTTGTTATGTAAGACGTTACATATCGAGCCACAGCAATAGAGTTGTCAGCAACATATTGAATATCCATGTTAGCATTCCACATGGACAAAATGACTGGGTTATAGTCATTTATGTATTTTGATTCTTCATTTCTTTTTAAGTTGTATGTATTTTTTGGTGTATTTCTTGTCATAGTATGTTGTAAAGATGTTACTAGACGTGGAAATGCAAAACGACATTTTATGTAGAACTTGTCCTTGGATTTGTACTTTCGACTACAGTATTTTCCACAATGATGGGTTTGAAACCATAAGACTTGATGTCTTAAATTGTTTTCTTCTGTACTTTTCGGAACAACACATGTAGAATACTGTTCAATAAAACTCATCACTGTGTCATCTGAATCTGTTCCAAATTTGGGAGCATCTTTGATCCATAGCAGCATATGTATGTGAGGAGCACCTCTTGCTTGATACTCCTTTCTCCAGAAGAAATCCAGAACCTCGCCAAGAGGAGGATTTTTTTTGTTTGTTATAAAAGACATCATAGCTTCAAATCTATGATTGAAATAGCTGCATATATTAACTGGATCCAAAGAGCACAGTTCTCCAGGTGTCTGTATTCTATATTTTCTATGTTTGCATTTGCCTCTCGAAGAAATTGAAGTAAGTCTTCCCAAGCATACTCAGCACAGCTAAGAATAAAGGAACCATGTAGGAGTTCCTAAGTTTCTTAGCATACATTTCAGTTCCCCATGACGACGGTACCAATACTCGTTGGTACCACGCTGACATCCCATGAGATTGATTAGCTGAGACTCCAAAATAGTGTCTTGCTGTTGGACTTTATCCATAAAGACCCTTGCCGAAACCTTTTGCAGATGTACTCCACTTTTCAGTATATGGTTCACTGCATAAGAAAGTCCAGACAAGTCACTCTCAAACACAAGATGAAACAAATATGGAATACATTGGCGAAACCTTGGATCTTCTGCATATCATCTTAAAGTCTGGTATTCAGATGCGGGAATTTGAACAGATCGGTCAACATATCGACCTCCTTGACCTGTTGGAAATAACTGAGGAAAACAACGAGCTTCCAAGCTTTCTTCCCATACACTAATGCGACTTCCTTTTGCTTCTTTCATTTGGAACAACTCAATAGCATTCCCCATTACTTCTTTGGAATGCAGAGGATGAACACTATAATGTTCATAAATTTCTTTACTTCTAGACACATCTACTTTTTCAATTTGCCCAGCTGAGAAATCACTGTCCTCTTCTACAGTTGTTTCCTCTTCCCCTACATATTCATTTTTGTAGTACTGATTGTTTTTTACCAAATACAACCTTGCCTTTTTGACTTTCCTAACATCTACTAATTCTTGCCAGATTTTCTTACTCTTTGTAGGAACGCCATTAACTAGAATAACCAGAGGTTCCTCTTTCACTTTTTCAACACCAATTGTATCAATATTTTTCTTTAAATCTAGAGGCAAATAAACAACTCTTCCCTTTAATCCTCTCTGTAAATCTGAAGGAGGCAATTTCCCTGTCTTAGGCTCCATGTGAACAATAGCCTGAAATGGATGCACACATTGAATCAGAATAGACTCATAAGTATTTAAATCCATCAATTCAGAAGGTATGTTTACCAACTCAAGATTATTATGCACAGCTCTAGCAGGCATTTTGTTTTCATTTAATTTATTATAACAATATTTACAAATATGCAGATCAGAACCCAAATCAAAACAATTCTCTACCAACAAATAAGTTGCAAAATCCTTCCACTCATTATTATTTTCCTTTTCACTTTTTACATACAAATCGACTAACCTAGTCTGATTCTTATAATGAGTTCGTCGACAACACACACAAGAAAAATTTTGCGTTACACTTGAAATTACCCTAAACTTTGTAATTTCATGGTCAAAATTATCTGTACTTAAATTCTGTACATTCTCTTCCACATTACCTTCTATTACTGTATCAGTTTCTGCACTGACCTCTTTTTCACCAAATGTTCTTCACATCTAATACAGATCCATGCAAAAGAGCACTGTTTAACTGTTTTAGCTTAAGTGCTGGACTTTTTGCATAATACAACCTTCTCACTATTTTCCTCACTTTAGTATGATGTACTGCTAACATCCTAAAATGATGAATAAAACTCTGACATAATTTTCTAGAAAGACAATCCAGTAAATGCCCATGCAAACCTGTTTTTTCTCTCACTCTGCAAGGATCTTACTCTTGCAACATTTTAATTTTTTGTTTTAGACTTTTCTTAGTATATGTATGTAAGAAATTGCGAAACAAATCAATTGAATCCTGTTTCACACTACAAATACTACTACAATTCCAAGTGTACACTGGAGCCTTAGGATGTCTCCCTAAACCTTCATCAGCTAACACCTCTTCTGCATTTCTAGGCACAATTTTTTCTTTTTCAATCGTCTAACCGTCCTTCACCTCATATCCTCGACCACTGGTGTCAACTGCATGCACCAAATCATTATCTTGAAAATAACTCTCTTCATTAAAAAATGGCTCACAACTTGAACTATGCTTCCATTCTGCATAAAAAACATCACACAAATGTGTCTGATTAATTACTATTTTCCACTTACTTTTTGATTTCAAAACATTGATTACCTTGTCTAGTGTACAAATTCTATTGAATACTAAAAGATATATATTTTTTTTATTTCAAAAGCCTGATCAACTATCCTCTCTATACTTTTCTTTTTCTTGTAAAAATCTGTTCTCCTTTTACAATTCTTAACATTTTTTAATAAATTTAAAACAATTCTGTTATAAAACATTCGCCTACGAATGTCAATGAACTGATTTTTACGTCTATTAATATAGACAATATCATAGCCATAAACTTTTTCTACATTTTTGCTGGGAATTTGCTTTTTCTTTGTAGTTGCAGAACATTTTTTTTTCTTTTGTGCATTATCTTGACTTTTTTTACATTGAGTTAATTTCCGTATAAAATGATTTGTTGCCTTATGAGGAGCATTCTTCTTTTTCTCCCTATTTTGTTTTTTAAATACATCGCGTATTTCTTGGAAAAGTAAGTTCTCTTATATTTTCTTTTTTGACGAGATTTAGTCGGCATTTTGCTTCTTCTTTTTGCTGATAATTACAATCTGTTGTAAAAAAAAAATAACATATTATAGACCGCTACTAACATACTATATAGCAATTACAATACCTAAACGATATAAACACTAGTTTACAACATAAGTAAGTTTATAGCACAGCAACTGTGTCTCACCAGAGTAGGAAATCATGCAGTGAGTGCTGTTTCTCACTTTATGGCAGTGCAGAACAGGTTGAACATTAATGTCACTCTCTGACTGCACCATCTCTTTCTTTGCGTGTGTCATCTCTCTCTTTGCGTGTGTCATCTCACTCTCTGCCTGCACCATCTCTCTCTTTGCATGTGTCATCTCTCTCTTTGCATGTGACATCTCACTCTCTGCCTGCACCATGTCTGTCTTTGCGTGTGTCATCTCACTCTCTGCCTGCGCCATCTCATCCTCTGCCTGCATCATGTCTCCCTCCACCTGCGTCATCTCTCTCTTTGCGTGTGTCATCTCTCTCTTTGCGTGTGACATCTCACTCTCTGCCTGCATCATGTCTGTCTTTGCGTGTGTCATCTCACTCTCTGCCTGCGCCATTACACTCTCTGCCTGCATCATGTCTCTCTCCACCTGTGTCATCTCGCTCTTTGCGTGTGCCATCTCACTCTCTGCCTGCGCCATCTCACCCTCTGCTTGCATCATGTCTCTCTCCACCAGCATCATCTCTCTCTTTGCGTGTATCATCTCACTCTCTGCTTGCACCATCTCGCTCTTTGCGTGTGTCATCTCACTCTCTACCTGCGTCATCTCTCTGTTTGCGTGTGTCATCTCACTCTCTGCTTGCACCATCTCTCTCTTTGCGTGTGTCATCTCTCTCTTTGCGTGTGTCATCTCACTCTCTGTCTGTGCCATCTCACCCTCTGCCTGCATCATGTCTGTCTCCACCAGCGTCATCTCTCTCTTTGCGCGTGTCATTTCACTCTCTGCCTGCACTATCTCACCCTGTGCCTGCATCATGTCTCTCACCACCTGCGTCATCTCTTTGTTTGCGTGTGTCATCTCACTCTCTGCTTGTATCATCTCTCTCTTTGCGTGTGTCATCTCACTCTCTACCTCCGTCATCTCTCTCATTGCGTGTGTCATCTCACTCTCTGCCTGCACTATCTCACATGCAAAGACACCTGGAGAACTGTGCTCTTTGGATCCAGTTAATATATGCAGCTATTTCAATCATAGATTTGAAGCTATGATGTCTTTTATAACAAACAAAAAAAATTCTCCTCTTGGCGAGGTTCTGGATTTCTTCTGGAGAAAGGAGTATCAAGCAAGAGGTGCTCCTCACATACATATGCTGCTATGGATCAAAGATGCTCCCAAATTTGGAACAGATTCAGATGACACAGTGATGAGATTTAGTCGGCATTTTGCTTCTTCTTTTTGCTGATAATTACAATCTGTTGTAAAGAAAAAATAACATATTATAGACCGCTACTAACATACTATATAGCAATTACAATACCTAAACAATATAAACACTAGTTTACAACATAAGTAAGTTTATAGCACAGCAACTGTGTCTCACCAGAGTAGGAAATCATGCAGTGAGTGCTGTTTCTCACTTTATGGCAGTGCAGAACAGGTTGAACATTAATGTCACTCTCTGACTGCACCATCTCTTTCTTTGCGTGTGTCATCTCTCTCTTTGCGTGTGTCATCTCACTCTCTGCCTGCACCATCTCTCTCTTTGCATGTGTCATCTCTCTCTTTGCATGTGACATCTCACTCTCTGCCTGCACCATGTCTGTCTTTGCGTGTGTCATCTCACTCTCTGCCTGCGCCATCTCACCCTCTGCCTGCATCATGTCTCCCTCCACCTGCGTCATCTCTCTCTTTGCGTGTGTCATCTCTCTCTTTGCGTGTGACATCTCACTCTCTGCCTGCATCATGTCTGTCTTTGCGTGTGTCATCTCACTCTCTGCCTGCGCCATTACACTCTCTGCCTGCATCATGTCTCTCTCCACCTGTGTCATCTCGCTCTTTGCGTGTGTCATCTCACTCTCTGCCTGCGCCATCTCACCCTCTGCTTGCATCATGTCTCTCTCCACCAGCATCATCTCTCTCTTTGCGTGTATCATCTCACTCTCTGCTTGCACCATCTCTCTCTTTGCGTGTGTCATCTCACTCTCTACCTGCGTCATCTCTCTGTTTGCGTGTCATCTCACTCTCTGCTTGCACCATCTCTCTCTTTGCGTGTGTCATCTCTCTCTTTGCGTGTGTCATCTCACTCTCTGTCTGTGCCATCTCACCCTCTGCCTGCATCATGTCTGTCTCCACCAGCGTCATCTCTCTCTTTGCGTGTGTCATCTCACTCTTTGCCTGCACTATCTCACCCTGTGCCTGCATCATGTCTCTCACCACCTGCGTCATCTCTTTGTTTGCGTGTGTCATCTCACTCTCTGCTTGTATCATCTCTCTCTTTGCGTGTGTCATCTCACTCTCTACCTCCGTCATCTCTCTCATTGCGTATGTCATCTCACTCTCTGCCTGCACTATCTCACATGCAAAGAGAGAGATGACACACGCAAAGAGAAAGATGGTACAGGCAGAGAGTGAGATGACACACGCAAAGAAAGAGATGACGCAGGTTAAGACTGAGATGACACACACAAAGAGAGAGATGATGCAGGCAGAGAGTGAGATGACACACGCAAAGAGAGAGATGACGCAGGTGGTGAGAGACATGATGCAGGTAGAGGGTGAGATAGCGCAGGCAGAGAGTGAGATGACACACGCAAAGAGAAAGATGACGCTGGTGGAGAGAAACATGATGCAGGCAAAGGGTGAGATGGCACAGGCAGAGAGTGAGATGACACACGCAAAGACAGACATGGTACAGGCAGAGAGTGAGATGTCACACGCAAAGAGAGAGATGACACTTGCAAAGAGAGAGATGGTGCAGGCAGAGAGTGAGATAACACACGCAAAGAGAGAGATGACACACGCAAAAAGAGAGATGGTGCAGACAGAGAGTGAGATGACACACGCAAAGAGAGAGATTACACAGGTAGAGAATGAGATGACACACACAAAGAGTACCCTATAAGCAAAGAGATGCAAACTGTGAGGAAACACAGGTGACATTATAGAAAAAGGTGCAAATATAATTGTTTAATTTACACAGACACTCAGTGTGATCCTAGTGAAAAATGTTAAAGCCATACATTTTACCAAAAACATTTAGCATAGTAAATCGTTTAAGACACAGAGCACAGCCCATATAAATGACCACTACATTACAATGCAGAAACCTGACTCATTTCCAAAATACATTTCCAATATGCACCATTCGTTTTTTGCCAGCATTACATACAGACATGAGACACAATGCATAAAGAAACAGTACCCTATAAGCAAACAGATGCAAACTGTGAAGGTGAGATGGCGCAGGCAGAGAGTGAGATGTCACACGCAAAGAGAGAGATGACACATGCAAAGAGAGAGATGGTGCAGGCAGAGAGTGAGAAGACACACGCAAAGAGAGAGATGACACACGTAAAGAGAGATATGGTACAGACAGAGAGTGAGATGACACACGCAAAGAGAGACATGACACACGCAAAGAGAGAGATGGTGCAGTCAGAGAGTGAGATGACACACGCAAAGAGAGAGATGACGCAGGTAGAGAGTGGGATGACACACGCAAAGAGACAGATGACACACGCAAAGAGTACCCTATAAGCCAAGCGATGTAAACTGTGAGGAGACACAGGTGACATTATAGAAAAAGGTGCAAATATAATTGTTTAATTTACAAAAGACACTCAGTGTGATCCTAGTCAAAAATGTTAAAGCCATACATTTTACCAAAAAACATTTTGCATAGTAAATCGTTCAAGACACTGAGCACAGCCCATATAAATGACCACTACATTACAATGCAGCAACCTGACTCATTTCTAAAATACTTTTCCAATATGCACCATTCGTTTTTTGCCAGCATTACATACAAACATGAGACACAATGCATAAAGAAACAGTACCCTATAAGCAAACAGATGCAAACTGTGAGGAGACATTATAAAAAAAGACACTCAGTGTGATCCTATTTAAAAATGTTAAAAACAATCATTTTACCTAAAAACATGTACCACAATAAATCTTTTAAAAGATAGAGCACAGCCCATATAAATAAGCACTACATTACAGTGCAGAAACCTGACTCATTTCCAAAATACATTTCCAATACGCACCATTCATTTGTTACTAGCCTTACTAAAAAACATAAGACACAATGCAAGAATATAGAAGCCCAATATGCTTGTTAATCTTCCCCATAGTGTATACAGCACTCTATCTATATTAAATGAATCATTACACACTTTTAAAAATGCTTTTGAAGATTTAGAACAGTGTCAGTTACAAACCAGATTTTCTCATGCAGAATCTCTGAATAATGCTTCTTTCACTGCAGCCTCAGAATAATGGCACAGATTCCCTCTCTTTTCAGACCCATTTTGATGTACATAACCAATCAAATGTCTTCCCACACAAATTCAAAATCAAACTAACATTTTAATTGGTTCTACATTTCAACACTTTGAAACTCACATAATATTCACACATCCCCCTACTGCTCTTTCTGCCTGTTACCATGGTAACACTCCACACATCACCTAACTGAGCACACAGGTGAAAAGTTCATGATACTATGTTGCAAATGAACCCAGCAAGGGTGTTTGACTTCTCAATATACCAGCTTATCCTGTGCAATGTTTCTTTCAATGACTTTTTCTCAACCATTAGAATTACTTCTTTCAAAAAACAGAAGCATGCACCCTAATTTCCAGTGTTGAATTTTAAGAAACCACCAATCATTTCTTCTTTTTCAAGTGCACTGAATTTCAACCGCTTTGTTTTCAGAACTCCTACTTTCAAACTGTCATTTCATTTCCACAACTCATCTGAATACAACCACATCTACCTTCAAAATGCCTAAAGTCTGGATTTTGGGACATAGCTATGTTCACTGGAGTGATAAGTATGCAGCAAACAGAGGTATTCCCAACCTTGATTTACCAAATGTGGATATTATGTGGATTGACCAGAGAGGATTGAGATGTCACCAATTGATACCATTAGTAAAATCATTTATGCATCTACCACACCCTGACCTCATAATTGTGCACTGTGGTGGCAATGACCTGGGCACTTTGACTGGGGTAGGTCTGGAAATGCTTTTAAAGGACACCTTTGGGCAATTGATGTCACTTTTTCCAAAAACTGCCTTGGTATATTCTAATATATGCCAAAGGCAAAAATGGAACTGGTCCAACCAATTTTGTCCACAAATTGAGAAAGCAAGGAAACATGTGAATGAATCTGTTTCTGCTTTCCTCAGAGACTATGGTATGGGTTCTATATACCACAAAAACTTGCGTTACAACATGCAAGGCATCTATAGGAGAGATGGTGTACATTTTACAGATGAGGGGAATAGAGTCTTCCTCTTGAATTTTAGACTCTGCATCGGTACCTACTTGTAGGTACTTAAATCACCCACATAACACAACAGCTCTTTTCAGAGCTACCCTACCTCTAAGCACTCTAAAATCTTATTTTACTCAAATTTTTTTCACTGTTTTTCCCCGTGGTGCGCTCAGGGTACGCGTACCTGTAAACGCCCATGTACGCGCACCCTGAGCTTACTCTGCGATATTTTAAAATAAAATAGTTTTATTGCTCTTCGTGGTCCTTCTAGGCCCCCCTTAGAAAACCTAGGAGGTCAGGGGGTCTCTACCCTGCCACCTTTTTATTTTTTCCCCTTTTGTTTTTCACCTCTTGTGTCTCGGTTCTTCCGAGACACAAGATGGCGGACTCCCCGGACCATTTCGAATGTTTACAAACACTCAAGAGCCAATCAGCTTTCAGCTCGCGCACTTCCGTGGCACGCCTGGTGCGCTTACCGGTACGTGTACCCAAAGCGCTCGGAGCGCGCATATAGATATATACAATTTTTTAAAGTTAATTTTCATAAAAACCACTAGAGCGATTTTAAACAAATATGGAAAAGGCCCTACTACGTACCAGTCCCTACCATTTTGCCAAGTTTTGACCCTCCAGTGGGCCTCAGAGATACCAGTGCGGCTTTGCTTGAGGAAATTCCACGTGCTGCAGTTAGACTGAAAGGGTTTCTGCCCGCAGCCCCATCCTTCATTTACACGGGCGGTGCATCTTTCACGGCTAGGACATGCCGTGTAAACATCACTCCAACCTTTGCCCCGATCTTCAAAGACGCCACTCCACATGGAATGATTCACAGAATCTTTATTCAAAACCGCGCCAGTGTCTCCAATAACAATTTTTCAGTCCCAACGCGTTTCAGAGCACCTGCTCCTTCTTCATGGGGGAATTCTGACTGCGGTGTCGGTATCCGGAGTGGACCCAACAAGCCTTGGCAAACGCAACCCACGCAGGATGTCGAGATTGGCTGCGGTGCAGACCTGCAAGGTCTGAGGAACTTCTCCTTTGTAGGAAAGTTGGAGCAAGCCTGGAGCAACCAGACAAGCAATATAGATGTAAAGGAAAGTCTTCAGGGGGCTCACTAGCCAACAGACTAGGAACCACAAAGACGCATCAAGTTGAAATGCAAAAGTGGGGCCCACAAGTCACTCGTGGAGTGGGGGCCTCTGCTCTGAGCTTCAGTGCAAATGATGCTCGGGTCTGGGGCTTCAAGCACCCTAATGCACAACTTCGAGTTGCCTTGTGAAGTGAGTGCAGCTTGCAAAATGCAAGATGTCCAGGAGTTCCGGTCCCATGTCTCTCAAGTCGGCGATGGGTCTCAGCTTTGCTGTGAGCGAAGGTCGGGGTCAGAGATGTCTGGAAGTCAATGTCCTTTGTCGCAGATTCTTCGGGATCCGGCGGAAGCCTAAAAAATGTCGATCGACGAAGTTGCTGTTGGTGCCTGTTTGAACAGGGTGGTCACTCCTTGACCACAAGGGAGATGTCTTCCAGTCGAAATGGAATGTCGAAGGTCCATGATTTGTGTTTTAAAGTTTCTTTCAGGGTAATCTAAAGTCCTAGGGACCCAGCTCCTATACTTATACTGAGTTTAGGGGCTGGACTACCCTTAAGGTCCCTCCAATGGGTGGGTTACACCCCTTTCCCTTTGTCCAGTTTCGAGCCAGAGCTGGGGCAGAGCGCCCCAGCAACCGGTTTGAACAGGGAAATGCATGGAGCACCTTGTGTGCCCCAGGCAGTGTCTAGATGCATTCACTGAATGCAGCCCTCCCTGCCCCGATACACAAAAGCCTGTCTGGGGAGGTGCTGGCAACTCCCTGGACAGGAAACCTATTGTCCATGGCTCCCCTGCTGGTGTTTCGTCCAGCCACAGGAGGTCAGACTTGTGTCTGTGGCATCCATTTTGTGATGCTGGGACTCTGTTTAACCTTAACCGGGTAAACCAGTAACTACATGACTTCTCCCTTTAGAAGGGTGGATTGCTACCCCCGCTGCCAGGACTGGTGGTGGGGGGTAGTATTCCAAAGTGTTTGACACCTTACAAAGCATGTTTTGATAACGCCAAACCAAAGTTAGCATTAACCGCGAGGATTATAATGCACTTAAGAGTATATGGTATGGCTATATCATAGAACAGCTATAAGGAGATGGTTCCGAAAGCTGCAGAGGGGCTCAGCTTATGCTAGGGCAACCTCTCACATAAAACCAAGCACTCTGTCTCCAGGATTGTTAACGCCTGACTTAGGAGTGACTTATAGGTGTATATGTGTCTATATGTATATAGATATAGGCATACTATATCTAAGTAAGGGGTGATTATACCACCTTACCCAGGCTGTGTGAACAGACCTGTGGTGTCAGTTTGGAAGGCAAACCAGGGGTGGCACAATACATGCTACAGCCCCTGGTAGGCCTACGGTGCACGTATGCCCTGCGTACCTATGGTACACTATACAGGGGCTCACAAGGGTGACCCAGTAACCAATCTGGTATGTACCTAAAGTACATGGTATCAATTTAGAGAGGGAATAGCTGGGCTGTGGGCCTGATTCGCAGGTCCAAAGCCACACTAAAATTGAAAAACCAGAGACTAACAGCCAAAAGTGGGGGTAACCATAGGAAGCAGACCCTACTCTCCTACACAAACCCCCCCCAAAAAAAACACAGGGACATTAAACTAACCTTGACCAGTTGAGTCTTCATGTTCTAAGTGGAAATATCTGGAGAGTCCATCTGCATTTGCATGGTTACTCCCAGGTCTATGTTCCTCTGTAAAGTCCATACCCTGTAGGAAAATGGACCACCTGAGCAATTTGGGATTTTCACCCTTCATCTGTTTTTGCCACAAGAGGGGCTTATGGTCTGTCTGAACTTTGAAGTGAGTACCAAACAAGTATGGCCTTAGCTTCTTCAGTGCCCAAACCACAGCAAATGCCTCCCTCTCAATAGCTGACCAACGTTTCTCTCTAGGGGTCAGCCTCCTGCTAATAAAAGCTACTGGCTCGTCCTGACCATCTTTATTCAATTGAGATAGCACAGCCCCTACCCCAAACTCAGAAGCATCTGTTTGAACAATGAATTCTTTGGAGTAGTCTGGACTTTGCAGAATTGGTGCAGTGCACATGGCTTGCTTCAGGTCATGAAATGCCTTTTGACAGCTGACTGTCCACCGAACTTTCTTAGGCATTTTCTTGGGAGTTAAGTCATTAAGGGGTGTCACTATGGAACCATACCCCTCGACAAATTTTCTGTAATACCCAGTCAGGCCTAAGAAAACTCTGACCTGAGTCTGGGTGGTTGGAGCAGTCCAGTCCATTATGGTCTGGGATGTTGCTCTGCAGTGGTTGAACCTGGCCTCCACCTACAAGGTGGCCCAGGTATACAACCTGACTCTGCCCTATCTGGCACTTGGTAGCCTTGATAGTTAGGCCTGCCTTTTGCAGGGCCTCCAAAACATTTTTCAGGGGGATCAGGTGATCTTCCCAGGTGGAGCTAAAGACAGCAATATCATCTTGATAAGCAGCACAGGCCTGAGAGGACTTGGTTCACCAACCTTTGAAATGTGGCAGGTACATTTTTCAGACCAAAGGGCATTACCACAAATTGATAATGCCCACCAGGGGTTGAAAATGCTGGTTTTGGCTTTGCATCATCAGCTTGTCGGATCTGCCAGTAGCCAGCTGTCAGGTCAAATGTGCTCAAACATTTGGCAGATGCCAATCTGTCCATGAGCTCATCTGCCCTGGGTGTTGGATGGGCATCTGTCCTAGTGACAGCATTGAGATCTCTATAATCCACGCAAAACCTCATCTCTCTCTTACCATCTTGGGTGTGAGGTTTCGGCACCAGGACTACTGGACTGGCCCAAGGGCTCTCTGAGAGTTCAATGACTCCCAATTCCAACATCTTTTGGACCTCTGTCCTGATACAGTCCACGACATGACCAGGTTGTCTGTAAATCTTACTTTCAGGCAGACTGTCCCCAGTGTCTACTTCATGAGTGCACCAGGTAGTCTGACGTGGAGTCAGGGAAATCATATGTCTGTAGGCCTGCAGAACTTGTCTGCGGTCCTGTTGCTGTTGGTCAGTGAGGCTGCCTGCCAAGGCTACACCATCAACTGAACCATCATCAGGGTTCTGAGAGAGCAGGTCTGGGAGAGGGTCACTCTCTTCCTCCTGTCCTTCATCAGTAGCCATGAGCAAGCCCATGTCTGCCCTGTCAACATATGGTTTCAGTCTGTTGACATGAAGCACCCAGTGGGGGCCCCTGGGAGTTCCAAGGTCAACCAAATAGGTGACTTCTCCCTTTTGCTCAAGAATAGTGTGGGGTCCACTCCACTTGTCTTGGAGAGCTGCTGGGGCCACAGGCTCCAACACCCACACTTTCTGTCCTGGCTGGTAAACAGTCAGCACAGCCTTTTGCTCATTCCAGGCCTTTTGCAATTCCTGACTAGCCTCAAGGTTTTTGGATGCCTTTTTCATGTACTCTGCCATCCGGAATCAGAGACCAAGTACATAGTCCACAATGTCCTGCTTGGGAAGTTTGAGAGGTAACTCCCACCCTTCCTTCACCAGACAAAGGGATCCTCTTACAGGATGGCCAAACAAACGTTCAAAAGGGCTGTAGCCAACCCCCTTCTGTGGGACTTCTCTATAAGCAAACAAAAGGCAGGGCAGCAGGATGTCCCATCTTCGCCTGAGCTTTTCAGGGAGACCCTTAATCATGCCCTTTAAGGTCTTGTTGAATCTCTGAACTAGACCATTGCATTGTGTGTGGATAGGGTATAGTTCACTCCACACTCCTTCCACATTGCAGTCAGGTATCCAGACATGAAGTTTGCACCTCTGTCTGAGACAACCTCCGCAGGGAAACCCACTCTTGAGAAAACTCACAGGAGGGCTCGTGCCACAACAGGTGCTGTTGTGGTCCTAAGGGGAATAGCTTCTGGGTATCTGGTGGCATGATCGTTGTTAGCTAGAGATGGTGGATGGCTGTCTGCCGATTCCAGTGCGCTTTAGAGGTCGGACAGAAGAAGGTTGAAGAGGGTGGGGGCTAGTACACAACCCTGTTTTAGGCCTTGATGTGTCAGGATGCTCCTGGTTGTGTTACCCCCGTTTCCCAGTTTTACTCTTGCCCAAGTATGTTGATGTAGGGCTTTGATGGCTATTAAGAGTTGATGTGGCAACCCCCAGCTTTTTAATTTCATCCACAAGCGCTCTCTATTCACCCGGTCAAAAGCCGACTTGATGTCTATAAAACAGGCATACAAGCGGCGTCCCTTTGCAGCTGTGAAGCTTCTGTCACCCCAAGTGACCTTTTTTGTGCGTGGCACATTGAGGAAGTGGGCTGATGAGGACCGAAGTGTTCTAAATGCTTCTAAAGGTCTGAAGGCGTGTTTCAGGAACAGAGGGCCAGAGTTGTTAATGGCCTTGTATGCTATGCAGAGGGGCTTGAACTTAATGCGGCACCTCACAGGGAGCCAGTGGAGTTTGCGAATGGAGTGGGAAATGGAATTGTGTTTAGGGATGTTAAGCAGAAGCCTGGCTGCGGCGTTCTGTACCAACTGAAGTTTTTTGAGCACCTTTTCCTGGGCATTGAGGAGTAGGGAGTTACAGTAGTCGGTTTTTGAAAATACCAGGGAAGTGATTAGGGTCTTTGCAGCTGAGGTTGGGATAAAGGGTAGGAGCTTTTTAATTTTCCTCAGAGTAAAAAAAGAGGCCGAGACAACATTATTAACATGATGGTTAAAAAGAAGCCGATCATCAAAGATGACTCCAAGGTTTCTCACTTTAGGACAGGTGTGGGAGGAGTGCCTAAATCGTTTGGCCACCACTGAGGGGACCAACAGGGCTCAATTTTACCAAAGGTCATGATCTCAGTTTTGTTGGAATTCAGTTTGAGACAGTTGGCCGCCATCCAGGAACTGATGGCCAACATTCCATCTTGGAAATTGGCGGCCACTCTGCATCCGTCCTGGTGTATTGAAAGGACTAATTGAGTGTCATCAGCATAGGTAGTGAGGCTGATGCCATGTTCCTTAATCACCCTCGCCAAGTCCGACACATAGATGTTGAAGAGGGTCGGACTTAGCGAGGAGCCCTGTGGTACACCGCAGGGAAGGGAGAGGGGAAGTGATAGAATGGGACCTAGTTTGACATTGTGGGAACGGTTATGTAGGAATGAGGCGATGAGATCCTTAGCTTTGTGTACCACACCCATGGCTGCGACACGGTCTATCAGGATGTTGTGGTCGACCGTGTCGAAGGCCGCGGATAAGTCCAACAACACCAGGACTGCCGCTCCTCCCTTGTCCATGGTGTGTCTTATCTCGTCCGCTACCTTGATGAGTGCCGTCTCTGTTCCGTGGCCTTTCCTAAAGCCAAATTGTGTATTGTCCAGAAGGTTGTGGATGTGAATGTAGTGTGATAATTGTTGGTTCATGAGGTTCTCAAAGATTTTAGCTGGGAAAGGTAGGCAGGCAATAGGTCTGTAACTAGCTGGATCAGAGGGGTCAAGAGAAGTTTTTTTTTAAAAGGGGTCTGATAATTGCTTTTTTCCACACTGCTGGGTAGATGCCTGTTTGGAACATGTTGTTGCATATGTTGGCTAAGGCTGGTGAGATTGCCTCCGGAATGAGGTTGAGGATGGAGGGAGGGCATGGGTCAAGTGGTGAGCCTGATTTAGTGGTTGTAATAAGATATGAGATTTGTTCAAGTGTGACAGGATGAAAAAGTGGAAAAGATCGGGTGATGGAGGAAGGGGTAGAGACAGAAGTGTTTACCCTAGGTATGGTTTGAGGGGTGAATGCAGAGAATATGGAGGTGACTTTGTCAGTAAAAAAATCTGCCACAGAATTGCAAAGTTCTTGTGAGATGTTTTCCGGTGGTGCGGGAGGGTTAGCCAGATGGTTGACCACCTGAAAGAGCTTTCTGGTGGAATTTTCTGCTGAGGTGATCTGGGTAACATAATATCTGCTTTTCTCAGTGGCTAGCTGCTGCTTGTATTTAGTGAGCGCGTTTTTGTATGTGATTTGGACAGTGGGGTTGTAATGTTTGCGCCAGTTTCTTTCTAAATTCCTGCAGAATTGTCTCTGCAGGCGCAGGTTTTCGGAGAACCAAGGTGCTGACGGGGAGGTACGGTTTGGATAGGTTGTTTTCAGTGGTGCCTGATAATTTATTGCAGTATTAAGGTGCGTAAGATAGTTACTGGAGGATGTGACTGGATCAGTGTCAGAGGAGTCTAATGCAGTTGCAAGAGTAGCCACTAGTTCGGGAATATCAATGTTTCTCCAGTTCCTGGATATAACTGTTGCCATGGATTTGGATGGAGGGACCGTGGGTGATTTAAAAATAATGAGGAACAGTACCGCTGAATGGTCGGTCCAGGTGAGGGGCAATAGTGAGGAGTAGGCAATGTCTGTGTTGTTACTGTATATCCCGTCAAGTGTGTGTACTGCAGTATGCGTGGGTGCCACGACTAGTTGGATAAGTCCTGTGGCTGCCATGTCTTCCAGGAGTAAGGTGGTGTCGGTGTCAGTTTTGGCCTCTAGGTGGAAATTAAAGTTGCCTAGAATAGTAAAATTAGCTTTCCCAGCAGCATTCTCTAAGAGGTTGTTGATGTTAGCTAGGAATTTGGGGCGAGAACCTGGAGGACGGTAGACTAGAATCCCTGTGAGTGACTGGTTGCCAGAGAGGGTGATCGTAAACGAGAGTGCTTCGCATTCAATGTTGGGAAGGGGGGAGGTGTTAGTGCGGAGGTGTTCTCTGTATATGATGGCCAAGCCGCCTCCCTTTTTTTTTTTTTGGGTCTGTCTAACCGATTGACACAGAAGCCAGGTGGAAGAGCCGCCGTGAAGTCAGGGTCAGCTGCCGCGTCTCCCCACGTCTCTGTGACAAACAGTATGTCCAGAGAGTGTGCTGAAAACAATGCAAGCTCGTATCCCATCCGCTGCACACCAATGTGAGAAGTTAGCCTGGCATGTGATGTCCACTAGTTCTAGTGGGTACCTTGCACCAGTCTAATCGACCCTTATTGATGGTGGTTGTAAAGTCAACCTTATACAAAGCTGTCCTAGTGGTAGCATGGACCAGCAGTCATCAGGCTAAGACTTCAGAGAGCGTATTAAGCAAGTTGTTTTACCGATTATAATCCCTTGGGTACCAAATGAAAGGACACCACACAAGGTATATATCAAATATATATTCTAAACACAACCTCTCTGCACTCTTTATGAGGTCAGAGGTAAAAATACAATACAAGTCACTTAGTTAATATAAGATAAGTTGCACAGTATACGTTATGCCCTAGGGGCCTCACAAACCATATACTAAAATAGTGGTATAAGAACCATGAGAACCATGAGAGAATTAGAAAGCAGGAATGGGGACTGAGGAATCGCTGGGGCTACTCTAAACAACCAAAGGTTAGGAAGTAGGATGCCCACGGGAGACGCATGCAGTGTCAAAACACAGCCTTGGGTTACCATTGACTTTCTATGGGAAACGAAGAAGTTACAAATATACAATTTAAGGACACTTCCGGATGGTACCCTTTTAAACTAGGACACTTCGAGAGTCAAGACCCACGGGAGCACTGGAGTACTAATGTTACCCCGGCAGGCCACGCGGCGGCGCACAGGAACTGACGCCGAAGGCGGGGAGAACGCGCCAGGAGGCGCAGATAAAGCCCAGAGACCCCGGCAGAGCGGGGGGACCACACTTACCTACTGCCGCCACCGCCGAGAGTCTAGCACAGCGGAACCAGGGTCTTGCCGCCACCGACAAGAGTCACGAAGGCTCCATCTACTGCGCCGCCGCTCCGGGGACTACTAATCCCGGCAGGCCACGCGGCGGCGCACAGGAACTGATGCCGAAGGCGGGGAGAACGCGCCAGGAGGCGCAGATAAAGCCCAGAGACCCCGGCAGAGCGGGGGGACCACACTTACCTACTGCCGCCACCGCCGAGAGTCTAGCACAGCGGAACCAGGGTCTTGCCGCCACCGCCAAGAGTCACGAAGGCTCCATCTACTGCGCCGCCGCTCCGGGGACTACTAATCCCGGCAGGCCACGCGGCGGCGCACAGGAACTGACGCCGAAGGCGGGGAGAACGCGCCAGGAGGCGCAGATAAAGCCCAGAGACCCCGGCAGAGCGGGGGGACCACACTTACCTACTGCCGCCACCGCCGAGAGTCTAGCACAGCGGAACCAGGGTCTTGCCGCCACCGCCAAGAGTCACGAAGGCTCCATCTACTGCGCCGCCGCTCCGGGGACTACTAATCCCGGCAGGCCACGCGGCGGCGCACAGGAACTGACGCCGAAGGCGGGGAGAACGCGCCAGGAGGCACAGATAAAGCCCAGAGACCCCGGCAGAGCGGGGGGACCACACTTACCTACTGCCGCCACCGCCGAGAGTCTAGCACAGCGGAACCAGGGTCTTGCCGCCACCGCCAAGAGTCACGAAGGCTCCATCTACTGCGCCGCCGCTCCGGGGACTACTAATCCCGGCAGGCCACGCGGCGGCGCACAGGAACTGACGCCGAAGGCGGGGAGAACGCGCCAGGAGGCGCAGATAAAGCCCAGAGACCCCGGCAGAGCGGGGGGACCACACTTACCTACTGCCGCCACCGCCGAGAGTCTAGCACAGCGGAACCAGGGTCTTGCCGCCACCGCCAAGAGTCACGAAGGCTCCATCTACTGCGCCGCCGCTCCAGGGACTACTAATCCCGGCAGGCCACGCGGCGGCGCACAGGAACTGACGCCGAAGGCGGGGAGAACGCGCCAGGAGGCACAGATAAAGCCCAGAGACCCCGGCAGAGCGGGGGGACCACACTTACCTACTGCCGCCACCGCCGAGAGTCTAGCACAGCGGAACCAGGGTCTTGCCGCCACCGCCAAGAGTCACGAAGGCTCCATCTACTGCGCCGCCGCTCCGGGGACTACTAATCCCGGCAGGCCACGCGGCGGCGCACAGGAACTGACGCCGAAGGCGGGGAGAACGCGCCAGGAGGCGCAGATAAAGCCCAGAGACCCCCGCGTCGCGGGACGCGAGCGGGACGCCTGGGGCTAAGCCCGGGCAAAGGGCGGGCCCTCTACGGCCCTCATCGGCAGAGAGAGGCAGGGGCAGGGCCAGAAACGCTGTCAAACCGTATCCAAGTAAGTGAAAGATTCCCCCCAAACCCTGAAAAAGCCTGGGACACTACATTGACTATAACCCCTTGATTTTGCCTTGTTGCCACCTCGTAAAATGTCTAAAGCTAAAGCATCATCAGCTCCACTTAATACAATTGACAATTATATGGTACAGAAGGTTGCTAAAATTAACCAGCATAGAAGATCATCTTTGGGTCTTAGTTACTCGCCAGACATGCTCATTGATAACACGCCACTATCTACTTCAGCTCTCGATATTAGTAATGAGGTCTTCCAGGCTCCAGAAACTAACCCATTAACGCAACTATTAGTTGCTATCAATGAACCCGTACCAGAATGTACAAGTGACACTGACATTATAACGGTAGAAGAAGAAACCCCTGCACCAGTCCCAGCTCCTAGAGTAACAAAGGGAGGGGGAAAGAATGTACCAAAAAGGGGGGGGCTTCGATCAGGCAAGAAGCACGCTGACCCTTTGCCCCAGAGGAACATTGAAGATAAAACTGGGAATAAGGGGGAAGTAAAGGCATATCTGGACGAAGATCAATTCAAGAAGCTACTGAATGCTATAGATAACAAAATCAGATCTATCACGAAACCACTACTAAGTAAAATTGATCAGCTCACAGAGGAGGTCACTAGATTGGGGGTACTTTTGCAAGAAATAACAGAGGAAAGCCCAAACACCGCTTTATTGAATCCAGTTATAGCTGACCCACAAATTATCAACATCGTATCTGGGTCAGATTTTCAACCAAGTACTTCCCAGAATACTATGAGGAGGCCAGCCCAAGGAGGAGTAGGGCTAGGAGCAACAAACCAAGATATTATTAGTAAGGACCTTGCAGGGCCTACTTCTAGAAGCATAAAGGATCTAGACAACGTAGAGAAAGGCCCTGTTGAACTAGTAGTGGAAGCTTCCCCACTAATTTTGGTTCTAGCAAATGTTCCCCAACTTGAACCAGGGCATACAGAGAATACATCGTCTTTGATAAATAAATCACTCCACTGGTTATCAAAGAATATGGCATTTAAACCAGGAGGCAGGGATCAGCTGGCACAGGAAGTAGTAAAAGCTAGAAGGGTTGCATGGATCGGGGGTGGCATTAAAAAGTTTAAGGGGGACTGTGTGGTGCTGCACTTCTCAGATCCTGAGGTTCTACCAAACATTCTAGCTAATATATATCCCCCACAGCGTAGATCTACTGAAATAGTGCCACTAACGTTGGATTTCTTTTATATAAAAAAGGGAACTATTCTAAATCCAACATTACTAAAAACAAAATGGAACCCTGTAATAAGAAAAGCCAAAATCCCTGAAAATGCCAATAATTGGGGAATTGCAACAGAAAATAGGTTCTTGGCCCTTTCAGGTCTAAGTCAATGTGATTGACTGGAAAAAACAATGACCACAGGGAAATCAAAGAAGATCATAAAGGCTAAACACAGAAACAATAGCATCCCAACAACATTAGGATTGGACTGTTGCGAGGGACAGACTACTGACCCTAGGGATCATGCCTCTAATGTAGTTAATAATAAATCATTAGCTGATTATAGTAGTACTAATGTTGTTGTACCTAGTTCTCTATCCCGTCCGTTTTCCCATAATCAGACTATTCCCCTAAAAAAGAGGAGTGTGGAAAGTGGAGGTAGCATTAAGTTTCTATCATGGAACATTGCGGGTATCCTACATAAAATAGAGACCCCAGACTGGTGTGAGTTCATTGACAGCTACGATATTGTGTTGCTACAGGAAACATGGTCAGTGCCACCAGTCTTTCGACAGGGCTTTTTGAACTTTTATGTGCCCGCGAAAAAGAATACTAAGGGACGCCCTTCAGGGGGTCTACTCATATGGATACGCCAATCCCTGCAATGTATAATCAAGCATACCCATATTATCAATAGTGACCTACTCTCTATTGTGCTCAATTGGGGCGATGGCCACAAGATGGCAATATATAATATTTATGCAAGGGGAACTCAAGGGGGCACATTTTCTGATATAATAGGTGCCTTAGATAATGATTTAGAGATGTTAGCTACCCAGTATATCATCTTGGTGGGAGGAGACCTAAATACAACATTTGAACCTCTAGGCTGTGAGGATAGTGATCTGACTCAAGAGGAAGATACTAAGTGGGGAATCCCCCAGTTAGATCTTCCGATGGAAACAAAGTGGACGGAAGTAGCTGTCCAGACTAAAAGTTTATGCTTATCCAGAGGACTGAGGGCTGCCAATGGCCGCACCCTTTCTGACCTACAGGGTAGGCATACCTTTGATAACCTAAGATCGAGTAGTAGAATAGACTATATTTTGGTAGATGTTAGAGGTTGGAATAAAGTTATCGATATGCAGGTTATCCCCAGGTTGGAGAGCGATCACAACCCCTTGTCATTGCTATTCAACATAGAACAAAAAGTAACCTGTGAAAATCTAGCTAGGAACCTGACGACCTTAGATGTTGTTCCAACCAGCAATCCCCGCCATATTAGATGGATAACTTTAGTAGATAATCTAGAGGCTAGGCAGGCGCTCGAGGGGCTAGTCATTGATGAAGTAACCAGACTACAGGTTTTAACGAATGATATAAATTTTAAATCATGGATTGAAGAGTCTCAGCCAAAGTTTTTTGCTAATATACAGAAGCTATTCTTCAAAACAACCAAGAAGAGTAAGGGTATAGGACCACCCATAAAAAGGGGCTGGTATGATCAAGCTTGCAGAATTGCAAGACAAAATCTTAGTTTAGCATTAAGATCTAAAGTAGGAGTTTTAAATGCAAGGGACAAATATAGGAAAATTCAGATCCAGGCAAAAAAGCGGTGGGATGAGAATCTTTGGCTGGACTTGAAAAAAGCATGTGCTGAGAAACACCAGAAAGAGTTTTGGGCCATATTAAAGTGGGGATCAGGGGGCATAGCAGACTGTCCAAAAAATCATGTACCAAAGGAGTCCTGGGTGGACTTTTTCAAACCCCAATATGCAGACAACTTAGGGTCGCATACTGATTTCCCCATAGAAAGGGTATTTTTTACTAATGAATTATTCACGATGAAAGATGTACAGGAGGCAATGGATGGAGTGACCAGAGGTAGGGCGCCAGGTATTGATGGAATACCGGCGGATGTTTTCTTAGCGGACAGAGAAAGCTGGTGTAAATACTTTGTGTGGCTTGGAAATGCCATTGCGCAGGGGGCAAAGATACCAGCAACATGGAAAGGCGCGGAAATAATACCAGTCTACAAAAAGGGGGATAAGGCTTTACCAAGTAACTATAGGCCCATCAGTCTTATTGATTGCGCCCAAAAACTGATGGGCAGGATGGTACAAAACAAGATACAAGCCTGGATAGTCGATAAGGACATCCTTTCCCCATATCAAGCTGGTTTTCGCCCCTTAACTTCCTCTGTCGATCAGGTATTCCACTTTTTAACCATATACTGGAAAAATGTAACCCTGCTAAAAGGTCCCCTTTTTGCTGTCTTTGTTGACCTAAAGTCAGCTTTTGACCTGGTCCCTCGACAAAAACTTTGGACTGTCTTAAGGGAACTAGGAATAAGCCCCGAACTATTGACTTTGCTTGTAAGGCTGCATGAGAACAACTATGCCCGGATTAGGTGGGGTGCCCAGGGCGATGTCACGGAATCCTTCCCTGTGGAGAGAGGCGTGAGACAGGGTTGCGTCCTGGCCCCCACCTTATTCTCTCTCTACATCAATGGCATAGTTGACTTCTTGAAGCAATCTCCGACGGATGCTCCACTATTAGATGGGAAACGAGTCCCAGTACTAATGTTTGCAGACGACACCTTGCTGGTCTCGCGGAACCCTAGCGGCCTACAAAAGACATTAAACGCCTTTGGTGAGTTCTGTCGGATTCGGGGCCTGGAAATAAACACATCTAAGACTAAATTTATGAATTTGAATCCCTCCATGAAATTCAAGGGGAAAATGGTTTACAACGGGGCCTATTTGGAAGAAGTGGATGCTTTTATCTACCTAGGCATCTCTTTGAATGCTAATATGAACTGGAGATCACATATGGACTTGGTAGTGCTAAAATTCAATCAGCTGGCAGGGGCAATAGCCCAAAAACATAAATATTCATACACCAAACCAATTCAGCCCATACTGGAGATTTATGGCATGAAAGTTCTGGGTGCATGCCTCTACGGTTCAGAACTATGGGGTTTTTCCAACTTGAACACCTTAGCAGTTGCAGAGAACAAATTCTTACGGCGCATAATTGGTGCTCCTCAGAGTACTCCCTCGACCCCACTCCATTACGATCTTGGGAGGAAAAGGATCGAGGATATGGTCAGACTGCGTCCCCTTCTGTATTGGAGGCGCAAAAAAACTACTCCTGAGTTGAGCCATTACGCAGCTGCCCTCTTGGATGTTGATAACTCTGATACCTTTCACAAAGTTCTTTGGCTTAAAGAAGTGAGGACATTACTTCAAAAGTTGCACCTTGAACACTTATGGTCTGCAGTAGACCCAGACGATTTTCCGTCTAAGATTATGTTGAAAAAATTGTACTGGGACATGATAAACAATGCTGCATTGACTTCTGATCAATCATCTGCCTTGACATCCCAGTTCCTGGAAGTTAAAACAATCCCGAAATTTGAACAGTTTTGGGATTTGATCTCCAAGCCCCTAGATAGGAAACTGTATTTCCAGTTTAGAATTGGCTCTTTACCCCTAAATGCTTTCACAGCCAATTGGTGTCCGGATAATGTAAATACTTGTTTTTATTGTAAAAATCATGTAGAAGATATCCCACATTTTCTATTTGTATGCCCCTTATATGCTGCCCCAAGGAACAGATGGTTGAAGCCTGCTTGCAGAAATTTGGGCACTAGGAAATGTTTGGACGCTTTAAGGATTTTAAGATCAAACTGTGCCCCTAATCTTGCAATTGCAGTGGCTAAATACATGGGGTGGGCATGGATAATACGCACGCGCACTTTAAAACTTCTATGAACTATTGAACTACTAGACCCTGCGATTTAAACTTTGTGCTGTGTCTCTATTTTAAAAATGATTATTTTTTGTCTTATTCGTCAACAAAGTATAAACTGCTTAGAATTTAATACTTTTTTATTTCTAGATTAGTATTTATATTTGTATAGCTTAGGGATATGCTTTTATGACAATGTTGTCGAATAAAGTATTTAAACTTGAAACTTGACTAATGTTACCTCACCCAGGGAAGCTAGGTGCATATGTGTCTTTTTGTGTCAGGTTTCGTTGTCGTTTTCTATGGAGAGCTGCAAAGAAGTGCTGCAGGAGACCAGAGGAAAAGTGTCCGGGTGGATCCAAGGGAGGATTGAAGATCTGTAGAACCTGAAAGCAGAAGGACAGAGTCTGGGTCACTTGACCAGAGCGGCGATAGAAAAATGCCACCAGATGTTGGGTGATTTCAGGTGAAGATGTGAAGTTTGTCTCTTCAGCCATGAGGACCAGGAGGCTTTGATGACAACCAGGAGCTGGATTTGAGCTGTCCCACAAAGGATCTAGTTAACTGCGGTGTCGGTATCTGGACTGGACCCATCAAGCCTTGGCAAACGCACCCCATGCAGGGTGTCGAGATTGGCTTCAGTGCAGACCAGCAAGGTCTGAGGAACTTCTCCTTTGTAGGGAAGTTGGAGCAAGCCTGGATCAAATAGGAAAGCAAGTTAGATGTAATTGAAAGTCTTCAGGGGGCTCACTAGCCATCAGACTAAGTACCCCAAAGACGCATTAAGCTAAAATGCAAAAGCGAGGCCCACGGGTCACTCGTGGAGTGGGGACCTCTGATCTTCGGTGCAAATGATTCTTTGGTCTTGGGCTTTAAGCACCCCAATGCACGACTTCGAGTTACCTCGTGAAGTGAGTGCAGCTTGCAAAATGCATGATGTCCAGGAATTCTGGTCCCACGTCTCTCGTGTCCGTCACGGGTCTAAGCCTTGCTGTGAGTGAAGGTCGGGGTCAGAGTTGTCTGAAAGTCCATTTCCTGGGTTGCAGATTCTTTGGAATTTGGCGGGAGCCTCAAAAATGCCGACTGGCAATGTCTGTTTGAACAGGGTGGTCACTCCTTGACCACAAGGGAGATGTCTTCCATCTTCTAGTCAAAATGGAATGTCGAAGGTCCAGGATTTATGTTTCAAAGTTTCATCCAGGGTAAGCTAAAGTCCTAGGGACACAGCTCCTCTACTTATACTGAGTTTAGGGGCTGGACTAACCTTATGGTCCCTCCTATGGGTGGACCTGGGAAGGGGGTAATTACACCTCTTTCCCTTTTACAGTTTCACGCCAGAGCTGGGGCAGAGTGCCCCACAACCGGTTTGAACTGGGAAATCCATGGAGCACCTTTTCTGCTCCAGGCAGTGTCTGGAAAGCATTCACTGAATGCAGCCCTCTCTGCCCCAGTACACAAAAGACTGTCAGGGGAGGTGCTAGCACCTCCCTGGTCAGGAAACCTATTGTCCAGGCCTCCCCTGCCAGAGTTTCGTCCAGCAACAGGAGGTCAGCCTTGTGTCTGTGGCAGCAGCATCCATTTTGTGATGCTGAGGCTCTGTTTAACTTTAACCGGGTAAACCAGTAACTACATGTCTTCTCCCTCTAGAAGGGTGGAATGCTACCCCCGCTGCCAGGTCTGGCGGGGTGGGGTAGTATTCCAAAGTGTTTGACACCTTGCACAACATGTTTTGATAAAGCCAAACCAAAGTCAGCATTAACCGCGAGGATTATAATGCACTTAAGAGTATATGGTATGGCTATATCGTAGAACAGCTATAAGGAGATGATTCCAAAAGCTGCAGAGGGGCTCAGCTCATGCTAGGGCACCCTCTCACATAAAACCAAGCACTCTGCCTCCAGGAATGTTAAGGCCTGCCATAGGGGTGACTATAGGTGTATATGCGTCTATATGTATACATAGATATAGGTATACTATATTATTATTATTTATTATTTGTATTGCGCAAAATCATCCACCTAGGGATCTCTCGGCGCCCAAAGGGGTGATTACACCACCTTACCCAGGCTGTGTGAACAGACCTGTGGTGTCAGTTTGGAAGGCAAACCAGGGCTGGCACAATACATGCTGCAGCCCCTGGTAGGCCTAAGGTGCACCTATGCCCTGGGTACCTATGGAACACTATACAGCGGCTCACAAGGGTGACCCAGTAACCAATCTGGTATGTACCTAAAGTACATGGTATCAGTTTAGAGAGAGAACAGCTGCGCTCTGGGCCTGATTAGCAGGTCCACAGCCACACTAAAGTAAAAAAAACAGAGAACCACAGCAAAATGTGGGGTAACCATAGGAAGCAGACCCTACTCTCCTACAATTACCATGAAAGCATGCAAAAAAAAAACGCTGCTAGGTCTTTCGCAGGAAACGCGCCCAAAATCTGGACCTCTATCCCAGCAGAAATCATACCTATCCCGTCCTTTACAAACTTCAGAATGCACCTAAAAGCCCTCCTCCTCAACCGCTCCAACCCGAATGGATAACTGCCGCCTTCACGCCAAACCATATATACGTTGCTCTTTGACTCTGCACCAACTGATCCACCTCAGCCTGCTTCTAGTCAAGTGTGCCAAAAAAAATTGAGGTTTCCTCAGGGCTCTTGAACTACCTCAATAAAGCATTCAACAAGTCTATCTCAGGACTCTACTACTACCTCAGGAATCCTCAGCACCTTTGGAACTGTATGTTTAATACTGCTCTACTAAGTAACTCTTATGAAACACTGTTTTAAAGCGTGCTGATACCCCCGGGTCAGGTCAGCGCTATATAAAACTCCTAAAAAATAAATAAATAAATAAATATGAGACATGACCATAGCTAGAACAACCTGTATCAGTGATTCCTGAGTGACAAGTCTGCTGATCTTTCTTATCTTCCTTAACTGAAGGAAGCAGATTGAAATTACTGAATCAATTTGAGTTTTCATTGTAAGGTCACAATTTATTGTCACCCCAAGACTCTTAGCGAAGGGTCATGGAGTGGGGGGATTCCAGTTCAGTAGGCCCGAAGTGTGATCTCCATGGATTATGGGTACCTCCTGTCAGGATAAGTTCTGCCTTGTCCGGATTGAGTTTTAAATGTTTTGCTGTTCATCCGGTTGTGGATGTGCCGCATAGTGGTTTGAAATTCAATAACCGATTCAGGAGTGTTAATAACAGTAAACATTAATTGACGGTCGTCTGCATAGTTGAAGGTGCACACCTTTCTCTCTTTCAAGCACTGGATCAGTGGGAGAAGATAGAGGTTAAAAAAATGAGGGGATAGTGAGGAACCCCGCGAACTCCACATGTGGTTTTCATTTTAGGTGTCATGAACTGGGATGTACGGACTGACTGGGTGCGGTACTCCAGGAATGATCTAATCCAGCTAAGAGCCGATCCCTGGATACTGGCATCCCTGACATGGTCTACTAAAATGCCGTGGTCGACCGTATCAAATGCTGCGGAGAGATCCAGCAGTACCAGTGCCTGCGTGGAGCCTTTATCGGCTTTCTTACGGAGTGTGTCCAACACAGTCAATATCACTGCATATGAGTGGGTTGGGCGGAACTCTACTTGGTGAGGATCAAGATATTCAGACTGTTCGATAAAGGCACAAAGACATTTGGCTACGTGAGCTTCCAATACCTTGGCCAAGTAGGGGAGCAAGGAGATTGGTCGATAGTTTGTCAGAGTCTGGGGATCAGCCCCTGTTTTTTTCAGAAGAGGGACAATAATTCTTCTTTAAATGCCCTGGGGATGTAGCCCTGAGATAGTGACTCATTCAGAAGGGAGAGGGCCGGCCCAGGGAGTGCAGTGAAAACTTTCTTTAAAATATGGGGAGGACAGCAGATACTGGGTGATCCAGATTTTACTTTGGTCGATAGGTCACAAAATTCTAGGTTACTTATTGCTGGGAATTGCTTGATGGAAGTGCCTCAGAAGTGGGGCATGTAGGAATGCTTTGATCGCTAATTTTATCAATGAAAAAGTATTTAAAGAATTGCAGTGTGTTTGAGAGGGCATAGGTTTTATAGTGACTGTCAGTGTTGGACAATTCATTAACGATAGAAAACATTGCTTTGATCTGTGAGTGGAACTCAGGATTTTTGAAGAAAAATAGGTGGCCTTGGTAGTTAAAATTGATTTTTTGTACTCTTTCAGGGATGCTAAATAAGTCTGTTTTTCATCAGGCGAGTAATTACATCTCCACTTCCTTTCAGATTGGCGAAGGGCTAGTTTTTGAGCTTTTAGATCAGTGGGGTACCATCTCAGACATTCATGTCAGCGGGCTAATTTTATTTTCCCGAGGGGTGCATGTTTATTGCTAGCAAAGCTGTTAGATTTTCATCACTGAGGTTGATGGATGATTGATTAATTGGGGCAGTGTTGGCCAATGTATAATATAAAAAATATTTTGGTCGATACCATTTCAATAACTTGCAATCATCCCTTCAGTGTAGTAGGGGTTTTCGACATAGTGATTGTTAGAAATGGGGTTCTATAGTTGGCAGTGGCTGGTGCCAATATCCAAATAGGGACCCTTCTTCCTAAGTCATGGCAAGTGTGCTACCCCCTTCAACAACCCCTGCTCAACCCTGTGGTAATTCAAAACACACAAGCAGAGGGCAAAGGCTATTTAGAAAAGCACACAACAAATTGAATTGTGTCCTAAAATAACAAAAGGTGCACAAAACCAGGGAGTACTTCCCTCTATACTCCCCACAACGTAGGACCAAGTCCCACAACAAATTACACCGCAAAAGGTTTCAGCACTCTTGTACATAAATATTACTTTGTCATATAACAGTCCACAAGTTATCAGCACAATAAAGAAGAATTGTCCAACTCCTATGGTATGTATTTTCAAATGCAGTTTTCACTTTATTTTTTCATCAATGGATTCACTCCACAATTCCATAAAGCACAGCCAACGCGTTTCGTCTACTTAGAGACTTCTTCAAGGCTTGAATGTATGGCAAAAAAAGTATTACATCACATCTCGCAGTGTTCCTATCCCAATAAAGATTGTTTCTTTATTGTTCCCCAGTTCCTCAGCAGCCTGACAACCGCCCGTCACTCACGTTAAAGTGTAATGTTCAAAAAAACCTGTGGTAACGTAGCACAAGCAGTTAGGGCTATCTCAGAGGCAGTGTGTGAAGCATTTATGACCATGCACAATAAGGCAGTAACGACACAACAAAAGGACAAAACTCACTTAGGTATAGAAAAATAATATCTTTATCTAAAGTTTTAACTCAAGGCTCTCAAAGCGTTTCAACAAGCTACAATGCACGTAAACTAGTAGGACTCAAAAAGGCAATAACGTATTCACCAGAACATGACAATGAATGAGTTCAAGGCTGGGGCCTACGCGGCCCGTTGCACACAAGGTACCTGCAGTTGAAAGGGGACACAGCACGCAGCTTCTCGAAGGAGCAGAGACGGTGACAGGCAGACTCCCAACGACCACAAGTCTTGGCTGCATGAGCCTGCAGCGTGCACGCACAATGATCCGGGCACTCGGGGACAGCGGGCTCTCAGCGGCAGCAGCATGTGACTGCGGCAGCCCAGGTTGGTGGTGCGATGACTCTCGTCTTGCAGCTCCGTGGTGGGCTCACAGCGGCAGCAGCTCTCTCTTAGCTGCGGCGGCCCCTCGAGACGATGGCGACAATCCTCGACAGTGGTGAACAAGATGCAGGCACTCAGCGCAGCAGCTCTCCCTTAGCAGCGATGGCCCACAGGATAAATCACAATGAGGCAAAGTTGGCAAAGGTGCGGGCAATCGGCTGCAGCAGCTCTCTCTTAACTGCGGCGGCACACAGGACAAATCACAATGATGCATAGTTGTCAAAAGTGCGTGCACTCAGCGGCAGCAGCTCTCTCTTAGCTGTTGCGGCCCACAGGACAAATCACGATGATACCAAGTTGGCAAAGGTGCGGGCAGTCAGTGGCAGCAGCTTTCTGTTAGCTGAGGTAGCCCACAGGACAAAGGTGATGCAAAGTTGGCAAAGGTGCGGGCACTCAGCGGCAGAAGCTCTCTCTTAGCTGCAGCAGCCCATACAGATTCAGTGAAAGTTTTGGAGGTTCAAATTCAGGCAGGCTCTCAGCGGCGACAGCTCTATCTTAGCTGCAGCGGCCCACAAAGATTCAGTGAAAGTTTTGGAGGTTCAAATTCAGGCAGGCTCTCAGCGATGGCAGCTCTCTCTTAGATGCAGCGTCCCTCACAGATGCAGCGAACCTTCAGCTAAGGTTTCAAAGGTTCCCAGTCCGTGTTCCCCAAAGTAGAGGCTCCAGATTACTCAACGGAGGCCTCCCCTGCAAGCAGAATTCCTCGCACAGGAATTCCGACGGCTGACGGGGTGAAGTCTAATGTCCCTGAGACTTCAGCAGGAGGCGCTCTTGATTCAGGCCCTCAGGTAGTTTCTACGGCATGCTTGGTGAACGTTTCAAAATCCTTTCCTCTGCTCACTCGGACAGAGTTTCGCCTAGACATGCAGAAGGAACAGATTTAAACAAGGTTTCCGTACAGCGTTTAATGCCTAAAAAGTCTTTGTTCTCTAAAGTTACAAATCATTGAATCAGTTCGGTGGGGTCAGGGAGCACTTTGTTTATGAGACAACATCCTGACCTTTGAGAATGAGGGGGTCTGTTATCAGACGCCCATAGGGAGGTGGAGCCATCATTCACCTTGCCAGGCATGGCCCTGCTCGGATCAAAGAGTCACCCCTCCCCATGCTCTGAATACCGATCTCTCTCTCCAGCCAAGTCTGTTCCAGCTGGCCCTGCTGCTCCAAAACCAGATGGCCAAATACACATACTAGCAAAGCAAACAGTACAGCTTAGGCAAGAAGCTACCGCATTTTCAAAAGAGGCATTTCCGAAACATGGGATCTATAAATGGTTTGTACCAAAAGGTGTATCTCGATGTCCTGAGCATAAACATATCAAACTCGAAGTTCCTGTCAGGTTCCTGGGGTCAGATAGGATTGTAGAAGGTAATCTTCAACCTGCCCATTCTGGCCTATGAGAACAGATCGTTTCACAGTAATAATGGTGAAATGGAGGGTAACTCGCTATTAGAACATGCTACACAGATCTAGGCATTATGGTTATCCTTATTCATACAGTCATCTTTACACAGGGAGCATTTGCGCTGTGGCACTGATTAGCAGTGGCACAGCACCCAGAGCATCTAAATCCAGCCAACATAAAAGATAGGAAGCGAAAAGAGGAAGGAAGACCCACACCAATGATGCCAGGTCAAACAGTAATGATGTTGGCGAACTTTATTAAATAGAGGTCAGACCATGTACAGGGAGAGACTGACAGTGTGGACACAAGATTGGCTCTCCAGACATGATCAAGTATGTGTCCCTTGTATGTGTAGCAGAGGACCTGCTGAGTAATATGTAACTCAGTGAGTAGGTCGGTTAATTCTGTGGATTCAAGCCCACCCAGTGTCTCATTGGCCCAGTAATTAAAGTCGCCAATCAGCAGCATTTTAGCATGGTTGGTTATTAGGTGGGCTACCTGTTCACCCAAGGTGCACTGCCATCCCAGCTGTGGTCCTGTAAGCAGAATTGATGCAGTGCAACGCATCTACTTGCAGCTGCATTGGCAACACTGCAGCGCCATTCATCCCAGATGCCGGACTCAACATCGCAGCCCGCATTCTTTTCCGAGCCACTGCTATGCAATGCGGCCTAAATGTAGGACATCGAATTGCAAGTACCTTGTCAAACGCATCCTCAACGACGATGCAGAAATAGACTTCACAGCTCTGCAGCTCCCTCAGAACCACTGCTGTGCGACACCTGCTCGACGAACGTTCTCACAATCCAGTGCAAACCAGAATTAAAGGTTTTTTCAGAGGGCCTAACTGGCTTCCTGTATCGGGCCTCACTGGGTTCCTGTATCTGGCCCACGGTCCATCGCGAATGACCTCCATTCATGACTTTCTCCCGGTCCAGCACAACTAGAAAACCACAGTGGTGCTTTGCGCTTGTAGGCACTGTTTTTACCTAAATCTTTAGAATTGCATATCTCCAGTTCTACTGATTGCATTGTTGTTGTTTTGGTATTACAAACTTTATTAGATTTTACTCTACTGTCTAAATTGGTGTGATTTCACTTTATTACTGTTTGATGTACTGCATAAAGACTTTACACATTGCCTCCAAGGTAAGCCTGCCTGCTTTGTGCCAAGCTACCAGATAGTTAAGCCCAGGCTAATTTGGGTTTGCTGCTTCGGTAGAGTCTCACCCCCTCAAACAGTAACACACTTTCCAACTGAAGGTGTGAATGGAGTTCAGCTAATGTCCAATGAGCTCATGGCTTTCAGCTGTGACAATGAATTAATGGTGGTACCACCTTTCATATACGCTTCTCCAACACAAAAGTGTAGGTTGCCCTCAGGGATCCATCATATCGCCTCTATTATTCAACAGCTACCCAGCTCCCTTACCAAACCTGATTTAATTCAACCCCACCTGTTACAATTATGTAGATGACACCCAAATTATTTTTAAAAATAGATGGTCTGGGAGACCTCTACAATTTAAAACTTGACAACCTTCGGGCCATAAACACATGGATGATAAATAACCATCTAAAGCGAAATATCTCAAAGACAGAGCTTATAACCTGCTAAAAAATGACAAAAATAGCAGCCGACCGCCAATATGAGCCCCCTCCAACAATATCAAGACAAGTCAGAAACCTTGGGCAACCTTGGATTCAGACCTATATTTGACACCACATTTAACAAAGTAACTCCAAATACCATGTACAATATTGTAAATTGTAAATTGACGCTTGTATAGCGCACTACTCACCCGCACGGGTCTCAATTAATTAATGGTGGTACCACCTTTCATATACGCACGGGTCTCAAGGTGCTTGTACGAATACCGCTGTGGAACCCATCCTGGCTTTCCCTGTGAGGTGTCCATTCCTGGGCACCCCCAAGGTGGAGACCAGGCATCCTTAGCGTTATGGGGCCGTTGTGGAGATTAAGCAAGCAATTGCCCAGAGTTGCAGAGTGGGACTCCATGATTGGAATAGGTACCGAGGCGAGAATTATCAGGTCCGTGGAATTTTTGAACCCAAGACCCGCCGAGGCGGGGAATTGAACCCTGGTCCTGGGCTAGACCTCTGCATCAGGGTCTGCTGCTCTAACCATTGAGCTACACTTCTCCAATATAAAAACACTATGTGGGATCCTCCCATACCTTGGATCATTTCCAAGATTGACTATGCCAACAACCTATACCACGGCAGACTTGAATAGATCATAATGGCTAGACAATCAGAGGACTTTAATCTAGTCTGTGACTGAAGGTCCCAAATATCTATATGCTATTGCCGCTACTTCACGTCTCACAATGACTTTCACATATGAGAAGATGGTACCAATGTCCAGCAGATCTCCCCACTTCTGTCTCCATACAGTAAAGCCACCACTGCACAAGATCTTCACCCAAAATGTCTGATTGGACAATCCAGTGTAGTAACCAGCAAAGCAGACTATATCATAAGAAACACCATAAAGGAACCTGCTGACCTCTTCAAAGCAGCAGGCGTACTAAAAAACCATAAACTGCGCATCTCAGGCAACCTTTTACGAGGCAAAAATTGGACAAGCTGCAAACTCCTCTAGAGAGACGTTTGCCATAATGAAAAGACTTCTAAATGTCCATCCCCCACCCCCCATCCTGGCGGACCCCCACGGAACTCGCTGCGAAAACCAAGCTGAGTTCTTCAATAACAAAATCCAGACCATTTTAAAAACTCTTCCTCCACCAGACCCTTCAGTGGCTAGGCCCACAGTTGACCTTCCCCCCCGCCACCTACCTCCTGGAACATTTCGCCCCCTCTCCTTGAAGACTCTCCTATCAATTTTGCCCACAGTGAAAAGCGGATCACCAAGAGGCCCGGCGCCTGTGAACATCTTAGCTAAAGTCGCCTCCACTATCGGTCCCACAATCACCCATATGATCAATGCTTCTCTCGGCTCAGGCATTGTCCCTCCACTCTGGAAGGAAGCAATGGTTAAAACTCTTCTTAAGAAGCCACACCTTGACCCTGCAGATTTGGGCAACTATTGCCCTATCTCCATTTTACCAGGAATCTCTGCAATCACTGAGAAATATGTAAACCTCACCCTCTCTGAGTTCCTAGAAACCTCCAATTTTCTCCACCCCTGTCGAACTGGCTTCCGGCCTAGACAGAGTACAGAAACTGCTCTGCTGGCGGTCGTTGAGGAAAGCAGGAAACTGCTAGATGCCGGAGGCGCAGCAGCCATCAACCTATTAGATCTGAGCGATTCCTTCGACACGGTGAATCACCAGGTCTTGATTCAATGCCTCGGCTCCTCAAGTGCGGCATCCCTCAGGGTTCATCGCTGAGCCCGACACTTTTCAACGTGTTTATAGTCCCCCTAGCATCAATTGTAGCTCCTTTTGGGATCCATATGGTTACCTACGCCAATGACACCCAACTGGTCGTAGCCCTAAATCAATCTGCAGCTCACTCCACGACCTTGAAAACCTGTTTTACGGAAGTGGTACACTAAATGGGGTCCTCCCACCTGAAACTTAACAGAAGTAAGACCGAGATCATGACCCTGGGTAACTTTGATAATTCTGCCCTTAGAACCATCTGGCCAGCATGCATGGGTCCAGTTCCATCCCCTAAACCTGAAATAAAGAGCCTGGGCATCTGGCTGGATCATAATTTGACGTTCCAAGTGCAAGCCAGCAAGACAGTGGCAACCTGCTTTGGCTTAATCAGAATGGCAAGGAAAATGCTCCCCCTGCTTCCTCCCCAAGCCAAGAAAACCATGGTTCCAGTTCATTCTGCTCTCCAGACTGGACTATGGTAATGTGCTCTACCCAGGATACCCCGCCTCGGTAATCAATAGACTGCAGGTTATCGAGAACTACGCAGCCAGACTGTTGACGGGAATGCCAAAACTGTCCTCTGCAAAACCCTCTCTCCGTCTCTTGCACTGGCTGTCAGTGAAAGAGCAAATCAGTTTTAAATCTCTTTACATTTTTCATAAATCACTTCAGGGGCTCGGCCCACCTCTGATGTCAGCCATGGTTCAGCCTTACAAAGCTAGGAGACAGCTACCCTCGGATGACCTTCATCTCATCGTAACCCCCAGAATAAAACGTGCCAGAAGTGGTGGCAGACTCTTTTCTAGAGATGTATTGGGGTGATTCCCAGTGTAGGCATGCAGGCCATTCCCAGGAGTGGGCGGCACTAGTGCCCTCTGATCAGGGTAGACGACTCAAGTGGGGAAAGGTGGTCGCAGATGATTTCATGATGACATTATTGCCCAAACTAGAGGCCCATATATCGACTTGTTTGAACCAAAATACCTCAAGCCAAGCAACTATACAGGCCTTTGTTGCCATTGGATCACAAATCTCAAGGGACCTGACGTTATAAGCTAAACAAAGTACTCCCATGCCTTTTAAGTGGTTTGACGCCAAGTGCTCACGAATCCATAGAAGTCTAAAGCGAGCATTAAAAGCTGCCCTGAGGGATAAGGCCCTTATTGCCAATTTAAGGAGGGAATACAAGTTAACTTTAAAGGGGAGAAAAAACGCCATTAAAAAGGAAGCGTGGAACAAACTTCTTACGACAGATGTCCTACGAGATAGTAAGACATTTTGGGACATCATAAATCAGCCGTTTTTTGCTGGGGTAGATAATGCAGCCATTGACTGCGTTATTCCTGACGAGAAGTGGGTCTCCCACTTCAAAGAAGTTTATGGGGACAAGAACTGCCCACCCACGAGTGAAACAACGACAGGACGAGTCTCCCCCCCCGGTAGACTTCGATGAGGGCAAGGTTCTGAAGGCCATTCTGGAGACTTCGAAAAATAAGGCGCCGGGGCCTGATGGTGTACCCGCAGACCTCTATAGACATTCCCCGAAAATTTGGTCCCAGGTGCTAACAAACGTTTTCCGGGCAGCTAACGATAACGTATTCCCTGATATTTCATACTATCATAGTGCCTATTTTTAAAAAGGGGAAACGGGAGGATCCAGGGTGTTACAGACCCATTTCCCTCCTCGACTCTGCCATTAAGATTCTAGGCAGAGTTTTACTGTCCAAGTTGAGGGTAGAGTTGGAGGGTTGTGGGGGGCTCTCAAATATAGAATATAGGTTCAGAGAGAAACGTGGCACCCTGGACCAATGCTCTAACCTGCACCTTTTAATTTCCAAATATACGGTCGCCGGGGAGGGGTCCTTATATTTGGCCTTTATGGACCTCTCCTCGGCTTCCGATTTGGTGAATAGGTCCAAGTTGTGGTCGATTCTTTTAGAGATGGGGATAGATGCTTCCCTGGTAACATTCATGGCTTCCCTGCATCAGGACCTATTCGCTAAAGTTAGGGTCACAAAGGAAGGTAGGACGACGACTAGTTTCAGGTCAGAGAAAGGGGTGTGCCAAGGGTGCATCCTGGCCCCCCTCCTTTTCACTATTTATATAAATGGGCTAGGAAAATACCTAGAGGGTGGGAGGGCAGACGTTCCGCATGTAGGAGGAGTACAGGTATCGACCCTCCTATACACGGACGATGCTGTCTTAATCGCTCGCACTGGCAATGGTCTACAGGCCATATTGAACCGCTTCTGTTTATTCATGGAGAAGCTTGACCTAAGAGTCAATGCTAAAAAATCACTTTCCATGACAATAGGCCGACAGAGATCCAAGTCTAGTTCCAAAACCTTCACCTGCAGGGGTGAGGTGGTATCAAGGGTTCCAGTCTTTCCCTACCTGGGGGTCCTTTTTGATGAGAGGGGGTCCTGGGTCCCCCAGATAAAGGCGAAGAGTTTATCCTTGGCCCGCTCCACATCTGCACTGCTGGGATTTTCAAAAAGGCTGGGGGCCAGGCCGATGGAGGCACTCTTGAAAGTATACAATACCAAGTGCATCCCCATAGCAACCTATGGGGCTGCTCTATGGGGTTACGTCACGCATGACAAAATTCAAAGGGTAGAAAATGGGCTCCTACGGCAATTTCTATCGGTTCCGACGTCCACCCCTATATTTTCCATCCATGAGGAAATGGGTTTGTCCTATATTTCGTATAAACTGAAACCCTACTTTTCTGGGCAAGGACATGGCTTAACCCTGAACTAACTCTGAATCATATAATCCTGTCGGATGTTATTTCTCTGGATTGCGCCATGAAAATACCTTGGTTGAACTATTTAAAAAACACCTTTGCATCCCTAGGCAGACCTGAACTTTTCTTATCCCCATCGAACATCAGGAGAGAAGACGTTAAATGGATAAAGTTCCATTTTTTGGAGAGGGTACGTTTAGTTAGAGAGGAGAAGGAATTAATGAAACCATCAGTAAGATCATACTTGGTATTAACTACCACTCCCTCCTTGGAACCATACTTAAAAATTGTTACCGTACCCCTTCATAGATTTCTATTAACCAAATTCAGGTTCAACCTGATTCATTATACCTTAGGTTGTTACCAATCATGGGCCAAACCAGAAGATGCCGCCCCTTGCGAGTGCGATAACTTTTCTAAACAAGACACCCTGCATTTTATGATGTTCTGTGGTTTTTATACTTCCGCAAGAAAAAAATATTTGTTACCTGTACTGAGGGAGGCTGATTTTATACAAGTTAGGCCGCATTAATTTACCTCCAGATATTGATCAATACTTACATTATTTTTAGCGTTGCTAGTTACTTAGCGGAAGCATTTAGAATCAGGAACAAAAGAGTACTATGAACGCCCAATTTTAATTATAGTAACGTTTTAACTGATTTTAAAAATGTGTATATGATGTACAATATGCAAAACTGGGTTTCAGCACTGATCTTGTATATATATGAACTGCTGATGTTATTCTTGTGTGTATTGTTATCTGCCTTTTATGATTTTTTAAAAATCGAATAAAGTGTACTTTGACTGACTGACTAAGTTTGGATGTTGATTGCTGGGCGATTTGCGTTTCCCTATTCTGCTTATATCCTTAATTTCATTGTTTTTAGAACTGCCGTCATGTTGGGAGTTTCGTATCTTCACTTAAGCACCTGCTCTGTCGTTTATCCCATCTTTTAGTTCTGTCGTTGCTAAGCATTCCTTATTTTCTCTTGGTTTAACAATATGTAGAATTTCTGTTAATATTTCTAGTAGAGACGCCAATTTATCTATTATCTGGCCACACTCACAATGTAGATTTAATGAACATCCGCTGCCTGGAACCTTGCTTTTATTTTCCTTTGTAATCAGGTCGCAGAAAATGCCTCTGTGGCTACTGCGTGTCCTTCAGGTGACATAAGATGCTGCGATGGCTACTGTGTAATCATCAGGTAGGATAAGATGCCGCCATGGTGACTGCGTGACTTTTAGCTGGAATAAGAGGTCATTGTGGCAGCTGCCTTGCCTTCAGAAGGCATAGGATGCCACCATGGCTCCTCCTGACCTTCAGGTGGCATAAGATGCCACTGTGGCTACTGCATGACCTTAGGATGGCATAGGATGCCACTGTGGCTACTGTGTGACCTTCATGTGGCATAAGACGCCGCCATGGCCACTGCGTGACCTTTCAGTGGCATAGTATGCCACCATGGCTACTGCATGATCTTCAGGTGGCATAAGATGCCGCAGTGGCTACTGTGCAACCTTCAAGTGAGATAAGATGCCTCCATGGCCACTGCATGACCTTAAGACAGCATAAGATTATGCCGTGGCCAGTGCATGACTTCTAGGCGGCATAAGATGTCACCATGGCCACTCAGTGACTTACAAGGTGAGGCTGTAGGGACTGGACAGCAGCACAAAAGCAGCTTAATCTGTATACTCTAGAATCTCCAGGAGCGTGGACGGTGCCACATATGGGGAACATCTTATAACCTCAGGCTGGCACTGCTGCTGTTGTAAGTAAAACGTCTTTAGTTTCATCTGCCTGTCATTCTCGCCACTTGTGGCCCATTTAGTGGCAATATAATATATACAATAAATATTCTTGATTTTCTTAAAAGGTTAAAAAAGGAATTAGATTTTGTTCTCTAAGAGATTACTTTAGGGGATTTATGGAGTGACTTCCTTGCCGAAACTTCAACCATGCCTGGAAGTTGTACTTAAGTTTGAGATTGCAGAGTTGAGCTTTGGGTACATGCACTTGGCACACAAGCCTCCCCTGAGAGCAGTCTCCTTGTCAACATCTCTTCCACTGGTGTTGAAGATGTCAAGAGTGGTGTTGTTGCAAATAGAAATGCTGCTAGTGGCAGGGCTCACCCCAGGGGCCTGCACAGGAAGACTAGCTCTGACCCAGGCAGGAATCAGCTGCCTGGCTAATAGACCACCCCCTTGGCTGTACTTGTTGGGAAGGTGCTAGCCCATTCCTAGGAGTACAGGGAACCATGGTACAGCTCCTGGCTAGCATGTCTTTCATAGATGTACGTGGTGGCTGTAATTTAGTCCATAAAGATCATTTCCAGTGATGAGAAATATGAAAAGCTGGCTGCTCCAGTAGGGTAAGTGGTCCTTAGATAGTGGTTTAAGTGATGTATGCAACTCCTCAGTAGCCTCAAAAATAACAAACAAGCAGTCGAGTCCAGAATGAGGCGGTGTTGGTGATGGTTAAGTCACGTAACTGTAAATTTAGTCCTTTAGAAACTGTTGTAGGATCCTTCCTTTCTCCTAAAGAGGCGAACTGGGTATCCACACAGCTGATGCTGATTGATAAAACAAGTGCCAGCTCCTAGTGTAGGCTTAGAAATTGAAGTATTTTTTCTTTTTAGTTACTGAGTGTAGGAGAGTGGGGTCTGCAATCCCATGGCCACCCCAGATTTTTGCTTTTTGCTTCACTGATTTACGACTTTCCCTGGCTGTGGGCCTGCTAATCAGACCCACAGCCTAGCTGTTCTCTCTCTAAATTACAACCATGTACCTTAGGTGCATTTTACCAATTGGTACTGGGCCACCTTATCAGTCCCTGTACAGCATACCTTAGGTATCCAGGGCATAGGTGTACCCAGGGCCTACCAGGGGCTGAAGCATGTATTATGCCACCCCTGGCTGGCCACCCAAACAGACACAACTGGCTGCACGACAGCTGGGGCAAGGTGGTGTAAACACCCTTTGCTTTAGATATAGTATTCCTATATCTAACCCTAAAATGGACACATATATTCCTATCAGTCACTCCTATGGCAGGCCTTAGCAATCCTGAAGGCAGAGTGCTTGGTATTATGTGAGATGGTGCTCTGGCATGAGCTGAGCCCGTTTGCAGCTTGCGGAACCAAGTCCAAATAGCTGTTCCATGATAACGCTATACCATATACTCTTAAGTGCATTATAATCCTCGCGGTTAAATGCTAACTTTGGTATAGCTTTATCAAAACGTGTCTAGTACGGTGTCATACGAATTGGAATACTAACCCCTCGCCAATTCTGGCGACGGGGTTAGCATTCCACCCTTCTAGAGGGACACGACATGTATGTAACTGTGAACCCCGGTTAAAGTCAGACATAGCCTCAGCTCCACAAAATGGATGCTGCCACCGAGACACAAGTCTGCCCTCCTGCTGCTGGGAGTCCTTCCAGCAACCGAGGCATGGAAAAAGGGTTTCCTGTCAGGGGCGGTGCCAGCACCAGCCCAGACAGGATTTTGTGTATTCCAGGTAGGCAGGGCTGAAAGGAAGGTGACTACAAGTGGCACCCCGGTGCTCACTGTGCATGTGCCGGCTCAAACCAGTTCCTGGGGCACACCAGCCCCTGAGCTGGGGAGAGACTGGACAAAGGAGAGGGGTGTAACCACCCCCCTCCTAGTCCCACCCATAGGGCAGGACTTAGTCCCGTGCCAGCCCCTTTTTTTTAGTATAACGATAGGAGCAGGCCCCCTTCCCAAATTAGATAATTCTGAATCTTGAAACTACCTTCCACGAAAGGAAGTCTTGACTCTTCTGAAGACTCTCCCTTGTGGCTAAGGAGTAGCCACCCTGCACCAGCAGGCACCACCGAAGCTCTTGCGGTTTGCTGTAAGTCCATCCTCTGGATCCAGACTGCCCAGCTTGACGAGACCCGGATTCCCCGCCATCTCTGACCTCTACCTACATCATCCAGCACAGCTGAGATTCGTTGGTGCGACGAGACCCGTGGGACCGGCCATCTTCAAGGCCTGCACGATGCTTCTCCAGCACGACCCCCGAGAGACCCTCGAGTAAGTGCACTGGGGTTTGAGAAGCCCTAACCCTATGCAGCTCCAGCACCGAAGTCCAGCCTCCCAGCATCCACGAGATCTGCGTGGGGCCCTTCTGCTTCTTTGCTGCTTGCCACGTTGTCCGGTCACTTGCCCGTTGGCTAGTGACCCTCTTGACGACGTACCACGACGATTTCACCGCTGGTCTGGTTGCTCCAGACTGGCCCTTGCTCCCCTCCAACAGAGGAGCACCCTGGACCCTCCTGGTCCACTCCAGACGCCATCTTGAGTCCACCGCGTGGGCTTGCCTTTGCCAAGGCTTCTTGCTCCAATCCTGGTTTCAGCAGCGCCAACAGCAGATACCCTCGTGGGACAGCTCGCCCCTCCATCCTGGTCGCCGACAACGCCTCCTGGTCCGAGAGACTGCAGAGCCAAGCATCGCCCACTCACCTGGTCGAGGTGTCCTCATCCGGTGCCATCCTGGTGCCCATCTGATCACTGGCTAGTGATCAAGAACTGAGTCCCCTCTGCTTTCAGGTCATCTTCAACTGCAATCCAGGCTTGGATCCCATCGAACTTCATCACTGGTCGCCTGCCAGCAACTTCTTCTTTCAGGCTCCATTGACTGTAACGAGGATTCCCGACGTCTTTTGAACCCTATGCAGCCGCAGCCCCTGGGCTAGGTAACTCGAGCATTTTGGTGCTCCCACGTAGGTTCACTATCTAAGTGTCCAGATCCTTTTTTGTTTTCAGCCTAACTGGTCGGATTCGTCCGATAACACTAACTTTACGAAATATAGCATCCATAGACTTTGTCCCGCATCCCGCGTGAGAGTGCACACTCTGCACCCGTTCTCCCTAGGCCTCCTGCTCGTAATCTTAAGGTTCAGTAGTGTAGTTCTAGCGATCCTGAAGCCTCTGGATCTTGTTACTTACCTGCTAGTATTTCGCATTCCACTTTTGTAGTATATGGTTTTTCGTGCCCCTCGGGCATTTGTGTAAATTGTGCAACTTGAAGTATTTTCGTAAGAGTTTTGTATTGTGCTTAGCTCCCTGACTCATAAAGAGTTCAGGGTAGAACTGTTATTAATAAATATCCTATATTTTTATAACAACTTGTGTGGTGTCCTTTCACTTGGTGTTCAAGGGGTATATGTGATGGTGAAACAGCTGGCTTAACACGCCCTCTAGAGTTTAGCCTGAAGACTGCTCGTGTCCATGCTACTAGGATAGCTGGTCTGAAAGGTTGACTTACAACCAATCATCAATAAGGGTTGTTTGGTATGATACAAAGTGATCACTAGAATAGTGAGCACTATATATCAGGCCAACTTCTCACATTGGTGTGCAGCGGTTGGGATTTGAACTTGCTGTTGTTTTACCTCGCACGTATCCTAAGAATATCGATTGAAAGATCACATAAGTACCCAGGCACATATAACTTAACTTAGAATACTCTGAGTTCTACTGAACCAGCTGTTGTAGTGTAACAAGGCTTAGCACACCTTGACTACAACTCTTAGCAATGGATCAGTAGGTAAACCCATAGTGTAGGTAGGTGCATCACTTACTCCACACTAGAAGCATGTCTACCCATGGAGAGTCTTCAGAGACTCCCCTTGTGGCTGTCGACCCTCCACAGGTCACTTCCAGATATGCAGGCCGTAGCTTCCAGGAGATGAGACAATTGTGTACCTCCAGGAAACTAAAACAGGGTTCTAACCCTACCACTCCTTTTCTGTTAGGTCTCTTAGAGACTTTTGATGCTAGGAAAGCTTCTCAGACAGATGGGAGCATGCCCCCCTTAGAAGGTACCCTTGGTGATCCTGACCTCCCTGAAACTGAGGAAGTAGAAGAGGAGGTGGAGGAAGAGGAAATCTCTGGGGATGAGGCAGCCAATGGTCCTGAGCTAGTCAGGCTTACTAGGGCCAACTTAGACCTACATAGGGAAGGATCTGGGGGACCCCCAGTACTGACCCTAAGCAGGCCTAACTTTGGAGTTAGAAGAGATAGATCTCATTCTAGGGACTCCAACATCTCTGTGCACTCTCATGCCTCTGCTCAGAGGAGAATGATCTCTCCCCAGAGGAGACTGACTTCCCCTCAGAGAAGAGAACATGAAGCAAGGATGAAGCATGCTAATCTGAGGATTCAGAGGGAAGAACTTGCCCTTGCCAAGGAGAAGCTTGCCTTTGCTAGAGAGCAACAGTTGAGTGGGGTAGTCCCCACTGGTGGCAGCAATATCCCTAAGGATAAAGACAGGAGTTTTGACACTAGACACCTGAGTAAAATAGTGCCCCCCTTTAAACAAGGGGATGACATCCACAAGTGGATGACTGCTTTGGAGAGGGCCTGCACTGTCCAGTGCATCCCCCAGAGTCAGTGGGCAGCTATTTTGTGGCTCTCCTTTGAAGGCAAAGGTAGAGATAAGCTCCTCACTACTAGAGCTGAGGATGCTAACAATTACCAAGTCTTGAAGAATACACTGATTGATGGGTTTGGCTTAACCACTGAACAGTACAGGTTGCTGTTCAGAGACACCCAGAAAATACAGTCTCAAGATTGGACTGACTTTGTAGATTGTGCCACTAAGGCTTTTGAAGGCTGGTTACTGGGAAGTAAAGTTACTGATTACACAGGATTGTATAATCTAATTATGAGAGAACAAATCTTAAGTAATTGTCAGAATCAGTTGTTGCATCAGCACCTTATTGACTCAGATCTGACCTCTCCCCAAGAATTGGGAAAGAAGGCAGACAGATGGGTCAGGACAAGGGTCAAGCAGCAGAACCAGAACCAGGGTGGTGGCCAGAAGAAAGCATATCCCAAGGGTAATGAGAACAAGCAAAATGACCAGAAGTCTTCAACCGGGCCCCAACAATCTAAAGAGGGTGGGACCCAAAATTCCCAGAATTCCCAAAAGAAGAAGAATGGTCAGAAGAAACCTTGGTGCCAGTACTGCAAAAGTAATACTCACTGGTTTAGTGAGTGCACCAAGAAAGGCCCAACTCCTACCTCTACTGCCCTAAGGCACCTGCACCCCCAGTACAGTTAGTAGTGGTAGTAATCCTCCCAAGGCTATAGTGGGGTTAACCCTGGGAACTGAGGCGGGCTCTGACTTAGTCAGAACACCTACTCAGGCTGTTCTTGTTTGTACTGGGGACATGAATATGACCCCTACAATAAGTCCCAGTACTCTGGGCAAGTACAGGCAGACACCTTTGATTAATGGAAAAATGGCTCAGGCCTACAGGGACACTTGTGCCAGTGTCACCATGGTGACACCTAACTTTGTGGACCCTGGCCAGGTAATACTGGGAGCAGACTACCTGGTGACCAATGCTAGCAATGCCACTACCTCCCATAGTATGGCACTTGTTAACTTCTCCTGGGGAGGGGTAAATGGCCTCAAAAGGGTTGTTGTTAGTTCAGACCTCCCTGTGGACTGTCTTTTGGGCAATGATTTGGAATCCTCCTTATGGTCAGATGTGGAGTATAGGACTCATGTGGAAATGTTAGGTTTGTCAGCACATGTCCTTGCTGTGACTAGGTCACAGGCCAAGAAATGCCCAGCTGAACTAGTGCTGGATCCTGGAACAATGGACCAGACACTAACCAAGAGAAAGAGCAGTAGGGGTAAGGTTGACCCTTCCCCCCTGCCTCAGGAACAGGATCAGCTCTCTCAGGAGACTGACCCCAAGACCCCAGAAGGAACTGTCCTAGAAGAGCTTGAGCCTGAACAGGTTGAGTTTCTTGGGACAGGGGGCCCTTCCAGGGCAGACTTGAGGCAGGCACAGTTAGACTGTTCCTCTCTTGAACCCCTTAGACAGCAGGCTGCTGCTGAGGCTGCAGGGAATGCCACAGGTGCCCATAAAGTGTACTGGGACGATGGACTCCTTTACTCTGAGGCAAGAGACCCCAAGCCTGGTGCTACCAGGAGGCTGGTCATCCCCTTGACTCTGAGAGGTTTCCTTCTCACCTTGGCCCATGAAATTCCCCTTGCAGGTCACTTAGGCCAGAATAAGACTTGGGACAGGCTTGCCCCACACTTTCACTGGTCCCATAGGTCTGGGGACACTAAGAACTTTTGTCGTTCATGTATCACCTGCCAAGCCAGTGGCAAATCAGGTGGCACAACAAAGGCCCCCCTTATACCACTACCTGTGGTGGGGGTTCCCTTTGAAAGATTGGGGATTGACATTGTTGGACCAATGGACCCCCCAACAGCATCTGGGCACAGATTTATACTGGTGGTAGTGGATCATGCCACCAGGTATCCAGAAGCTATTCCCCTTAGAACCACTACAGCTCCTGTTGTGGCAAGGGCCCTGGTTGGAGTTTTCTCCAGAGTGGGGTTCCCTAAGGAGGTGATCTCTGACAGAGGTGCAAACTTTATGTCAGGATACTTGACTGCTATGTGGAAGGAATGTGGTGTCAATTACAAATTCACCACACCCTATCACCCACAATGCAATGGGCTTGTTGAGAGATTCAACAAGACCCTCAAAGGGATGATAAAAGGGTTACCAGAAAAGCTTAGGCGAAGATGGGACATCCTTTTACCCTGCCTTCTGTTTGCTTACAGAGAGGTCCCACAGAAGGGGGTTGGTTACAGCCCTTTTGAGCTTTTGTTTGGACATCGTGTAAGAGGACCCCTATGTCTTGTGAAGGAAGGATGGGAGTTACCTCTCAAAAAGCCTAAGCTTGACATAGTGGACTATGTACTTGGTCTCCACTCCAGGATGGCAGAGTACATGGAGAAGGCATTTAAAAACCTTGAGGCCAGCCAGGAACTTCAAAAAGCTTGGCATGACCAAAAGGCTGTCCTAACTGTATACCATGCAGGACAGAAGGTGTGGGTGTTGGAGCCAGTGGCTCCAGCAGCTCTCCAAGACAAATGGTCTGGACCCCACATCATCATTGAACAGAAGGGAGAAGTCACCTACTTGGTTGACATGGGAACTCCCAGGAGCCCTCACAGAGTACTTCATGTGAATAGGCTCAAAGCATTTGTTGACAGGGAGGACATGGGCTTGCTCATGGCCACAGATGAGGGACAGGAGGAAGAGAGTGACCCTCTCCCAGCCCTGCTCACTCAGAACCCTGATGATGGGTCAGTAGATGGTGTAGTCTTTTCTGACAGCCTCTCTGAGCATCAGCAACAGGATTGTAGGCAAGTCCTGCAATCCTTCAGACAAATGTTTTCTCTGACCCCCAGTCAGACAAACTGGTGCACACATGAGGTGGACACTGGAGACAGTCTGCCTATAAAGAGTAAAATCTACAGGCAACCTGACCACGTCAGGGACTGCATAAAAACTGAAGTACAAAAGATGTTGGAATTGGGAGCCATTGAACCCTCAGAGAGCCCTTGGGCTAGTCCTGTAGTTCTAGTGCCTAAACCTCACACCCAGGATGGTAAGAGAGAGATGAGGTTTTGCGTAGACTACAGGGGTCTCAATGCTGTCACTAAGACAGATGCCCATCCAATACCCAGGGCAGATGAACTGATAGATAAGTTGGCTTCCGCAACTTTCTTAAGTACATTTGACCTAACAGCTGGTTATTGGCAAATCAGGTTAGCTGAGGATGCCAAGGCCAAGACAGCATTTTCTACCCCAGGAGGTCATTACCAATTTGTGGTGATGCCCTTTGGTTTGAAAAATGCACCTGCCACTTTTCAAAGGTTGGTGAACCAAGTTCTCACTGGGTTGGATGACTTCTGTGCAGCATATCTAGATGATATTGCTGTCTTTAGCTCCACCTGGGAGGATCACCTGATCCACCTGAGGAAAGTTTTAGAGGCCCTGCAAAAGGCAGGCCTCACTATCAAGGCTACTAAGTGCCAGATAGGGCAGAGTCAAGTTGTATACTTGGGCCACCTTGTAGGTGGAGGCCAAGTTCAACCTCTGGAGAGCAAGATACAGGCCATAAAGGACTGGGCTCCTCCAACCACCCAGACACAGGTAAGAGCTTTCTTTGGCCTGTCTGGTTATTACAGGAAATTTGTCAGAAATTATGGGACCATTGTGACACCACTTAATGACCTGACAAGTAAGAAAATGCCAAAGAAAGTTCAGTGGACAGTTAGCTGTCAGAAGGCATTCGATGACCTAAAGCAGGCCATGTGCACTGCACCTATTCTCAAGAGTCCAGACTACTCCAAGCCATTCATTGTCCAAACAGATGCTTCTGAGTTGGGTGTGGGAGCTGTTCTTTCTCATCTGAATATTGATGGTCATGACCAGCCCATTGCTTTTATAAGCAGAAGGCTGACCCCTAGAGAGAAACGTTGGTCAGCTATTGAGAGGAAGGCCTTTGCTGTGGTTTGGGCCCTGAAGAAGTTGAGGCCATACTTGTTTGGTACTCACTTCAAAGTTCAGACCGACCATAAGCCCCTCTTATGGCTAAATCAAATGAAGGGTGAAAACCCCAAACTTCTTAGGTGGTCCATTTCCATACAGGGGATGGACTTTACAGTGGAGCACCACCCAGGAACTGACCATGGTAATGCAGATGGTCTCTCCAGGTACTTCCACTTAGAGCAAGAAGACTCACCTGGTCAAGGTTAGTTTAATGTCCCTAAGTTTGGGGGGGGGGGGGTTATGTAGGGGAGTGGGGTCTGCAATCCCATGGCCACCCTAGATTTTTGCTTTTTGCTTCACTGATTTACGACTTTCCCTGGCTGTGGGCCTGCTAATCAGACCCACAGCCTAGCTGTTCTCTCTCTAAATTACAACCATGTACCTTAGGTGCATTTTACCAATTGGTACTGGGCCACCTTATCAGTCCCTGTACAGCATACCTTAGGTATCCAGGGCATAGGTGTACCCAGGGCCTACCAGGGGCTGAAGCATGTATTATGCCACCCCTGGCTGGCCACCCAAACAGACACAACTGGCTGCACGACAGCTGGGGCAAGGTGGTGTAAACACCCTTTGCTTTAAATATAGTATTCCTATATCTAACCCTAAAATGGACACATATATTCCTATCAGTCACTCCTATGGCAGGCCTTAGCAATCCTGAAGGCAGAGTGCTTGGAATTATGTGAGATGGTGCTCTGGCATGAGTTGAGCCCTTTTGCAGCTTGCGGAACCAAGTCCAAATAGCTGTTCCATGATAACGCTATAGCATATACTCTTAAGTGCATTATAATCCTCGCGGTTAAATGCTAACTTTGGTATAGCTTTATCAAAACATGTCGAGTAAGGTGTCATACGAATTGGAATACTAACCCCTCGCCAATTCTGGCGACGGGGTTAGCATTCCACCCTTCTAGAGGGACACGACATGTATGTAACTGTGAACACAGGTTAAAGTCAGACATAGCCTCAGCTCCACAAAATGGATGCTGCAACCGAGACACAAGTCTGCCCTCCTGCTGCTGGGAGTCCTTCCAGCAACGGAGGCATGGACAAAGGGTTTCCTGTCAGGGGCGGTGCCAGCACCATCCCAGACAGGATTTTGTGTATTCCAGGTAGGCAGGGCTGAAAGGAAGGTGACTGCAAGTGGCACACCGGTGCTCACTGTGCATATGCCGGCTCAAACCAGTTCCTGGGGCACACCAACCCCTGAGCTGAGGAGAGACCGGACAAAGGAGAGGGGTGTAACCACCCCCCTCGTAGTCCCACCCATAGGGCAGGAATTAGTCGCGTGCCAGCCCCCTTTTTTTAGTATAAAGATAGGAGCAGGCCCCCTTCACAAATTAGATAATTCTGAATCTTGAAACTACTTTCCACGAAAGGAACTCTTGACTCTTCTGAAGACTCTCCCTTGTGGCTAAGGAGTAGTCACCCTGCACCAGCAGGCACCACCGAAGCTCTTGCGGTTTGCTGTAAGTCCATCCTCTGGATCCAGACTGCCCAGCTTGACGAGACCCGGATTCCCCGCCATCTCTGACCTCTACCTACATCATCCAGCACAGCTGAGATTCGTGGGTGCGACGAGACCCGTGGGACCTGCCATCTTCAAGACCTGCACGATGCTTCTCCAGTACGACCCCCGAGAAACCCTCGAGTAAGTGCACTGGAGTTTGAGAAGCCCTAACCCTAAGCAGCTCCAGCACCGAAGTCCAGCCTCCCTACATCCACGAGATCTGCGTGGGGCCCTTCTGCTTCTTTGCTGCTTGCCACGTTGTCCGGTCACTTGCCCGTTGGCTAGTGACCCTCTTGACGACGTACCACGACGATTTCACTGCTGGTCTGGTTGCTCCAGACTGGCCCTTGCTCCCCTCCAACAGAGGAGCACCCTGGACCCTCCTGGTCCACTCCAGACGCCATCTTGAGTCCACCGCGTGGGCTTGCCTTTGCCAAGGCTTGTTGCTCCAATCCTGATTTCAGCAGCGCCGAATGCAGACACCCTCGTGGGACAGCTCGCCCCTCCATCCTGGTCGCCGACAACGCCTCCTGGTCCGAGAGACTGCAGAGCCAAGCGTCGCCCACTCACCTGGTCGAGGTGTCCTCATCCGGTGCCATCCTGGTGCCCATCTGATCACTGGCTAGTGATCAAGAACTGAGTCCTCTCTGCTTTCAGGTCATCTTCAACTCCGATCCAGGCTTGGATCCCATCGAACTTCATCACTGGTCGCCTGCCAGCAACTTCTTCTTTCAGGCTCCATAGACTGTAACGAGGATTCCCGACGTCTTTTGAACCCTATGCAGCCGCAGCCCCTGGCCTAGGTAACTCGAGCATTTCGGTGCTCCCACGTAGGTTCACTATCTAAGTGTCCAGATCCTTTTTCGTTTTCAGCCTAACTGGTCGGATTCGTCCGATAACACTAACTTTATGAAATCTAGCATCCATAGACTTTGTCCCGCATCCCGCGTGAGAGTGCACACTCTGCACCCGATCTCCCTAGGCCTCCTGCTCATAATCTTAAGGTTCAGTAGTGTAGTTCTAGCGATCCTGAAGCCTATGGATCTTGTTACTTACCTGCTAGTATTTCGCATTCCACTTTTGTAGTATATGGTTTTTCGTGCCCCTCGAGCATTTGTGTAAATTGTGCAACTTGAAGTATTTTCGTAAGAGTTTTGTATTGTGCTTAGCTCCCTGACTCATAAAGAGTTTAGGGTAGAACTGTTATTAATAAATATCCTATATTTTTATAACAACTTGTGTGGTGTCCTTTCACTTGGTGTTCAAGGGGTATATGTGATGGTGAAACAGCTGGCTTAACACGCCCTCTAGAGTTTAGCCTAAAGACTGCTCGTGTCCATGCTACTAGGATAGCTGGTCTAAAAGGTTGACTTACAACCAATCATCAAGAAGGGTTGTTTGGTATGATACAAAGTGATCACTAGAATAGTGAGCACTATATATCAGGCCAACTTCTCACACTGAGGATTCCTGGTGTGAGGTTGAAACGTGTAAAAAATGGGATAGGAATTTTGGGAAACTGTGTTTTGGCAGTCGGCTTGCTTTCTGCAAATACTGCGGTGTCATAGATAAACGAGACCCAGATGTTAGATTGGAGTTCATGTCCTGGTGAGCTGGGATCTGACTGAGAGCCCATTTTGGCTCTGTTACTCACAAATGCAGAATTGGAAAACGAAACACTTGGTTAGAAAAGGTTGAAATAGTTCTTGTGTGAACAAACCCTCACCCAACCTTTGCACAAATTCCAAGAAAATCAAGTATATCTGTAAATATTTCATAAAAATACATTAGGCCTGATTCACAAAGATCAACTTAGACCAAAAATTTAAGGGCCTTATTCACAAAGGTAAACTTACACTTTAGGTCTAAAATTTGACTTAAGGTCTAAACTTACACTTTTGGTCTAACTTTACTAGTAGTAAAGTTAGACTTTTTGATCTAGGTTTCGCCTAAAAGTCTAACTAAAACCAAAAGGCTAACTCTCCTAGTTGTAAAGTTAGACTTTGGGTCTAAGTTAAGACCAAACATCTAATTTTACTACTAGGAGAGTCAGACATATGGTCTAAGTTTACCTTTGTGAATCGGGCCCATTAAGTTTGGATTCAAAATAGGCCTGTGAAAGTGGCTTGGTGTTTGGGGAGCGCTTGAGTGAGGAAGATTTGTGGCTGCGATGGGGAGTTGCCTGCTAATTTTTCTCTGTCTTCTCCCGCAGGGCCAACATTGAAACTGAAGCGACATGTCGTATTGAAGATGTACAAAGAAGACATTGAGAACTTCTACAAAGACTGAAGCAAAGGGCTCTTATTGGGCTAGAAATAGATTGACCTTGCGTAAACCTACTCCATAAAGCAGGACAGCACAGAGACAACTTGGAACCTTACTTTCTTTTCCTAAAACACTTACCTTTTGTGAAGATCCTACTTCCAGGTCTTCTGCTCAGCCGTCCAGGGGGGTGCTTTGGTTACTCCACTATTAGAACTTTCATAGATTCCCATGCTTGTATCATTCCCCGTCTTCGGAATGGGAGTCCCAGGTATACATAAAATATATCACTAAATAGAACCTAGGCTTAGGCCCATTGCTGTTTTGCAACCTTTCCACCTCTTTTTGTTAAAGTGACCCAAAAAAATTAACATCCAATCAGATTAGCCTCACCCCTTAGAACCCTACTGAGAGAAGCTCAGAACGTCAGATTTTCTACTGAACGTTGTGCAAGGGCGTCTCGACTGAGCTCTGCTCAGTTTTTTTCCTAGAACTTAGTTTCTACAACTTTTTCAACCATTTGTTTTTCAACAATTTCTCCAGGATGTCAGATAAAGAGAAGAAGGCCCTCTTTAAAGCATGTGTTACTGTAGTGAAGTCAGGGCCTTGTTTGCGCACATTGCTATGTTAGCATAGGCTCTTTAGAAGTGTAAACACCATTTTACCTTTTTGCTGCTTTTGCACACAACACTGCATACAACTGTTGTTGTAAGTTAGGCTGTGTGAATTTCTTCACATGAGAATGGCTTGTTTTCAACATCCCTAGACTTACATCGTGATCTTAGTCTGCACAGTGAGTGCTAAAGCCTCCAAGGTTATCATAACAATGTTAGCTGTTGTTCTGGCTGATCGACTCACGTTATAGACACAATATGCGCGCAGCTGCAGCTAACTGAATTTCTGGCTCCTTTAATATTGCACTGTAGGCATGATTTTAGGCACTTGGAGAACATCGGTTTTCAGAGAGAGAGAGAGCTTTTGCAGATCTTGATGTGATTCACCTCTGCTGATCTTGGAGGTATGGGGTCCCCTATTCAAGCCTTAGAGACCTATATTTTATAAAACATAATTCCTAGCTAGGGAGGGTGGCATACAAGGCACTATAGGACCTGTTTCCACTATCATTATAATATGATTTCTCCTTTTGTGTTTTTTGGAATTGTAACAATGCTGATCGGATTATTTTTAATCATATGCCTGCTAATGTTAGCAAAAATACTGCATCTTAGAGCACGTCGTTAAAATAAACATTTTAAACTTTTCTGTGTCTCTATTTACTCCTGTTGTGGACTGGTATGAGAATAACAAACGAAAGAGTGTTCTTGATTCCCACCATTCCTGAGTATAATCTAAGTCTCATGTTCTGGGTTGTCTCATCATTGGTACCTTTGCTGTAGGACGAAGAGCTAATGAGACACTGTTGCTAGTCGGTTAGGAGTTCTAGGTACTGAGGTGAGTTTTTTGGTCCACCACAATTCACTGAGGTTGTGGGTCTTTGTGCACATTTCTGTGTGTGAGCAGAATCCTTGCAACATGGCACACCTAACGATGTGCTCTTATTTTGTGACTCTCGAGTAGTGCGTATATCAGTCAACGACCCCCTCATTATTGTCTCCGGTTCACAGTGGTGACAGATTAACCTACCTGTAGGTAGATAGGTTTTTCAAGCTTGATAATTTAAAACGGTTTTTATTGAATTACTACCCAGTTGTACTACATTACATTTGCATTGTTCTTGTTCTTCTCTGTGTCCTTATGGCTGATGTTGACATACCACAGCATAGTAGGGTGGCAGTCCGCAATCACTTGCAGATGTATGGCATCATCGTAGATGGGTGGTGATGGACGGAGCATCTGAACCAATCAAACATTCACACCCAGTCAAAAGATCTTGGTTTAATCAATCACCGTTCTTTAGCCCACTCTGCCACCCCAGTTCAGACATGGCCATATGCAAATCAGTCTGACCCTGTGCCTCATGGGAACAGTCCAGGCCGAATTGCCAAGCCATGCCTTCCCTGGACCGGAAACAAGCTTCCGAGGACCGGTTTCTGGAATTACAGCCGTCTTCAGCCCGGCTTACTTGAATCCAGTGGCAAAGTGAGCAAGGGACTCACGTCTGAGCATACCCGGCCACACTTATGGCGGCCAAAGCGGTACAAAAGGGGGTGGTGATGGACGGAGCATCTGAACCAATCAAACACTCACACCCAGTCAAAAGATCTGGGTTTAATCCATCACCGTTCTTTAGCCCACTCTGCCAACCCAGTTCAGACATGGCCATATGCAAATCAGTCTGACCCTGTGCCTCATGGGAACAGTCCAGCCCGAACTGCCAAGCCATGCCTTCCCTGGACCGGAAACAAGCTTCCGAGGACCGGTTTCTGGCATTACAGCCGTCTTCAGCCCGGCTTGCTTGAATCCAGTGGCAAAGTGAGCAAGGGACTCACGTCTGAGCATACCCTGCCACACTTATGGCGGCCAAATCGGTACAAAAGGGGGTGGTGATGGACAGAGCATCTGAACCAATCAAACACTCACACCCAGTCAAAAGATCTGGGTTTAATCCATCACCGTTCTTTAGCCCACTCATGTGCCTCATGGGAACAGTCCAGCCCGAACTGCCAAGCCATACCTTCCCTGGACCGGAAACAAGCTTCCGAGGACCGGTTTCTGGAATTACAGCCGTCTTCAGCCCGGCTTGCTTGAATCCAGTGGCAAAGTGAGCAAGGGACTCACGTCTGAGCATACCCTGCCACACTTATGGCGGCCAAAGCGGTACAAAAGGGGGTGGTGATGGATGGAACATCTGAACCAATCAAACACTCACACCCAGTCAAAAGATCTGGGTTTAATCCATCACCGTTCTTTAGCCCACTCTGCCACCCCAGTTCAGACATGGCCATATGCAAATCAATCTGACCCTGTGCCTCATGGGAACAGTCCAGCCCGAACTGCCAAGCCGTGCCTTCCCTGGACCGGAAACAAGATTCCGAGGACCGGTTTCTGGCATTACAGCCATCTTCAGCCCGGCTTGCTTGAATCCAGTGGCAAAGTGAGCAAGGGACTCACATCTGAGCATACCCTGCCACACTTATGGCGGCCAAAGTGGGTCAAAAGGGGGTGGTGGTGGACGGAGCATCTGAACCAATCAAACACTCACACCTAGTCAAAAGATCTGGGTTTAATCCATCACCCTTCTTTAGCCCACTCTGCCACCCCAGTTCAGACATGGCCATATGCAAATCAGTCTGACCCTGTGCCTCATGAGAACAGTCCAGCACGAACTGCCAAGCCATGCCTTCCCTGGACCGGAAACAAGCTTCCGAGGACCGGTTTCTGGCAATACAGTTGTCTTCAGCCCGGCTTGCTTAAATCCAGTGGCAAAGTGAGCAAGGGACTCACGTCTGAGCATACCCTGCCACACTTATGGCGGCCAAAGCGGTACAAAAGGGGGTGGTGATGGGCGGAGCATCTGAACCAATCAAACACTAACACCCAGTGAAAAGATCTGGGTTTAATTCATCACCGTTCTTTAGCCCACTCTGCCACCCCAGTTCAGACATGGCCATATGCAAATCAGTCTGACTCTGTGCCTCATGGGAACAGTCCAGCCCGAACTGCCAAGCCATGCCTTCCTTGGACCGGAAACAAGCTTCTGAGGACCGGTTTCTGGCATTACAGCCGTCTTCAGCCCAGCTTGCTTGAATCCAGTGGCAAAGTGAGCAAGGGACTCACATCTGAGAATACCCTGCCACACTTATGGCAGCCAAAGCGGTACAAAAGGGGGTGGTGATGGACGGAGCATCTCAACCAATCAAACACTCACACCCAGTCAAAAGATCTGGGTTTAATCTATCACCGTTCTTTAGCCCACTCTGCCACCCCAGTTCTGACATGGCATATGCAAATCAGTCTGACCCTGTGCCTCATGGGAACAGTCCAGCCCGAACTGCCAAGCCATGCCTTCCCTGGACCAGAAGCAAGCTTCCGAGGACCGATTTCTGGCATTACAGCCGTCTTCAACCCGGCTTGCTTGAATCCAGTGGCAAAGTGAGCAAGGGACTCACGTCTGAGCATACCCAGCCACACTTATGGCGGCCAAAGCGGTACAAATTGGGGTGGTGATGGACGGAGCATCTGAACCAATCAAACACTCACACCCAGTCAAAAGATCTGGGTTTAATCCATCACCGTTTTTTAGCCCACTCTGCCAACCCAGTTCAGACATGGCCATATGCAAATCAGTCTGACCCTGTGCCTCATGGGAACAGTCCAGCCTGAACTGCCAAGCCATGCCTTCCCTGGACCGGAAACAAGCTTCCGAGGACCGGTTTCTGGCATTACAGCCGTCTTCAGCCCGGCTTGCTTGAATCCAGTGGCAAAGTGAGCAAGGGACTCACATCTGAGCATACCCTGCCACACTTATGGCGGCCAAAACAGTACAAAAGGGGGTGGTGATGGACGGAGCATCTGAACCAATCAAACACTCACATCCAGTCAAAAGATCTGGGTTTAATCCATCACCGTTCTTTAGCCCACTCTGCCACCCCAGTTCAGACATGGCCATATGCAAATCAGTCTGACCCTGTGCCTCATGGGAACAGTCCAGCCCGAACTGCCAAGCCATGCCTTCCCTGTACCGGAAACAAGCTTCCGAGTACCAGTTTCTGGCATTACAGCCGTCTTCAGCCCGGCTTGCTTGAATCCAGTGGCAAAGTGAGCAAGGGACTCACGTCTGAGCATACCCTGCCACACTTATGGCGGCTATAGCGGTACAAAAGGGGGTGGTGATGGACGGAGCATCTGAACCAATCAAACACTCACACCCAGTCAAAAGATCTGGGTTTAATCCATCACCGTTCTTTAGCCCACTCTGCCACCCCAGTTCAGACATGGCCATATGCAAATCAGTCTCACCCTGTGCCTCATGGGAACAGTCCAGCCCGAACTGCCAAGCCATGCCTTCCCTGGACCGGAAACAAGCTTCTGAGGACCGGTTTCTGGCATTACAGCCGTCTTCAGCCCAGCTTGCTTGAATCCAGTGGCAAAGTGAGCAAGGGACTCACATCTGAGAATACCCTGCCACACTTATGGCAGCCAAAGCGGTACAAAAGGGGGTGGTGATGGACGGAGCATCTCAACCAATCAAACACTCACACCCAGTCAAAAGATCTGGGTTTAATCTATCACCGTTCTTTAGCCCACTCTGCCACCCCAGTTCTGACATGGCATATGCAAATCAGTCTGACCCTGTGCCTCATGGGAACAGTCCAGCCCGAACTGCCAAGCCATGCCTTCCCTGGACCGGAAACAAGCTTCCGAGGACCGGTTTCTGCCATTACAGCCGTCTTCAGCCCGGCTTGCTTGAATCCAGTGGCAAAGTGAGCAAGGGACTCACGTCTGAGCATACCCTGCCACGCTTATGGCGGCCAAAGCGGTTCAAAAGGGGGTGGGGATGGACGGAGCATCTGAACCAATCAAACACTCACACCCAGTCAAAAGATCTGGGTTTAATCCATCACCGTTCTTTAGCCCACTCTGCCACCCCAGGTCAGACATGGCCATATGCAAATCAGTCTGACCCTGTGCCTCATGGGAACAGTCCAGCCTGAACTGCCAAGCCAAGTGGATGGCATGGCGGTCGTTTTCGTGGTGAGTACTGAAGCAGCATACCTGTTGTAGCTTTTTTACTCATGGGTCACCTTTCCTGCTGTTGATGCAGGTACAGGTTTGTTTCACATTTATACTCCCACAGCCGTGCCTCTAGCTTACACCACATGTAGGACTTTGGAGATCCCTATTACTTCTTGGTAGCAGCACATTTGGTTTGATGGCGTCCTTCCCCAATCGGTAACAGCGGTACGGTTACGCCCTTTGTGGCCACGTGGCCAGTTTCAATCAATCAATCAAAGCATTTGTAAAGCGCACTACTTACCCGTGAGGTCTCAAGGTGCTAAGGGTTGGGGGGATGCTGCTACTGTTTGAAAAGCCAGGTTTTGAGGAGTCTTCTGAAGGTCAGTAGGTCTTGGGTCTGCCGTAGGCGAATGGGGAGGGTGTTCCATGTATTGGCGGCGAGGTGGGAGAATGATCTTCCACCGGTGGTCACTCTTCAGAAGCGGTGGACAGTGGCAAGGAAGTGGTCAGCGGAGCGGAGCTAGCGGATGAGGGTATAGAAGCTGAGTTAGCTGTTGAGGTACGCTGGTACGGTGTTGTGGAGTGCTTTGTGTGCGTGGGTGAGGAGCTTGAAGGTTATCCTTTAGTTGACGGGGAACCAGTGCAGGTCTCTCATGTGGGGTGTGATGTGACTTCGGCAATGGATGTCGAGGATCAGGCGTGCGTAGGCGTTCTGGATGCGTTGGAGCCATTTCAGGAGTTTGGCCGAGGCTCTTGCTTAGAGGGCGTTTCCATAGTCCAGTCTGCTGCTGACGAGGGCCTGGGTGACCCTCCTTCTTGTTTCGGTGGCGATTCACATGTAGATCCTGCGGAGCATGCGGAGAATTGTACCTGGGGCGATGGGTTTCACGTACCTGACTTTTAATGAAGGTGACACAGTCCATATCACTTACAAGTCACACTTGTACACTTCAGCTGAACTGCGGTTTTCCACTGTGGAAAAAGTTTTGACAGCAGTGCAGATGGCGATTCTGAAAGAACATGCATTGTTGCAGGGAAAACGTATGTTGGTTGTGACACCGTATCATGCCTTGGAGGCAGTAATGAAGGCCAGTGTACCAAATTCCAAAGCTTTGCAACCCCGGTGAATACAACGGGCCACATCTTTGACATCTCTGGATGTCATGTTCATTTTCCATTCCTCTTTGCAGACTCAGGAGTACTTGCAGTATGAATTTGTTCATCCGGCTCCTCTGACTATGCGCCCGCTGGAGGATTTCCATTGTATCATTTACAATGACGGATCGGCGCAATCCGCGACAGAGTCCAAACATGCGTATTAGTGGTTGGTGCTATGGTGAATGGAGAGTTCAAGTCCGATGTTGTGCATACACAAATATTAGGAGACTGTACTGCCCAATTGGCAGGGCCATGTGTTCTGGTGTTTGCACTGAAGTATGCTGACCCTAGTGTGACTACTCTAATTGTAAGTGACTCTTACTACTGTCTTCAGTCTTACAATGAAAATGTATTCTTTTGGACTCAAAAGGAATATCGTGATTCCAAAGGTAGCACAATCAAACACAAAATGCACTGGGTTCAAGTGGCTGAGCTTAAAGAACGACTGCCACTCATGTTTGTAATTCATACTCTTGGTCATCAGCGCGTCGAAGTTCACGCTTTTGGTAATAGTCTTGCTGGCAAGGCAGCAAAGACCGCAGTAGCGACATATGTAGTAGCAGCACTTACACGTCTGAAAAGTAAGATTGAGGATGACATCTTGGCAGCTATTGCTGCAACAGAGAAGGGAAGCAATTACCCTAGAGGTTTCCCTTCCAAATACTCTTATCATTTAAGTCCTGATAAAGTTCCCTATGTGACAATTAACGACATTGGTGACAGATTGATTCTCAATCGGACCGCAGGTCATCTCTGATAACAGCCGCTCACAAGGGTATGGACTCTGCTCATGCCGGCGTCTCTGCGACTGTATCTCTTTTACAACAGCATTACTGGTGGTGCGGATAATACAAACAAACGCATGATTAAGTCCTTCATTGTGGTACAAAAGGGGGTGGTGATGGACGGAGCATCTGAACCAATCAAACACTCACACCCAGTCAAAAGATCTGGGTTTGATCCATCACCGTTCTTTAGCCCACTCTGCCACCCCAGTGACATTTACCAGCAGATTAAACCTTCAGCCGCTGCACGCCCGCCCGAGACACAGTTGTACATATCTAATAAACCACTTGGATGTGTTTATTTAGATCACTGCGGTCCATTCTCCTCTATACTGCGTATAAGTACATCTTAGTTGCAGTAGATTTGTGCACATGCTTTGTTTGGGTGTTGCCACAAAGGAGTGCTGATGCTCGAGCTGTCGTAAGGGATTTCCGTGTCATTGTGGAAATTTTTGCCTGTGGCACCTTTCATTTGGACCAGGGTCCAGCGTTCGCCTCTAAGGCGTACAAGGATGCCATGCGTTCATTGGGGGTCCAAGTCAAATTTTCGTCTCCATACAGACCTGAGGGTATTAGTGTTGTGGAGCCGATGAACCATGACTTAAAGCAATCCATGACAGCTAGAGATTTAGGTACAGGCCAGAACTGGCTGGCCCATCTCTATAGCGTTCAACGTGCACTTAATAATCTCCTTAGAAGGTCTCTGAGTGGGCGGACCCCATACGAAATGTTCATCTACGTCAAAGGGTCTGCAGACGCCGCCTGGTCTAGACCCGCAACGTCCGGAACAAACATTTTGTTTGTTCCGGACGTAGAGGGTCTAGACCAGGAGTCGTCTGCAGACCTTTTGACGTAGATGAACATTGTGCTGTTTTAAAGACTCTACAAAAGACCCGTGACAGTCTTGCAAAGGAACACTTGCCCTCCACAACTGATGTTGTGCTTCTGATTCCGGTAGTTGGCTGGCTACCCCAAGTCGATGAAGTGGTCCGAGAGCAGGTCGAGAACAAGAAGGAGTTTGACCCTTCATACCATTCTCCAGTTCCTGTGCTTGGCGTGCAGGGTACACAAACAGTCATTTTACCTCCACTTCCTGGTCGCAAGGAAAACAGGTACATCTCCATTGACAATGTCAAATTACACAGAGTGGCCGATTCTTCTTAGTATGACACCTGCGGTCTCTTTTCCAGCAATGCTGACAAATGTTGTTTTGGCTCCACCAACTACCACCAGGAATTCAGTTACAAATACTTTATTGAATCCACAGACTGGTGAACTCCTTGATGTGTGGCAAGTCAGTCACGTTTTTCATTTGACACTGACTCTACCACATCAAAGTCCCCATCAAAAGTTTCGATTGTGGCTGTTTGGTTTAAAAAACATTTTTGATACCCCCCCCCCCCCGGACTTATTTTCTAAATTGATTGCATGTACTTTAGGTACACTCCAGATTGGTTACTGGGTTACCCTTGTAAGTCCCTAGTATATGGTACCTTATGTACCAAGGGCATAGGTACCCCAGCGGCCTACCAGGGGCTGAAGCATGTATTATGCCAACCCTGGGAAGCCTTCCAAAATGGCACCACAGGTCTGCTACTGCAGCCTGGGTAAGGTGGTGCATGCACCCCTTACTAAGATATAGGTTGCCTACATCTACCTTTAATGACAGACACATATGCTGCTATACACCATTCTGATGGCAGGCCTTAACAATTCTGACGGCAGATTGCTTGTTTTTGTGTGAGAGGGTGCCCATGCATGAGCAGGACCCCTATGCAGCTTTTGGAATCTATTCTCTGAGGCTGTTCTGTGATACAGCCGTACATTATACTCTTAAGTGCATTATAACCTTGCGACAAATGCTAACTTTGGAATGGCTGCATCAAAACATGTTGTGTTTGGTGTCAAACACTTTGGAATCCTACCTACCCACCAGTCCTGGTGGCGGGCGTAGAATTCCACCCTTCTAGAAGAAGAAGACATGTACACACTTACCTGACCGGCAATAGTTTAAACGAGCCCCGGCATCACAACATGGATGCTGCAGCCAGAGACACGGGCCTGACCTGCTCCTGCTAGACGAAACTCCAGCAGGGGAGGCCTGGACAATAGGTTGCCTGTCACAGGGAGGTGTAACAGCCTCCCGAGACAGGCTTTAGAGCAGTGGTTCCCAAACTTATTCAACCTGTGGCTCCCTTGACCTAATTGGCAGTTGACCGTGGCTCCCCATCATGTCACTTTTTTTTTTACCGGTGGGAGAATGTAACCCAGACATTGGAAATACTTCCAGTTTTCGCCCTGAGGTTAATTGAGAAACAGCGCCAGGATGCTCCTTCCGGAGCGACAGTTCGCGCTTTAGAAATACCCCATACAAAATACAAAATACAGATGAAGCTGATAAAGGTATCTCAACAATCAGTAAAAATGATAATTGTGCCGCGGTAATTAACCCAAAAATAAAATAGAAATAACCACGCCAGAGCTCTCAGAATAAGCTCCAAAATCTTTATCCCAACTTCAAGGGGAACATTTTGGAATCGGATAAAAGTGGAGAAATTGTAAGCGCGTCAAGTGGTTTCATAACACTGCATTTTCTCTAGGTGAAATACAACTTCAGCTTTAAGAAATAGCTTCAGAGCAGTGGAAGTACCAGTTCCAGATAAATAAGTGGTGCATGTCTTATCTCACATTTCAACAGCCAGGCCAACAATCTCCATATATTATTTTTTCCTGTAAATGAGTGCTAATGTCCTTCCCTGACGCTGCCAGCTTGATCCCTGGAATGCCAGGTACAGAGGGGCCGTCCAATACGAGCCAAATCATTTGGAAAATGCAACTTTCCCCCGATATGGATTGGGGGACGTCAGAGGCAGAACAAGTCTTCCCTTCGGGAAAAGAATGAGGTTACACGAGCCAGCTGGGAGGAGGTGCAGTTGCTTAGAAAGGGAATGTGTGTTTATTTCTGGCAATTCCGACCATAACATTACTTCATCGGCAAACGCCTGAAATATACGGAAGGAAGAAGGGGGAACTTCTTTCACTGAGGCCAAGAAGGAAAAGGGTTATTATTATTATACTAACCACATCAATGCTGATGGTATTCCCCTCCTGTGCTGAGATTTGTTGATTCCCATGTTTCATGACGAGCTGGGCTCGTCATGAGCGTGCGAGGAGGCTACCTCATGACGAGCCCAGCTCGTCATGAGCGTGGAAGGGGCTAATAATGATGACATGCTTCGTGCCTGACCTTGGCTGAGGGTCAGACTGGGGCCGGGAAACTAATCCAGGCTGCAATGTAGCCTATTCCCAAAGCTGCAGCGAGTTTGCCCACTTTAAACTCTATCTCCTAATTTCTGGCGTGGACACGAACAAAGTGCAGGAACAGCAGCCAGCATATTTAAATGGGCTTGGCCAGTCACGATTTTGTCATGTCCAGTCCTCCTTTTTTGCAGTAAGCAAGGAGTTTTTTAGTCAGTGTGAAACCAACCTGTGTAAAATGTGAAGGATCCTCAGAAGCGCTGCGCAGCAGGACACGGGTGCCAATAACACTTGACAGTCTGCTGTGCATAAGTGAAAGATACGTGAAAGCACATCGGAAGCACGTATGGCGGCCGTACGCTCCGGGGCCAAACCATGATTTTAGATTACACAGGAGCCATTTGAAACTCTCCCATGTGTTGCGCCGCAGCTGGGTGTCATTTAAATAGGTTTCACTGTCTTGCTGCCTTCAAGCTGACTGCTGACAGGTAGGGGCAGGGCGTCAAAAGACGCATCACTTGTTAATTGCGCACATTATCACAATTACAATACGATTAGAAGCTTCCTCAGCGCAGGCAATTTTTCCCACATCGTGCCACGGCGCCCCTGGCGAACCCTAATGATGCACTGGGGTGCCGCGGCGCACATTTTGGGAACCACAGCTTTAGTGTATTGGGGCTGGGTGGGTGCATTTAGTGAATGCTTTTCAGACAGTGCTGGGGGCACACTTGGTGTCCTAGTGCGTACACCAGTTCAAACTGATTGCAGGGGCACTCAGCCCCTGCTCTGCCATGAAACTGGACAAGGGGAAGGGGTGTAACCCCACCCTCCCCAGGCCCTACCATAGGTAGGACACTATAGTAAGTCCAACCCCTAAACTTAATATAGGAACCCAGTCCTTAGGACTTTAGATTATACATGGACGAAACTCTGCAACATATATCCTGGAACTTTGACATTCTATTTCAACTAGAAGATGGAATAATCTCCCTTGGGGTCAAGGAGTGACTCCCCTGTTCAAACAGGCACCAAAGAAGCATATTGCTAGTCTGCATTTCCAAGGCCCCTGCCAGATCCCAAAGGATTTGCGACACAGGACCCAGACTTCCAGACTTATCCAAGGCCGACACGTGATCACAGCAAAGCTGAGACCCACAGCCCTCACAAGTGACGTGGACAAATAACCCCTGAACACCGTGCACATTTGCAAGTGCATCAACTTACCAAGCTATCCTGAAGTTGTGCATTGGGCTACTTATAGTCCAAACTCCGAGCACCATCTGCACCTAAGATTGTGGGCCTACACTCTAAGAATGTTCCGTGAGCCTGCTTCAAGCATTTCTGCTTGTGGCCCCTTTGCGATCCCTGGTCTGTTGACTGGTGGGTCCCCACAAAGAACACTCTACTGTTTCCTGGGCTTCCCTGGTTGCTCCAGAGGTGCCCTGACTCCCCTACAAAGGGTGAGTCCCTCAGATCTTGCTGGTCTGCTCTGAAGCTAATCTTTGCTTTCTGCATGGGTTGCTGTTGCCAAGGCTTGTTGGGTCCAATCCGGATACAGACACCGCAGCACGTGACATCCATCATGAGGCAGCTCAAATTCAGCTCCTGGTTGTCGTCGACACCTCCTGGTCCTCGTGGCTGAAGAAACAAGCTTCACCTTCTGCACCTGAAATCACCCAACATCGGTGGGCATCTGCTCATTGCCTTCCTGTTCACGGGCTGGTGACCCAGACTCTGTCCCCTCTGCTTTCAGGTTCTTCAGATCTCCTATCCACCCTTGGATCCTTCCGGATACTTTCCACTTGGACGCCTGCAGTACTTTTCCGCAGCTCACCATAGAAAACGATGACGAAACCCGTCACGAAAAGGCACCTATGCACCCGGCTTCCCTGGGTGAGGTAACTCGAGTACTGCTCCCCCCCATGGGTGTTGTCTCTCGATTTATCTAGTTCTCAAGGGGTTTGCTCCAAGTCCACTCCTAAGTGTCCCTAATCTTTAAAATTCTAATCACAACTTTCTCCATAGAAGTCAATGGTGATTCGTGGCTGTGTTAAGACACTGCACGTGTCCCCATGGTTCTCCTGCGTCACTACCTTGGGTGGTATGTGGTTGTCCCAGCGGTTCTACAGGCCCTATGCCTTGTCTCTATATCTATCATTGTTCTTACACCACTTACTTAGTATATGGTTTGTGACGCCCCTAGGGCTCATCATATACTGTGCTAATTTACTGTGTGCTAAATAGGTTTACTGTATGTACTTTTGTCTCTTGCCTCATAAAAAGACTAGAGGGATGTGTTTAGATTAAATACATATATTTTATATATATGCCTGGTATGGTTCTCCTTTTATTTGGTCATTTACAAGATTATAGACTGGTAAAAAATGCTGCTTTACATTCCTTCAAGACATAGCCTGCTCTTCACAGCTACCACTAGAATAGCTTTCTATATAGGTTGTCTTTAAACCTACCATCATTAAGGGTCATTTGGACTGGTGCAAGGTGCCCACTAGAATAGTGGACAGCATATGCCAGGCCAACTTCTCACTTTGGTGTGCAGCGTGTGGGATTCTAGCTTACCATTGTTTTACCAGATAATCTCAAGTGTTTGATCATTTGAAAACCACTAAAGGTATCAGGGGGCCCTTCCAGGGCAGATCTGAGTCAGGAGCAGCTGAGCTGCCCTTCTCTTGAACCCCTCAGACAGCAAGCTGCTGCTGAGGCTGCTGGGAATGCTAGTAAGCACCCATAAGATTTATTGGGATGATGGACTCCTGTACTCAGAGAGTTGAGACCCCAAGCCAGGAGCAGCCAGGAGATTGGTTATACCTTTGAAGTTCAGGGGCTTCATATTGACACTTGCTCATGTTATTACTTTAGCAGGACACCTTGGCCAGAACAAGACTTGGGACAGGATTGTCCCTCACTTTCACTACAGCACCTGTTGTTGCAAGAGCCCTCTTGGGAATGTTCACAAGAGTTGGTTTCCCTAGGAAGTAGTATCTGACAGAGGGGCATACTTTATGTCCAGTTACTTGACTGCAATGTGGAAGGAGTATGGAGTGAATTACAGGGTCACCACACCCTATCACCCACAATGCAATGGTTTAGTTGGAAGGTTCAACAAAACCTTAAAGGGTATGATCAAGGGTCTCCCAGAAATTCTCAGGTGGAGCTGGTACATCCTACTACCCTGCCTTTTGTTTGCATACAGGGAGGTTCCTCAGAAGGGGGTTGGCTACAGCCCTTTTGTACTTCTGTTTGGGCATCCTGTAAGAGGCCCATTGTGCCTGGTGAAGGAGGGAAGGGGGTTACCTCTCAAACCCCCTAAACAGGACATTGTGGACTAAGTACTTGGTCTAAGCTCCAAGATGACTGATAACACAAAAAAGGCAACTAAAAACCTTAAGGCTAGCCAGGAATTACAGAAAGCCTGGCTTGACCAAAAGACTGTACTGACTGTTTACCAGCCAGGGCAGAAAGTGTGGGTGTTGGAGCCTGTGGCCCCAGCAGATCTCCAAGACAAGTGGAATGGACCCCAAACTATTGTTGAACAGAAGGGAGAGGTTACCTATTTGGTCGATCTTGGAACTCCAAGGAGCCCCCATAGGGTGCTTCATGTCAACAGACTGAAACGATATATTGACAGGGTAGACATGGGCTTGCTCATGGCTACTGATGAAGAGAATGACCCTCTCCTAGACCAGGTCTCACAGAACCCTGATGATGGATCAGTAGATGGAGTAGCCTTGGCAGGCAGCCTCACTGATCAGCAGCAAACTGAGTGCAGACAAGTTCTCAATCGTTGTTGTAATACTTTATTCGATAACAGGGTATCATAAAAGTAAATACAAATTCATCACAAAAGGTAAAATTAGATAAAAACAAATTACAGGATGTAAAAGCGAGAAAGCAAGTTTAAAAACCAATTAAAATACACGTGAATGGTGAAAACAAGTCACGTCTGGTTTGTTTAAAAGAGATGCTAATTAATAAAGTGCTGTTTAATATAATGACACAGTTAAACCACTTAATGTCCTACCCCTTCTCAATCAGTTCAGACATGTTTTCTCTGACTCCATTCAGTCCACCTGGTGCACTCATAAAGTGGACAATGGGGACAGTTTGCCTTGTAAAAATAAGATTTACAAGCAACCCGATCATGTCAGGGACTGTGTCAGGACAGAAGTCCAGAAAATGTGGGATTTGGGAGTGATTGAACGCTTAGACAGCCCTTGGGCTATTCCAGTAGTCTTGGTACCAAAACCTCACAACCAGGGTGTTAATAGAGAGATGAGATTTTGTGTTGACTACAGGGGTCTCAATGCAGTCACTAGAACTGATGCCCATCCAATTCCAAGAGCAGATGACCTCATAGATATGTTGGCCTCAGCCAAATTTCTGAGCACATTTGATCTTACAGATGGCTACGGGCAGATCAGATTGGCTGATGATGCAAAGCCAAAGACAGCATTCTCAACCCCTAGTGGACATTATCATTTTGTGGTAATGCCCTTTGGTCTGAAGAATGCACTTGCCACTTTTCAAAGGTTGGTGAATGAAGTCCTAACAGGCCTGGAAGACTGTAGTGCAGCATATCTAGATGATATTGCAGTTTTTAGCTACACTTGGGAGGATCACCTGGTCCACCTGAGAAATGTTTTGGAGGCCATGCAAAAGGCAGGCCTAACTATCAAGGCCACTAAGTGCCAGATAGGGCAGAGACAGGTTCTGTACTTGGGCCACCTTGTAGGTGGAGGCCAGGTTCAACCATTGCAGAGCAAAATTCAGACCATCATGGACTGGGTTGCTCCCACTACCCAGACTCAGGTTAAAGATTTCTTGGGCCTGACTGAGTACTACAGAAGATTTGTCAAGGGATATGGATCCATTGTGACATACCTGAATTACTTAACTGCTAAAAGAATGCCTAAGAAAGTTCAGTGGACAGTCAGCTGTCAAAAGGCATTCAATGCCATGAAGCAGGCCATGTGCACTGCACCAATTCTGCAAAGTTCTAACTACTCCAGAGAATTCATTGTCCAAACAGATGCATCTGAGATGGGGGATGGGGCTGTGCTTTCACAATTGAATGATGAAGGTCAGGACCAGCCAGTAGATTTTATGAGCAGAAGGCTGACCCCTAGAGAGAAACGTTGGTCAGCTACTGAGAGGGAGGCCTTTGCAGTGGTTTAGGCTCTGAAAAAGCTGAGGCCATACTTGTTTGGCACTCACTTCACTGTTCAAATTGACCATAAGCCCCTCTTATGGCTAAAGCAGATGAAGGGAGAAAAACCCCAAACTTTTGAGGTGGTCCATTTCCCTACAGGGGATAGACTATACAGTGGAACATAGACCTAGGAGTAACCATGCCAATTCAGATGGACTCTCCAGATACCTTCACTTAGAAAATGAAGACTCAATTGATCTAGGGTAGTTTAATGTCCCTGTGTTTGGGGTGCGGCAGGGGGGTTGTGTAGGAGAGTAAGATCTGCTTACTATGGTTACCCCTACTTTTTGCTGATGTTTTACTGTTTTTAGACTTTAGTCTGGCTGGGGCCCTGCTATTCAGGACCCCAGCCTGGCTGCTTCCTCTCTAAATTGTTTGCATGGACTTTAGGTACACTCCAGATTGGTTACTGGGTTACCCTTGTGAGTCCCTAGTATATGGTACCTTAGGTACCAAGGGCATAGGTACCCCAGAGCCCTACCAGGGGCTGAAGCACGTATTATGCCACCCCTGGGAAGCCTTCCAAAATGGCACCACAGGTCTGCCACTGCAGCCTGGGTAAGGTGGTGCATGCACCTCTTACTAAGTTATAAGTTACCTATATCTACCTTTAATGACAGACACATATAATCCTATAAGTCACTCCTATGGCAGGCCTTAACAATCCTGAAGGTAGAGTGCTAGGTTCTGTGTGAGAGGGTGCCCATGCATGATCACCCGCTGCAGCTTTCAGAATCTATTCTCTGAGGCTGTTCTGTGATCCAGCCATACCATATACACTTAAGTGCGTTATAAACTCGCAGTAAATGCTAACTTTTGAATGGCTGCATCAAACCATGTTGTGTTTGATGTCAAACACTTTGGAATCCTACCCTCCCTCCCCCCGCCAGTCCTGGTGGCCGGGGTAGAATTCCACCCTTCTAGAGGGAGAAGACATGTACACAGTTTAAAAGAGCCCCAGCATCACAAAATGGATGCTGCAGCCACAGAGATGGATCTGACCTCCTGCTGCAGCCGGACAAACTCTGGCAGGGGAGGCCTGGACAATAGGTTTTCTGTCACAGGGAGGTGTAATCACCTCCCCAGACAGACTTTAGTGTATTGGTACTGGGTGGGTGCATTCACTGAATGCTTTTCAGACAGTACTGGGGGCACACTTCGTGTCCCTGTGCATACCCCAATTCAAACTGGTTGCGGGGGCACTCAGCCCCTGCTCTGGCGTGTAACTCGACAAAGGGGAATGAGTGTAACCCCCCCTGCCCAGGTCCTCCCATAGGTGGGACCCTAGAGTAAGTCCGACCCCTAAACTTAGTATAAGTATGGGAACCCAGGTCTTAGGACTTTAGATTATACCTGGATGAAACGCTGCAACATATATCCTGGAACTTCAACATTCTTTTTCGACTAGAAGATGGAACAATCTCCCTTGGGGTCAAGGAGTGACTACCCTGTTAAAACAGGCACCAAAGAAGCACCTTGCCAGTCTGCATTTCCAAGGCTCCCACCGGATCCCGAAGGATTTGCGACACAGGATTTAGACTTCAAGACTTCTCCGAGGCTGACACGAGATCACAGCAAAGCTGAGACCCACAGCCCTCACTAGTGACGTGGAACCAGAACCCCTGGACACCGTGCACATTTGCAAGTGTATTGACGTCCTGTGATTTACGGAAGTTGTGCATTAAGCTACTTGTAGTCCAAGCCCCGAGCACCATCTGCATCAAAGATTTGGGCCTACACTCCACAAGTGTACCGTGAGACTACTTCTAGCATTTATGCTTGAGGTCTGTAATGACAGAGATATTTGCACTCACTGGCGTGATTCTGACCGTTGCCCACCACCATCTCAGTTTATTTTTGCTGTTATTTGCATATGTGTGATGCTTCTTTTGTTTCCGACTTTACCTCACCTATTGGCAGGGCTTGCCTACTTGCTTTGGCATGATCTTATGCCTTCTTTCTATGGTCTTTGCTCTTTTTCGGGCCTAGAGGCCTATGCTCGAGAGAGGCCATGTTCTTTTCTGACACAATCTTTCTGAACCGCTTGTAGGTGAAAGACTATCTTTTAGTTTCAATGTGTTATTCACTAGCTATGAACCAGAGAGGACCGGTTCTTATCAAAGGAATGTGCTCACTTCGCACCGAGGTCATAACAAAGGCTTAGCTACCCTGAGGAGGGCCTTGGTACCAGGTGGCACAAGAATTCAGTGGGAACCATAGGCGGAGTTTGCTAGAAGCTTCGATGAGAAGCTGTGTTCTATATTAGTGAAGGGAGAGACATATTGGTCTGAGAGATGGAGAAAGAGAGAAGGAGTTATGGTGATCTGGTGAAGCAGCGCGGTGCAGACGTGTACTTGCGACTGTGGAGCAGAGAGTCCTGACCGGACCAGAGGGAAAGGAAGGAACAAACTTTTCTTCAGATGCAAAGATGCCCAGAATTATGGTGAAGTGTTCCAAGTTAGCCTATTGTATCTAACTATATGTTTACTTTTCAGCTCTTATATGTATGAATGTTTTGGTGATCTTGATAATGTTTAGTTATTTCTTTTCTTGTCATTCTATCATTATGTAATAAAGAGACCCCAATGTGCATTAGTATCATGTGCCTGTTGTCTCTGAGAGGGAGTGTGGGTTATTCTTAGCCAGGTGCTGACGTACAGAAGGATGGTAAGTTTCCCTTCTTACAGGTAACTGATGACGAAGAATCATTCTACTTCTAATTAGGGATGATTACAAGTGCAATCTTTATCTTTTACTTCTTGTGAGGGAAGGTCGGGCCCCTTTTACAGGAATGTCCAATTTCTAGGTGTTGCTCTCTCGCAGGATTGCGTTGTCGTGCTGAGTGCGCTTTGTTCACCGGAACGTGTTGTTCGTCAGAAGACGTTGTTTCTTGTTGCAGGATTGCATTGTCGTGCTGAGTGCGCGTTGTCATCGGAAGACGTTGTTTCTTGCCGTGCAGTGGCGAGTTGTCGTGCTGAGTGCGCGTTGTCGTCGGAAGATGCTGTGTATTGCCGCAGAGTTGCATTGTCGTGCCGGAGTGCGCGTTGTTTGTATTGTTGTATATATCCCCCAAGACTATGGCTCCAGATCTTTAGTACTTCTAGTTGTATATGTGTATAGTCATTTGCGTTATTCCTTTCTCAGGTTGGTATTTTATGTGTCTATGTGTCTATGTGTGGTGTTTTTATGAGTCCTTGGAAGGGCTGTGGTAAATAATGACTTGGTGATTGGCAGGAGCTCCAAATTGTGCCAGAATCCAATTCATTCCATCTTGGTATCTAGACTCACAGGATTCAAACAGAGGAGTTGCGGAGGAAAATTCTTTATATCTTGGCGTTGTGACTTTTATAGTCTTGAAGTTGGGTAAATTGTTGCAAAGAAAAGATACATTAACACAGGCTGAATTTCAATTACCTTTGGCGATTCCCGGGTGGCAATCGACTCCGTATGGAGCGCTGGCTCATGAATGGGTTAATTCTACTGGTTTAAGTGAAAACTGGAATTCGTGTTTACTAGAGGCTGAACCGGCCCAGGTGGTGTCATGTTTACAGAAAGTGCCGGAACGAAAGGTGAAGATCTTCCTATATTAGGACGAAGGGGATGGATTTTGCTAAATGCTTGCAGACTAGTGCATGAAAAATGTGTGAAACTACAGAGTGAATGTAAAGAATTTGAAGAACAGTTTGTGGAGGTTAAAAACGCTAACACGCTGTTGAGATGTCAAAATAAATTATTGGCAGATGAGTTGGAAACTTATCAGATGGTTGCAGAAAGAGCTGCAGTGCGTATTGCTAAGTACAAGTACAGAAACAGACGAGGCAGAGTCAACAGAAGAAAAGTACACTTAGTTATTGCGAAGGCAGGGCTTGACTGGGATCCTGAAAAGTGGGATGGAAATATGCGGGACTCGTCAGAGTTTTTCAGGTTCAGGTGAGGAGCAGGATGACAAAGCGGAGTCTGTTCAAACTAGCAATGAGAATAGATCAAAGGAGCGCAAAGAAGTGCGTGCGCAACCGATACATCGGAGAAGATTGCAGGGTGGTCCTAATAACCCCCAAGGGGTAGCTCTAGACAGCTTAGAGGACTTTACACAACAAGAGATCAATGACATTTTAGACAGGTTTCGGCAGAAGCCTGGTGAGGGTTTGCTAACATAGATGGTTCAAATTGTCGACTTGGGCGCGGCAGGAATAATGTTAGATCATGGAGATGCAGTGAAATTGTGTACGTTAAGTACCGACCCGACTATACAGGAACATTTTAGAAGTTACGCAAATAATGCCCAAATTAGTTTGTTGCAATTAGCTGTGGCCGTCTGTAATCATAAATACCCGACTGAATCAGACTGGCCTGTAAATGAGAAACCCTGGTACACATTAAGAGATGCATCACAGAGACCAAAAGAAGAAGTGATGAAAACATCTATTTTTCTAGACAAGGCAGACAGATTAATGGAAGGATTGCTTAATACGCCTGTAAGAAACAACATGACATTCGTACTGCTCCTTCTGCTTATAAGCAGGTGATGATGACATTGTTAATAAATCAGACAGGGAATACACTAGCTGATGTGATTGAAGCTGTCCGTGAATTAGGCGAGCTAGGAGAATGGATAAAGGTCCAAAGACCTTCCAGACCTGAGTTTCGCACAGACAATAACAGACTAACCAGACGAGACATGTTTTTTGCCCTAATTAAAGACCGGGTAAGTAGGGAGGAGATCGATGGTGAACCTACTGCAAAATTATGGTACATGTTTCAAAAACAAGGATTGGACAGGAAGGAAGGGAGCAGAAAGGTTAACAAACATAATCATGAGCGCACACATTCCGGTGACGAAAGTTACCGGAGGGAGAGAAGAGATGGGTCATCATATTGGAGGAGTAGGAACGAGAGAGAAGAATCCCCTAGATTCAAAACACACTATGAGAGAGAAAGTGAAAGGGAAGAGTATGTCGACCGTAGGAGCAGGGATGACAGAGGTAGATCTCCGGAATGGAGAACGAGAAACAGACGAGATAAATCTCCTGATCGGAGATCACAGTCTGTTAGAAATGACAGAAATCCATTTTATGGGGAGAGAACGTATGAGCAAGATGTTCTACCTAAACGATATGAGAATCTTTATCCTGATTTGTCTTGGGCAACAGACAAGGGCAAAAATGATTAGGAAATAGGTCAAGCTCCAGTACAGAATTGTGTTCGGAGAGATTACAGACCATATGTAGATATAGTCATTTTTTGGAGACATCATAATGTACAGCGGGCCCGAGCGTTAGTAGATACAGGAGCGGAGGCCACTTTGATATATGGAAATCCCAAGAAATTTAAAGGTCAGTATTTTACTATCACAGGATTAGGTGGTAAAGAGACCCCAACAGTGCAAACGAACCTTCAACAAAAAATAGGAGGATATCAAAAAGAGAATATAGTGTGCTAGTGGTGCCCCTTTCGTAATACATGATTGGAATTGACATTTTAAAAGGAATGACATTACATTTAGATGACGGATGCTATCAATTTGGAATAAAGAATTATATTTCAACTAAATCTGTGAGAGTACGACGTTTGAAAATTCCCCCTATAAAAATACCTCAAGTAACTAAAGTAATCTCGATGAAACAGTACAGAATCTCAGGTGGGCACGATGAGATTAGTGCTACTATTCAAGATTTAATGGACGCAGGAGTTGTAATTCCGATTACTTCTGCTTTGAATAATCCCGTGTGGATCGTGCGCAAGAGTGATAATTCTTGACGCATGACGGTTGACTATCGCGAACTGAACAAGCATACACCTTCTTTGACCGTTGCTGTACCAGATACTGTTACTTTGATAGAGAGGATCCAGAAACATTCTGGAACATGGTACACGACTATTGATATTGCTAATGCGTTCTTTTCCATTCCTATTGCTCCCGAATGTCAGGAACAATTCAGTTTTACATGGAATGGTCGACATATGACGTTTAGAAGTCTGCCACAGGGCTACTTGCATAGTCCGCCAATCTGTCACCGGCTGGTGGCAGAGCACTTGGATGAAGTGCCATTAAGTTCAGGAGTACAGATTTGTCATTACATCTATGACATATTGATTCAAGGTGAAACGCAAGAACAGGTTCAAATTCAATTAGATCAGATTGTAACTCATTTGCAAATCAGCGTATGGGAGATTAATCCTGATAAATTGCAAGGTCCAGAACAAAGTGTAAACTTTCTCGGTATTCAATGGCATGAAGGAAATCGACAAGCGATTCCACAAGTGAGACAGAAAATTAAAGAATTTGCAGTTCCCCGGAATAGAAAAGAGGCTCAGAGATTCATTGGTTTGTTTGGATTTTGGAGACAACACATTCCCCATTTGAGTCAGAGACTAGCTCCTTTGTACAGAGTCACACGTAAAAAGAATGCGTATGAGTGGGGTGAACAACAGCAAAATGCGTTCGAATTGGCAAAAGAGGCGATTCAACATGCTTTGGATTTGTGGCTGGTGCGCGATGGTGATGTTGATTTAAATGTGTCCGTACAAGGTCCGTATGCAAATTGGAGTTTGTGGCAAAAACAAAGCAGAGCAAAAGTGCCTTTAGGATTTTGGACTAAAAGATGCCTGATGCTGGTGAGCGTTATACCCCTTTTGAGAAACAGTTACTTGCATGTTATTGGTCTCTAGTGGATAGTGAGCAGTTGACGTTAGGACATGATGTCATCTTGAGACCTGAAATTCCTATCATGCAATGGGTCTTAAGTTCCCCTTAATCTCACAGAATTGGTCATGCACAAGAAGCCAGTGTAATAAAACTAGAAATGGTATATACAGGACAGGGCTTGTGTGGGTCCAAAGGGTACTGAGATGTTGCATGAGCGTGTGGCGCAGGCGTCATTGGAAGAAGTAGAGAGAAATTGTCCGTACCTATAGTGCAGGAATCCCCTGTTCAGTGGGGTAAGCCGTTCAGTGATCTGTCTGCGGAGGATAGAGTGCATGTATGGTTTACGGATGGTTCAGCGAGGTACATGGAGCGAAGAGGCATTGGAAAGCAGTCTCATATAACCCTACTACGCAAAAATTGTTGAGTACTACTGGTGAAGGAAAGAGTAGCCAATTTGCAGAAATATATGCTGTCTATCAGGCTTTGAAACAAGAATTGCCAGGGACCTGCCACATCTATACTGATTCGTGGTCAACTGCTAATGGCTTGGCAACTTGCCTTTCTACGTGGCATAAAAATTATTGGAGAATTGACTCGAAAGAATTATGGGGAAAAGAATTGTGGAAAGAGATTTGGGATTTACTACCTCAGAGTACTGTCACAGTCTTTCATGTTGATGCTCATACTTCTATTGATTCCATTGACAAATTATTTAATTATGTTGTAGATGAAAAATCTAAAATTTCTGAGGCTGAGGTGGATATGCAAGACTCTGACATGGCAGGATTGGCGAGGTGGGTGCACCAAAAAGCGGGTCACTTTGGAGAAAGAATTACTGGCACGTGGGCTACAGATAGAGGAATATATCTACCCCTAGATTTGATAAAAATGATTATTTTGCAGTGTCCTGTATGTCAGCATTCTCGGCAACGAGAAGTACCCCAGATAGTTAAAGGTCAATTACACCAATGTACGTCCCCTGCACAGATTTGGCAAATTGATTACATAGGTCCCTTACCAATGAGTAAAAATTGCCAGTATGCATGTACTGTTGTGGATACCTTTTCAGGTTATTTGATTGCTTCCCTGTTGTAAATTACATACTCTATGATACAGTAGCTTTCAATGTTTCTGCAATCAGTATACCTCTATGGTTATGTTACATATTCTAGAATTGTAGTTAAGTTCTGGACTCCAGGTTCTGCATGAATCAGTTGGTTGACTGGTCAGCAGGCGCTGGGTCCTTTCTGCTGTACTGCGCAATAAACCTTAATTCTACACCTTATACTGCCTGGTGCTACTTACTACATTTTGGCGACTTGAGCCTGCTGCCCTCCAACATCCGTATATCTATTCAGGAGCGGATTTCAGAAATACTCAACTACGGCAGTTGGATCCAGCCAAACCGAACCCAGTGATGTCTTAAATTCTCGCCAGAAGAGAGATGTGACATCGGAAACCAATCGGAGATCGTCGGGAAGCTTCCTTTATTCGTGACATTTAAATACATTTTCAAGAGCTTCAACTTACAAATGTAAGTACCGCTGTCTCCTAGCAACGCGTCACCGTGTACAAGCCTCCGGACTGATGACATCGCAGCTAAAACGTGAGTCTCAAGCCTCGTTTTCATCATCGGCCATTTTGTTTCTCTTTAGTTTCTAAAGGAGATACCTCATAAAGAAGTCACTCGTCACTTGCCCTCCAAGCCTCGCTTTAGCGCTAACCAAGCCTCGTTGTGGTACGGCGGCCATTTTAAGACTGACAACGATTAAATTTACCGTTTTGAAAGGCGTTTCAATAGCATTCATCACAGTGCTCACCAAAACGAAGGAAACAGCGACACCAAAAAGCGTTTCAATAACATTCATCACAGCGCTCACCAAAACGAGGTAAACAGTGACAGTCAGGTAATTTTTATCAAAATTATAATTAATTTGTTTTGAAATCACACCACCTCAATGGCCACAGCACAAAACATCAACATAACACTTCCCCCTCCTTTTCTAAATGAACCAGGGAATCCTCCAATACAATGGGAGGATTGGTATGTGATATTTGATAACTACCTAGAGGCAATAGAAGGACAAGAATTCTCATCCAAAAGAAAAAAAGCTATTTTATTAAGTACTCTTGGAAAGGAAGGACAGAGAATTTTTAGGTTTTTACCAATTGCGCTACAGGCTAATGGAGAGGCAATACCAGATCTTTTCAAAGAGGCTATTTCACGTTTAGAAGTTAAATTTTCAAAAGAAGAAAATTTAGTGATGCATCTGTATAAATTTTATACCCAAAAACAGAGGTCAGAAGAAAATATTGATGATTTTGTCACTCGTTTAAGAGAATTATCAATAAAGTGCAAGTTTGGAAATATGGCTGAAGAGTTAATACGAGATCAACTTATAGTCCAATGTAGCAGCCGAAAAATCCAGGAGAGACTGTGGGCTGCCAAAAATCCTACCCTTAAAGTAGCTATCGAACTGGCACAAGTAATAGAAGAATCAGAGAAATGCATCAGAGTGATTGAAAACGCAAAAAAGAGGCAATCAGAAGAAATTTCGGTAGTTTCAGACAGAGAGGTGGAGCATGACACTCAATATTACTCTGATGATGCAGTTGCTGTTGTCAAGAATAGATTTAGAACGTTTCCAAAGAAGGCTACAACTTCCAACAGATTTTGCAGTAGGTGTGGCAGTAATTCACATTCATCAGAAGCACGATTCTGTTTTGCAGCCAACAAAGAATGCCTCAAATGTGGAAAACTTGGACATTTTTCAAAAATGTGCAAAACAAAGAATAAACAGAAAATTGCTGTAGTAGAAGATAATCCCATTGACAGATCTCCTATCAGTGAGAAATTATTGGTGATCTGTGAATCTGACATAATTGCCAACTTGGGTGATCGAAGGTTGAACAGGCCTAAAGCTATCTTTACTATAGATGGTCGTGAAGTACAATTGATGGTTGATACTGGCTCACGACATACAATCATTCCTCAGTGCACATTCAATGAACTTTGGTCGAATATGCCCTTACGCAAAAGTGATATTTCTCCTAAAGGTTTTCAAGGGGAGGTTATAGACATTCTGGGATATTTTGAATCTGATATTATTTTCAAGAATAGGTCTATAATTGGAAAAATATATGTGTCCATTGATGGTCCACCAATCTTAGGATGGTTTCATCAATACGACTTGTATATAATCATAAACCCAAGGGCTCCTGACCAAGTTATGGTACTAGAGGATGATTCTATAGACGACATTGTGAATGAGTTTAACTCAGTATTCAGAAGTGAACTAGGTGAACTTAGAGGTTATGCACACTTGATAAAATTAAAGGAAGGGTGTATACCTGTTCAACACAAACTTCGAAGAATCCCTTTAGCCATTAGGGGTGAAGTGAAGCAATTGATTGAAGAAATGCTCCAGAGTGGGGTCATAGAACCTGTTGAGGGGTCAGAGTGGATTTCTCCAGTAGTAATCTCAAAGAAACCTGATAACAAATTGCGTTTCTGTGTTGACCTCAGGTCAGTGAACAAATGCGTTGTTGCCGATACTTTCCCCCTTCCGAACATAAATGAACTGGTATCCACACTTGAGGGGGCGAAGTTCTTCTCAAAACTTGACCTAAAAAGCGCTTATCATCAGGTTAAGTTACACGAATCCTGTAAGCATATTACATCGTTTATTACCACGGAAGGGATCTTCCAATTCACACGCTTACCGTTTGGACTAATATCAGCAGCAAGTGTATTCCAACGTATGGTTCATGAATTGTTCAGGGGTTTGAAAAAGGTTGTCTACTTCCAGGACGATATCCTAGTATTTGGCAGTACTGTTCCTGAACACAATATAATTCTCAGACAGGTATTGCATAGAATTAATGATGCTGGCCTAACTTTGCGTAAGGAGAAATGTTCTTTCCTTGTACGACAAATAGAATATCTTGGCCACGAAATTTCAGAGGAAGGAATCAAGCCAAAGAAAGACCTTCTATCAGCAATAAAGTTAGCTCCTCCCCCAAGTGACAAGGACCAGTTGAGATCCTTCATGGGTCTTATAGAATATTATTCCAAGTTTGTAAGCAATTTTTCAGAGAAAACTATTGCTTTGAGAATTCTACTGAAAAAAGGGGCAAAATTCTTGTGGGGTCCTGAACAAATTTCAGCCTTTAGTTTAGTCAAGAAAGAAATCTGTGAAGCTGGCGTCCTTGCTCCTTTCGACACTACACTTCCTTCAATACTTATGGTGGATGCCAGTGCGTATGGTTTGGGAGCAGTTTTGATCCAAAAGCATGGCCATAAAGAGCGTCCAATTGCATTTGCTTCCAAAACTTTATCTGTCGCTGAAAGAAATTATAGTGTCATCGAGAAGGAAGCTTTGACTGCAGTTTGGGGTACATACTATTTCCGCACTTACCTTTGGGGAATAAACTTTGTTATTAAAACTGACCACAAACCATTGATTAGGATTCTTGCACCTGGAGGCGCAGTCAGAGGCTCTCCTAGGTTGGCAAGATTGGCGGCAAAACTACAAGACTTTCATTTTCAGGTTGAACACATTCAAGGGTGGAGAAATCTCCAAGCTGATTGTTTTTCAAGGTTACCTCAGCAATCTATGGAATCTGATATTACTTTAGATTTGTTGGATGAAATTATTGCCTGGGTACAGGATCTTGCATCCTTTGGTGTTGGTTCTTTTTCACACCAAGAGTGGATGGATGCAATGAGAACCGATGAGGTTCTTAAGGATGTAATGAGACTTCTTAAAGAGGGTACTAGAAGAGAAAATTGCCTACAAGTTCCGGTTCGTCCTTTTGTCAAAATTTTAGACGAATTATCTACTTGTGGAGATGACATACTACTTAGAAATGACAAATTTATTCCTCCTAACAGTCTTCGTCGAAAGCTTTTTGACATTGCTCATGAAGGACATCTGGGGCAAACACTGACTCAGCAAAGACTCAGAAAAGATTTCTGGTGGCCTGCAATGGATGCACAAATTGCTCTGTGGGTTGAGCAGTGTAACATGTGTAAGGAAGGAGAGAAACGTCTAAAGGTGGCTGTAAATAGTACCATGGGGCGTATTAATTGTCCAGACATACCGTGGCATACCATATGCCTAGATTTTATTGGTCCTATGTCCGAATTAAGCATCAATCAGCGCTTTGCCATTGTTTGTGTTGATGTATTCTCAAAATGGATTATAGTCAAATTTGTCAAAGACATTACTACTGACACCACTATTCTGTTTTTGAAAGCCTTGTTTCTTTCTGAGGGTTATCCCAGTGTCATTGTCACTGACAATGGGACTCAGTTAGTCTCACAGAAAATGCAGCAATTTCTGTCACATTCAGGAGTGTCTCACCATAGAACTTCCCTTTACAACCCCCAAGGGAATGGCCTATGTGAAAGGGTCAATAGGTTGGTCAAAGGGACAATACAATTAGCTGTCTCTAGTGGGGGTTGTGTGTCTGATCTTGTTGAGGAAATGGTATGTGCTCATCGTGCAACCATCCATGGGAATTCTACAAAGTCTCCTTTTGAAATTTTGCGTGGAAGGTCTCCTGGCTCGAAGCTTGTTCCTTCTTGGGTCAAGCAAATACTTAACAGTACTGATACTTCTGATTCGAAACCAGTTTTGCCTTCCTCCTCTGTGGGTCGTGGGATTTTGGAAGGAGATTTAGTTAAAGTCAAACCAGGGAGATGCTCCAAAGGGCTAAGCAAATTTAGGGGACCTTTTTTAGTCAAGAAGGTATTTCCTAATTATGTGCTTCTCAACAATGGTGAGAAATGGAATTTGAGGAGGGTTGCCATTTATCAAAGAAATGGGATAACTAATGTACAGCCTGTTTCAAATGTTTCAAAATTTACTCCTTGCAATTCTCTTTCTTCTGTTTTCTCAAGTGAAGAAGGTGGTAGTGGTTACATGTTCATGTCTCAAGAATGTTCCCCTTCTTCTCAAGGAGGTTCTTTTTGTTCATCCTCTAGCAGACGGTGTAATGGAGCTGGTGATGCTTTGGATTCTACTCTCTCATGCTCTACTCCTGACTCTATCCCCAATTCTCACACTCTTCTTCCCCCTTCTTTCTCTGCTCCTAGAGTCCAAAGGTATCGCAAACCTCCCTCATATTTAAGTGATTATTTATGTTAGCTTGTTTAAGCTTGCATGTTTCAATTTTATTGTTTGTTTGCAAAGATAGGAGATGTGTTGTAAATTACATACTCTATGATACAGTAGCTTTCAATGTGTCTGCAATCAGTATACCTCTATGGTTATGTTACATATTCTAGAATTGTAGTTAAGTTCTGGACTCCAGGTTCTGCATGAATCAGTTGGTTGACTGGTCAGCAGGCGCTGGGTCCTTTCTGCTGTACTGCGCAATAAACCTTAATTCTACACCTTATACTGCCTGGTGCTACTTACTACATTCCCCTTATAAATGTGCTACACAAATGAATACTCTCAAAACTCTTGATTTACTTACATTGTACTATGGTACTCCATTCGCATTTTAAAGGAAGGTTAGTACAGAATATTGTGCCCAACATAACTTGGAATGTGTATTTCATAATCCCTATTACCCCCAGGCTGCAGGTTTTATTGAGAGAATGAATGGCCTTTTAAAAGATCAATTACGTAAATTGTCTGACGGTTCACTGAAAAATTGGAGAGATCATTTGCCTAATGCCCTATTTCTTTTAAATAATCGTCCTTATTTGAATTCTGACACACCTTTGATGCGAATGTTGTCTCCCTCGATTAATGTTCAGCCTCACACTGCGGAAGCTACAATAATGTATTGGGAAATCACGCCCGGAGCCTTAGCTCCACACAGAGCAACTCCTGGAGCCGCTGGTTTAGACCTGCATTCTTTGAAAGAATTTGTTTTAAAACAGAGAGACATTGTTCTTATTGGAACTGGAATTGGTGTTCTAATACCAGCAGGAAACTTTGGTCTGATTGCCCCACGATCTGGTTTAGCACTAAAAGGCATTCAAGTGCTTGGGGGCATCATAGACAGTGATTTTCAGGGAGAAATCAAAGTCATCCTCCTAAACAGTGGTGACTCGGACTTAACAATCAGACTGGCAGATCGAATTGCCCAATTGGTCATTATGCCAGTCTACAGTAGTGTGGTGAAGAAAGGGACTGCCCCAACCTTGTTAACTGTGCGTGTGCGTGTAGAGAAAGGTTTTGGCTCGACTGATAAAAATCCAAGAGCCACAGTATGGGTTCAGTCACCTATTCAACTCCCTAAGCAGGTTTAAATTATTGCAACGGGCAACGACAAGTCCCTGCTAATAAATGTTATCTTCGTGAATGAATAATGTTTTTGACTTTTTTTTCCCTAGGGCATTGTGTGGACTACTACTGCAGGATGTGTCGTCACTGGACTCCTTTCGGCATGGTGTGTTTGGGGCCGAGAAGAGCTGAGGAGATTCTGGAGTGACTTGAACATCTGAGGACGGAGGTCCATTTCATCGTTGGATCCAAAACTTAATTTATGGATGGAACTGGCACATCGGATAACAAATACGTTCCATTTCTGTATGGCAAATCTGCGCTCCGTTTCTGACCTGCTATTGACGTGTTTTGTGTCAGTTCCTACCCCAACTGCTTCTTTGTTGCAATTCTTCAATGCCTCGGAGACCGACCCTGAATTCCTTAAAAGTGACTTTTCTGTTTACGATTATTGTGTTTCGTGCACAGTCTTGATGGAACTGGACTCCCCGCTGACTTTCACTATTGCTACGTATAATATCACGGAGGGTGATATTTGCTACCATTTCACATGCAACCCTCAGTTGATTGGCAAATGTCTGCAGGTTAAAATGGAGAATGCCTCCATACTCTCTCAACATGTGAAGACTCTATGTGTTACTCGTACACCTAACATGTGCTTCTCAGTCCATAATTCTATGACATGTAAACGTGAGTGAGTGAGTGAGTGAGGGAGGATTTGTAGAGCGCAACTTAGCCCATAGGCATCAAGGCGCATAAGATGGTACGGCTGTAAGAGATAAGAAGAGGTGCATCAGCTACAAGTAGGCTTCAGAGAAGAGGCATGTTTTTAATGCTTTGCGGAACAGCGAATGGGATGTTTGATCCTTTAGCTTAGCTGGAAGCATGTTCCACAGTCTCGGGGTGAGGGAGAAGAAGGCCCTCCCTCCCCATCTGGCCTTAGCGACTCGGGGAACAGAGAGAATATTCTTACTGGCCGAGCGGAGGACCATACCGGGGGCATAGAGGGACACAAGGGACCTAATATCTTCGGCTCCAAACCCATGCAAAGCACAGTGAGTGAGGCACAGGACTTTAAAATTAATTCTGGCCTGCATTGGAAGCCAATGCAGATCTCTCCTGATTGAGGAACCAGAGGAGCGCCTGGGGGCATCAACCACAAACCTGGCTGCCGCATTCTGCACTATTTGAAGGCGTTGGACCAGCCTTTTGTTTATGCCTAAATATAGTGCAATGCAATAGTCCAACCTTGAGGAAATAAAAGCCACCGTGACCTGTTTTCGGGCTTCAAACGAAAGGTAATGTGTAATCTTTCTCATGATTCTTAGGGCACCACAGCAGGTTGAGACCGTCCTGCTGATTGCTTGTCAAAAGAGAGCGTGGTGTCCAGAATAACACCCAGGTTGCGGGCAGATTGGGAGGGCAAGGGGCAGGCTCCAAGAGCAGGGGGCCACCAGTCCATAGACCAGATCTCCTGTTTGGCTCCGAAGACAAGAACTTCGGTTTTGTCCCCGTTTCATTTCAGGAAGTTCTTGATCATCCAGCCTGCAACTGCTTCAACTCAATTTCTGAAATTAAGGGCCGTGATATTCACTGATTGGGAAAGGGAGACCATAATCTGGGTGTCGTCGGCATATGATAGTACTTCCAGCCCGAACGATCTTACAAGTCTGGCGAGTGGGGCCACATAGATGTTAAAGAGTGTGGGGCTAAGGGATAAGCCCTGAGGAACCCCACACTGTACAGGCTTGACAGGGGAGAGGAAATCACCCAGCTTGACCCTCTGTTTTCGCTGATCAAGAAAAGATGTCAAGAGGCTTAGCGCTGGTCAATTCACTCCCATCTCACTGATTCGGGCAGCCAGAATGGAGGGGGACAGGGTGTCAAATGCGGCTGTAAGGTCGAGCAGGACCAGAAGAGTAGTCTGGCCACTGTCGACCTTAGCACGGATGTTATTGACAACCACTGTAAGGGCGGATTCAGTGCAATGTGCCCTCCGGAAGCCATGCTGAGAGGGGTCCAGCAGGCTAGATTTATCCAGGAAGGCACTCAGATGATGATTAAGATGGGCCTCAAGCATCTTAGAGGGGGCAGGAAGCAGGGAAATGGGGCAAAAATTCTTCAGGATCCCAGGATCTAGGGAGGCCATCTTAAGGAGGGGCTTGACTATCGCCATTTTCCACGATGTGGGAAAAACACCTTCGGAGATTGCTAAGTTCATCACCTCCAGAAGAGGATGCAACACTACCTCCCTACACTCTTTGAGAATTCTCAGAGGGCAAGGGTCTAAAGGGGATCCGGATTTAAGCTTATCCAAAAGCCGACTCAGTAGTTCTAGTGTCAGGGGGGACATTTAGAGAGGGTGCTGCAGAATTCAAGGGCCTGTCTTTCCTGTGGAGCTGACACGGGGAGGGGTGAGCTCTCTGAGTCTAGGTTGAGGGCTTCAAGGGCTGTGTAAATGTCCATTATCTTAGTGTGAAAAAAATGGAGATCTGATCACACAGTTCTTGGGTAGGCACTGTGGAGTCTGGTGACTGAAGGAGAGACAGGGAATCTACAATTTTAAACAGTTCCCTTGTTGATTTAAGAGAAGCAGTCAGCTTTCCAAAGTACGCTTTCTTTTCTGTCAGCACCGCGGTTTTGTACCCCTTGAGCAGGCATTTGTGTTTTCTTTCTCCCTTGGGTCGAGGTGCAACCTCCAGAGTCTCTCTTGTATCCTACAGCCCTCCTTATTAGTCTGAGGGAATCAGAGTACCAGGGAGCCGAAGGACGTTTCCTGGCAGAATAGTGATGCTTAAGCGGGGCAAGGATATCCACGGCGCTTGCAATGGTATTAGAGAGGTCAAGGGCAGCCGTGTCGGTTTCCCTCATAGAGAGGTGCCTAAGGCTAGACATCCAGGGTGCCAGTGTCTCATTATTCAAATCCCTGAAATTCCTTTTCAGTACCCACTTGCTGGAATCTAGTATGGGCGCAGCAAGGTGAGGAGATGTAAATTCAAAAGGAACGGTCATATGGTCTGACCAGGACAAAGGGGGGGGGCCTATTTCTAGCCTGGAATCGTTGGTGAAGACCCCGTCCAGGGTGTGTCCAGCTGAATGAGTGGGGTTTCTAACCCCTTGTACCAATCCACAGTAGGCCACGGAATCTAACAGGAGAGCGGTATCACAGGAATTCAAATTTTCCAGATGGAAGTTAAAGTCTCAGAGAATGGTCATGTTGGGTCTATCAACATAGGGTTCCAAAACTTTCAGTAGTTCATGGCACAAAGTAGACCTAGGACCAGGGGTCCTGTAGACCAAAATGCCGGTGAAAGACACAGTATGGGAAGGGTTAAGCACAAAGTACATCGCCTGAAAACAGTTCAGAGGGGAGGGGCTCGGTCCGGCATCTTATAGAGGTTTTATACAGTATGCCCAACCCTACCCCATGCGACCCACTCTGTCTATTCTTGACAGGGCATATCCCTCGGGGATAGCATTTAACAGCTCAGGCCCGGAAAAGTCGGAGCCCCAAGTTTCAGTGATGAAAACCCATGAGGGATTTCTATCAGAGATAAAATCTCTGAACGCAATGTTGTTCTTGAATAAAGAGCGTGCATTAATGAGAAACCCAGTTTCCTTACCCGGTAGGAAAGGATCTTGCTTCTTGGGCAAGGACAGTTTATGTGAGAGGTCAGAGGTGGCAGAATTCTCATTACAGCGGCACTTAAAAGCTTTGAGTAAGTTCTCGGGCGAGGACGTATGATGACAAGACTGCCAGGGGGGTTTAGGAGCTTGTAGTGCGCATAAGGAGTGGAGAGGACATACTGAGACATGACAATGTATATCATCAGCCTCCCTGGCCCCTGGCGCTTCCTCAGCGCTGACGGGCGCAGACGGGCTGGTACGGCACGTCCGCTGTTCGTGTCCGCTGTGTGGAGGCATGCCCGTCTCCTTAAGTACTGGCGACTAGACCGCTAAGGGTGATGCCTCCCACCAAAGATGGCCACTGCCAAGTTCGACCACCCGGGTCCGTGGGTCTCAGCACCTGACCCGGCAGAGCACCACCCGAAAGCGGGGAACAGAAGTTAAAACTGCCAAGCTTTCAACAAAGTGCAAGGTGAGTTTTAGAGTGAGGTTTAAAAGCGCCGAATTAAAAACAGTGGCACAGCTGAGAAGTCACACACACTGTTGTAATTCTATCTAGGACTCTAATTCGATATTCCTGATTTATGCCCGTATGTGGTTATAATAAATAATATCCTTATAAAGGCATATGAATCATATCCATATTTAGTCGTAGCCCATGCAGTCCAAATTAAGCAAGGCTACTTCCTCAGGCTCCTAGAGAGTACAACGAGTTCTTTAAACAAAACAAACCTCCAGCAACCTGGGAAATCCCCATGCTTCTGTTTTGATTTGTCCTAGAACTCCTGTGAACACTGAAAGAACGGCCAGTTCTTAGTGACATCTTTATTGACGTCTTATGTCCAACCTTACGTCAAACCCGGCACCTTTCAGGTATAAATATACCAACGTTGCCTTAAGCAAACACACAGTGGTTTGGAGCAGAGCAGCTATCTACTTGCCCGAGAGCCCAGCTGATGAGAGAGCCCACCGACGCCGCCCCTCCCTTTTGACGCACTGAGAGAGACGCTGTCTTTTTCTCCAGCCGAGAAAATCCAGCTCCAGTGTTTTCAGCCGCCCTTGCGGGTTGCTGGGATATCGAGTTCTGAGAGAGAGATACCAGACCTCCTGCTTTCTATTACCCAGGTACGGAGCTGACTAAACCCTTGAGAGAATTCTTGATTCAGATTCTTGGCAAAATCAACTTAACTTAAACTGCTACTTACTTACTCCTTCCCAAGTATTAGGGGTAGGCGTATTTAGAAGCACCAGTTGAGTTAGTTAGTCAATGTATATATGTATGTATATATTTCATCTATTTTAAAGTATTATATGGCTAAGAAACCATATGAATGCTTTTACAGTATTATTTTATAATACTCCTTTTACTGTACGCACTTTACTTTACTAGAAGTATTGCAATTGTGACAATTCATTTCTCTTGCACGAGAAAGAAGACTGCTCAATAAATAACACCTTTTATTGAAAACGCCCGTCTCTCTATTCTCTGCACTCTGGTGAAACTAAGTATGCACGATTGACTGAGTAAAATAGCTGTCTATTGTTTTCACACGACTCTAGAGATACACTCTTATTCTGAGGGAGCAAAGTTGTCATGTTATATGGTTGTCAGAAGCTAATCCCTTCTTGTCTATCCAGGGAAGTTAAACTCATCCTTGTTTATTGGAGAAAGTTTCTAGTGACCTCTGAGCTAGCTGGCAAAACTAATTAAGTCTAATATAGTCAGTAGAGACCTAGTCGACCTCAGTCCTACGTCTACACTGCTGGAACTTAGTAGGAAGAGATTCCTATGTATAGTTTTTGGTTTAGTCAACGTTGAAGGATACAGTGTTCCAAAATATTGTGCACCTAATCTTTGTTTCCCTTGAAACTAGATCTGCAACAAAAAACTTTGTGTAAGTAAAAATGATGGAAAGTGAAGACGAAAGGGAGGCAGCTAGAATAGCAGCTCAACTCCTAGCGGATGACACAAGTCTCCAAGAGAATGACCTGAATGCTATAATCAGTCCAGTAAATGTAAGGAAAACTATAACTGTTAAACTTATAGAAAATGGACTGACATCACGAGGTGGTACAGTCATATTCGTGGTAGAGGCCCATGAATATCGGCAGACAGAGGTATTCTATTCATGGATACATTTTCCAGCAGCAAATGCTGTGACACACGACTTCCACTATTACAAAATAAAGGAACCTCCGGATGAATACACTCCTTTCGAGGAGGTTGAAATCCCATTAAATTACCAAGAGCACCTGCTCTGGTTTAAAGGCGCCCTAAAACATCAAAATCACATCACCAGGCTCGGTCCACTAGGTAGACCAGGAGCAACGTGGCCGGTTCTAGCCAGCTACACACCACATTCAGACATTGAAAAAATGTCAAACCAGGAACTTTTAGCCCAGCTAAAACAACTAATTAAAATACATAGACAATTAGCCCAATATGTAATGCGGACTTCAACAGTCCAACCAGCAATTAACATTCCACAGCTGACCCCTCATCAGGGGAACACAAACAAAATTACACCACAAAACATACAATCACGTCTTGGTAAAACACCCGCAAAACGGGAACAAATTCCATTCTGGTTAGCACAAAAAATCACTCAAATAGAGACAGTATTTCCTGATACTACACCTACTGAGAAACACAGAATTCTGACTATCTGTCTTCCAATGGGGATCGCACCACATGTGGAGGACTGTGACACTTGGGGCACAGTCTTTGCTTCCATTTACACAAAAACACATGGTGTTCCGTCCATGGCGGTTATACCAGATGTGCTAAGACAGATTCAAAATGAATACGGTCCAGAACCTGCTTTAACTCTGGGTATGAAATTACTGAAAGACTTCAAGCAGGTCTCGGCTATATTACTGGCCAACATAAAAGGAGAAGCAGCATCTGTGGCAATCCGCCAGAAATTGAAAGAAACAGATATAGCAGAGCAACCTTTTGAACTTGCCAGAATCATAGAAAAATCCTATGAAGAACTAGGAAGAGATAGTTTGGGTGGGAAACCAGTAAAACCCCAACTAACTGAAAATCCTGAAAAAACGTTTATTAAAAACAATCTAAACACTCCAAAAAAGAGCTGGGATGGAAATAAACAATCCACTCCTAAAGAAAAACGTTTCCAGTCCAGAGGAAGGACTCCTCAACGGAGAGAAAGATCTCTGGGCCAAGGACACAAGTCTCCCCAGCGGGAGCCCTCTGAGAAAAGATACAACCTTAGAAATAGGGATAATCTGAGAAAACCTGATAGATATCAAGATATTGATACACGTTCCTCTCGATCTTTTCAGACTTCCTCACAGAAATCGGAAAGAAGAGGACGGTCAGAACAAAAGGAAGAGCACGTCAAGTCCAAAGACAAGGAACCTGCTCATCAAAGTAAAAAATTACAATTTCCAAGAAAGAAGGTAGCCAGTATTAAAATAATTAAACATGCCGAGGATACTGAGGACACAACTGAAAAACGGAGAGTGGGTCCAGACAATGCTAGACAGTGCAGCAGAAGTGACCATAGCTCTCAAGATCCTAATGAATCTTCTGGAGACAGTGGACACGAATTAATACATTCAAGTGGAAACTGCAGACACCAGAGTTAGCAAACCCCATAAATTATACGAAATAACATTACATATAGAGGGGGACAAGACTAGGAAATTAAGGGGTCTCTTTTGGGATAACCTTTCGAAAAGCTATGACATCCTGTTAACTGATAAAGACTGGCCACCAGAGTTTGTCAGGGAGTGCCCTCACGGCGAAGAAATTATTATGCCTGTCTTCTCAAATCATATTTCAATTCATAAAAAATCCATATATGCAAGAAAATGGGCAGTAGCTCAAGCTCCTGCATTATATAAAAATCATGTAGGATGGGATGAGGATTCTCCTCATCACAAAATCCAGTTAAAAAATCTACCCACTGCACAAAGGCAGTACCCAGTTAAGCAAGAAGCTAAAAAGCAAGTCAGGGAGATCTTAGATCAACGTGAATACCAGGGGGTGATTGAAACATGCACCTCACAAATGAACAATCCTTTGTTTCCTGCCTCCAAACCAGACGATTCATATCGTCTAGTTTTGGACTACAGACACCTTAACTCATGTTGCAAAACATTTACAGTACAAAACTCACACAGTGCAGCACTGATGAATAACATTGTGCGCAAAAAATACAAAACGACATTAGACATCTCTAATGGATTCTTTTATCAAAACATTGCACCTGAGAGCAGGTATTTGACCGCGTTCTCAATAATGGGGTCGCAAAAACACTTCTGTCGACTCCCACAGGGATTCAAGAATAGCCCAGGATTATTCTCAGAAAGAGTAACAGAGTTACTACAAATATATGACGATGAAGCATTATCGTATGTCGATGACATCTATCTCACAGATGATGACCTGGATACTCACTTGAAAAGAGTGAACACCATAATACTTGGTTTCGCAGCTGAGGGTTACAAATTCAACTTTAAAAAGTCAAGAATTGCCCATCTAACTGTCCTATTTCTAGGATATGAATTATCAAGTGAAGGCAAAAGCCTAGCAAATAACTTCTTAGAGAAGTGTGCTGTACTCCAAGCACCTAACACGCTGAAGAACTTACAATCAATACTAGGTTTCCTGAATTTCGGAAGAACATACATTCTAAATTATGCAGAGAGGGTTAAACCTCTCTATGAATTAATAAAACCTGATTTTAAACCAATAAATTGGACTCAGAAACATACAGAAATTGTAAGATCATTGCAAACAGACACGTTAGCTAAAACAAAATTGCAAAATTGCAAACACGCGAGAACGTACACAACCTTGTAATCCGAGTCAACCCAGGAAGATGCAGATTCACGTACCTAACCTCTAATGAGGGAGAAACTGTACCAATAGCTTACAAATCACACTTGTACACACAAGCCGAAATGAAATTCAGTTCTACTGAAAAAATTCTAATAGTGGTTCAAACTGCTGTAGCAAAAGAAAGAACAAGCCCAAGGCAGAAGAATAACTGTTTTTACAGCAGAATCAGCCCTTGAGGCATTAACAAGCCCACGCAATTTGACTACTGTGGCATTAGATCCAAAATGGATACAATGGGAAAATTCTCTTGCTGCAGAAGACGTGAAATACTATTTTGACCCGAAAATGAAAAAACTAGAAAATCTAGAATATGAAGAAGAATATCCTCTGCCAATCGAAATTCTGCCTCTCGAACAATACACATGTGTAATCATCATGGACAGATTTGCACAACACTACGATGTAGAGAAAAAACCTACAACGCAGCGTGCGCGATTGTTAAAGGTCGCTGGCGCTTTGGTAAATTCAGACCATTAATTACCAAAACTGAATCACTCAGAAAATGCTCAACTCAGCGAGCTGAAATAAGATCTTTAAAGATGGCGCTTGAAAATGCCGATCGCGAATTCCCCACACTAATAGTGTGCAATTTGCATTACTTTGTCAAATCTTACAATAATGACTTCCAGAACTGGGTTAAAAATGATTACAAAGATGACACAGATGCCACAATAAAGCATAAAAAGCTTTGGGAACAGGTAGTTCTTTTGCAGAAAGAACTACAAAAGACTCACGTGATACATACACTGAGTCATCAACGTGATGGCGTTCACGTTGCAGGGAATTCATTGGCTCGCAGAGCCACAGCGGAAGCAGCTCAACCGGCTTCCATAGCCACAAAAAAGCGTTTAGAAAAATACATAGACTGGGAAACAATGCCTGCGGTAAAAGCGTCTTTAAAAGACGACTATGCAGCATTACCTCTGAACTATCCACTCAATTATACATACATAATTGATGCAAACTACGCTCCTTTTGCTCGAATCCCTGGAGTGGGGGATAGAGTAATTCCAAACATGAACAGGAGAGTCTTTTTAATAGCAGATGCACACATGGGATTGGGTCTAAGGCACCGAGAGATCAAGGAATCTCTGAAGGAATTACAATCAAAATACTGGTGGCCGGGGATGAGCCAGCAATTTCACAAATTTGCAATGGGCTGTCCAAACTGCAACATAGATCGCAGTCGCGAAACGACCAGAGTAATGCCAGGACCCTTCTTTTAGAAAGCATAAGGCTATCTATACCCAGAAATCCAGTAGGAGAAATGTGTCCCATTTATGTTTAAGACTAGATTAACTTAAAATGTAGACACCAGCGCTCGGCTGACGCCAGAACTGTTATAAAAGATTTGTGAGTCTGTATCGGCACATACGCAATTGGCATGCTACATTCTTACCAGGGTCCTGCGTTTAGCTCTTGAGCTTACAAAGAGGCCATGGCCAGCATGGGCATTGCATTGTGGTACTCTTGTCCATTCCATCGTGGGGGAAATGCGGTAGTGGAAAGAAAAAAACGGGACATAAAGCAATCTATAACGGCGAGGGTATTAGGTTCGGGTGATGGGTGGGTCCAACATTTAACAAGTGTCCAACGTAGTCTTAATAATCTGCCAAGAAATTCTCTAAAAGGTCTCAGTCCGTACGAACTATTGTTCGGTACTAGAATGTGTATTCAGGACCTTGATAGTCACACTTCAGTGGTAGAAGAAAAATGCTTTGATATCAAAGACCGTTTGGCTGTTTTACAGGAATTAAATGAAACAAGACGAAACCTGAGCAACATAAAGTTAAAGCAACAGCCAACAGCCACTGAAGAAAAACCACCTGTCCCAGCAAGACCTGTCTGGATTCCAAAGATTGGGGATCTGGTGAGAGAGAAGATCGCAGTAAAGAAGGAGTTTGGGCCTTCTTACAGAAAAGCAGTACCTGTCTTAGCTGTCAACGGAACAAGATCAGTAGTACTACCGCCCCTTGCTGGTAAAAAGGAGAACCGAGTGGTATCAATCAACCTGGTAAAACCACAATCATGTGGCCAATAATAAGTAGTAGGCCCAGTGGACTCCCAAGAAATAGCAGAACACCAAAATTTGCTACAATACAAGAGGTTCAAACTGTGAGACTAATCACATTCGATAAACCTGCAGTAAATAAAAAAGGACTATGCAATAATGCCATGGAACTTATGCCTCTTGAAACCCAAACAGTTCGTCAAGAAGCACCAGTCTACAACGATGTAGCCTCAGACTATGCTAATGAAACAGAGAAAAATCCAAAAGCAAATGAAAATCCGGAAGCAATTCCAACAATTGACAGAACTGCATCTGGCTACTTCATTTCGATGACTTTTCTGATGATCCAAGTGAACATGAAGAAACGCCAGCAACAAAAACTTTCAAAGAAAAAGTAACAGAACTCTTTCATCAACTCAAAGAAACCTATCTGATTTCTCCATGGATTGAATTTTGGATTGTGTTAGGTGTACCTTTCCTCCTGCTTTGGCTCATCATGATTCTCTGTTTGGGAAAATTCATTGAAGAAAAATACAGTACAATGGACACAGCAAGTCAGAACATCAACTTGGTCCTAAAACCTCACAAGTCATCTCTCATCGAGAAAAGAGAACTATCATCAGTGAACGTCACAGCCAATCCAATACCCGGCGGGGTAGCATGGGACAGAACTGAATTTGACATTTTTGGCTCGATTGAGCTCTTGAAATATCCACACCAGTTTAAAGTTTCATTAAGTGACTTTGTAAAACCAAATACTTTTTCTGATGATTGGGACTTTGAAAACATTAATAATATGAGGTCAGATTTAGTAATGTCAGCAAAATTCACAGAACATGATTATTTGCAGGGTTCATCAAATTATGAAGAGTTATATTGTTATAATCATTTTGCTCATCACTCTTTGCATACATTTGCTCCACCTAGAAATGTTTTTAATTATAACCAATGGGAACATTGTGCAACTCCACCAAAAGGCAGCTCAAAAACGTTTTATGAGAAATTCCCATACTTCTCAGGGTTTAACACAAGTGATGCAGAAATGTTTTATTTTAAAATGTTAAATAAGACAGGAATGAAAACAATGCTGACTAATACTAAATTGATCTATTCTGAAACATTTTATGAAAAAATGATTACATTTGGTTTTGAATTCTGGAAAAACAACATTGAAACAAAAACCATTTGGGCTACAAAAGAATGGCAGGTCCAAGGTCTAGCAGCATTATTTAGAGCCTACATGATCCCAGAACAATTAATATTCTTGAATGACACCATTCAACAGACTACCTGTCTTGGCCTAACCAAAATTAAAGACTTAAACAAACCGTCTATTCCAAAGCCCATACCTGATAGTAATAGCACTACTGATATGGAGATAGACGTATCCCATATTTTATACCAAAACAGAACACATCCTGATTGGAAAAAATTGTTGATCTGGCCCACAGACACAAATAACTGTCAGGATAGATTCCTGAACAAATTACAGGGGTTAAAACTGAACAGGCCAGACCCAAGATACTCCCAGAGACAACATCCAGGGATAGTTACAACATACAGTGTAGGGAAACTATGCCTCGAATGGCTACAGAAGTCCACACTGGCTGAAATTAAGCAACACTTGACTTTACTTAAAGACGGTGCTGACTTGCGTGATTTCATATTGGGACCACGCAAACAGCGTCAAAAACGTTTCATAGGGGCCGGTATATATGCTGCGTACAACGAAGCTTGGAAAGTAATGCAAATTGAAACAGCAGAAAAAATACGAGAAATTGATCGTATTATTTTGAAAAAATCACTTTCTGTTGTGGACAATGGGTTAATGACTCTGTCCTCCAGAATATATTCACTGGACAGTATTGTATCATCTGCTATTGATATAATAGTGCAAGACTTACTAATGTTACAACATGGTCAGTCCCAATTACGTTCTATTGTACAGCTTGGCTGGACGTTGCAAAATCTGCGTTCAGGCTACGTGCCATGGCGCTTAATCAACGTAACGTCATTATTTTCTATCTTTAACCTTACTGATAAACAAATCAGTTTGGCACAAAAGGAGCAGACTATACGATTCTGAGCATTGAAAAACTTGAGAGATTACCATTGACAATGTCAGAAAGACCTGTCATTGAATGGATAATACACGGAATAATCACAATTCCGATAACAACTTTCCAATTTAAATACTGCCAAGAATATATACCAGCGGGCCAGTATGAAAGGTTGGGTAAAGGGTACATCAAGTCAACATGGAATTTACCTTATACACACACATGTTACAGTGAAAAGAAAAAGAATTTATTTCTTAGTGGTAAAAATTGTAAAAGATCACTAAGCGGTACACTTCTTTGTCAAGGTATTAACTTGCATGGAGCCTGCGAAGGGTCTTTGAATAACCTTTCGTGTCACATGCACGGCACTCCTGCAACACAGATAGAGCCATTCTTTAGACAACTTTCTAACGGGAGTTATATTCTAATAAATGACCACAGCTGTTGTGGCATGGTGCCAGGGAAAGCCTATCTCGTCAGCGTTAGTTCCATGGTCACTTGCTGTATGCAAGTATTGTATCCAAACAGCACTCCAGATATGGAGGCGGCAATATGGCCTCGTTTGAATATCTCTTCTATTCGAATTGATACTTTAAGCAGAATGAAGTCTATTCTTTTACAGACAACTGTGCCTTTGACCTCGTCCAAGGAAACGTATGATCTGCAAGTCGCAAGGACAACGACAGAGATACATACCCTTTTATCAACAAATTGCCCCGTGCATTTCGTAGAAATGCTAAGCCAAATCCTAAACATGTCAGATACCAGTGGCATCGCACATGTATTTAAGACAATTTGTTCGGGACTGTATACACTCTTCGAAACAGTTCTGGGCATTTTTCCCAATTTTGTCCATTCTGTCTTTGGCGGCCTACCTCTACTTTTGGGACTCGTAGCAGGAATTTTATTTTTGATTCTTCTTCTCCGATATGGCAAGCCAAGTCGCAGACAAGACTCCAGCAACGATGGAAGAAACGATCCTAGCTATACACTATCGGGACCGCATAACTAAAGTCCTCGGATTAGCCCGACTAAGAGATCTGAATATGACCTGGTTTCTTTCATTCAGACCTATCTGGCAAAATTGCATCTTACCTGTGCTTCGATGTATGCTATGCGGAGAAGAATGCGTGTTGGACGTCTGTCTTACACTACCATCAGCAGTACCAATGGATAGAGATACCTTGCTAGGTCCTGTAACGGCTCATGCACCGTGTTGTCCCCAGCGGCTACCTATTCTGATGACGGCATTTTTTGAGACTTCACCACTACGAGGCCGTGGAGTACGAGATGAGAGCAGCATCACACAGGTACAACCTTCAGTGAGCATTGCTGATCCTGACATCGATGATAGCAATCATTCTCACGACTTCACTGTTGCAACATTTTCAAACTTGGTCGAACTTTCACCTGATGCTGTAGACCAATTTTTTACGAGTCTGTCTGAAATGATGTTCTCCCCTGAACAGAAAGAATAACTTTTAAAGCAACGAGCACACAGCGTTCCCTTAACTCTGAATTCGGCCTTCAGCTTTGATAAACAAAAGCTACTGAAAACATTTGGAACTATTTTTTTTTCCCCCCGAAAACGAATTTTTTTTTTTTCACTTCCAAAATATTTGCCTTTTTTTGGCACATGTACTCTGCTTAAAGTAGAACTATTCTTAGAGAACAGAGCTTCTATTTTAGGAACTCTAGAGACAATATTTTACCTCTGCCTCTAGTACATGTACAGAATTTGTATTATTATGTGATGGAATGGTCTCGACCTTCTTTTCTGTATTAAGAGCCATTTCATGTGTAATTTTCGCAATTCATTCAGCTGATATATATATGCATTTTTAACTGAATGATACCACTGCTTGAAAAACGTACAGTACCAATACTCATTTTCGTGTATTTACCATATACCATTTCAATTGCGAATTATGTATTTTGGGGTGGGTTGGAAAACACATGCACCATTATATGCTTACTATTGCTTAGTTTTAACCCCTTTGGGGCTGATGACTAGTTGGGCTCGTCATGGCGCACACCGGTCGTGCGCTGATGACAAGGCCAGCTCGTCATCAGCCCCACCCTCGGGGGAAGCGCTGGCGCTCCCCCCGGGGGTCTCCGATCTAGCTCGTTTTGCTGGGGTTGGCAGCGGAAACGCTGCCGCCCCCACTCCCCCCCCATGGGAATCCCTGATGACGTCAGCGCGCACAGCGCGCGCTGACATCATCAGGGATTACCAGTGCTCGGGAAGCCATTTGCTTCCTGAGCGACGGCGAAGAAGGTGAGTTTCTCGTGGTTGGCGGGAGTTTGGGGCCGCAAAGAGGCATCAGGGGAGAGGAAAGAGATTTTCGTCTCCCCTGATGTCTCTTTGCAGGGCATTTCTGCCTCACGATCGCACACAGCGTCGCGATCGTGAGGCGGAAATGCCCCCACTAGCACCAGGGATTTAAATTTAGTTTATAGGAAGCAACCCCTTGGGCAAGGGTTGCTTCCAGGCGGGGTGTAATTATCTTTACGTTTCTCTGCCCCCCCTGGGGGCAAATCGGCCCGTTTTTTTGGCCGTTTTGCCCCCGGGGGGGGGGGCAGAAATTCTCCACTAGCACCAGGGATTGTTTTGTAAGGCAATATGGCGGCCATCTTTATTGTTTACGTTTTTCTGTCCCCCCTGGGGGCAAATCGGCCCGTTTTTTTGCCGTTTTGCCCCCAGGGGGTGCAGAAAATGCCCACTAGCACCAGGGATTTTGATTTTAGCTTTTAGGAAGCGACCCCTTGGGCAAGGGTCGCTTCCAGGTGGCCTCACAATTAACTTTTTGTTTTTCTGCCCCCCCTTGGGGCAAATCGGCCCGTTTTTCGGCCATTTTGCCCCCGGGGGGCAGAAATTTCCCACTAGCACCAGGGATTTTTGTTGGGGCAATGTGTTTGTTTTGGGAAGCAACCCCTTGGGTAAGGGTCGTTTCCAGGTGGCCATGATTGTGTTTTTGTTTTTCTGTCCACCCTGGAGGCAAATCGGACGTTTTTTTTTGCCGTTTTGCCCCCAGGGGGGGGCAGAAAATGCCCACTAGCACCAGGGAATTTAAATTTAGTTTTTAGGAAGCGACCCCTTGGGCAAGGGTCGCTTCCTGGTGGCAAGTAATTATGTTTTTGAATTTCTGCCCGCCCTTTGGGCAAATCGGCTCGTTTTTTTTTTTACGTTTTGCCTCCTGTTTTTTGGCCCACTAGGCCCTAGGATTTGAGTTTTGTTCCAATGTTGGTTTTAATTTTGGTTGTTTTTTACTGTCTGCCTCACTTGGTGCCGGTTGGTCTTTTTTTGTCCTTACTGCCTTGGCTGGCGGTGTGTGTGGAGTGGCGCTTGGCTGGCGGTGTGTGTGGAGTGGCGCTTGGCTGGTGGTGTGCGTGGAGTGGTACTTGGCTGTCTGTGCACGGAGTGGTGCTTGGCTGGCGGTGTGTGTGGAGTGGCGCTTGGCTTGCAGTGTGCGTGGCGTGGTGTTTGGCTGGCGGTGTGTGTAGAGTGGCGCTTGGCTGGATGGTGTGCGTGCAGTGTTACTTGGCTGTCTGTGCACGGAGTGCTGCTTTGCTGGCGGTGTGTGTGGAGTGGTGCTTGGCTGGATGGTGTGCGTGGAGTGGTACTTGGTTGTCTGTGCACGGAGTGGTGTTTGGCTGGCGGTGTGTGTGGAGTGGTACTTGGCTGGATGGTGTGCGTGGAGCGGTGCTTGGCTGGCGGTGAGTGGCGCTTGGCTTGCGGTGTGCGTGGAGTGGTGCTTGGCTGGCGGTGTGTGTAGAGTGGTACTTGGCTGTCGGTGTGCGCTGAGTGGTGTTTGGCTGGCGGTGTGCGTGGAGGGGTACTTGGCTATCTATGCACGGAGTGGTGCTTGGCTGGCGGTGTGTGTAGAGTGGCGCTTGGCTGGTGGTGTGTGTGGAGTGATACTTGGCTGTCTGTGCACGGAGTGGTGCTTGGCCGGTGGTGTTTGTGGAGTGGCGCTTGGCTGGTGGTGTGCGTGGAGTGCTACTTTGCTGTCTGTGCACGGAGTGGTGCTTGGCTGGCGGTGTGTGTGGAGTGGCGCTTGGCTGGTGGTGTGCGTGGAGCGGTACCTTGCTGTCTGTGCACGGAGTGCTGCTTGGCTGGCGGTGTGTGTGGAGTAGCGCTTGGCTGCTGGTGTGCGTGGAGTGGTACTTGGTTGTCTGTGCACGGAGTGGTGTTTGGCTGGTGGTGTGTGTGGAGTGGTGTTTGGCTGGCGGTGTGTGTGGAGTGGTACTTGGCTGGATGGTGTGCGTGGAGCGGTGCTTGGCTGGCAGTGAGTGGTGCTTGGCTTGCGGTGTGCGTGGAGTGGTGCTTGGCTGGTGGTGTGTGTGGAGTGGTACTTGGCTGTCAGTGTGTGCTGAGTGGTGTTTGGCTGGCGGTGTGCGTGGAGTGGTACTTGGCTGGATGGTGTGCGTGGAGCGGTGCTTGGCTGGCGGTGAGTGGCGCTTGGCTTGCGGTGTGCGTGGAGTGGTGCTTGGCTGGCGGTGTGTGTAGAGTGGTACTTGGCTGTCGGTGTGCGCTGAGTGGTGTTTGGCTGGCGGTGTGCGTGGAGGGGTACTTGGCTATCTATGCACGGAGTGGTGCTTGGCTGGCGGTGTGTGTAGAGTGGCGCTTGGCTGGTGGTGTGTGTGGAGTGATACTTGGCTGTCTGTGCACGGAGTGGTGCTTGGCCGGTGGTGTTTGTGGAGTGGCGCTTGGCTGGTGGTGTGCGTGGAGTGCTACTTTGCTGTCTGTGCACGGAGTGGTGCTTGGCTGGCGGTGTGTGTGGAGTGGCGCTTGGCTGGTGGTGTGCGTGGAGCGGTACCTTGCTGTCTGTGCACGGAGTGCTGCTTGGCTGGCGGTGTGTGTGGAGTAGCGCTTGGCTGCTGGTGTGCGTGGAGTGGTACTTGGTTGTCTGTGCACGGAGTGGTGTTTGGCTGGTGGTGTGTGTGGAGTGGTGTTTGGCTGGCGGTGTGTGTGGAGTGGTACTTGGCTGGATGGTGTGCGTGGAGCGGTGCTTGGCTGGCAGTGAGTGGTGCTTGGCTTGCGGTGTGCGTGGAGTGGTGCTTGGCTGGTGGTGTGTGTGGAGTGGTACTTGGCTGTCAGTGTGTGCTGAGTGGTGTTTGGCTGGCGGTGTGCGTGGAGGGGTACTTGTCTATCTATGCACGGAGAGGTGCTTGGCTGGCGGTGTGTGTGGAGTGTCGCTTGGCTGGTGGTGTGTGTGGAGTGGTACTTGGCTGTCTGTGCACGGAGTGGTGCTTGGCTGGTGGTGTTTGTGGAGTGGCGCTTGGCTGGTGGTGTGCGTGGAGTGCTACTTTGCTGTCTGTGCACGGAGTGGTGCTTGGTTGGCGGTGTGTGTGGAGTGGCGCTTGGCTGGTGGTGTGCGTGGAGTGGTACTTTGCTGTCTGTGCACGGTGTGCTGCTTGGCTGGTGGTGTGTGTGGAGTGGCGCTTGGCTGGTGGTGTGCGTGGAGTGGTACTTTGCTGTCTGTGCACGGAGTGGTGCTTGAATGGCAGTGAGCGTGGAGTGGCGCTTGGCTGGTGGTGTGTGTGGAGTGGTACTTGGCTGTCTGTGCACGGAGTGGTGCTTGGCTGGCGGTGTGTGTGGAGTGGCGCTTGGCTGGATGGTGTGCGTGGAGTGGTACTTGGCTGTCGGTGTGCGCTGAGTGGTGTTTGGCTGGCGGTGTGCATGGTCTGGTGCTTGGATGGTGGTGTGGGTGGACTGGCGCTCGGCTTGCGGTGTGTGAGTAGTTACTTTCTGTTGGTCACTACACACACTGCTAGTTGAGTGACACTCTACGCAGTCCATCATTTTCTGTAGTTGCTGTGTCAGATATGTGGGCGTGTGAAAGGGATGGGCCCTTGAATGGCGCTGGCGGCTGGTGGTGTGAATGTTTTGTATGTGTCACACTTACAAAAGGTGTATGAATGTCCTTACTGCCCCTGTGTGATGGGGGTACTGGTAGGAGCAAAAGACTGACTGGTACCAAAGGGGTCAGGTAGTAAAATAAATTCAAAAAATTAACCAGTGTCTTGATGTTAAACCTCATCTAATCCCAATTGGTCTAAGCCCTATTTGATGGCCCATCTGGCCGAATTTAAATTTGGGGGGCAAACATGTGTGTTATTGTTTTAATTGTTATATTGTTTGTGAAGTGTGGTAGTAATTTTTTTTTCCTCTCTATTTTTGTCTTGTTCCAGGCTTTTGCTGTTTGGATTGTTGTAGGTTGCGGGTCTGTTTGCAGCTTGTGTAGTTGCTTGTGCTTGGTAAGTGAATGTATTTTGTACTACTTTCCCTTGATGTTTGTCTTTTTGAAAAAGGTTGTACTTATAGCAGTTTGTGTGGCTGTGTGTTTTTTTTTTCAGCATTAGTGTTTGATGTGCACTTTGTTTTCTAATCTGTCATTTCTTTTTTTCTTTCTAGTGGGATATCATTTCTTTTTGCTGTGTCTCAGCAGAGTAGGTGCTGGTGAGTGTAGCTATATTTGGTAAGAGTGAAATTATTTTGGATTGTATTTATCTTTTTGTGAAAGCCTTACCTTGTTTACTTCTTACTTTGCACAGTGTAGGTTGTTGTTCACTTGTGTGTGTAGTCTTCTTGCTTTGTAAGGATAATGGCTAGTCGCAGGATTACTGCTCAGCAGGTTCTTGGTTTGCTTTTTGAGTCTTCCTCTGACCATGGTTCAGAGACTGAGTCCGATTCGGACTCAGAGGTAGGGGCAGAAGATTCAGGCAGTGAGTTTTCTCTTCGCATGGAATCATCATCATCGGATGATGAATCTTCTTCTAGTGCTGATGAAGGGCCTATGGTAGAGGAGGACATTGATGTGCCGGTCGTGGGCCAAGAGGCATCTGTGCTGCTGCCTAGGGCCGCAAGGTTTCCTTTCTTTTTACGTTGGCAAGAGGCATGTGGGCTGGAGCCTGCGCCCAAAAGGCTTCACATTGCTGTGGTGCGCAAAGAGGCATCTGGTGCTTTTCGTCTTCCTGCTGGTGTAGTGCAGCAAGAGGCATCTGGGGCTGTTAGGCTTCCTATTGGTGTAGAGCGGCAAGAGGCATCTGGGCCTGCTTGGTTTCCCGGTGGTGTAGTGCAGCAAGAAGCATCTCAGGCTACTGGGCTTCCCGTTGGTGTAGTGCAGGAAGAGCCCTCTGGGGATGCTATGTCTTCTGTTGGTGTTGTGCAGCCAGAAGTATCTGTGGCTGTTGGGCTTCCCGTTGGTGAACAGCAGCAAGAGGCTTCTGGGCTGCAGGCTGGGGTGGCTGCTTCCCCCGTTGATAGGGATGGCCTCTGGGTTCCCTCTGGCATGGTGCAGCCGGCATTGCCAGAGTTCACTGGTGTTCCTGGTGTAGAGTGAATACTGAGAATTTTATGCCAATACATTTTTTTCAGTTGTTTTTTGACGATGTGTTTTTGCAAGAGATTGTTGATCAAAGTAATTTGTATGCAGAACAATTTTTGAGGGCCAACAGTGCCCGCCTTAAGTTCTATGCTAGAGCAATCCGGTGGACTCCCACAAATGTTGAAGAGATAAAGAAGTTTTTGGGATTAACTTTTTTGATGGGCTTGCTAAGGAAGCCATCAATGTCTTCATATTGGTCCACTAGTCTCTTCATGGCAACAGCTATATTTCCAGCAGTCATAAGTCGTGAACGGTATATGCTTCTTCTTCGGATGATGCATTTTGTTGATAATGGTTTAGCGTTGTCACGCGATCACCCTGATTGTGACCGTTTGTTTAAAATTCGGCCTGTCCTTGATCACTTTGTAGATCGTTTTTCTGAGATCTTTGCCCCTGGTAAAGAAATTGCAGTGGATGAGTCTTTGCTGTTGTTCAAGGGCCGCTTGGTTTTTAGGCAATACATTCCTAGTAAGAGGGCATGCTATGGAATCAAACTGTATATGCTGTGTGACAGTGAGACTGGATATGTCTACAATTTCAGGGCGTACACTGGTAAGGAGTCCAGCATTAACCCTCCTGGTTGTCCTTCTACTTTTGGAGTGACTGAGAAAATTGTGTGGGAACTAGGTAGAGGATTATTTAACAAAGGCCATCATTTATATGTAGATAACTTCTACACTGGTGTGCGGTTGTTCAAGGAGTTGGCCAAAGTGGGCACTGATGCTTGTGGCACAATGCGCAGTAACCGTAAAGGTTTCCCAAAGGAACTTGTTTGCAAAAGGGTTGTGCGGGGACAGTCTAGTGCATTGCGATGTGGGGAGCTTCTAGCTGTGAAGTTTTCAGACAAGAGAGATGTGTACATGCTGACTACTATCCACGATGAAAGTACAGAACCTGTGCCTGTTTGGGGCGCGCAAACCTGTGTGCATTTTAGCTTACAATAAGTTCATGGGTGGTGTTGACAGAGTAGATCAGAGGTTGGAACCTTATGCTGCTCTTCGAAAGGCTTACGTTTGGTACAAGAAGTTGGCTATCCATCTGTTCCACTTGGCATCCTTTAATGCTTTTGTTGTGTACCAGAAGTCTTGTCCTGAGGCGAAGATGCCTTTTGTTAAGTTTCAGGAGTCTATAATAGGCAGCCTTGTACTTGTGGAGCAGGCAAGTGTTCCTAGATTTGGAGTGGTGGAGGAAGTGGCTAGATTGAAAGATCTCCACTTTCCTGAATCTATTCCTTCCACTACCGCAAGAGACTATCCGACTAGAAGATGCAGAGTCTGTTGGCGAAGAGGCGTGCGGGAGTCTCGTATATACTGTCCTGACTGTCCTTCTAAGCCTGGATTGTGTCTGTCAGCGAGTTTTAAATCGTACCACACGCAAAAGACGTTTTGGGAGTTTTAATGAGCTGTAAAGTGAATTACCTGGTCTGCATTCTGTAAAATTTTTTAGTTTGTTTCAAGGATTGGCATTAGTGCAAAGTGTTTAGTTTAAGAATGTGTGTCAGCTGATTTGTAGGTATTTCCATTTGTTTAGTGTTATTTTGAAAAAAAGAATTCTAAATGTGTTTGTGGTGTGTGCCGGCTGGTGCTTGGCTGGCGGTGTGTGTGGAGTTGCGCTTGGCTGGTGGTGTGCGTGGAGGGGTACTTGGCTGTCTATGCACGGAGTGGTGCTTGGCTGGCGGTGTGTGTGGAGTGGCGCTTGGCTGGTGGTGTGTGTGGAGTGGCGCTTGGCTGGTGGTGTTCGTGGAGAGGTACTTGGCTGTCTGTGCATGGAGTGGTGTTTGGCTGGTGGTGTGTGTGGAGTGGTTTTTGGCTGGCGGTGTGTGTGGAGTGGTACTTGGCTGGATGGTGTGCGTGGAGCGGTGCTTGGCTGTCTGTCCACGGAGTGGTGCTTGGCTGGCGGTGTGTGTGGAGTGGCGCTTGGCTGGTGGTGTGTGTGGAGTGGTACTTGGCTGTCTGTGCACGGAGTTGTGCTTGGCTGGTGGTGTGTGTGGAGTGGTACTTGGCTGTCTGTGCACGGAGTTGTGCTTGGCTGTCGGTGTGCGCTGAGTGGTGTTTGGCTGGCGGTGTGCATGGTCTGGTGCTTGGATGGTGGTGTGGGTTGACTGGCGCTCGGCTGGCGGTGTGTGAGTAGTTATTTTCTGTTGTTCACTACACACACTGCTAGTTGAGTGACACTCCACGCAGTCCATCATTTTGTGTAGTTGCAGTGTCAGAAATGTGGGCGTGTGAAAGTGATGGGCCCTTGAATGGCGCTGTTTGCTGGTGTGAGTGTTGAAATGTGATGGGTCCGCGGCTGGCGGTGTGAATGTTTTGAATGTGTCACACGTACGAAAGGTGTATGAATGGCCTGTAAAGAGGTTGTTGCCTTGACGTGGCTTTACAGCTCACGAGCTGTCAGTCAGTGGTTCAGTTAATCATACTTTCAATTATACGGAGTGTATTTCATTTTTTGTGAAATTACTTGCGAATACAATTGTATGTACTGAATCATCACTCACCCTCGTGCCAAATCCAATCAGTATGTGTGTGTGCTTGCGGATTAGATGGCTGTGCAGTAATATTTGGTTTTTTTTCTCTTTCTGCAGTAGGGTGTACCTTGTCCCTTATTGTGATTGTTGTAATGTGTTGCTTTTCCTTCCAGATGGTGTCAGTGGTCTGGTTTGTATCAGGTATGAAAGGTGCGTGAATGGCCTGTAAAACGGTTGGGCCTTGTCGTGGCTTTACAGCTCACGAGTTGCGAGTCACTGGTTCGGTTTTTATGCATTTACTTATTAACAGAGCATTTCATTATTTTGAAATATCATGTTAATAAAATTTTATGTACTGAACCATCACTCGCCCTCGTGCCAAATCCAACCTGTATGTGTGTGTCTTTGAGGAATAGATAGCCGTGCTTGATTCTTTGTCTTTTGAGTAACTCAGTTATAGTGTATATTATAGCTATAAATAACTTTCTAAATTTAGATATTATTGTTAATTCATGGTAGTCTATGGTCATGTCTTTCTGGTGAATTCTATTGTTGTTTTTTGTCCACAATCTCTTGCAAACTTGAAATTGTCTGTCACAATTTTCATGCGATATTGTCCCCTGAATCGCACGTTCTCCAACTGAAAACTTAATTCATTCAAAACAATTTGGTTTTGCAAGGGGGTTCCCATGAGTTTTTGGCCCGGGGCTTGGCGGGCGTCTTTGGAAACTACCAAACCCAAACAGTTCTGAAAACTAGACACCCGGGGGAGTCCAGGGAGGTATAGTATGCGTGGGTCCCCTAATGTTTTCCTACCCAGAAACCCCAGCAAACCTTAAATTTAGGTTAAAAAATCCACTTTTCCATACATTTTTGGGTGGGATCTCGCTGCCGGCACAAATGTCCTACCACCCAGCGTTCCCCTTGTTCTCCGGAGTAAAATGATAACTCACTTGTGTGGGTGGGCCAAAGGCCTGTGGCTAAGGTAGGGGGGCTTAATTTGTCAAACTGAAATACTACTAATTCATTTTTAGCCTGTTCTGCTTTGGGGCATGTGATATGGGCTACGCCGGAAATTCCAAGATGGCGCCCGGCTGGGCGCCCGACAATGCAACGCGCAGCAGTCTAGTGGTTGAGGACGAGGAGAGAGAGAACAACGGTTATCGCAGGTGCAAGGAGGAGAGTTCGTCAGGAGGAGCGGGAGGCGCGGAGGCAGAGAGGGACGAGAGGAGAACGAGAGAGGAGACGTCGGAAGCGTCGGAGGGGCCCCAGACTCGAGAGGAGACGACCAGAACACCAAAGTACACCGCGCTAGTATCCGGTAGTTCCCTGAAGGCACAGGACGCCGAGATACCGACTGCTACGGTCACCAGGGACCGTAGCCCCAGGCGAGTAACGGGAAACGAAGGGTGGAAACAGAGGTTGGAGGCAAAGGGGTGGTGGGGGTTTTGGCGCAAATAAGTGCATGTTCTGACTCTCACCCTCCTTGTCATATCCATTCAGCCAACCCCTCTACCTTCCTTACCTCACTTGTGGTGAACCTAGAAAGCTGGTGAAGGGGAGCACCTTAGATATAAATAAGTAGAATAGATAAGTGACTGTAGTGTCCTTTCTCTTCTCGGTTTGCCTGACCTCTGGGGAAGTACCGGCCTGAATAGAAGAGTGGAACCAGCTTGGACAACGAACCTTGCTCATCCTGAAAGTCTGTGAATTAGAACAAGGAAACTACTGGTTAAAGTGGTTTATTCTACGTGGCGAACCTTGCTGCACTCCAACTGTCGGTTCTGAAATAAATAGCCAATTCTACTTAATTTATAGAGAATCGTGTCTCAGTGCAAGGCCATAAGCTCATACTGTATCTATCTTACTTGGGATAAAGAGTAAAACCATCACAGTGGTGTCAGAAGTGGGATACTGTCGTCTGAAACAAGATGACGCAGCCTGTAACAGTACAGGATATGATAACCCAATTGGCAGAGGGACAGAGACATTTGCAATTGGTATTTGAACAGCAGAATGAAAATGCCCGAAAAGAAAGAGAGTCTTTTCAAACCGCGATGAAAGAACAGGCTGCTCTACTCACTAATAACCAAAAAGTACAGGATACAGCCATTCTTCGACTCACGGATGTCATTTCTAATACTCGAGTACAACCCAACATACCCGGCAGTGTGTTACAGAAGTTTCAGGAAGGAGAGGATCCTGATTTCTTCTTTACCAACTTTGAGCGAGTAGCTGCCACTGCTACGTGGCCACCTGAGCGGTGGGGCCAATATATAGCACCCCTTCTTTCGGGAGAATTACAGGCAGCATATCAAGCAGCTAACCCAGCTGGAGTGACCCCCTATCAGGACATAAAGAAAGCCATATTAGAAAGATTGGGTTGTGACCATGAGTATTATCGGTCCCGCTTTCGAAAAGAAAAGTGGGTTACCGGAGATAATCCCCGAGCCTTGTATTATCGAGTCCGAGACCTGGGAAATCGGTGGTTGAAACCACATGCTTCCTCAATGGAAGATGTCACTGAACACATCTACCTCAAGCAATATCTGGAAGCCTTGATCCCAAATACCGGAGCGTGGTTAAAGCAGCATCCAGGACTGACCACTCAATCAGCCATTGAGCTGGCTTGTGCATACCATCGGTCTCCAGATTTTAAGGCTCCCCCGGGCCGAGCACCTATTGCTTTTCCCAAACCTACCCCGAGAACCTCCATTGAGAGTGGAGAAAAACGTCCCATTTTTACTCCCAAAATCAGTCCAAAACCCTTTCCAAAAGTTAATAGTCCAGTTAACATGAGTCCCCAATGTTTCAGGTGTGCCGAGTGGGGACACATTTCACGTAATTGTCCTTTGAATAATGACGGTACCGAACCCATGGAGGTGGGGTGGGCCCGAGGTAGAGTACTAGTCACTGGGGTCGATAGGAAAAGATACAAAAAGACCATTCGCCTTAATGGTAAAACCATTGACGCTCTATTGGACACCGGTTGCCATCAAACAGTAGTAGTGCAAGATTTAGTACCCTTACAATCTATTTGTGAGGAAGAAACAGTCTTAGTTTCTTGCGTACATGGGGACGTTAAAGAGTATCCTTTAGCAGAAGTATTGTTGGAAATAGATGGAGATCCCCAAGTAAGGAAGGTGGGAGTGGTTCCCACATTACCCGAAACTATTCTGTTAGGTACTGACCTACCCAAGTTTGATGAGTTTCTGGTGGCGGTATCCAATCAAGAGGTAGGAACGGAATGGTTACAGGAGGCTCCATTTTCCAGTGAAAATATAACTAGTCCTCAAGATAGAGAAAAGAAATCTAAAAATGAAAAGAGAAGAGACAAAGAAAGACATACTTCTGCCTGTCAAAATTTTGCCTCATGTCTGCTCTCTTCTCCAGAACATGGAAATACTCCGGCCCGGAGTTTTCGTTCAGACCAGAAGGACGACAGTACTCTCACGAATGCCTGGAGTCAAGTGCAGGAGTTTGAGGCAGAAAAGGTAGGACCTTATTTCTTTGTAAAAAGTGGATTGTTGTACAGAGTCAGTGAAGGAAAGGGAGGTAAGACGGAGCAGTTACTGGTACCCATGGCCTTCAGAGAACAGTTACTGCAGTTAGCTCATAACCAGACAGGGGGTGGACACTATGGACAGGAGATGACATTGAAGTACTTGTTAGAGAAGTTCTATTGGCCAGGGGTGTATCGAGAGACCGCAAGATTTTGTGCCACTTGTCCCCAGTGTCAGTTAGTTAACCCCTCCACAGACAAAAGAGTACCTTTACAACCATTACCCATTATTGATGTTCCATTTCAACGGGTCGGGATGGATCTAGTGGGACCTCTACTCCCATCTGCTAGGGGGCATCAGTACATACTAGTTCAGGTAGATTACGCCACAAGATACCCTGAGGCCATTCCTCTTACAAGTATGACTACAATGGCAGTCGCCCAAGCTATGGTGGCTTTCTTTTCTCGAGTAGGATTTCCTGCAGAGTTGTTGACAGATCAGGGCACTCCTTTCATGGCTAAGCTAATGAAGGAGGTATGTAAGGTTCTAGGCATTCAGCAAATTCAGACGGCAGTATATCACCCCCAGACAGATGGGCTAGTAGAAAGGTACAATAAGACGATTAAAACTATACTCAAGAAGCTAATAGGAGAATCAGGCAAAGATTGGGACCGAAAGTTGCCCTTAGTGTTATTTGTAATTCGAACACATGAACAAAAGTCCACTGGTTTTTCCCCGTTTGAACTCTTGTTTGGGAGAAAACCCCGCACGCTATTAGACATGGCGGCAGAACAGTGGACCGAGGAGGAAGATGAGGGCAAACCTTTATTGGGTTACATACAAACTTTGAAAGAGACCTTAGCTACATTGTGGGACAGAGTTCACCAGAACCTGGAAAAGGCACAAGATAGACAGAAAACTCAGTACGACCGTTCTGCCCGCATGAGAGAGTTAGCAGTAGGAGACAAAGTTATAATACTCCTTCCCTCCTCAGACAAGAAATTGTTGGCAACATGGCAGGGACCCTATACTGTAGTCCAGAAAGTAACTCCAGTTTCTTATAGGGTAGCTGTGCCTCATACCAATACAATAGGGCAAACTTATCACATTAACTTGCTCAAGAAATGGGAAGAACCCGATGTTATTCATACGGACCAGAGGCCGGTCCAAACAATCAGTCAGGTGACTATTCATAAAAAGCTAGACTCACCCCAAAGCTTTGAAGTCAGTGGAAAAGACGAAAAACCAATCATGGGACCTAAACTGTCTATTGAACAAAAACAACAGTTAGAACAACTGTTGAACCAGTACCAAGGGCTTAGTTCAGGCAACCTGGGGTTGACATCTTTAGTCACTCATGACATTATCACTCCGCCGGGAAAGGTGGTGAATATTAAACCGTACCGTATTCCTGAGGCTAGAAGAGAGGCAGTTGAACAGGAAGTGGAAAAGATGTTACAAGCTAGCATAATCGAACCATCCAAGAGTAACTGGCGTACTCCCATTGTGTTAGTACCCAAACCGGATGGAAGCATCCGTTTTTGCATAGACTTCCGCCAAGTGAATGCTAACTCTAAATTCGACAATTATCCCATGCCCAGAGTAGATGAATTGATAGAGAGACTGGGAACGGCTAGGGTCATGTCTACTATCAACTTGACCAAAGGTTATTGGCAAATTCCCCTAACCCCATCGGCTCAGGAGAAGACAGCCTTCTCGACCCCCTCCGGGTTATATCAGTTTAGAGTCATGCCGTTTGGACTACACGGGGCTCCAGCTACTTTTCAGAGACTGATGGATGTTTTACTACGAACCCACCAGAAATATGCCGTTGCATATTTGGATGATATCGTAGTGTACAGCCCAGACTGGGAGACACATTTGGAACACCTTAGGAGCTTATTTGACACTTTGACTCAGGCAGGACTCACTATGAACCCAAAGAAAACCACACTGGGGACCCATCAGATTGATTATTTGGGATACACTATCAGTGAGGGCACCCTGAAACCCCAAATAAACAAGTTAGAAGCCATTCAAAAGATTCCTAACCCTACCACTCAAAGAGAAGTCAGGGCTTTTCTGGGATTAGTGGGGTACTACAGAAGATTTATTCCCCAATTGTCAGAGGTAGCCAGCCCCCTCACAGATCTGTTAAGAAACAAACCCTCCAGGGCCAAGATTCAATGGGGTCAAGCCCAAGAAAAGAGTTTTGAGACTTTAAAAGCCCTATTATGTCAAGCTCCAATATTAACCTGTCCTGATTATAAGAAATCGTTTGTTCTTCAAACTGATGCCTCAGACAGAGGGTTAGCAGCAGTCTTATCACAACCGGATTCCCAAGGACTGCTTAAACCAGTGCTATTTTTAAGTCGAAAACTATTTCCAAGAGAAACCCGATATGCCACAATGGAGAAAGAATGTCTTGCAATTAAGTGGGCCATGGAATCATTGCAGTACTATTTGTTAGGACGCACGTTCTTCCTGGTAACCGATCATGCCCCATTGACATGGTTAGCCACTAACAAGGACACCAATGCTAAGGTTTTACGCTGGTTCCTGGCCTTACAACCTTTTTCATTTCAGACTTTGCACATGCCCGGAAAATTACAAGGAAATGTGGACTACCTATCCAGGTTCCCTTTTTCAGAATGGCCCGACCGTCCGTCCCAAGAAGAGAGGCAATGTGATATGGGCTACGCCGGAAATTCCAAGATGGCGCCCGGCTGGGCGCCCGACAATGCAACGCGCAGCAGTCTAGTGGTTGAGGACGAGGAGAGAGAGAACAACGGTTATCGCAGGTGCAAGGAGGAGAGTTCGTCAGGAGGAGCGGGAGGCGCGGAGGCGGAGAGGGACGAGAGGAGATCGAGAGAGGAGACGTTGGAAGCGTCGGAGGGGCCCCAGACTCGAGAGGAGACGACCAGAACACCAAAGTACACCGCGCTAGTATCCGGTAGTTCCCTGAAGGCACAGGAAGCCGAGATACCGACTGCTACGGTCACCAGGGACCGTAGCCCCAGGCGAGTAACGGGAAACGAAGGGTGGAAACAGAGGTTGGAGGCAAAGGGGTGGTGGGGGTTTTGGCGCAAATAAGTGCATGTTCTGACTCTCACCCTCCTTGTCATATCCATTCAGCCAACCCCTCTACCTTCCTTACCTCACTTGTGGTGAACCTAGAAAGCTGGTGAAGGGGAGCACCTCAGATATAAATAAGTAGAACAGATAAGTGACTGTAGTGTCCTTTCTCTTCTCGGTTTGCCTGACCTCTGGGGAAGTACCGGCCTGAATAGAAGAGTGGAACCAGCTTGGACAACGAACCTTGCTCATCCTGAAAGACTGTGAATTAGAACAAGGAAACTACTGGTTAAAGTGGTTTATTCTACGTAACGAACCTTGCTGCACTCCAACTGTCTGTTCTGAAATAAATAGCCAATTCTACTTAATTTATAGAGAATCGTGTCTCAGTGCAAGGCCATAAGCTCATACTGTATCTATCTTACTTGGGATAAAGAGTAAAACCATCACAGGGCACCCACACAAGTGAGGTATCCTTTTACTCATGAGAACAAGGGGAATGCTGGGTGGTAGGACATTTTTGCCGGCACGGAGATCCCACGCAAAAAAGTTTGGAAAAGTGATATTTTTACCTAATTTTAAGGTTTGCAAGGAATTCTGGGTAGGAAAACATTGGGGGACCCACGCATGCCATACCTCCCTGGACTCCCCCGGGTGTCTAGTTTTCAGAACTGTTTGGGTTTGGTAGTTTCAAAAGATGGCCACTGAGACCCGGGCCAAAAACTCCGGTGCCCCCCCAAAAAATCAAGGTAGTTTTGCAATAAGGTATTGTAAATTCACCACCGTATGATTTGAACCGTTTCCTGTTGCAGCCACTATGCCTACCCACGCAAGTGAGGTACCATTTTTTTTGGGAGACCTGGGGGATTGCTGGGTGGGTGGAAATTTGTTGATCCACGCAGATTCCAGAACTTTCCACCACAGAAATGTGAGGAAAATGTGGTTTTTTTGCCAAATTCTTAAATTTGCAAGGGATTCTGGGTAACAAAACCTGGGGGTAGGCAGACGAGTCACCCCATCCTAAATTCCACTGGGTGTCTAGTTTTCAAAAACGTATAGGTTTGCTATGTTTCCCTAGGTGCTGGCAGAGCTAGGGCTCAAAAGCAAAAGGTAGTCTTTTTGTCCAAAAAGGCAAGATTTCACTGGGAAATTGAGGTGCGACCATGTTGCGTTTTGCGCTGTTTCATGTCGCAGCCACTATGCCTACCCACTCAAGTGAGGTACCATTTTTTTTGGGAGACCTGGGGGAACGCTGGGTGGGTAGAAATGTGTTGATCCATGCAGATTCCAGAACTTTCCACCACAGAAATATGAGGAAAATGTGTTTTTTTGTCAAATTTTTAGGTTTGCAAGGGATTCTGGGTAACAAAACCTGGGGGTAGGCAGACGAGTCACCCCATCCTGAATTTCCCTGGGTTTCTAGTTTTCAAAAATGTATACGTTTGCTAGGTTTCCTTAGGTGCTGGCAGAGCTAGGGCTCAAAAACAAAAGGTAGTCTTTTTGTCCAAAATGGTCAAGATTTCACTGGGAAATTGAGGTGCGACCATGTTGCGTTTTGCGCTGTTTCATGTCGCAGCCACTATGCCTAACAACACAAGTGAGGTACCATTTTTTTCAAGAGACCTGGGGGAACGATGGGTGCGTGGAAATTTGTTGATCCATGCAGATTCCAGAACTTTCCACCACAGAAATGTGAGAAAAATGTGTTTTTTTGTCAAATTCTTAGATTTGCAAGGGACTCTGGGTAACACAACCTGGGGGTAGGCGGACGAGTCACCCCATCCTGAATTTCCCTTGGTGTCTAGTTTTCAAAAATGTATAGGTTTGCTAGGTTTCCCTAGGTGCTGGCAGAGCTAGGGCTCAAAAACAAAAGGTAGTCTTTTTGTCCAAAAAGGGCAAGATTTCACTGGGAAATTGAGGTGCGACCATGTTGCGTTTTGCGCTGTTTCATGTTGCAGCCACTATGCCTACCCACTCAAGTGAGGTACCATTTTTTTCGGGAGACCTGGGGGAACGCTGGGTGGGTAGAAATTTGTTGATCCACGCAGATTCCAGAACTTTCCAGAACAGAAATGAGAGGAAAATGTGTTTTTTTTGTCAAATGTTTAGGTTTGCAAGGCATTCTGGGTAACAAAACCTGGGGGTAGGCAGACGAGTCACCCCATCCTGAATTTCCCTGGGTTTCTAGTTTTTAAAAATGTATAGGTTTGCTAGGTTTCCTTAGGTGCTGGCAGAGCTAGGGCTCAAAAACAAAAGGTAGTCTTTTTGTCCAAAATGGGCAAGATTTCACTGGGAAATTGAGGTGCGACCATGTTGTGTTTTACGCTGTTTCATGTCGCAGCCACTATGCCTAACAACGCAAGTGAGGTACCATTTTTTTCGGGAGACCTGGGGGAACGCTGGGTGGGTGGAAATTCGTTGATCCACGCAGATTCCAGAACTTTCCACCACAGAAATGTGAGGAAAATGTTTTTTTTTTGTCAAATTCTTAGATTTGCAAGGGATTCTGGGTACCAAAACCTGGGGGTAGGCAGACGAGTCACCCCATCCTGAATTACACTGGGTGTCTAGTTTTCAAAAATGTTTAGTTTTGCTAGGTTTCCTTAGGTGCTGGCAGAGCTAGGGCTCAAAAACAAAAGGTAGTCTTTTTGTCCAAAATGGGCAAGATTTCACTGGGAAATTGAGGTGCGACCATGTTGCGTTTTGCGCTGTTTCATGTCGCAGCCACTATGCCTAACAACGCAAGTGAGGTACCAATTTTTTTCGGGAGACCTGGGGGAACGCTGGGTGGGTGGAAATTTGTTGATCCACGCAGATTCCAGAACTTTCCACCACAGAAATGTGAGGAAAATTTGTTTTTTTTGTCAAATTCTTAGCTTTGCAAGGGATTCTGGGTTACAAAACCTGGGGGTAGGCAGACGAGTCACCCCATCCTGAATTCCCCTGGGTGTCTAGTTTTTAAAAATGTATAGGTTGCTAGGTTTCCTTAGGTGCTGGTAGAGCTAGGGCTCAAAAACAAAAGGTAGTCTTTTTGTCCAAAATGGGCAAGATTTCACTGGGAAATTGAGGTGCGACCATGTTGCGTTTTGCGCTGTTTCATGTCGCAGCCACTATGCCTAACAACGCAAGTGAGGTACCATTTTTTTCGGGAGACCTGGGGGAACGCTGGGTGGGTGGAAATTTGTTGATCCACGCAGATTCCAGAACTTTCCACCACAGAAATGTGAGGAAAATGTGTTTTCTTGTGTCAAATTCTTAGATTTGCAAGGGATTCTGGGTGACAAAACCTGGGGGTAGGCAGACGAGTCACCCCATCCTGAATTCCCCTTGGTGTCTAGTTTTCAAAAATGTATAGGTTTGCTAGGTTTCCCTAGGTGCTGGGAGAGCTAGGGCTCAAAAACAAAAGGTAGTCTTTTTGTCCAAAATGGGCAAGATTTCACTGGGAAATTGAGGTGCGACCATGTTGCGTTTTGCGCTGTTTCATGTCGCAGCCACTATGCCTACCCACGCAAGTGAGGTACCATTTTTTTTGGGAGACCTGGGGGAACCCTGGGTGGGTAGAAATTTATTGATCCACGCAGATTCCAGAATTTTCCACCACAGAAATGTGAGGAAAATGTGTTTAATTTGTCAAATTCTTAGCTTTGCAAGGGATTCTGGGTTACAAAACCTGGTGGTAGGCATTCGAGTCACCCCATCCTGAATTCCCCTGGGTGTCTACTTTTCAAAAATGTATAGGTTTGCTAGGTTTCCCTAGGTGATGGCAGAGCTAGGGCTCAAAAACTAAAGGTAGTCTCTTTGTCCAAAAAGCGCAAGATTTCAGTGGGAAATTGAGGTGCGACCATGTTGCGTTTTGCGCTGTTTCGTGTCGCAGCCACTATGCCTACCCACGCAAGTGAGGTACCATTTTTTCGGGAGACCTATGGGAACGCTGGGTGCGTAGAAATTTGTTGATCCACGCAGATTCCAGAACTTTCCACCACAAAAATGTGAGGAAAATGTGTTTTCTTTCTCAAATGTTGAGCTTTGCAAGGGATTCTGGATAACAAAACCTGGGGGTAGGCAGATGAGTCACCCGAACCTGAATTCCCCTGAGTGTCTAATTTTAAAAAATGTATAGGTTTGCTAAGTTTCCCTAGGTGCTGGCAGAGCTAGGGCTCAAAAACAAAAGGTAGTCTCTTTGTCCAAAAAGCGCAAGATTTCACTGTGAAATTGAGGTGCGACCACGTTGCGTTTTGCGCTGTTTCATGTCGCAGCCACTATGCCTACCCACGCAAGTGAGGTACCATTTTTTTCGGGAGACCTGGGGGAACGCTGGTTCGGTACAAATTTGTTGATCCACGCATATTCCAGAACTTTCCACCACAGAAATGTGAGGAAAATGTGTTTTATTTTACAAATTATTAGCTTTGCAAGGGATTCTGGGTAACAAAACCTGGTGGTAGGCAGTCGAGTCACCCCATCCTGAATTCCCCTTGGTGTCTAGTTTTCAAAAATGTATTGTTTTCCTAGGTTTCCTTAGGTGCTGGCAGAGCTAGGGCTCAAAAACAAAAGTAAGTATTTTTGTCCAAAATGGGCAAGATTTCACTGGTAAATTGAGGTGCGACCATGTTGCGTTTTGCGCTGTTTCATGTCACAGCCACTATGCCTAACAACGCAAGTGATGTACCATTTTTTTTGGGAGACCTGGGGGAACGCTGGGTGGGTGGAAATTAGTTGATCCACGCAGATTCCAGAACTTTCCACCACTGAAATGTGAGGAAAATGTGTTTTTTTGTCAAATTCTTAGATTTGCAAGGGACTCTGGGTAACAAAACCTGGGGGTAGGCGGACGAGTCACCCCATCCTGAATTTCCCTTGGTGTCTAGTTTTCAAAAATGTATAGGTTTGCTAGGTTTCCCTAGGTGCTGGCAGAGCTAGGGCTCAAAAACAAAAGGTAGTCTTTTTGTCCAAAAAGGGCAAGATTTCACTGGGAAATTGAGGTGCGACCATGTTGCGTTTTGCGCTGTTTCATGTTGCAGCCACTATGCCTACCCACTCAAGTGAGGTACCATTTTTTTCGGGAGACCTGGGGGAACGCTGGGTGGGTAGAAATTTGTTGATCCACGCAGATTCCAGAACTTTCCACAACAGAAATGAGAGGAAAATGTGTTTTTTTTGTCAAATTTTTAGGTTTGCAAGGGATTCTGGGTAACAAAACCTGGGGGTAGGCAGACGAGTCACCCCATCCTGAATTTCCCTGGGTTTCTAGTTTTTAAAAATGTATAGGTTTGCTAGGTTTCCTTAGGTGCTGGCAGAGCTAGGGCTCAAAAACAAAAGGTAGTCTTTTTGTCCAAAATGGGCAAGATTTCACTGGGAAATTGAGGTGCGACCATGTTGCGTTTTACGCTGTTTCATGTCGCAGCCACTATGCCTAACAACGCAAGTGAGGTACCATTTTTTTCGGGAGACCTGGGGGAACGCTGGGTGGGTGGAAATTCGTTGATCCACGCAGATTCCAGAACTTTCCACCACAGAAATGTGAGGAAAATGTGTTTTCTTGTGTCAAATTCTTAGATTTGCAAGGGATTCTGGGTGACAAAACCTGGGGGTAGGCAGACGAGTCACCCCATCCTGAATTCCCCTTGGTGTCTAGTTTTCAACAATGTATAGGTTTGCTAGGTTTCCCTAGGTGCTGGGAGAGCTAGGGCTCAAAAACAAAAGGTAGTCTTTTTGTCCAAAATGGGCAAGATTTCACTGGGAAATTGAGGTGCGACCATGTTGCGTTTTGCGCTGTTTCATGTCGCAGCCACTATGCCTACCCACGCAAGTGAGGTACCATTTTTTTTGGGAGACCTGGGGGAACCCTGGGTGGGTAGAAATTTATTGATCCACGCAGATTCCAGAATTTTCCACCACAGAAATGTGAGGAAAATGTGTTTAATTTGTCAAATTCTTAGCTTTGCAAGGGATTCTGGGTTACAAAACCTGGTGGTAGGCATTCGAGTCACCCCATCCTGAATTCCCCTGGGTGTCTACTTTTCAAAAATGTATAGGTTTGCTAGGTTTCCCTAGGTGATGGCAGAGCTAGGGCTCAAAAACTAAAGGTAGTCTCTTTGTCCAAAAAGCGCAAGATTTCAGTGGGAAATTGAGGTGCGACCGTGTTGCGTTTTGCGCTGTTTCGTGTCGCAGCCACTATGCCTACCCACGCAAGTGAGGTACCATTTTTTCGGGAGACCTATGGGAACGCTGGGTGCGTAGAAATTTGTTGATCCACGCAGATTCCAGAACTTTCCACCACAAAAATGTGAGGAAAATGTGTTTTCTTTCTCAAATGTTGAGCTTTGCAAGGGATTCTGGATAACAAAACCTGGGGGTAGGCAGATGAGTCACCCGAACCTGAATTCCCCTGGGTGTCTAGTTTTCAAAAATGTATAGTTTTCCTAGGTTTCCTTAGGTGCTGGCAGAGCTAGGGCTCAAAAACAAAAGTAAGTCTTTTTGTCCAAAATGGGCAAGATTTCACTGGTAAATTGAGGTGCGACCATGTTGCGTTTTGCGCTGTTTCATGTCACAGCCACTATGCCTAACAACGCAAGTGATGTACCATTTTTTTTGGGAGACCTGGGGGAACGCTGGGTGGGTGGAAATTAGTTGATCCACGCAGATTCCAGAACTTTCCACCACTGAAATGTGAGGAAAATGTGTTTTTTTGTCAAATTCTTAGATTTGCAAGGGACTCTGGGTAACAAAACCTGGGGGTAGGCGGACGAGTCGCCCCATCCTGAATTTCCCTTGGTGTCTAGTTTTCAAAAATGTATAGGTTTGCTAGGTTTCCCTAGGTGCTGGCAGAGCTAGGGCTCAAAAACAAAAGGTAGTCTTTTTGTCCAAAAAGGGCAAGATTTCACTTGGAAATTGAGGTGCGACCATGTTGCGTTTTGCGCTGTTTCATGTTGCAGCCACTATGCCTACCCACTCAAGTGAGGTACCATTTTTTTCGGGAGACCTGGGGGAACGCTGGGTGGGTAGAAATTTGTTGATCCACGCAGATTCCAGAACTTTCCACAACAGAAATGAGAGGAAAATGTGTTTTTTTTGTCAAATTTTTAGGTTTGCAAGGGATTCTGGGTAACAAAACCTGGGGGTAGGCAGACGAGTCACCCCATCCTGAATTTCCCTGGGTTTCTAGTTTTTAAAAATGTATAGGTTTGCTAGGTTTCCTTAGGTGCTGGCAGAGCTAGGGCTCAAAAACAAAAGGTAGTCTTTTTGTCCAAAATGGGCAAGATTTCACTGGGAAATTGAGGTGCGACCATGTTGCGTTTTACGCTGTTTCATGTCGCAGCCACTATGCCTAACAACGCAAGTGAGGTACCATTTTTTTCGGGAGACCTGGGGGAACGCTGGGTGGGTGGAAATTCGTTGATCCACGCAGATTCCAGAACTTTCCACCACAGAAATGTGAGGAAAATGTTTTTTGTTTGTCAAATTCTTAGATTTGCAAGGGATTCTGGGTACCAAAACCTGGGGGTAGGCAGACGAGTCACCCCATCCTGAATTCCCCTGGGTGTCTAGTTTTCAAAAATGTTTACTTTTGCTAGGTTTCCTTAGGTGCTGGCAGAGCTAGGGCTCAAAAACAAAAGGTAGTCTTTTTGTCCAAAATGGGCAAGATTTCACTGGGAAATTGAGGTGCGACCATGTTGCGTTTTGCGCTGTTTCATGTCGCAGCCACTATGCCTAACAACGCAAGTGAGGTACCAATTTTTTTCGGGAGACCTGGGGGAACGCTGGGTGGGTGGAAATTTGTTGATCCACGCAGATTCCAGAACTTTCCACCACAGAAATGTGAGGAAAATTTGGTTTTTTTGTCAAATTCTTAGCTTTGCAAGGGATTCTGGGTTACAAAACCTGGGGGTAGGCAGACGAGTCACCCCATCCTGAATTCCCCTGGGTGTCTAGTTTTTAAAAATGTATAGGTTGCTAGGTTTCCTTAGGTGCTGGCAGAGCTAGGGCTCAAAAACAAAAGGTAGTCTTTTTGTCCAAAATGGGCAAGATTTCACTGGGAAATTGAGGTGCGACCATGTTGCGTTTTGCGCTGTTTCGTGTCGCAGCCACTATGCCTACCCACGCAAGTGAGGTACCATTTTTTCGGGAGACCTATGGGAACGCTGGGTGCGTAGAAATTTGTTGATCCACGCAGATTCCAGAACTTTCCACCACAAAAATGTGAGGAAAATGTGTTTTCTTTCTCAAATGTTGAGCTTTGCAAGGGATTCTGGATAACAAAACCTGGGGGTAGGCAGATGAGTCACCCGAACCTGAATTCCCCTGGGTGTCTAATTTTAAAAAATGTATAGGTTTGCTAAGTTTCCCTAGGTGCTGGCAGAGCTAGGGCTCAAAAACAAAAGGTAGTCTCTTTGTCCAAAAAGCGCAAGATTTCACTGTGAAATTGAGGTGCGACCACGTTGCGTTTTGCGCTGTTTCATGTCGCAGCCACTATGCCTACCCACGCAAGTGAGGTACCATTTTTTTCGGGAGACCTGGGGGAACGCTGGGTCGGTACAAATTTGTTGATCCACGCATATTCCAGAACTTTCCACCACAGAAATGTGAGGAAAATGTGTTTTATTTTACAAATTGTTAGCTTTGCAAGGGATTCTGGGTAACAAAACCTGGGGGTAGGCAGACGAGTCACCCCATCCTGAATTTCCCTGGGTTTCTAGTTTTTAAAAATGTATAGGTTTGCTAGGTTTCCTTAGGTGCTGGCAGAGCTAGGGCTCAAAAACAAAAGGTAGTCTTTTTGTCCAAAATGGGCAAGATTTCACTGGGAAATTGAGGGGCGACCATGTTGCGTTTTACGCTGTTTCATGTCGCAGCCACTATGCCTAACAACGCAAGTGAGGTACCATTTTTTTCGGGAGACCTGGGGGAACGATGGGTGGGTGGAAATTCGTTGATCCACGCAGATTCCAGAACTTTCCACCACAGAAATGTGAGGAAAATGTTTTTTGTTTGTCAAATTCTTAGATTTGCAAGGGATTCTGGGTACCAAAACCTGGGGGTAGGCAGACGAGTCACCCCATCCTGAATTCCCCTGGGTGTCTAGTTTTCAAAAATGTTTAGTTTTGCTAGGTTTCCTTAGGTGCTGGCAGAGCTAGGGCTCAAAAACAAAAGGTAGTCTTTTTGTCCAAAATGGGCAAGATTTCACTGGGAAATTGAGGTGCGACCATGTTGCGTTTTGCGCTGTTTCGTGTCGCAGCCACTATGCCTACCCACGCAAGTGAGGTACCATTTTTTCGGGAGACCTATGGGAACGCTGGGTGCGTAGAAATTTGTTGATCCACGCAGATTCCAGAACTTTCCACCACAAAAATGTGAGGAAAATGTGTTTTCTTTCTCAAATGTTGAGCTTTGCAAGGGATTCTGGATAACAAAACCTGGGGGTAGGCAGATGAGTCACCCGAACCTGAATTCCCCTGGGTGTCTAATTTTAAAAAATGTATAGGTTTGCTAAGTTTCCCTAGGTGCTGGCAGAGCTAGGGCTCAAAAACAAAAGGTAGTCTCTTTGTCCAAAAAGCGCAAGATTTCACTGTGAAATTGAGGTGCGACCACGTTGCGTTTTGCGCTGTTTCATGTCGCAGCCACTATGCCTACCCACGCAAGTGAGGTACCATTTTTTTCGGGAGACCTGGGGGAACGCTGGGTCGGTACAAATTTGTTGATCCACGCATATTCCAGAACTTTCCACCACAGAAATGTGAGGAAAATGTGTTTTATTTTACAAATTGTTAGCTTTGCAAGGGATTCTGGGTAACAAAACCTGGTGGTAGGCAGTCGAGTCACCCCATCCTGAATTCCCCTTGGTGTCTAGTTTTAAAAAATGTATAGTTTTCCTAGGTTTCCTTAGGTGCTGGCAGAGCTAGGGCTCAAAAACAAAAGTAAGTCTTTTTGTCCAAAATGGGCAAGATTTCACTGGTAAATTGAGGTGCGACCGTGTTGCGTTTTGCGCTGTTTCATGTCACAGCCACTATGCCTAACAACGCAAGTGATGTACCATTTTTTTTGGGAGACCTGGGGGAACGCTGGGTGGGTGGAAATTAGTTGATCCACGCAGATTCCAGAACTTTCCACAACAGAAATGAGAGGAAAATGTGTTTTTTTTGTCAAATTTTTAGGTTTGCAAGGGATTCTGGGTAACAAAACCTGGGGGTAGGCGGACGAGTCACCCCATCCTGAATTTCCCTTGGTGTCTAGTTTTTAAAAATGTATAGGTTTGCTAGGTTTCCCTAGGTGCTGGCAGAGCTAGGGCTCAAAAACAAAAGGTAGTCTTTTTGTCCAAAAAGGGCAAGATTTCACTGGGAAATTGAGGTGCGACCATGTTGCGTTTTGCGCTGTTTCATGTTGCAGCCACTATGCCTACCCACTCAAGTGAGGTACCATTTTTTTCGGGAGACCTGGGGGAACGCTGGGTGGGTAGAAATTTGTTGATCCACGCAGATTCCAGAACTTTCCACAACAGAAATGAGAGGAAAATGTGTTTTTTTTGTCAAATTTTTAGGTTTGCAAGGGATTCTGGGTAACAAAACCTGGGGGTAGGCAGACGAGTCACCCCATCCTGAATTTCCCTGGGTTTCTAGTTTTTAAAAATGTATAGGTTTGCTAGGTTTCCTTAGGTGCTGGCAGAGCTAGGGCTCAAAAACAAAAGGTAGTCTTTTTGTCCAAAATGGGCAAGATTTCACTGGGAAATTGAGGTGCGACCATGTTGCGTTTTACGCTGTTTCATGTCGCTGCCACTATGCCTAACAACGCAAGTGAGGTACCATTTTTTTCGGGAGACCTGGGGGAACGCTGGGTGGGTGGAAATTCGTTGATCCACGCAGATTCCAGAACTTTCCACCACAGAAATGTGAGGAAAATGTTTTTTGTTTGTCAAATTCTTAGATTTGCAAGGGATTCTGGGTACCAAAACCTGGGGGTAGGCAGACGAGTCACCCCATCCTGAATTCCCCTGGGTGTCTAGTTTTCAAAAATGTTTAGTTTTGCTAGGCTTCCTTAGGTGCTGGCAGAGCTAGGGCTCAAAAACAAAAGGTAGTCTTTTTGTCCAAAATGGGCAAGATTTCACTGGGAAATTGAGGTGCGACCATGTTGCGTTTTGCGCTGTTTCATGTCGCAGCCACTATGCCTAACAACGCAAGTGAGGTACCAATTTTTTTCGGGAGACCTGGGGGAACGCTGGGTGGGTGGAAATTTGTTGATCCACGCAGATTCCAGAACTTTCCACCACAGAAATGTGAGGAAAATTTGATTTTTTTGTCAAAATCTTAGCTTTGCAAGGGATTCTGGGTTACAAAACCTGGGGGTAGGCAGACGAGTCACCCCATCCTGAATTTCCCTGGGTGTCTAGTTTTTAAAAATGTATAGGTTTGCTAGGTTTCCTTAGGTGCTGGCTGGCAGAGCTAGGGCTCAAAAACAAAAGGTAGTCTTTTTGTCCAAAATGGGCAAGATTTCACTGGGAAATTGAGGTGCGACCATGTTGCGTTTTGCGCTGTTTCATGTCGCAGCCACTATGCCTAACAACGCAAGTGAGGTACCATTTTTTTCGGGAGACCTGGGGGAACACTGGGTGGGTGGAAATTCGTTGATCCACGCAGATTCCAGAACTTTCCACCACAGAAATGTGAGGAAAATGTGTTTTCTTGTGTCAAATTCTTAGCTTTGCAAGGGATTCTGGGTGACAAAACCTGGGGGTAGGCAGACGAGTCACCCCATCCTGAATTCCCCTTGGTGTCTAGTTTTCAAAAATGTATAGGTTTGCTAGGTTTCCCTAGGTGCTGGGAGAGCTAGGGCTCAAAAACAAAAGGTAGTCTTTTTGTCCAAAATGGGCAAGATTTCACTGGGAAATTGAGGTGCGACCATGTTGCGTTTTGCGCTGTTTCATGTCGCAGCCACTATGCCTACCCACGCAAGTGAGGTACCATTTTTTTGGGGAGACCTGGGGGAACCCTGGGTGGGTAGAAATTTATTGATCCACGCAGATTCCAGAATTTTCCACCACAGAAATGTGAGGAAAATGTGTTTAATTTGTCAAATTCTTAGCTTTGCAAGGGATTCTGGGTAACAAAACCTGGTGGTAGGCATTCGAGTCACCCCATCCTAAATTCCCCTGGGTGTCTACTTTTCAAAAATGTATAGGTTTGCTAGGTTTCCCTAGGTGATGGCAGAGCTAGGGCTCAAAAACTAAAGGTAGTCTCTTTGTCCAAAAAGCGCAAGATTTCACTGGGAAATTGAGGTGCGACCATGTTGCGTTTTGCGCTGTTTCGTGTCGCAGCCACTATGCCTACCCACGCAAGTGAGGTACCATTTTTTCGGGAGACCTATGGGAACGCTGGGTGCGTAGAAATTTGTTGATCCACGCAGATTCCAGAACTTTCCACCACAAAAATGTGAGGAAAATGTGTTTTCTTTCTCAAATGTTTAGCTTTGCAAGGGATTCTGGATAACAAAACCTGGGGGTAGGCAGACGAGTCACCCGAACCTGAATTCCCCTGGGTGTCTAATTTTAAAAAATGTATAGGTTTGCTAAGTTTCCCTAGGTGCTGGCAGAGCTAGGGCTCAAAAACAAAAGGTAGTCTCTTTGTCCAAAAAGCGCAAGATTTCACTGTGAAATTGAGGTGCGACCACGTTGCGTTTTGCGCTGTTTCATGTCGCAGCAACTATGCCTACCCACGCAAGTGAGGTACCATTTTTTTCGGGAGACCTGGGGGAACGCTGGGTCGGTACAAATTTGTTGATCCACGCATATTCCAGAACTTTCCACCACAGAAATGTGAGGAAAATGTGTTTTATTTTACAAATTGTTAGCTTTGCAAGGGATTCTGGGTAACAAAACCTGGTGGTAGGCAGTCGAGTCACCCCATCCTGAATTCCCCTTGGTGTCTATTTTTTAAAAATGTATAGGTTTGCTAGGTTTCCCTAGGTGCTGGCAGAGCTAGGGCTCAAAAACAAAAGGTAGTCTCTTTGTCCAAAAAGCTCAAGATTTCACTGTGAGATTGAGGTGCAACCACGTTGCGTATTGCGCTGTTTCATGTCGCAGCCACTATGCCTAACAACGCAAGTGAGGTACCATTTTATTGGGAGACCTGGGGGAACGCTGGGTGGGTGGAGATTTGTTGATCCACGTAGATTCCAGAACTTTCCACCACAGAAATGTGAGGAAAATGTGTTTTTTTGGTCAAATTTTTAGGTTTGCAAGGGATTCTGTGTAACAAAACCTGGGGGTAGGCAGACGAGTCACCCCATCCTGAATTCCCCTGGATGTCTAGTTTTCAAAAATGTATAGGTTTGCTAGGTTTCCCTAGGTGCTGGCAGAGCTAGGGCTCAAAAACAAAAGGTAGTCTTTTTGTCCAAAAAGGGCAAGATTTCACTGGGAAATTGAGGTGCCCCATGTTGCGTTTTGCGCTGTTTCATGTAACAGCCACTATGCCTACCCACGCAAGTGAGGTACCATTTTTTTCGGGAGACCTGGGGGAACGCTGGGTGCATGGGAATTTGTTGATTCACGCAGATTCCAGAACTTTCCACCACAGAAATGTGAGGAAAATGTGTTTTTTTGTCAAATATTTAGGTTTGCAAGGGATTCTGGGTAAGAAAACCTGGGGGTAGGCAGACGAGTCACCCCATCCTGAATTCCCCTGGGTGTCTATTTTTCAAAAATGTATAGGTTTGCTAGGTTTACCTAGGTGCTGGCAGAGCTAGGGCTCAAAAACAAAAGGTAGTATTTTTGTCCAAAAAGGGCAAGATTTCACTGGTAAATTGAGGTGCGACCATGTTGCGTTTTGCACTGTTTCATGTCGCAGCCACTATGCCTACCCACGCAAGTGAGGTACCATTTTTTTAGGGAGACCTGGGGGAACACTGGGTGGGTAGAAATTTGTTGATCCACGCAGATTCCAGAACTTTCCTCCACAGAAATGTGAGGAAAATGTGTCTTTTTTGTCAAATTCTTAGCTTTGCAAGGGATTCTGGGTAACAAATCCTGGTGGTAGGCATTCGAGTCACCCCATCCTGAATTCCCCTGGGTGTCTACTTCTGAAAAATGTATTGGTTTGCTAGGGGTCCCTAGGTGCTGGCAGAGCTAGGACTCAAAAACAAAAGGTAGTCTCTTTGTCCAAAAACCACAAGATTTTACTGGGAAATTGAGGTGCGACCACGTTGCGTTTTGCGCTGTTTCGTGTCGTAGCCACTATGCCTACCCACGCAAGTGAGGTACCATTTTTATCGGGAGACCTGGGGGAAAAATGGGTAGGTAGAAATTTGTTGATCCACGCAGATTCCAGAACTTTCCTCCACAGAAATGTGAGGAAAATGTGTTTTTTTTGTCAAATTCTTTGCTTTGCAAGGGATTCTGGGTAACAAAACCTGGTGGTAGGCAGTCGAGTCACCCCATCCTGAATTTCCCTGGGTGTCTAGTTTTTAAAAATGTGTAGGTTTGCTAGGTTTCCCTAGGTGCTGGCAGAGCTAGGGCTCTAAAACAAAAGGTAGTCTCTTTGTCCAAAAAGCGCAAGATTTCACTGTGAAATTGAGGTGCAACCACGTTGCGTTTTGCGCTGTTTCATGTCGCAGCCACTATGCCTAACAATGCAAGTGAGGTACCATTTTTTGGGGGAGACCTGGGAGGACCCTGGGTAGGTGGAAATGTGTTAATCCACGCAGATTCCAGGACTTTCCACCACAGAAATGTGAGGAAAATGTGTTTTTTTGTCAAATTTTTAGGTTTGCAAGGGATTCTGGGTAAGAAAACCTGGGGGTAGGCAGACGAGTCACCCCATCCTGAATTCCTCTGGGTGTCTATTTTTCAGAAATGTATAGGTTTGCTAGGTTTCCCTAGGTGCTGGCAGAGCTAGGGCTCAAAAACAAAAGGTAGTCTTTTTGTCCAAAAAGGGCAAGATTTCACTGGTAAATTGAGGTGCGACCATGTTGCGTTTCGCGCTGTTTCATGTCGCAGCCACTATGCCTACCCACGCAAGTGAGGTACCATTTTTTTGGGAGACCTGGGGGAACGCTGGGTGCGTCGAAATTTGTTGATCCACACAGATTCCAGAACTTTCCACCACAGAAATGTGAGGAAAATGTGTTTTCTTTCTCAAATTTTTAGCTTTGCAAGGGATTCTGGGTAACAAAACCTGGGGGTAGGCAGACGAGTCACCCGAACCTGAATTCCCCTGGGTGTCTAGTTTTCAAAAATGTATAGGTTTGCTAGGTTTCCCTAGGTGCTGGCAGAGCTAGGGCTCAAAAACAAAAAGTAGTCTCTTTGTCCAAAAAGCGCAAGATTTCACTGTGAAATTGAGGTGCGACCACGTTGCGTTTTGGGCTGTTTCATGTCGCAGCCACTATGCCTACCCACGCTATTGAGGTACCATTTTTTTCGGGAGACCTGGGGGAACGCTGGGTCGGTGCAAATTTGTTGATCCACGCAGATTCCAGAACTTTCCACCACACAAATGTGAGGAAAATGTGTTTTGTTTTACAAATTGTTAGTTTTGCAAGGGATTCTGGGTAACAAAACCTGGTGGTAGGCAGTAGAGTCACCCCATCCTGAATTCCCCTTGGTGTCTAGTTTTCAAAAATGTATAGGTTTGCTAGGTTTCCCTAGGTGCTGGCAGAGCTAGTGTCGTGTTTTGGCAGCTCCTGAGTTAGCGTTTAGCACAGCTACACGGTCTTTTTCTGTTAACTTGACCAAAACGAACGGGGGCCATTTTGAATCCCTCTGACTTCCGTTTCCTATGAACGCTGCCTCGTGGTCAGTGTGCCCTTTCGTCCTTTCTCGATACCCATGGTCACTAGTCTGCTCGGCAACAGGCTATTTTTAGTACTGGTCAAGCGCACATGCGCACTACGCACCAATTGGTCGCTCTTTAGGAATGTTCACACTAACTGACCAGTGCTGTTGAAACTCCTCCCACATGTTGGCTGTGTTCCAAAAATGACCTTATATGTACCTAAAATGTGTAACTTGTACCCGCCTATCTTTTTATTGCTATTAAACTGTATAAAAGAGGTCGCGCATCGATGTTCGGTGTGCTACTTCTTACATTGCCGAAGGGTGCTGTAGGAATGTATCACCACCCCATGGGGTCTTAATAAACTTGTCTTTTACCTTTTCCAGTGTCCGTGCCAACTTCTATACTAAGGTGTTCGAGAGTTTAGCAGAGTATGTAGGCCTGATTTGAACCCTTTACCACAATTGGCGACCACGAAGGGACTCATCGGCGACTCGGATGCCCGATGGAGAGGTCGTGACGAAGGTCAGGAAACTCGCCATGGACGCGTACGCTGCCACTGAGTGACCCGAGTCTCGGCACCCACGGTGTGTTTTCCCGTCCTTCCGATCTGACCTTCCAGGTGGCGCCGGTCTTCGACTGAGATTCTGATCTTGGATTGTCGTGATGTGCCGTTTTGGCTGATTTGACCACAGAACTTGGCAGTTGGACTTTGGACGTTTGAAAAGAAAATTGGTAAGCTTTTGATTGGTGAGGTAGTCTACTGACACTTACTGTGGCTTTTTGAAACTTTGAATTTGAATTTGAATTTGTTAGCTAACGTTTTGAATCTTTGAATTTGAATTTGAATATGTGAAGTGCACCTCACATAGGCAGGCATGTAGGGATATTTCTCTGATTTATTTGATTTGAATAGTGCACCGTGTTAGGTGGCATTTTTGTAGTATCGCGTTTTCGTGGTACTTTTTGAAACATGCCTGTTTTTAGCACACTCCGTAGGATGTGCTGTTCTGAAAATGGTACCAATTATCGATTAAGTGCAAAACAGCCGGCTCCCCCAGAGGGGACTCCAAATCGTGAAATGTATGTCAAATTCGGTATTCCACCAATAATGTATAGTACATTATGGCATAAGTATACTAAAACTGATTGTGAATTACAGTGGCCACTATATGGGTCGTTTGACCTTCGAAAGGTACAGTATGTAGAACAGTGTTTGTTTCAGCGAAGGTCTAGGCAAGATATGTTTGATTGTGTGCGTATGTGGGAGAAAGAGGTGCGTGAACGAGCGAAGCGTGAGGTAGCCTTGGCGGAGAAATTGCAGCAGAAGGCTGCACATGACAAAGCTTTACAGCTGCAGGAGAAGGAATTACAGGAAGAGAAAGAGAGGGAGAGACGAGAACGAAATTTACAGGTTAATGGTCAATTCCCTATCAGGCGTCCTCTTTATCCGGTCCTTACTAATGAAATAGATGATTTTTCCTTACTAGATCGTTGTCCGCCTCCGTACGTCGTACCTACGGCTCCGAACGAGGACTCGGACGAGGATAGTGATCGAACACAGCGTACCAGGTTACATGCGGAACGAGCTGCGGAATTACGCTCATTTGCACGAAAGCTAAATATTAATACTGTTACTGTTTCTGATGTTACTAAACAAATGGAACAGTGGCCTGATAAGGAACGACTGTATTTTTTAGATCATTTTGGAGATGAAGTTGTTGAGCGGTATAGAAAATATTCTCTCGAGTTAGAACCAAAGGAGATATCCAAGAGTCGTGAGAATTTTCGTAAAGGTCTTTTTGTTCTTTCAGATGCGGACGACTTCTTCAAGCGTTTGATTGAACTACGTAATGAAGCGACACGACTACGGGAGGTGGCAAAGTCGAAGAATTCGTCTGCGTCCGGAGCGACGGGGATATCCAAAGAATGCCCTATCTTTGAAACAGATAAGATCGCTGCGATTAATGTTAGACCTATGCGAGAAGCTGCGCCTTTATATGTCCCTCATAAAGGGGATGGCACAGATGATGATAAAAGATCCAAAGACGCGAAAGGGTATTTTGTATATAATTGGGTTTATACGTCTTGGAATAGAGCAGATGTCATGGCGCTTAAGAATGCTTTACCTGATCCCCGTAAAAACCCTGCGGCTTTTTATGAAAATGTTGAAAGTGCAATTTCTTCGTGTATCATGACGTTAGTTGATATTGATCTATTTTTCGGGTTGATATTGCCCCCTGATATGTGGAGAGCGATTCGTAGGTTTGATGACCTCACGACTCTCGGGGCCACTTGGAAAGATCTTGTTCAGGCTGATTTAGATAGAGAACCAGCATGTAAGCCGTGTCAATTAATATTAGACCTTCCAGGGGCCATACTGACAAAACTAAAAACTCTTGCCCCCGCTAAAAAGATTGATTGGACTATATTAGCCTCTTGTAAGCAGAAAGCGGATGAATCAGTTTCCGATTTTTTCTCTCGCTTCGAGGAAGCGTTCCATGATTACAGTGGTCAATTATTGACAGAAGATACTGGCAGGCATCTATTCGTTGATAAGTATGTAGCTAATCTCCTACCGGAGATTGCGAAACGATTAAAAGCGAGTGAAAGTTCATGGACCACAGCAACCCCTGCTTCTTTATTGACTATGGCTCAATATTATGAATTGAAAACGAAGGTAATGTTAGCTCAGGTTCAGGCTACGAGAGGGAACAATAGAGGGGGGCGAGGATCGTACAGTAATGCTCCTCCCCCTCGTTCTGACATTTCTGTGAATCAATGTGCATACTGCAAACAGTTTGGGCATTGGATTGCAGACTGTCCGGTGTTTCGAGAGCAGCGTAATTTGAGGGGAAGAGGAAGTGGAAGGTCTAGAAGTTATTATGGAGGGTCAAGAGGAGGTTATGGCACGAATGATCGTGGGGGTTATGGAGCAAGGGGTCGTGGTCAGTCAGATTATAATACGTTTGATAATCGCAATCAATATCAGATAAATGAGGGTGGTCCTGCTGAACTACGGGATGAGCATTACGCATAGGATTGCGTAGGATGGGGTGTGGAATCGGTTGAGGTACCAGTTGATCAAAGGGGTCCATACATAGAAGCACATGTTCTGGGTTCCACTGATCAATTTCTGGTCGATACAGGAGCTACTCGTAGCGCTTTGTCCAAATACTTGGTTCCAAGGGCTCCCCTGTCTGGCGAGGTAATTACAGCAATAGGGTTCGATGGAACACCTACTTCTAGCCCACTGTCTCAACCAGTTACATTTCATGTTGATAAATTTGCTGATAATTTTGCTGCCCCTTGTCCCTTTTTGTTGTCTCCAAATACACCAGATAATATTATTGGACTCGATATGTTAAAACACTTTCGAGCTACTATTCGCTGTGCCCCAGAAGGAGTGCGAGTTGTGTTGAATGAGAATTACCCAGAATTAGAGCGAGTGTGTTTTCTCCATGAATCTGAAGTTCTGGCCTCCTTACCGAAAACGTTGTGGGCCACTTCCGATACGGATGTAGGGCAGATGATGATTCCTCCAGTGCGTATTACTGTAAAGGAGGGAGTATCTCTGCCACGTGTCCCACAATATAAGATTTCTAGAGAAGGTGAACTTGCTTTGATACACATTGTAGATGATTTAATTTCGGCAGGAGTAGTTGAGGAAGTCCCCTACAATGTTTGTAATAGCCCGATTTTACCAATCCTTAAAAGAGATACAGATGCTAAGGTTTACCGTTTCATTATTGATTTGAGGGAAATAAACAAGATAGTAGTGCCTCAGTATCCGGTGGTGTCTGACATCACCACATTGCTTACGTTGGTTCCACCGACGGCAACTACTTTTACAGTCATCGATTTGAAGAATGCCTTCTTTTCGATCCCTGTACATCCTGACAGTCGATATCTATTCGGCTTTACATTAAATAATAAATCGTACAGATTCTGTCGAGTTCCTCAAGGCTATACTGAAAGTCCTAGCATTTATAGTCAGGCATTAAAAAGACAGCTTGATTCCTTTGACTTACAGGAGGTAGTGGTTCTCATTCAATATGTAGATGATATCTTACTTGCTGCAGACACGCCAGAACAATGTGAGAAAAGTACCTTTTCCTTGCTTTCCTTCCTGGCCAAACATAATCATAAAGTTTCGAAGAAAAAGCTGCAATATTGTAAACCAAAGGTGACCTACCTCGGTCATCTTTTGTCTAAGGAGGGCCGTGCATTGACACCAGATCGAATTCAAGCAATTCTAGATACTCCAGTCCCTCGCACTCAGAAGGATGTTCGCGCCTTTATAGGTTTGACGTCTTTTTGTAGGCAATGGATATTGGGTTTTTCACATATTGTTAAACCATTGTTAGCATTGTTGTCTAAAGATACACCGATTCCCATTGAATGGACGGATGAATGTCAGAATGCTTTTGAACAATTGAGACAAGCTCTTTGTTCTGCACCAGTGTTAGGTACACCTGATTACACGAAGGTTTTCACATTATATGTACACGAGAAGGATGGGTGCGCATTGTCAGTCTTAGTGCAGACACACGGAGACAAACAGAGGCCTTGTGCATACTTCTCGGCGGTACTCGACCCTGTGGCTCGAGGATTGCCTGGATGTTTTCGAGCAGTTGCAGCAACAGCAGTTGCGATACGACAAAGTGAGGGAATAGTTTTGTCGCACAAATTGTTGGTGCTAGTTCCCCATGCGGTAGATGCGTTACTGAATCAAACGAAAACGCAGCATCTAACCAGTGCCCGTCTGACAGGATATGAGCTAACGTTGTTGGCGCCTCACATCACATTAAAACGATGTGCAACACTAAATCCTGCTACTTTATTGCCGGACCCTGTTGCTGAGACCCAGAAGGAAGAACAACATGATTGTGTTTTTCTGACTGAGGAACAGACAAAGGGTCGTATCGACTTACAGGATACGCCATTTCCAGATGTAGATGGGGAACTGTGGGTTGATGGATCGTGCGTGAGGTTACCAGATGGTACGACTTCCGCAGCTTATGCGATCACGACACTTAAGACTGTGGTAGAAGCAGCACGGATACCCCAAAAAATCGGCTCAAGCAGCTGAGTTGATAGCCTTAACGAAGGCATGTGAGTTAAGTGCTGGACTATGTGTGAACATTTACACGGATAGTCGTTACGCTTTTGGAGTAGTGCATGATTTTGGCCTACTTTGGAAGGAACGAGGATTCCTGACTTCACACGGAGTACACATCATGCATGGAGAATTGGTACGCGATCTCCTTAATGCACTGTTATGCCCAGAGAAAGTTGCAATAGTCAAGTGCAGTGCACACAAAAAGGTGACGGACAAAATAGGACAAGGCAATGCTTTTGCAGACCGTATTGCAAGAGAGACCGCTATGCTGCAAAATAATTTCCCCATGTATGTGGTGAAGTCACAAGCTGAACGGTGGCATGATGCTAGAGAAGAAATATTAGATATACAGAAGTCAGCATCAGAGGCAGAACTTGTGAAATGGGCCACTGAAGGAGTATTGGATGATGAGGGTTGCTGGCGTAGTAAAGATATGGAGAGATGGAAACTACCCATGGCCTATTTACAAACAATGGTGCAAATGACACACGGGCTGGCACACATTGGAGCTCTCGCAATTACTAAATTGCTTACACGAGTTTGGGAAAATGCTGACATTGCTAGCACGGCTAAGAGAGTAGTGCAGACCTGTCTGATATGTTTGCAGCACAATCCTGGACAAGGGACTCATACTCCTAAAGGTGGGTTTGTTCCACCTACTGCACCATTCGAAGTACTACAAATGGATTACATCCAGCTGGAGCGCTGTAATAATCTCAAGTATGTCCTAGTAGTGGTGTGTGCCTTCAGCAAATGGATTGAGGCTTACCCTACGAAAGACAATACAGCATTGACAACAGCTAAGGTGTTACTCAAGGAATACTTCCCGCGCTACGGAGTTTGTAAACTTATGTGGAGTGATAATGGCCCTCATTTCATTGGAAAAGTAGTGGAATATGTCCTGAAGGGATTGGGAATCAAGCAACGATTCCATGCTGTCTTTCATCCGCAATCAGCAGGTTTAGTAGAACGATACAATGCAACTCTGAAGCTGAAGTTAGCAAAGATAGTGGCATCGACATCTCTGAAATGGCCGGACGCTTTGCCTCTGGCATTGCTGTCCATTCGGTCAGTGCCACATTCTCGATCTGGCCTCACACCCTACGAAGTGGTGTTTGGAAGGCCTATGAATATTTGGGGGGTTCCAAAGCCTCGTTTGATACATGATATGCCTTGTATAATGATGAACGATTATCTGGCACGATTAACAAATGATTTGCTTTCTATTCATCAACAGGTTCGAGAGGCGCTCCCTGATAACTCCACTGGTGAGGCTCACGATCTCCGCCCTGGAGACCACGTGATGGTCAAAGTATTTGAGCGATCCAGCAGTTTGGAACCGAGATGGCATGGCCCTGAGCAAGTGCTGCTGGCTACGCGAACTGCTGTGAGAGTCACCAACAAGAAGCGGTGGATACATTCAACGCATTGCCGACGTGTCTCTCCGGATCTGGTGAGCCCTGTGGTGCTATCCGACTACAGAAAGATTTTGGATACAGAAAAGAGCCCAGCTGTCACGCCTGATGAATTGGAGGAAGCCTTCCCGGACCACGTTGTTTCAGATAAAGTGAAGTACAATCTACGCCCCAGGAAATAAGATTCCTTTTGTGTTTTTGAAACTGGTTGGTAACCGCTCTGAGGTTTGTGAAACGGAAGCCGGGAATATCAAGGGGGGGGGATCAGTTCTGCCCAGTGTAGCGACACCCGTCTTGAATCCCGGAGAACAAATCAACGGCAGCCTCGGTTCAGAACCATCGTTTTATTTTTTTTCGCTTAGTGTTGCTTGTGAAGAGTATTGTTTTGTGAACTATGGCATCTCCTTCGACACAAAAAGGGAGAATTCTTGGTGCTGTTTTGTTTGTCTTGACCGTAGTGGTGATCGCAGTATTAGCCTGGACTGTAGAACTATTGTTTCCTGTACGAGAACATTTGCTGCCCACCACTCCAAGTCCATCTGAACATTTTCATTTCACTCTGCCTTTTCACGAAGAAAGACATAGGCAGACTTATTTGAACAACAGCTTTATTAAGATTTTGCATCATACTCATAATATGACCAACACGTCCAATTGTTGGGTATGTGGAATGTTGCCCGGACACCAGAAGAAGGGAGGAACACCACTCATTCCTCTCCCGTTTTCTCATAATGGTTCTTGTCATGCTTGGTACACTCTTCTTTTTACTCTGCGATGGCCAACGAAAGGTGGATTACTTTTTCGGTTGAATAAAATATGCTATAACGATAAAGATGGCTATCCACACGCTGAAGGAACTAAATTCGAATGGGAAGAATATCGTCCGGACAATGTTTCTGCACCTCGTGTATATACGAATCAAAGACTTATAAATGTGACGGGCATGCATATAATAACCGTTATCGATACAAAAGCAGATTTGTGTATTAGAAATAAAGGTACAATCCCTGTAGGCCGCAGTGAATGTAATATTACGCTTACCTTTGATACACCAACTGGAATTACATTTGTAGCTTCACGTAACACATATTTCATTTGTGGAAATAAGGGATACCATCGTCTACCGTTGGGATGGTTAGGAACGTGTTATATAGCTTTTGTATTACCACCTGTATTTATTGCTCCTCCCATGTACCACAATGATTATGTTCTGTACCATGATTTCATACTGAACAGAGTAAAACGAACAATAGATCTTGATGAAATAGACCAGACTGATACCACATTACAACAATATGTAGATTTCAATTTGGGGTTATTTTCATTCGTAGGAGCTGCACTGAATAGCAGGAAGATAAGGCGGCTTACACGTGTGGTGGAAGCCGTCGCTAATGAAACTGCCTCTGCTTTAGGGAATATTACTGAAGAATTACAAATTACCAGAATTGTGGCGCTCCAGAATCGAATGGTTCTAGATGTGATACTAGCTGATAGGGGTGGAGCATGCCGCGTCATCGGAAGTAGTTGTTGCGTTTACGTACCAGATAACTCACCTTCTGTATATGATTCGATTACAAAATTGCATAAGATAGCTGCTGAGATCCACCCAGAAAATGGAACATGGACCTTTTCTGGTTGGTTCTGGACCCTGCTTAGTACTTGGGGTTGGAAATTATTAACGATTCTCTGTGTTTTTATTGGAGTACTATTTTTCCTTTGTTTATGTATTCAATGTGGCCCTACATTATGTTCTGTATGTATCACAGCCTGTATTCCGTCCAAACGAGCTATTGTCAAGCAAGAGAAAATGATCAATGATGAAGTATTGAAAATAATGGCTATTGACATTGAGGATGAACATTCCGACTACGTTCACTATGAGGTAGCTTTTGCTAAACGCTAAAAGGGCCGTCTGTCGTGTTTTGGCAGCTCCTGAGTTAGCGTTTAGCACAGCTACACGGTCTTTTTCTGTTAACTTGACCAAAACGAACGGGGGCCATTTTGAATCCCTCTGACTTCCGTTTCCTATGAACGCTGCCTCGTGGTCAGTGTGCCCTTTCGTCCTTTCTCGATACCCATGGTCACTAGTCTGCTCGACAACAGGCTATTTTTAGTACTGGTCAAGCGCACATGCGCACTACGCACCAATTGGTCGCTCTTTAGGAATGTTCACACTAACTGACCAGTGCTGTTGAAACTCCTCCCACATGTTGGCTGTGTTCCAAAAATGACCTTATATGTACCTAAAATGTGTAACTTGTACCCGCCTATCTTTTTATTGCTATTAAACTGTATAAAAGAGGTCGCGCATCGATGTTCGGTGTGCTACTTCTTACATTGCCGAAGGGTGCTGTAGGAATGTATCACCACCCCATGGGGTCTTAATAAACTTGTCTTTTACCTTTTCCAGTGTCCGTGCCAACTTCTATACTAAGGTGATCGAGAGTTTAGCAGAGTATGTAGGCCTGATTTGAACCCTTTACCACACTAGGGCTCAAAAATAAAAGGTAGTCTTTTTGTCCAAAAAGGGCAAGATTTCACTGGGAAATTGAGGTGCGACCATGTTGCGTTTTGCGCTGTTTCATGTCGCAGCCACTATGCCTACCAACGCAAGTGAAGTACCATTTTTTTTGGGAGACCTGGGGGAACGCTGGGTAGGTAGAAATTTGTTGATCCACGCAGATTCCAGAACTTTCCTCCACAGAAATGTGAGGAAAATGTGTTTTTTTTTACAAATTCTTGAATTGCAGGGGATTCTGGGAAACAAAACCTGGTGGTAGGCATTCGAGTCACCCCATCCTGAATTCCCGTGCGTGTCTACTTTTCAAAAATGTATAGGTTTGCTAGGTTTCCCTAGGTGCTGGCAGAGCTAGGACTCAAAAACAAAAGGTAGTCTCTTTGTCCAAAAACCACAAGATTTTACTGGGAAATTGAGGTGCAACCACGTTGCGTTTTGCGCTGTTTCATGTCGCAGCCACTATGCCTAACAACGCAAGTGAGGTACCATTTTTTTCGGGAGACCTGGGGGAACGCTGGGTGGGTGGAGATTTGTTGATCCACGTAGATTCCAGAACTTTCCACCACAGAAATGTGAGGGAAATGTGTTTTTTTGTCAAATTGTTAGGTTTGCAAGGGATTCTGGGTAACAAAACCTGGTGGTAGGCAGTCGAGTCACCCCATCCTGCATTCCCCTGGGTGTCTAGTTTTCAAAAATGTATAGGTTTTCTAGGATTCCCTAGGTGCTGGCAGAGCTAGGTCTCAAAAACAAAAGGTAGTCTCTTTGTCCGAAAAGCGCAAGATTTCACTGTGAAATTGAGGTGCAACAACGTTGCATTTTGCGCTGTTTCATGTCGCAGCCACTATGCCTAACAACGCAAGTGAGGTACTATTTTTTTCGGGAGACCTGGGGGAACGCTGGGTGGGTGGAAATTCGTTGATCCACGCAGATTCCAGAACTTTCCACCACAGAAATGTGAGGAAAATGTGTTTTTTTGTGTCAAATTCTTAGCTTTGCAAGGGATTCTGGGTGACACAACCTGGGGGTAGGCAGACGAGTCACCCCATCCTGAATTCCCCTTGGTGTCTAGTTTTCAAAAATGTATAGGTTTGCTAGGTTTCCCTAGGTGCTGGGAGAGCTAGGGCTCAAAAACAAAAGGTAGTCTTTTTGTCCAAAATGGGCAAGATTTCACTGGGAAATTGAGGTGCGACCATGTTGCGTTTTGCGCTGTTTCATGTCGCAGCCACTATGCCTACCCACGCAAGTGAGGTACCATTTTTTTTGGGAGACCTGGGGGAACCCTGGGTGGGTAGAAATTTGTTGATCCACGCAGATTCCAGAATTTTCCACCACAGAAATGTGAGGAAAATGTGTTTAATTTGTCAAATTCTTAGCTTTGCAAGGGATTCTGGGTAACAAAACCTGGTGGTAGGCATTCGAGTCACCCCATCCTGAATTCCCCTGGGTGTCTACTTTTCAAAAATGTATAGGTTTGCTAGGTTTCCCTAGGTGCTGGCAGAGCTAGGGCTCAAAAACTAAAGGTAGTCTCTTTGTCCAAAAAGCGCAAGATTTCACTGGGAAATTGAGGTGCGACCATGTTGCGTTTTGCGCTGTTTCGTGTCGCAGCCACTATGCCTACCCACGCAAGTGAGGTACCATTTTTTCGGGAGACCTGGGGGAACGCTGGGTAGGTAGAAATTTGTTGATCCACGCAGATTCCAGAACTTTCCACCACAGAAATGTGAGAAAAATGTGTTTTTTTGTCAAATTTTTAGGTTTGCAAGGGATTCTGGGTAAGAAAACCTGGGGGTAGGCAGACAAGTCACCCCTTCCTGAATTCCCCTGGGTGTCTATTTTTCAAAAATGTATAGGTTTGCTAGGTTTCCCTAGGTGCTGGCTGAGCTAGGGCTCAAAAACAAAAGGTAGTCTTTTTGTCCAAAAAGGGCAAGATTTCACTGGTAAATTGAGGTGCGACCATGTTGCATTTTGCGCTGTTTCATGTCGCAGCCACTATGCCTACCCACGCAAGTGAGGTACTATTTTTTTCGGGAGACCTATGGGAACGCTGGGTGCGTAGAAATTTGTTGATCCACGCAGATTCCAGAACTTTCCACCACAAAAATGTGAGGAAAATGTGTTTTCTTTCTTAAATGTTTAGCTTTGCAAGGGATTCTGGATAACAAAACCTGGGGGTAGGCAGACGAGTCACCCGAACCTGAATTCCCCTGGGTGTCTAATTTTAAAAAATGTATAGGTTTGATAAGTTTCCCTAGGTGCTGGCAAAGGTAGTCTCTTTGTCCAAAAAGCGCAAGATTTCACTGTGAAATTGAGGTGCGACCACGTTGCGTTTTGCGCTGTTTCATGTCGCAGCCACTATGCCTACACACGCAAGTGAGGTACCATTTTTTTCAGGAGACCTGGGGGAACGCTGGATCGATGCAAATTTGTTGATCCACGTAGATTCCAGAACTTTCCACCACAGAAATGTGAGGAAAATGTGTTTTTTTGGTCAAATTTTTAGGTTTGCAAGGGATTCTGTGTAACAAAACCTGGGGGTAGGCAGACGAGTCACCCCATCCTGAATTCCCCTGGGTGTCTAGTTTTCAAAAATTTATAGGTTTGCTAGGTTTCCCTAGGTGCTGGCAGAGCTAGGGCTCAAAAACAAAAGGTAGTCTTTTTGTCCAAAAAGGGCAAGATTTCACTGGGAAATTGAGGTGCCCCCATGTTGCGTTTTGCGCTGTTTCATGTAACAGCCACTATGCCTACCCACGCAAGTGAGGTACCATTTTTTTCGGGAGACCTGGGGGAACGCTGGGTGCATGGGAATTTGTTGATTCACGCAGATTCCAGAACTTTCCACCACAGAAATGTAAGCAAAATGTGTTTTTTTGTCAAATTTTTAGGTTTGCAAGGGATTCTGGGTAAGAAAACCTGGGGGTAGGCAGACGAGTCACCCCATCCTGAATTCCCCTGGGTGTCTATTTTTCAAAAATGTATAGGTTTGCTAGGTTTCCCTAGGTGCTGGCAGAGCTAGGGCTCAAAAACAAAAGGTAGTATTTTTGTCCAAAAAGGGCAAGATTTCACTGGTAAATTGAGGTGCGACCATGTTGCGTTTTGCACTGTTTCATGTCGCAGCCACTATGCCTACCCACGCAAGTGAGGTACCATTTTTTTAGGGAGACCTGGGGGAACGCTGGGTGGGTAGAAATTTGTTGATCCACGCAGATTCCAGAACTTTCCTCCACAGAAATGTGAGGAAAATGTGTTTTTTTTGTCAAATTCTTAGCTTTGCAAGGGATTCTGGGTAACAAATCCTGATGGTAGGCTTTCGAGTCACCCCATCCTGAATTCCCCTGGGTGTCTACTTCTGAAAAATGTATAGGTTTGCTAGGGGTCCCTAGGTGCTGGCAGAGCTAGGACTCAAAAACAAAAGGTAGTCTCTTTGTCCAAAAACCACAAGATTTTACTGGGAAATTGAGGTGCGACCACGTTGCGTTTTGGGCTGTTTCGTGTCGTAGCCACTATGCCTACCCACGCAAGTGAGGTACCATTTTTATCGGGAGACCTGGGGGAAAAATGGGTAGGTAGAAATTTGTTGATCCACGCAGATTCCAGAACTTTCCTCCACAGAAATGTGAGGAAAATGTGTTTTTTTGTCAAATTCTTTGCTTTGCAAGGGATTCTGGGTAACAAAACCTGGTGGTAGGCAGTCGAGTCACCCCATCCTGAATTTCCCTGGGTGTCTAGTTTTTAAAAATGTGTAGGTTTGCTAGGTTTCCCTAGGTGCTGGCAGAGCTAGGGCTCTAAAACAAAAGGTAGTCTCTTTGTCCAAAAAGCGCAAGATTTCACTGTGAAATTGAGGTGCAACCACGTTGCGTTTTGCGCTGTTTCATGTCGCAGCCACTATGCCTAACAATGCAAGTGAGGTACCATTTTTTGGGGGAGACCTGGGAGGACCCTGGGTAGGTGGAAATGTGTTAATCCACGCAAATTCCAGGACTTTCCACCACAGAAATGTGAGGAAAATGTGTTTTTTGTCAAATTTTTAGGTTTGCAAGGGATTCTGGGTAAGAAAACCTGGGGGTAGGCAGACGAGTCACCCCATCCTGAATTCCTCTGGGTGTGTATTTTTCAGAAATGTATAGGTTTGCTAGGTTTCCCTAGGTGCTGGCAGAGGGTACAGAGCAGGAATATCGTCGTAAAAATATCGACTAACATTAATATCGTCACAGAAATATCGACAAGAAGAAATATCGATGACAAAAATATAGTTTGACAAGAATATCGACAGACAGGTAAGTAATATCGTTAACATTAATATAGTTGTAATAAATATCGTTTACAAAAACATCGTTTACAAAAATATCGTTTTTTAAATAATAATAAGTAATTAAGTGTTTTTAATGAGTATTGGTTGTCAAAGTAGTATTTTTTGTAGTATTTTATTAGTTAATACTGTATTTTATGTTGAATTTAGTGTTAATAGTTCCGTAGCGGGTTGTGGGTTTATAGGGGAGTAGGGTGGGAAGTAATTTAAATATAATAAAATAATTGAATAATGTGTTAATTGAATATAAATAGTGTAATAAATAATAGTTCATTAACTTCAATTAGTTAATTGATTAATAATTATGTAAATTAATTATGTTAATTGTTTAATTAATTTTAGGTGTGTGTAGTTGAATTTTTAAGTGAAAAAGTAGTGAATTAATTACATTTTAATTGAATAATTATTTAATTAATGATTAATTAAATAAAAATAAAGATTTGTTAATTTTTAAACATTGTAAATACATTTAGTAATTTTAACCCCTACACTATCCAACGCTTTCCCTACTGTTGCACCCTCTGGAGTGGGAATAGTAAGTTTTTACCCCTACACTATCCAACACTTTCCCTACTGTTGCACCCTCTGGAGTGGGAATAGTAATGTTTACCCCTACGCTATCCAACGCTTTCCCTACTGTTGCACCCTCTGGAGTGGGAATAGTAATTTTTACCAATACGCTATCCAACGCTTTCCCTACTGTTGCACCCTCTGGAGTGGGAATAGTAATTTAAACCCCTACGCTATCCAACGCTTTCCCTACTGTTGCACCCTCTGGAGTGGGAATAGTAATTTTTACCCCTACGCTATCCAACGCTTTCCCTACTGTTGCACCCTCTGGAGTGGGAATAGTAATTTAAACCCCTACGCTATCCAACGCTTTCCCTACTGTTGCACCCTCTGGAGTGGAAATAGTAATTTAAACCCCTACTCTATCCAACGCTTTCCCTACTGTTGCACCCTCTGGAGTGGGAATAGTAATTTAAACCTCTACGCTATCCAACGCTTTCCCTACTGTTGCACCCTCTGGAGTGGGAATAGTAATTTTTACCCCTACGCTATCCAACGCTTTCCCTACTGTTGCACCCTCTGGAGTGGGAATAGTATTTTTTACCCCTACGCTATCCAACGCTTTCCCTACTGTTGCACCCTCTGGAGTGGGAATAGTAATTTTTACCCCTACGCTATCCAACGCTTTCCCTACTGTTGTACCCTCTGGAGTGGGAATAGTAATTTTTACCCCTACGCTATCCAACGCTTTCCCTACTGTTGCACCCTCTGGAGTGGGAATAGTAATTTAAACCCCTACGCTATCCAACGCTTTCCCTACTATTGCACCCTCTGGAGTGGGAATAGTAATTTAAACCCCTACGCTATCCAACGCTTTCCCTACTGTTGCACCCTCTGGAGTGGGAATAGTAATTTTGACCCCTACGCTATCCAACGCTTTCCCTACTGTTGCACCCTCTGGAGTGGGAATAGTCATTTAAACCCCTACGCTATCCAACGCTTTCCCTACTGTTGCACCCTCTGGAGTGGAAATAGTAATTTAAACCCCTACGCTATCCAACGCTTTCCCTACTGTTGCACCCTCTGGAGTGGGAATAGTAATATAAACCCCTACGCTATCCAACGCTTTCCCTACTGTTGCACCCTCTGGAGTGGGAATAGTAATTTTTACCCCTTCACTATCAAATGTTTTAATTAATAATATATTTTATATTTTAATTATATGTATGTATTATTGTTGTTATATAAAGTAATGTGTTAAATATATGTATATGTACACATTTATTAAGTTTATAATGAAAAAGTGTATTTAAATTGTTTTCAATAGTCAAAAAATAAAAGTAATGTAATTTATTTTGTTAATAGTACTTATATTTATTTAATATTGAATGTAATTTTAATTAATTTAAAAATTCGATATTTTTTACAACGATATTTATTACAACGATATTTTTGAGTCGATATTTATGTACTTACCTGTTTAGGTATAGGGTGTCGATATTTTTGTAAACGATATTTTTCCAACGATATTTTTGTCAACGATATTTTTGTAATCGATATTTCAACACCCTACCCTGGCAGAGCTAGGGCTCAAAAACAAAAGGTAGTCTTTTTGTCCAAAAAGGGCAAGATTTCACTGGTAAATTGAGGTGCGACCATGTTGCGTTTCGCGCTGTTTCATGTCGCAGCCACTATGCCTACCCACGCAAGTGAGGTACCATTTTTTTCGGGAGACCTGGGGGAACGCTGGGTGCATGGGAATTTGTTGATTCACGCAGATTCCAGAACTTTCCACCACAGAAATGTAAGCAAAATGTGTTTTTTTGTCAAATTTTTAGGTTTGCAAGGGATTCTGGGTAAGAAAACCTGGGGGTAGGCAGACGAGTCACCCCATCCTGAATTCCCCTGGGTGTCTATTTTTCAAAAATGTATAGGTTTGCTAGGTTTCCCTAGGTGCTGGCAGAGCTAGGGCTCAAAAACAAAAGGTAGTATTTTTGTCCAAAAAGGGCAAGATTTCACTGGTAAATTGAGGTGCGACCATGTTGCGTTTTGCACTGTTTCATGTCGCAGCCACTATGCCTACCCACGCAAGTGAGGTACCATTTTTTTAGGGAGACCTGGGGGAACGCTGGGTGGGTAGAAATTTGTTGATCCACGCAGATTCCAGAACTTTCCTCCACAGAAATGTGAGGAAAATGTGTTTTTTTTGTCAAATTCTTAGCTTTGCAAGGGATTCTGGGTAACAAATCCTGGTGGTAGGCTTTCGAGTCACCCCATCCTGAATTCCCCTGGGTGTCTACTTCTGAAAAATGTATAGGTTTGCTAGGGGTCCCTAGGTGCTGGCAGAGCTAGGACTCAAAAACAAAAGGTAGTCTCTTTGTCCAAAAACCACAAGATTTTACTGGGAAATTGAGGTGCGACCACGTTGCGTTTTGGGCTGTTTCGTGTCGTAGCCACTATGCCTACCCACGCAAGTGAGGTACCATTTTTATCGGGAGACCTGGGGGAAAAATGGGTAGGTAGAAATTTGTTGATCCACGCAGATTCCAGAACTTTCCTCCACAGAAATGTGAGGAAAATGTGTTTTTTTGTCAAATTCTTTGCTTTGCAAGGGATTCTGGGTAACAAAACCTGGTGGTAGGCAGTCGAGTCACCCCATCCTGAATTTCCCTGGGTGTCTAGTTTTTAAAAATGTGTAGGTTTGCTAGGTTTCCCTAGGTGCTGGCAGAGCTAGGGCTCTAAAACAAAAGGTAGTCTCTTTGTCCAAAAAGCGCAAGATTTCACTGTGAAATTGAGGTGCAACCACGTTGCGTTTTGCGCTGTTTCATGTCGCAGCCACTATGCCTAACAATGCAAGTGAGGTACCATTTTTTGGGGGAGACCTGGGAGGACCCTGGGTAGGTGGAAATGTGTTAATCCACGCAAATTCCAGGACTTTCCACCACAGAAATGTGAGGAAAATGTGTTTTTTGTCAAATTTTTAGGTTTGCAAGGGATTCTGGGTAAGAAAACCTGGGGGTAGGCAGACGAGTCACCCCATCCTGAATTCCTCTGGGTGTGTATTTTTCAGAAATGTATAGGTTTGCTAGGTTTCCCTAGGTGCTGGCAGAGGGTACAGAGCAGGAATATCGTCGTAAAAATATCGACTAACATTAATATCGTCACAGAAATATCGACAAGAAGAAATATCGATGACAAAAATATAGTTTGACAAGAATATCGACAGACAGGTAAGTAATATCGTTAACATTAATATAGTTGTAATAAATATCGTTTACAAAAACATCGTTTACAAAAATATCGTTTTTTAAATAATAATAAGTAATTAAGTGTTTTTAATGAGTATTGGTTGTCAAAGTAGTATTTTTTGTAGTATTTTATTAGTTAATACTGTATTTTATGTTGAATTTAGTGTTAATAGTTCCGTAGCGGGTTGTGGGTTTATAGGGGAGTAGGGTGGGAAGTAATTTAAATATAATAAAATAATTGAATAATGTGTTAATTGAATATAAATAGTGTAATAAATAATAGTTCATTAACTTCAATTAGTTAATTGATTAATAATTATGTAAATTAATTATGTTAATTGTTTAATTAATTTTAGGTGTGTGTAGTTGAATTTTTAAGTGAAAAAGTAGTGAATTAATTACATTTTAATTGAATAATTATTTAATTAATGATTAATTAAATAAAAATAAAGATTTGTTAATTTTTAAACATTGTAAATACATTTAGTAATTTTAACCCCTACACTATCCAACGCTTTCCCTACTGTTGCACCCTCTGGAGTGGGAATAGTAAGTTTTTAGCCCTACACTATCCAACACTTTCCCTACTGTTGCACCCTCTGGAGTGGGAATAGTAATGTTTACCCCTACGCTATCCAACGCTTTCCCTACTGTTGCACCCTCTGGAGTGGGAATAGTAATTTTTACCAATACGCTATCCAACGCTTTCCCTACTGTTGCACCCTCTGGAGTGGGAATAGTAATTTAAACCCCTACGCTATCCAACGCTTTCCCTACTGTTGCACCCTCTGGAGTGGGAATAGTAATTTTTACCCCTACGCTATCCAACGCTTTCCCTACTGTTGCACCCTCTGGAGTGGGAATAGTAATTTAAACCCCTACGCTATCCAACGCTTTCCCTACTGTTGCACCCTCTGGAGTGGAAATAGTAATTTAAACCCCTACTCTATCCAACGCTTTCCCTACTGTTGCACCCTCTGGAGTGGGAATAGTAATTTAAACCTCTACGCTATCCAACGCTTTCCCTACTGTTGCACCCTCTGGAGTGGGAATAGTAATTTTTACCCCTACGCTATCCAACGCTTTCCCTACTGTTGCACCCTCTGGAGTGGGAATAGTATTTTTTACCCCTACGCTATCCAACGCTTTCCCTACTGTTGCACCCTCTGGAGTGGGAATAGTAATTTTTACCCCTACGCTATCCAACGCTTTCCCTACTGTTGTACCCTCTGGAGTGGGAATAGTAATTTTTACCCCTACGCTATCCAACGCTTTCCCTACTGTTGCACCCTCTGGAGTGGGAATAGTAATTTAAACCCCTACGCTATCCAACGCTTTCCCTACTATTGCACCCTCTGGAGTGGGAATAGTAATTTAAACCCCTACGCTATCCAACGCTTTCCCTACTGTTGCACCCTCTGGAGTGGGAATAGTAATTTTGACCCCTACGCTATCCAACGCTTTCCCTACTGTTGCACCCTCTGGAGTGGGAATAGTCATTTAAACCCCTACGCTATCCAACGCTTTCCCTACTGTTGCACCCTCTGGAGTGGAAATAGTAATTTAAACCCCTACGCTATCCAACGCTTTCCCTACTGTTGCACCCTCTGGAGTGGGAATAGTAATATAAACCCCTACGCTATCCAACGCTTTCCCTACTGTTGCACCCTCTGGAGTGGGAATAGTAATTTTTACCCCTTCACTATCAAATGTTTTAATTAATAATATATTTTATATTTTAATTATATGTATGTATTATTGTTGTTATATAAAGTAATGTGTTAAATATATGTATATGTACACATTTATTAAGTTTATAATGAAAAAGTGTATTTAAATTGTTTTCAATAGTCAAAAAATAAAAGTAATGTAATTTATTTTGTTAATAGTACTTATATTTATTTAATATTGAATGTAATTTTAATTAATTTAAAAATTTGATATTTTTTACAACGATATTTATTACAACGATATTTTTGAGTCGATATTTATGTACTTACCTGTTTAGGTATAGGGTGTCGATATTTTTGTAAACGATATTTTTCCAACGATATTTTTGTCAACGATATTTTTGTAATCGATATTTCAACACCCTACCCTGGCAGAGCTAGGGCTCAAAAACAAAAGGTAGTCTTTTTGTCCAAAAAGGGCAAGATTTCACTGGTAAATTGAGGTGCGACCATGTTGCGTTTCGCGCTGTTTCATGTCGCAGCCACTATGCCTACCCACGCAAGTGAGGTACCATTTTTTTTGGGAGACCTGGGGGAACGCTGGGTGCGTCGAAATTTGTTGATCCACACAGATTCCAGAACTTTCCACCACAGAAATGTGAGGAAAATGGGTTTTCTTTCTCAAATTTTTAGCTTTGCAAGGGATTCTGGGTAACAAAACCTGGGGGTAGGCAGACGAGTCACCCGAACCTGAATTCCCCTGGGTGTCTAGTTTTCAAAAATGTGTAGGTTTGCTAGGTTTCCCTAGGTGCTGGCAGAGCTAGGGCTCAAAAACAAAAAGTAGTCTCTTTGTCCAAAAAGCGCAAGATTTCACTGTGAAATTGAGGTGCGACCACGTTGCGTTGTGCGCTGTTTCATGTCGCAGCCACTATGCCTACCCACGCTATTGAGGTACCATTTTTTTCGGGAGACCTGGGGGAACGCTGGGTCGGTGCAAATTTGTTGATCCACGCAGATTCCAGAACTTTCCACCACAGAAATGTGAGGAAAATGTGTTTTGTTTTACAAATTGTTAGCTTTGCAAGGGATTCTGGGTAACAAAACCTGGTGGTAGGCAGTCGAATCACCCCATCCTGAATTCCCCTTGTTGTCTAGTTTTCAAAAATGTATAGGTTTGCTAGGTTTCCCTAGGTGCTGGCAGAGCTAGGGCTCAAAAATAAAAGGTAGTCTTTTTGTCCAAAAAGGGCAAGATTTCACTGGGAAATTGAGGTGCGACCATGTTGCGTTTTGCGCTGTTTCATGTCGCAGCCACTATGCCTACCCATGCAAGTGAGGTACCATTTTTTTGGGGAGACCTGGGGGAACTCTGGGTAGGTAGAAATTTGTTGATCCACGCAGATTCCAGAACTTTCCTCCACAGAAATGTGAGGAAAATGTTTTTTTTTGTCAAATTCTTGAATTGCAGGGGATTCTGGGAAACAAAACCTGGTGGTAGGCATTCGAGTCACCCCATCCTGAATTCCCGTGCGTGTCTACTTTTCAAAAATGTATAGGTTTGCTAGGTTTCCCTAGGTGCTGGCAGAGCTAGGACTCAAAAACAAAAGGTAGTCTCTTTGTCCAAAAACCACAAGATTTTACTGGGAAATTGAGGTGCAACCACGTTGCGTTTTGCGCTGTTTCGTGTCGCAGCCACTATGCCTACCCACGCAAGTGAGGTACCATTTTTTTCGGGAGACCGGGGGGAACGCTGGGTAGGTAGAAATTTGTTGATACACGCAGATTCCAGAACTTTCCTCCACAGAAATGTGAGGAAAATTTGTTTTTTTTGTCAAATTCTTTGCTTTGCAAGGGATTCTGGGTAACAAAACCTGGTGGTAGGCAGTCGAGTCACTCCATCCTGAATTCCCCTCGGTGTCTAATTTTAAAAAATGTATAGGTTTGCTAGGTTTCCCTAGGTGCTGGCAGAGCTAGGGCTCAAAAACAAAAGGTACTCTCTTTGTCAAAAAAGCGCAAGATTTCACTGTGAGATTGAGGTGCAACCACGTTGCGTTTTGCGCTGTTTCATGTCGCAGCCACTATGCCTAACAACGCAAGTGAGGTACCATTTTTTGGGGGAGACCTGGGGGAACGCTGGGTGGGTGGACATTTGTTGATCCACGCAGATTCCGGAACTTTCCACCACAGAAATGTGAGGAAAATGTTTTTTTTTGGTCAAATGTTTAGGTTTGCAAGGGATTCTGTGTAACAAAACCTGGGGGTAGGCAGATGAGTCACCCCATCCTGAATTCCCCTGGGTGTCTAGTTTTCAAAAATGTATAGGTATGCTAGGTTTCCCTAGGTGCTGGCAGAGCTAGGGCTCAAAAACTAAAGGTAGTCTCTTTGTCCAAAAAGCGCAAGATGTCACTGGGAAACTGAGGTGCGAACATGTTGCGTTTTGCGCTGTTTCATGTCGCAGCCACTATGCCTACCAACGCAAGTGAGGTACTATTTTTTTCGGGAGACCTATGGGAACGCTGGGTGCGTAGAAATTTGTTGATCCACGCAGTTTCCAGAACTTTCCACCACAGAAATGTGAGGAAAATGTGTTTTCTTTCTCAAATTTTTAGCTTTGCAAGGGATTCTGGGTAACAAAACCTGGGGGTAGGCAGACGAGTCACCCGAACCTGAATTCCCCTGGGTGTCTAGTTTTCAAAAATGTATAGGTTTGCTAGGTTTCCCTAGGTGCTGGCAGAGCTAGGGCTCAAAAATAAAAGGTAGTCTTTTTGTCCAAAAAGGGCAAGATTTCACTGGGAAATTGAGGTGCGACCATGTTGCGTTTTGCGCTGTTTCATGTCGCAGCCACTATGCCTACCCATGCAAGTGAGGTACCATTTTTTTGGGGAGACCTGGGGGAACTCTGGGTAGGTAGAAATTTGTTGATCCACGCAGATTCCAGAACTTTCCTCCACAGAAATGTGAGGAAAATGTTTTTTTTTTGTCAAATTCTTGAATTGCAGGGGATTCTGGGAAACAAAACCTGGTGGTAGGCATTCGAGTCACCCCATCCTGAATTCCCGTGCGTGTCTACTTTTCAAAAATGTATAGGTTTGCTAGGTTTCCCTAGGTGCTGGCAGAGCTAGGACTCAAAAACAAAAGGTAGTCTCTTTGTCCAAAAACCACAAGATTTTACTGGGAAATTGAGGTGCAACCACGTTGCGTTTTGCGCTGTTTCGTGTCGCAGCCACTATGCCTACCCACGCAAGTGAGGTACCATTTTTTTCGGGAGACCGGGGGGAACGCTGGGTAGGTAGAAATTTGTTGATACACGCAGATTCCAGAACTTTCCTCCACAGAAATGTGAGGAAAATTTGTTTTTTTTGTCAAATTCTTTGCTTTGCAAGGGATTCTGGGTAACAAAACCTGGTGGTAGGCAGTCGAGTCACTCCATCCTGAATTCCCCTCGGTGTCTAATTTTAAAAAATGGATAGGTTTGCTAGGTTTCCCTAGGTGCTGGCAGAGCCAGGGCTCAAAAACAAAAGGTACTCTCTTTGTCAAAAAAGCGCAAGATTTCACTGTGAAATTGAGGTGCAACCACGTTGCGTTTTGCGCTGTTTCATGTCGCAGCCACTATGCCTAACAACGCAAGTGAGGTACCATTTTTTGGGGGAGACCTGGGGGAACGCTGGGTGGGTGGACATTTGTTGATCCACGCAGATTCCAGAACTTTCCACCACAGAAATGTGAGGAAAATGTTTTTTTTTGGTCAAATGTTTAGGTTTGCAAGGGATTCTGTGTAACAAAACCTGGGGGTAGGCAGATGAGTCACCCCATCCTGAATTCCCCTGGGTGTCTAGTTTTCAAAAATGTATAGGTATGCTAGGTTTCCCTAGGTGCTGGCAGAGCTAGGGCTCAAAAACTAAAGGTAGTCTCTTTGTCCAAAAAGCGCAAGATGTCACTGGGAAACTGAGGTGCGAACATGTTGCGTTTTGCGCTGTTTCATGTCGCAGCCACTATGCCTACCAACGCAAGTGAGGTACTATTTTTTTCGGGAGACCTATGGGAACGCTGGGTGCGTAGAAATTTGTTGATCCACGCAGTTTCCAGAACTTTCCACCACAGAAATGTGAGGAAAATGTGTTTTCTTTCTCAAATTTTTAGCTTTGCAAGGGATTCTGGGTAACAAAACCTGGGGGTAGGCAGACGAGTCACCCGAACCTGAATTCCCCTGGGTGTCTAGTTTTCAAAAATGTATAGGTTTGCTAGGTTTCCCTAGGTGCTGGCAGAGCTAGGGCTCAAAAATAAAAGGTAGTCTTTTTGTCCAAAAAGGGCAAGATTTCACTGGGAAATTGAGGTGCGACCATGTTGCGTTTTGCGCTGTTTCATGTCGCAGCCACTATGCCTACCCATGCAAGTGAGGTACCATTTTTTTGGGGAGACCTGGGGGAACTCTGGGTAGGTAGAAATTTGTTGATCCACGCAGATTCCAGAACTTTCCTCCACAGAAATGTGAGGAAAATGTTTTTTTTTGTCAAATTCTTGAATTGCAGGGGATTCTGGGAAACAAAACCTGGTGGTAGGCATTCGAGTCACCCCATCCTGAATTCCCGTGCGTGTCTACTTTTCAAAAATGTATAGGTTTGCTAGGTTTCCCTAGGTGCTGGCAGAGCTAGGACTCAAAAACAAAAGGTAGTCTCTTTGTCCAAAAACCACAAGATTTTACTGGGAAATTGAGGTGCAACCACGTTGCGTTTTGCGCTGTTTCGTGTCGCAGCCACTATGCCTACCCACGCAAGTGAGGTACCATTTTTTTTTGGGAGACCGGGGGGAACGCTGGGTAGGTAGAAATTTGTTGATACACGCAGATTCCAGAACTTTCCTCCACAGAAATGTGAGGAAAATTTGTTTTTTTTGTCAAATTCTTTGCTTTGCAAGGGATTCTGGGTAACAAAACCTGGTGGTAGGCAGTCGAGTCACTCCATCCTGAATTCCCCTCGGTGTCTAATTTTAAAAAATGTATAGGTTTGCTAGGTTTCCCTAGGTGCTGGCAGAGCTAGGGCTCAAAAACAAAAGGTACTCTCTTTGTCAAAAAAGCGCAAGATTTCACTGTGAAATTGAGGTGCAACCACGTTGCGTTTTGCGCTGTTTCATGTCGCAGCCACTATGCCTAACAACGCAAGTGAGGTACCATTTTTTGGGGGAGACCTGGGGGAACGCTGGGTGGGTGGACATTTGTTGATCCACGCAGATTCCAGAACTTTCCACCACAGAAATGTGAGGAAAATGTTTTTTTTTGGTCAAATGTTTAGGTTTGCAAGGGATTCTGTGTAACAAAACCTGGGGGTAGGCAGATGAGTCACCCCATCCTGAATTCCCCTGGGTGTCTAGTTTTCAAAAATGTATAGGTATGCTAGGTTTCCCTAGGTGCTGGCAGAGCTAGGGCTCAAAAACTAAAGGTAGTCTCTTTGTCCAAAAAGCGCAAGATGTCACTGGGAAACTGAGGTGCGAACATGTTGCGTTTTGCGCTGTTTCATGTCGCAGCCACTATGCCTACCCACGCAAGTGAGGTACTATTTTTTTCGGGAGACCTATGGGAACGCTGGGTGCGTAGAAATTTGTTGATCCACGCAGTTTCCAGAACTTTCCACCACAGAAATGTGAGGAAAATGTGTTTTCTTTCTCAAATTTTTAGCTTTGCAAGGGATTCTGGGTAACAAAACCTGGGGGTAGGCAGACGAGTCACCCGAACCTGAATTCCCCTGGGTGTCTAGTTTTCAAAAATGTATAGCTTTGCTAGGTTTCCCTAGGTGCTGGCAGAGCTAGGGCTCGAAAACAAAAAGTAGTCTCTTTGTCCAAAAAGCGCAAGATTTCACTGTGAAATTGAGGTGCAACCACGTTGCGTTTTGCGCTGTTTCATGTCGCAGCCACTATGCCTACCCACGCAAGTGAGGTACCATTTTTTTCGGGAGACCTGGGGAAACGCTGGGTGGGTAGAAATTTGTTGATCCACGCAGATTCCAGAACTTTCCTCCACAGAAATGTGAGGAAAATGTGTTTTTTTTGTCAAATACTTAGCTTTGCAAGGGATTCTGGGTAACAAATCCTGGTGGTAGGCATTCGAGTCACCCCATCCTGAATTCCCCTGGGTGTCTACTTCTGAAAAATGTATAGGTTTGCTAGGGGTCCCTAGGTGCTGGCAGAGCTAGGACTCAAAAACAAAAGGTAGTCTCTTTGTCCAAAAACCACAAGGTTTTACTGGGAAATTGAGGTGCGACCACGTTGCGTTTTGCGCTGTTTCGTGTCGTAGCCACTATGCCTACCCACGCAAGTGAGGTACCATTTTTATCGGGAGACCTGGGGGAAAAATGGGTAGGTAGAAATTTGTTGATCCACGCAGATTCCAGAACTTTCCTCCACAGAAATGTGAGGAAAATGTGTTTTTTTTGTCAAATTCTTTGCTTTGCAAGGGATTCTGGGTAACAAAACCTGGTGGTAGGCAGTCGAGTCACCCCATCCTGAATTTCCCTGGGTGTCTAGTTTTTAAAAATGTGTAGGTTTGCTAGGTTTCCCTAGGTGCTGGCAGAGCTAGGGCTCTAAAACAAAAGGTAGTCTCTTTGTCCAAAAAGCGCAAGATTTCACTGTGAAATTGAGGTGCAACCACGTTGCGTTTTTGCGCTGTTTCATGTCGCAGCCACTATGCCTAACAATGCAAGTGAGGTACCATTTTTTTGGGGAGACCTGGGAGGACCCTGGGTAGGTGGAAATGTGTTAATCCACGCAGATTCCAGGACTTTCCACCACAGAAATGTGAGGAAAATGTGTTTTTTTGTCAAATTTTTAGGTTTGCAAGGGATTCTGGGTAAGAAAACCTGGGGGTAGGCAGTAGAGTCACCCCATCCTGAATTCCTCTGGGTGTCTATTTTTCAGAAATGTATAGGTTTGCTAGGTTTCCCTAGGTGCTGGCAGAGGGTACAGAGCGGGAATATCGTCGTAAAAATATCGACTAACATTAATATCGTCACAGAAATATCGACAAGAAGAAATATCGATGACAAAAATATAGTTTGACAAGAATATCGACAGACAGGTAAGTAATATCGTTAACATTAATATAGTTGTAATAAATATCGTTTACAAAAACATTGTTTACAAAAATATCGTTTTTTAAATAATAATAAGTAATTAAGTGTTTTTAATGAGTATTGGTTGTCAAAGTAGTATTTTTTGTAGTATTTTATTAGTTAATACCGTATTTTATGTTGAATTTAGTGTTAATAGTTCCGTAGCGGGTTGTGGGTTTATAGGGGAGTAGGGTGGGAAGTAATTTAAATATAATAAAATAATTGAATAATGTGTTAATTGAATATAAATAGTGTAATAAATAATAGTTAATTAATTTCAATTAGTTAATTGATTAATAATTATGTAAATTAATTATGTTAATTGTTTAATTAATTTTAGGTGTGTGTAGTTGAATTTTTAAGTGAAAAAGTAGTGAATTAATTACATTTTAATTGAATAATTATTTAATTAATGATTAATTAAATAAAAATAAAGATTTGTTAATTTTTAAACATTGTAAATACATTTAGTAATTTTAACCCCTACACTATCCAATGCTTTCCCTACTGTTGCACCCTCTGGAGTGGGAATAGTAATTTTTACCCCTACGCTATCCAACGCTTTCCCTACTGTTGCACCCTCTGGAGTGGGAATAGTAATTTTTACCAATACGCTATCCAACGCTTTCTCTACTGTTGCACCCTCTGGAGTGGGAATAGTAATTGAAACCCCTACGCTATCCAACGCTTTCCCTACTGTTGCACCCTCTGGAGTGGGAATAGTAATTAAAACCCTACGCTATCCAACGCTTTCCCTACTGTTGCACCCTCTGGAGTGGGAATAGTAATTTTTACCCCTACGCTATCCAACGCTTTCCCTACTGTTGCACCCTCTGGAGTGGGAATAGTAATTTAAACCCCTACGCTATCCAACGCTTTCCCTACTGTTGCACCCTCTGGAGTGGAAATAGTAATTTAAACCCCTACGCTATCCAACGCTTTCCCTACTGTTGCACCCTCTGGAGTGGGAATTGTAATTTAAACCCCTACGCTATCCAACGCTTTCCCTACTGTTGCACCCTCTGGAGTGGGAATAGTAATTTTTACCCCTACGCTATCCAAAGCTTTCCCTACTGTTGCACCCTCTGGAGTGGGAATAGTATTTTTTACCCCTACGCTATCCAACGCTTTCCCTACTGTTGCACCCTCTGGAGTGGGAATAGTAATATTTACCCCTACGCTATCCAACGCTTTCCCTACTGTTGCACCCTCTGGAGTAGGAATAGTAATTTTTACCCCTATGCTATCCAACGCTTTCCCTACTGTTGCACCCTCTGGAGTGGGAATAATAATTTAAACCCCTACGCTATCCAACGCTTTCCCTACTGTTGCACCCTCTGGAGTGGGAATAGTAATTTAAACCCCTACGCTATCCAACGCTTTCCCTACTGTTGCACCCTCTGGAGTGGGAATAGTAATTTTGACCCTTACGCTATCCAACGCTTTCCCTACTGTTGCACCCTCTGGAGTGGGAATAGTAATTTAAACCCCTACGCTATCCAACGCTTTCCCTACTGTTGCACCCTCTGGAGTGGAAATAGTAATTTAAACCCCTACGCTATCCAACGCTTTCCCTACTGTTGCACCCTCTGGAGTGGGAATAGTAATTTAAACCCCTACGCTATCCAACGCTTTCCCTACTGTTGCACCCTCTGGAGTGGGAATAGTAATTTTTACCCCTTCACTATCAAATGTTTTAATTAATAATATATTTTATATTTTAATTATATGTATGTATTATTGTTGTTATATAAAGTAATGTGTTAAATATATGTATATGTACACATTTATTAAGTTTATAATGAAAAAGTGTATTTAAGTTGTTTTCAATAGTCAAAAAATAAAAGTAATGTAATTTATTTTGTTAATAGTACTTATATTTATTTAATATTGAATGTAATTTTAATTAATTTAAAAATTCGATATTTTTTACAACGATATTTATTACAACGATATTTTTAAGTCGATATTTATGTACTCACCTGTTTAGGTATAGGGTGTCGATATTTTTGTAAACGATATTTTTCCAACGATATTTTTGTCAACGATATTTTTGTAATCGATATTTCAACACCCTACCCTGGCAGAGCTAGGGCTCAAAAACAAAAGGTAGTCTTTTTGTCCAAAAAGGGCAAGATTTCACTGGTAAATTGAGGTGCGACCATGTTGCGTTTCACGCTGTTTCATGTCGCAGCCACTATGCCTACCCACGCAAGTGAGGTACCATTTTTTTGGGAGACCTGGGGGAACGCTGGGTGCGTCGAAATTTGTTGATCCACACAGATTCCAGAACTTTCCACCACAGAAATGTGAGGAAAATGTGTTTTCTTTCTCAAATTTTTAGCTTTGCAAGGGATTCTGGGTAACAAAACCTGGGGGTAGGCAGACGAGTCACCCGAACCTGAATTCCCCTGGGTGTCTAGTTTTCAAAAATGTGTAGGTTTGCTAGGTTTCCCTAGGTGCTGCCAGAGCTAGGGCTCAAAAACAAAAAGTAGTCTCTTTGTCCAAAAAGCGCAAGATTTCACTGTGAAATTGAGGTGCGACCACGTTGCGTTTTGCGCTGTTTCATGTCGCAGCCACTATGCCTACCCACGCTATTGAGGTACCATTTTTTTCGGGAGACCTGGGGGAACGCTGGGTGGGTGCAAATTTGTTGATCCACGCAGATTCCAGAACTTTCCACCACAGAAATGTGAGGAAAATGTGTTTTGTGTTACAAATTATTAGCTTTGCAAGGGATTCTGGGTAACAAAACCTGGTGATAGGCAGTCGAGTCACCCCATCCTGAATTCCCCTTGTTGTCTAGTTTTCAAAAATGTATAGGTTTGCTAGGTTTCCCTAGGTGCTGGCAGAGCTAGGGCTCAAAAATAAAAGGTAGTCTTTTTGTCCAAAAAGGGCAAGATTTCACTGGGAAATTGAGGTGCGACCATGTTGCGTTTTGCGCTGTTTCATGTCGCAGCCACTATGCCTACCCACGCAAGTGAGGTACCATTTTTTTGGGGAGACCTGGGGGAACGCTGGGTAGGTAGAAATTTGTTGATCCACGCAGATTCCAGAACTTTCCTCCACAGAAATGTGAGGAAAATGTTTTTTTTTGTCAAATTCTTGAATTGCAGGGGATTCTGGGAAACAAAACCTGGTGGTAGGCATTCGAGTCACCCCATCCTGAATTCCCGTGCGTGTCTACTTTTCAAAAATGTATAGGTTTGCTAGGTTTCCCTAGGTGCTGGCAGAGCTAGGACTCAAAAACAAAAGGTAGTCTCTTTGTCCAAAAACCACAAGATTTTACTGGGAAATTGAGGTGCAACCACGTTGCGTTTTGCGCTGTTTCGTGTCGCAGCCACTATGCCTACCCACGCAAGTGAGGTACCATTTTTTTCGGGAGACCTGGGGGAACGCTGGGTAGGTAGAAATTTGTTGATACACGCAGATTCCAGAACTTTCCTCCACAGAAATGTGAGGAAAATGTGTTTTTTTGTCAAATTCTTTGCTTTGCAAGGGATTCTGGGTAACAAAACCTGGTGGTAGGCAGTCGAGTCACCCCATCCTGAATTCCCCTGGGTGTCTAATTTTAAAAAATGTATAGGTTTGCTAGGTTTCCCTAGGTGCTGGCAGAGCTAGGGCTCAAAAACAAAAGGTACTCTCTTTGTCAAAAAAGCGCAAGATTTCACTGTGAGATTGAGGTGCAACCACGTTGTGTTTTGCGCTGTTTCATGTCGCAGCCACTATGTCTAACAACGCAAGTGAGGTACCATTTTTTTGGGGAGACCTGGGGGAACGCTGGGTGGGTGGACATTTGTTGATCCACGCAGATTCCAGAACTTTCCACCACAGAAATGTGAGGAAAATGTTTTTTTTGGTCAAATGTTTAGGTTTGCAAGGGATTCTGTGTAACAAAACCTGGGGGTAGGCAGATGGGTCACCCCATCCTGAATTCCCCTGGGTGTCTATTTTTCAAAAATGTATAGGTATGCTAGGTTTCCCTAGGTGCTGGCAGAGCTAGGGCTCAAAAACTAAAGGTAGTCTCTTTGTCCAAAAAGCGCAAGATGTCACTGGGAAACTGAGGTGCGAACATGTTGCGTTTTGCGCTGTTTCATGTCGCAGCCACTATGCCTACCCACGCAAGTGAGGTACTATTTTTTTCAGGAGACCTATGGGAACGCTGGGTGCGTAGAAATTTGTTGATCCACGCAGATTCCAGAACTTTCCACCACAGAAATGTGAGGAAAATGTGTTTTCTTTCTCAAATTTTTAGCTTTGCAAGGGATTCTGGGTAACAAAACCTGGGGGTAGGCAGATGAGTCACCCGAACCTGAATTCCCCTGGGTGTCTAGTTTTCAAAAATGTATAGGTTTGCTAGGTTTCCATAGGTGCTGGCAGAGCTAGGGCTCAAAAACAAAAAGTAGTCTCTTTGTCCAAAAAGCGCAAGATTTCACTGTGAAATTGAGGTGCAACCACGTTGCGTTTTGCGCTGTGTCATGTCGCAGCCACTATGCCTACCCACGCAAGTGAGATACCATTTTTTTCGGGAGACCTGGGGGAACGCTGGGTCCATGCAAATTTGTTGATCCACGCAGATTCCAGAACTTTCCACCACAGAAATGAGAGGAAAATGTGTTTTTATTGTCAAATTCTTAGCTTTGCAAGGGATTCTGGGTAACAAAACCTGGTGGTAGGCAGTCGAGTCACCCCATCCTGAATTCCCCTTGGTGTCTAGTTTTCAAAAATGTATAGGTTTGCTAGGTTGCCCTAGGTGCTGGCAGAGCTAGGGCTCAAAAACAAAAGGTAGTCTTTTTGTCCAAAAAGGGCAAGATTTTACTGGTAAATTGAGGTGCGACCATGTTGCGTTTTGCGCTGTTTCATGTCGCAGCCACTATGGCTACCCACGCAAGTGAGGTACCATTTTTTTCGGGAGACCTGGGGGAACGCTGGGTGCATAGAAATTTGTTGATCCACGCAGATTCCAGAACTTTCCACCACAGAAAAATGAGAAAAATTTGTTTTTTCTCTCAAATAGTTAGCTTAGCAAGGGATTCTGGGTAACAAATTCTGGGGGTAGGAAGACGAGTCACACGAACCTGAATTCCCCTGGGTGTCTACTTTTCAAAAATGTACAGGTTTGCTAGGTTTCCCTAGGTGCTGACAGAGCTTGGGCTCGAAAACAAAAGTTAGTCTCTTTGTCCAAAAAGCGCAAGATTTCACTGGGAAATTGAGGTGCGACCACGTTGCGTTTTGTGCTGTTTCGTGTCGCAGCCACTATGCCTGCCCACGCAAGTGAGGTACCATTCTTTTCGGGAGACCTGGGGGAACGCTGGGTGGAGGGTAATTTGTTCATCCACGCAGATTCCAGAACTTTACACCACAGAAATGTGAGGAAAATGTGTTTTTTTGTTAAATTCTTAGCTTTGCAAGGGATTCTGGGTAACTAAACCTGGTGGTAGGCAGTCGAGTCACCCCATCCTGAATTCCTCTGGGTGTCTATTCTTCAAAAATGTATAGGTTTGCTAGGTTTCCCTAGGTGCTGGCAGACCTAGGGCTCAAAAACTAAAGGTAGTCTTTTTGTCCAAAAAGGGCAAGATTTCACTGGTAAATTGAGGTGCGACCATGTTGCGTTTTGCGCTGTTTCATGTCGCATCCACTATGCCTACCCACGCAAGTGAGGTACCATTTTTTTCGGGAGACCTGGGGGAACGCTGGGTGCATAGAAATTTGTTGATCCACGCAGATTCCTGAACTTTCCACCACAGAAATATGAGGAAAATGTGTTTTTGTTCTCAAATTTTTAGCTTTGCAAGGGATTCTGGGTAACAAAACCTGGTGGTAGGCAGTCGAGTCACCCCATCCTGAATTTCCCTGGGTGTCTAGTTTTTAAAAATGTGTAGGTTTGCTAGGTTTCCCTAGGTGCTGGCAGAGCTAGGGCTCTAAAACAAAAGGTAGTCTCTTTGTCCAAAAAGCGCAAGATTTCACTGTGAAATTGAGGTGCAACCACGTTGCGTTTTGCGCTGTTTCATGTCGCAGCCACTATGCCTAACAATGCAAGTGAGGTACCATTTTTTGGGGGAGACCTGGGAGGACCCTGGGTAGGTGGAAATGTGTTAATCCACGCAAATTCCAGGACTTTCCACCACAGAAATGTGAGGAAAATGTGTTTTTTTGTCAAATTTTTAGGTTTGCAAGGGATTCTGGGTAAGAAAACCTGGGGGTAGGCAGACGAGTCACCCAATCCTGAATTCCTCTGGGTGTGTATTTTTCAGAAATGTATAGGTTTGCTAGGTTTCCCTAGGTGCTGGCAGAGGGTACAGAGCAGGAATATCGTCGTAAAAATATCGACTAACATTAATATCGTCACAGAAATATCGACAAGAAGAAATATCGATGACAAAAATATAGTTTGACAAGAATATCGACAGACAGGTAAGTAATATCGTTAACATTAATATAGTTGTAATAAATATCGTTTACAAAAACATCGTTTACAAAAATATCGTTTTTTAAATAATAATAAGTAATTAAGTGTTTTTAATGAGTATTGGTTGTCAAAGTAGTATTTTTTGTAGTATTTTATTAGTTAATACTGTATTTTATGTTGAATTTAGTGTTAATAGTTCCGTAGCGGGTTGTGGGTTTATAGGGGAGTAGGGTGGGAAGTAATTTAAATATAATAAAATAATTGAATAATGTGTTAATTGAATATAAATAGTGTAATAAATAATAGTTCATTACCTTCAATTAGTTAATTGATTAATAATTATGTAAATTAATTATGTTAATTGTTTAATTAATTTTAGGTGTGTGTAGTTGAATTTTTAAGTGAAAAAGTAGTGAATTAATTACATTTTAATTGAATAATTATTTAATTAATGATTAATTAAATAAAAATAAAGATTTGTTAATTTTTAAACATTGTAAATACATTTAGTAATTTTAACCCCTACACTATCCAACGCTTTCCCTACTGTTGCACCCTCTGGAGTGGGAATAGTAAGTTTTTACCCCTACACTATCCAACACTTTCCCTACTGTTGCACCCTCTGGAGTGGGAATAGTAATGTTTACCCCTACGCTATCCAACGCTTTCCCTACTGTTGCACCCTCTGGAGTGGGAATAGTAATTTTTACCAATACGCTATCCAACGCTTTCCCTACTGTTGCACCCTCTGGAGTGGGAATAGTAATTTAAACCCCTACGCTATCCAACGCTTTCCCTACTGTTGCACCCTCTGGAGTGGGAATAGTAATTTTTACCCCTACGCTATCCAACGCTTTCCCTACTGTTGCACCCTCTGGAGTGGGAATAGTAATTTAAACCCCTACGCTATCCAACGCTTTCCCTACTGTTGCACCCTCTGGAGTGGAAATAGTAATTTAAACCCCTACTCTATCCAACGCTTTCCCTACTGTTGCACCCTCTGGAGTGGGAATAGTAATTTAAACCTCTACGCTATCCAACGCTTTCCCTACTGTTGCACCCTCTGGAGTGGGAATAGTAATTTTTACCCCTACGCTATCCAACGCTTTCCCTACTGTTGCACCCTCTGGAGTGGGAATAGTATTTTTTACCCCTACGCTATCCAACGCTTTCCCTACTGTTGCACCCTCTGGAGTGGGAATAGTAATTTTTACCCCTACGCTATCCAACGCTTTCCCTACTGTTGTACCCTCTGGAGTGGGAATAGTAATTTTTACCCCTACGCTATCCAACGCTTTCCCTACTGTTGCACCCTCTGGAGTGGGAATAGTAATTTAAACCCCTACGCTATCCAACGCTTTCCCTACTATTGCACCCTCTGGAGTGGGAATAGTAATTTAAACCCCTACGCTATCCAACGCTTTCCCTACTGTTGCACCCTCTGGAGTGGGAATAGTAATTTTGACCCCTACGCTATCCAACGCTTTCCCTACTGTTGCACCCTCTGGAGTGGGAATAGTCATTTAAACCCCTACGCTATCCAACGCTTTCCCTACTGTTGCACCCTCTGGAGTGGAAATAGTAATTTAAACCCCTACGCTATCCAACGCTTTCCCTACTGTTGCACCCTCTGGAGTGGGAATAGTAATATAAACCCCTACGCTATCCAACGCTTTCCCTACTGTTGCACCCTCTGGAGTGGGAATAGTAATTTTTACCCCTTCACTATCAAATGTTTTAATTAATAATATATTTTATATTTTAATTATATGTATGTATTATTGTTGTTATATAAAGTAATGTGTTAAATATATGTATATGTACACATTTATTAAGTTTATAATGAAAAAGTGTATTTAAATTGTTTTCAATAGTCAAAAAATAAAAGTAATGTAATTTATTTTGTTAATAGTACTTATATTTATTTAATATTGAATGTAATTTTAATTAATTTAAAAATTCGATATTTTTTACAACGATATTTATTACAACGATATTTTTGAGTCGATATTTATGTACTTACCTGTTTAGGTATAGGGTGTCGATATTTTTGTAAACGATATTTTTCCAACGATATTTTTGTCAACGATATTTTTGTAATCGATATTTCAACACCCTACCCTGGCAGAGCTAGGGCTCAAAAACAAAAGGTAGTCTTTTTGTCCAAAAAGGGCAAGATTTCACTGGTAAATTGAGGTGCGACCATGTTGCGTTTCGCGCTGTTTCATGTCGCAGCCACTATGCCTACCCACGCAAGTGAGGTACCATTTTTTTTGGGAGACCTGGGGGAACGCTGGGTGCGTCGAAATTTGTTGATCCACACAGATTCCAGAACTTTCCACCACAGAAATGTGAGGAAAATGGGTTTTCTTTCTCAAATTTTTAGCTTTGCAAGGGATTCTGGGTAACAAAACCTGGGGGTAGGCAGACGAGTCACCTGAACCTGAATTCCCCTGGGTGTCTAGTTTTCAAAAATGTGTAGGTTTGCTAGGTTTCCCTAGGTGCTGGCAGAGCTAGGGCTCAAAAACAAAAAGTAGTCTCTTTGTCCAAAAAGCGCAAGATTTCACTGTGAAATTGAGGTGCGACCACGTTGCGTTGTGCGCTGTTTCATGTCGCAGCCACTATGCCTACCCACGCTATTGAGGTACCATTTTTTTCGGGAGACCTGGGGGAACGCTGGGTCGGTGCAAATTTGTTGATCCACGCAGATTCCAGAACTTTCCACCACAGAAATGTGAGGAAAATGTGTTTTGTTTTACAAATTGTTAGCTTTGCAAGGGATTCTGGGTAACAAAACCTGGTGGTAGGCAGTCGAATCACCCCATCCTGAATTTCCCTTGTTGTCTAGTTTTCAAAAATGTATAGGTTTGCTAGGTTTCCCTAGGCGCTGGCAGAGCTAGGGCTCAAAAATAAAAGGTAGTCTTTTTGTCCAAAAAGGGCAAGATTTCACTGGGAAATTGAGGTGCGACCATGTTGCGTTTTGCGCTGTTTCATGTCGCAGCCACTATGCCTACCCATGCAAGTGAGGTACCATTTTTTTGGGGAGACCTGGGGGAACTCTGGGTAGGTAGAAATTTGTTGATCCACGCAGATTCCAGAACTTTCCTCCACAGAAATGTGAGGAAAATGTTTTTTTTTTGTCAAATTCTTGAATTGCAGGGGATTCTGGGAAACAAAACCTGGTGGTAGGCATTCGAGTCACCCCATCCTGAATTCCCGTGCGTGTCTACTTTTCAAAAATGTATAGGTTTGCTAGGTTTCCCTAGGTGCTGGCAGAGCTAGGACTCAAAAACAAAAGGTAGTCTCTTTGTCCAAAAACCACAAGATTTTACTGGGAAATTGAGGTGCAACCACGTTGCGTTTTGCGCTGTTTCGTGTCGCAGCCACTATGCCTACCCACGCAAGTGAGGTACCATTTTTTTCGGGAGACCGGGGGGAACGCTGGGTAGGTAGAAATTTGTTGATACACGCAGATTCCAGAACTTTCCTCCACAGAAATGTGAGGAAAATGTGTTTTTTTTGTCAAATTCTTTGCTTTGCAAGGGATTCTGGGTAACAAAACCTGGTGGTAGGCAGTCGAGTCACTCCATCCTGAATTCCCCTCGGTGTCTAATTTTAAAAAATGTATAGGTTTGCTAGGTTTCCCTAGGTGCTGGCAGAGCTAGGGCTCAAAAACAAAAGGTACTCTCTTTGTCAAAAAAGCGCAAGATTTCACTGTGAGATTGAGGTGCAACCACGTTGCGTTTTGCGCTGTTTCATGTCGCAGCCACTATGCCTAACAACGCAAGTGAGGTACCATTTTTTGGGGGAGACCTGGGGGAACGCTGGGTGGGTGGACATTTGTTGATCCACGCAGATTCCAGAACTTTCCACCACAGAAATGTGAGGAAAATGTTTTTTTTTGGTCAAATGTTTAGGTTTGCAAGGGATTCTGTGTAACAAAACCTGGGGGTAGGCAGATGAGTCACCCCATCCTGAATTCCCCTGGGTGTCTAGTTTTCAAAAATGTATAGGTATGCTAGGTTTCCCTAGGTGCTGGCAGAGCTAGGGCTCAAAAACTAAAGGTAGTCTCTTTGTCCAAAAAGCGCAAGATGTCACTGGGAAACTGAGGTGCGAACATGTTGCGTTTTGCGCTGTTTCATGTCGCAGCCACTATGCCTACCAACGCAAGAGAGGTACTATTTTTTTCGGGAGACCTATGGGAACGCTGGGTGCGTAGAAATTTGTTGATCCACGCAGTTTCCAGAACTTTCCACCACAGAAATGTGAGGAAAATGTGTTTTCTTTCTCAAATTTTTAGCTTTGCAAGGGATTCTGGGTAACAAAACCTGGGGGTAGGCAGACGAGTCACCCGAACCTGAATTCCCCTGGGTGTCTAGTTTTCAAAAATGTATAGGTTTGCTAGGTTTCCCTAGGTGCTGGCAGAGCTAGGGCTCAAAAATAAAAGGTAGTCTTTTTGTCCAAAAAGGGCAAGATTTCACTGGGAAATTGAGGTGCGACCATGTTGCGTTTTGCGCTGTTTCATGTCGCAGCCACTATGCCTACCCATGCAAGTGAGGTACCATTTTTTTGGGGAGACCTGGGGGAACTCTGGGTAGGTAGAAATTTGTTGATCCACGCAGATTCCAGAACTTTCCTCCACAGAAATGTGAGGAAAATGTTTTTTTTTTGTCAAATTCTTGAATTGCAGGGGATTCTGGGAAACAAAACCTGGTGGTAGGCATTCGAGTCACCCCATCCTGAATTCCAGTGCGTGTCTACTTTTCAAAAATGTATAGGTTTGCTAGGTTTCCCTAGGTGCTGGCAGAGCTAGGACTCAAAAACAAAAGGTAGTCTCTTTGTCCAAAAACCACAAGATTTTACTGGGAAATTGAGGTGCAACCACGTTGCGTTTTGCGCTGTTTCGTGTCGCAGCCACTATGCCTACCCACGCAAGTGAGGTACCATTTTTTTCGGGAGACCGGGGGGAACGCTGGGTAGGTAGAAATTTGTTGATACACGCAGATTCCAGAACTTTCCTCCACAGAAATGTGAGGAAAATTTGTTTTTTTTGTCAAATTCTTTGCTTTGCAAGGGATTCTGGGTAACAAAACCTGGTGGTAGGCAGTCGAGTCACTCCATCCTGAATTCCCCTCGGTGTCTAATTTTAAAAAATGTATAGGTTTGCTAGGTTTCCCTAGGTGCTGGCAGAGCTAGGGCTCAAAAACAAAAGGTACTCTCTTTGTCAAAAAAGCGCAAGATTTCACTGTGAAATTGAGGTGCAACCACGTTGCGTTTTGCGCTGTTTCATGTCGCAGCCACTATGCCTAACAACGCAAGTGAGGTGCCATTTTTTGGGGGAGACCTGGGGGAACGCTGGGTGGGTGGACATTTGTTGATCCACGCAGATTCCAGAACTTTCCACCACAGAAATGTGAGGAAAATGTTTTTTTTTGGTCAAATGTTTAGGTTTGCAAGGGATTCTGTGTAACAAAACCTGGGGGTAGGCAGATGAGTCACCCCATCCTGAATTCCCCTGGGTGTCTAGTTTTCAAAAATGTATAGGTATGCTAGGTTTCCCTAGGTGCTGGCAGAGCTAGGGCTCAAAAACTAAAGGTAGTCTCTTTGTCCAAAAAGCGCAAGATGTCACTGGGAAACTGAGGTGCGAACATGTTGCGTTTTGCGCTGTTTCATGTCGCAGCCACTTTGCCTACCCACGCAAGTGAGGTACTATTTTTTTCGGGAGACCTATGGGAACGCTGGGTGCGTAGAAATTTGTTGATCCACGCAGTTTCCAGAACTTTCCACCACAGAAATGTGAGGAAAATGTGTTTTCTTTCTCAAATTTTTAGCTTTGCAAGGGATTCTGGGTAACAAAACCTGGGGGTAGGCAGACGAGTCACCCGAACCTGAATTCCCCTGGGTGTCTAGTTTTCAAAAATGTATAGCTTTGCTAGGTTTCCCTAGGTGCTGGCAGAGCTAGGGCTCGAAAACAAAAAGTAGTCTCTTTGTCCAAAAAGCGCAAGATTTCACTGTGAAATTGAGGTGCAACCACGTTGCGTTTTGCGCTGTTTCATGTCGCAGCCACTATGCCTACCCACGCAAGTGAGGTACCATTTTTTTCGGGAGACCTGGGGAAACGCTGGGTGGGTAGAAATTTGTTGATCCACGCAGATTCCAGAACTTTCCTCCACAGAAATGTGAGGAAAATGTGTTTTTTTTGTCAAATACTTAGCTTTGCAAGGGATTCTGGGTAACAAATCCTGGTGGTAGGCATTCGAGTCACCCCATCCTGAATTCCCCTGGGTGTCTACTTCTGAAAAATGTATAGGTTTGCTAGGGGTCCCTAGGTGCTGGCAGAGCTAGGACTCAAAAACAAAAGGTAGTCTCTTTGTCCAAAAACCACAAGGTTTTACTGGGAAATTGAGGTGCGACCACGTTGCGTTTTGCGCTGTTTCGTGTCGTAGCCACTATGCCTACCCACGCAAGTGAGGTACCATTTTTATCGGGAGACCTGGGGGAAAAATGGGTAGGTAGAAATGTGTTGATCCACGCAGATTCCAGAACTTTCCTCCACAGAAATGTGAGGAAAATGTGTTTTTTTTGTCAAATTCTTTGCTTTGCAAGGGATTCTGGGTAACAAAACCTGGTGGTAGGCAGTCGAGTCACCCCATCCTGAATTTCCCTGGGTGTCTAGTTTTTAAAAATGTGTAGGTTTGCTAGGTTTCCCTAGGTGCTGGCAGAGCTAGGGCTCTAAAACAAAAGGTAGTCTCTTTGTCCAAAAAGCGCAAGATTTCACTGTGAAATTGAGGTGCAACCACGTTGCGTTTTTGCGCTGTTTCATGTCGCAGCCACTATGCCTAACAATGCAAGTGAGGTACCATTTTTTTGGGGAGACCTGGGAGGACCCTGGGTAGGTGGAAATGTGTTAATCCACGCAGATTCCAGGACTTTCCACCACAGAAATGTGAGGAAAATGTGTTTTTTTGTCAAATTTTTAGGTTTGCAAGGGATTCTGGGTAAGAAAACCTGGGGGTAGGCAGTAGAGTCACCCCATCCTGAATTCCTCTGGGTGTCTATTTTTCAGAAATGTATAGGTTTGCTAGGTTTCCCTAGGTGCTGGCAGAGGGTACAGAGCGGGAATATCGTCGTAAAAATATCGACTAACATTAATATCGTCACAGAAATATCGACAAGAAGAAATATCGATGACAAAAATATAGTTTGACAAGAATATCGACAGACAGGTAAGTAATATCGTTAACATTAATATAGTTGTAATAAATATCGTTTACAAAAACATTGTTTACAAAAATATCGTTTTTTAAATAATAATAAGTAATTAAGTGTTTTTAATGAGTATTGGTTGTCAAAGTAGTATTTTTTGTAGTATTTTATTAGTTAATACCGTATTTTATGTTGAATTTAGTGTTAATAGTTCCGTAGCGGGTTGTGGGTTTATAGGGGAGTAGGGTGGGAAGTAATTTAAATATAATAAAATAATTGAATAATGTGTTTATTGAATATAAATAGTGTAATAAATAATAGTTAATTAATTTCAATTAGTTAATTGATTAATAATTATGTAAATTAATTATGTTAATTGTTTAATTAATTTTAGGTGTGTGTAGTTGAATTTTTAAGTGAAAAAGTAGTGAATTAATTACATTTTAATTGAATAATTATTTAATTAATGATTAATTAAATAAAAATAAAGATTTGTTAATTTTTAAACATTGTAAATACATTTAGTAATTTTAACCCCTACACTATCCAATGCTTTCCCTACTGTTGCACCCTCTGGAGTGGGAATAGTAATTTTTACCCCTACGCTATCCAACGCTTTCCCTACTGTTGCACCCTCTGGAGTGGGAATAGTAATTTTTACCAATACGCTATCCAACGCTTTCTCTACTGTTGCACCCTCTGGAGTGGGAATAGTAATTGAAACCCCTACGCTATCCAACGCTTTCCCTACTGTTGCACCCTCTGGAGTGGGAATAGTAATTAAAACCCTACGCTATCCAACGCTTTCCCTACTGTTGCACCCTCTGGAGTGGGAATAGTAATTTTTACCCCTACGCTATCCAACGCTTTCCCTACTGTTGCACCCTCTGGAGTGGGAATAGTAATTTAAACCCCTACGCTATCCAACGCTTTCCCTACTGTTGCACCCTCTGGAGTGGAAATAGTAATTTAAACCCCTACGCTATCCAACGCTTTCCCTACTGTTGCACCCTCTGGAGTGGGAATTGTAATTTAAACCCCTACGCTATCCAACGCTTTCCCTACTGTTGCACCCTCTGGAGTGGGAATAGTAATTTTTACCCCTACGCTATCCAAAGCTTTCCCTACTGTTGCACCCTCTGGAGTGGGAATAGTATTTTTTACCCCTACGCTATCCAACGCTTTCCCTACTGTTGCACCCTCTGGAGTGGGAATAGTAATTTTTACCCCTACGCTATCCAACGCTTTCCCTACTGTTGCACCCTCTGGAGTAGGAATAGTAATTTTTACCCCTACGCTATCCAACGCTTTCCCTACTGTTGCACCCTCTGGAGTGGGAATGATAATTTAAACCCCTACGCTATCCAACGCTTTCCCTACTGTTGCACCCTCTGGAGTGGGAATAGTAATTTAAACCCCTACGCTATCCAACGCTTTCCCTACTGTTGCACCCTCTGGAGTGGGAATAGTAATTTTGACCCTTACGCTATCCAACGCTTTCCCTACTGTTGCACCCTCTGGAGTGGGAATAGTAATTTAAACCCCTACGCTATCCAACGCTTTCCCTACTGTTGCACCCTCTGGAGTGGAAATAGTAATTTAAACCCCTACGCTATCCAACGCTTTCCCTGCTGTTGCACCCTCTGGAGTGGGAATAGTAATTTAAACCCCTACGCTATCCAACGCTTTCCCTACTGTTGCACCCTCTGGAGTGGGAATAGTAATTTTTACCCCTTCACTATCAAATGTTTTAATTAATAATATATTTTATATTTTAATTATATGTATGTATTATTGTTGTTATATAAAGTAATGTGTTAAATATATGTATATGTACACATTTATTAAGTTTATAATGAAAAAGTGTATTTAAGTTGTTTTCAATAGTCAAAAAATAAAAGTAATGTAATTTATTTTGTTAATAGTACTTATATTTATTTAATATTGAATGTAATTTTAATTAATTTAAAAATTCGATATTTTTTACAACGATATTTATTACAACGATATTTTTAAGTCGATATTTATGTACTCACCTGTTTAGGTATAGGGTGTCGATATTTTTGTAAACGATATTTTTCCAACGATATTTTTGTCAACGATATTTTTGTAATCGATATTTCAACACCCTACCCTGGCAGAGCTAGGGCTCAAAAACAAAAGGTAGTCTTTTTGTCCAAAAAGGGCAAGATTTCACTGGTAAATTGAGGTGCGACCATGTTGCGTTTCGCGCTGTTTCATGTCGCAGCCACTATGCCTACCCACGCAAGTGAGGTACCATTTTTTTGGGAGACCTGGGGGAACGCTGGGTGCGTCGAAATTTGTTGATCCACACAGATTCCAGAACTTTCCACCACAGAAATGTGAGGAAAATGTGTTTTCTTTCTCAAATTTTTAGCTTTGCAAGGGATTCTGGGTAACAAAACCTGGGGGTAGGCAGACGTGTCACCCGAACCTGAATTCCCCTGGGTGTCTAGTTTTCAAAAATGTGTAGGTTTGCTAGGTTTCCCTAGGTGCTGCCAGAGCTAGGGCTCAAAAACAAAAAGTAGTCTCTTTGTCCAAAAAGCGCAAGATTTCACTGTGAAATTGAGGTGCGACCACGTTGCGTTTTGCGCTGTTTCATGTCGCAGCCACTATGCCTACCCACGCTATTGAGGTACCATTTTTTTCGGGAGACCTGGGGGAACGCTGGGTGGGTGCAAATTTGTTGATCCACGCAGATTCCAGATCTTTCCACCACAGAAATGTGAGGAAAATGTGTTTTGTGTTACAAATTATTAGCTTTGCAAGGGATTCTGGGTAACAAAACCTGGTGATAGGCAGTCGAGTCACCCCATCCTGAATTCCCCTTGTTGTCTAGTTTTCAAAAATGTATAGGTTTGCTAGGTTTCCCTAGGTGCTGGCAGAGCTAGGGCTCAAAAATAAAAGGTAGTCTTTTTGTCCAAAAAGGGCAAGATTTCACTGGGAAATTGAGGTGCGACCATGTTGCGTTTTGCGCTGTTTCATGTCGCAGCCACTATGCCTACCCACGCAAGTGAGGTACCATTTTTTTGGGGAGACCTGGGGGAACGCTGGGTAGGTAGAAATTTGTTGATCCACGCAGATTCCAGAACTTTCCTCCACAGAAATGTGAGGAAAATGTTTTTTTTTGTCAAATTCTTGAATTGCAGGGCATTCTGGGAAACAAAACCTGGTGGTAGGCATTCGAGTCACCCCATCCTGAATTCCCGTGCGTGTCTACTTTTCAAAAATGTATAGGTTTGCTAGGTTTCCCTAGGTGCTGGCAGAGCTAGGACTCAAAAACAAAAGGTAGTCTCTTTGTCCAAAAACCACAAGATTTTACTGGGAAATTGAGGTGCAACCACGTTACGTTTTGCGCTGTTTCGTGTCGCAGCCACTATGCCTACCCACGCAAGTGAGGTACCATTTTTTTCGGGAGACCTGGGGGAACGCTGGGTAGGTAGAAATTTGTTGATACACGCAGATTCCAGAACTTTCCTCCACAGAAATGTGAGGAAAATGTGTTTTTTTGTCAAATTCTTTGCTTTGCAAGGGATTCTGGGTAACAAAACCTGGTGGTAGGCAGTCGAGTCACCCCATCCTGAATTCCCCTGGGTGTCTAATTTTAAAAAATGTATAGGTTTGCTAGGTTTCCCTAGGTGCTGGCAGAGCTAGGGCTCAAAAACAAAAAGTACTCTCTTTGTCAAAAAAGCGCAAGATTTCACTGTGAGATTGAGGTGCAACCACGTTGTGTTTTGCGCTGTTTCATGTCGCAGCCACTATGTCTAACAACGCAAGTGAGGTACCATTTTTTTGGGGAGACCTGGGGGAACGCTGGGTGGGTGGACATTTGTTGATCCACGCAGATTCCAGAACTTTCCACCACAGAAATGTGAGGAAAATGTTTTTTTTTGGTCAAATGTTTAGGTTTGCAAGGGATTCTGTGTAACAAAACCTGGGGGTAGGCAGATGAGTCACCCCATCCTGAATTCCCCTGGGTGTCTATTTTTCAAAAATGTATAGGTATGCTAGGTTTCCCTAGGTGCTGGCAGAGCTAGGGCTCAAAAACTAAAGGTAGTCTCTTTGTCCAAAAAGCGCAAGATGTCACTGGGAAACTGAGGTGCGAACATGTTGCGTTTTGCGCTGTTTCATGTCGCAGCCACTATGCCTACCCACGCAAGTGAGGTACTATTTTTTTCGGGAGACCTATGGGAACGCTGGGTGCGTAGAAATTTGTTGATCCACGCAGATTCCAGAACTTTCCACCACAGAAATGTGAGGAAAATGTGTTTTCTTTCTCAAATTTTTAGCTTTGCAAGGGATTCTGGGTAACAAAACCTGGGGATAGGCAGATGAGTCACCCGAACCTGAATTCCCCTGGGTGTCTAGTTTTCAAAAATGTATAGGTTTGCTAGGTTTCCATAGGTGCTGGCAGAGCTAGGGCTCAAAAACAAAAAGTAGTCTCTTTGTCCAAAAAGCGCAAGATTTCACTGTGAAATTGAGGTGCAACCACGTTGCGTTTTGCGCTGTGTCATGTCGCAGCCACTATGCCTACCCACGCAAGTGAGATACCATTTTTTTCGGGAGACCTGGGGGAACGCTGGGTCCGTGCAAATTTGTTGATCCACGCAGATTCCAGAACTTTCCACCACAGAAATGAGAGGAAAATGTGTTTTTATTGTCAAATTCTTAGCTTTGCAAGGGATTCTGGGTAACAAAACCTGGTGGTAGGCAGTCGAGTCACCCCATCCTGAATTCCCCTTGGTGTCTAGTTTTCAAAAATGTATAGGTTTGCTAGGTTTCCCTAGGTGCTGGCAGAGCTAGGGCTCAAAAACAAAAGGTAGTCTTTTTGTCCAAAAAGGGCAAGATTTTACTGGTAAATTGAGGTGCGACCATGTTGCGTTTTGCGCTGTTTCATGTCGCAGCCACTATGGCTACCCACGCAAGTGAGGTACCATTTTTTTCGGGAGACCTGGGGGAACGCTGGGTGCATAGAAATTTGTTGATCCACGCAGATTCCAGAACTTTCCACCACAGAAAAATGAGAAAAATTTGTTTTTTCTCTCAAATAGTTAGCTTAGCAAGGGATTCTGGGTAACAAATTCTGGGGGTAGGAAGACGAGTCACACGAACCTGAATTCCCCTGGGTGTCTACTTTTCAAAAATGTACAGGTTTGCTAGGTTTCCCTAGGTGCTGACAGAGCTTGGGCTCGAAAACAAAAGTTAGTCTCTTTGTCCAAAAAGCGCAAGATTTCACTGGGAAATTGAGGTGCGACCACGTTGCGTTTTGTGCTGTTTCGTGTCGCAGCCACTATGCCTGCCCACGCAAGTGAGGTACCATTCTTTTCGGGAGACCTGGGGGAACGCTGGGTGGAGGGTAATTTGTTCATCCACGCAGATTCCAGAACTTTACACCACAGAAATGTGAGGAAAATGTGTTTTTTTGTTAAATTCTTAGCTTTGCAAGGGATTCTGGGTAACTAAACCTGGTGGTAGGCAGTCGAGTCACCCCATCCTGAATTCCTCTGGGTGTCTATTCTTCAAAAATGTATAGGTTTGCTAGGTTTCCCTAGGTGCTGGCAGACCTAGGGCTCAAAAACTAAAGGTAGTCTTTTTGTCCAAAAAGGGCAAGATTTCACTGGTAAATTGAGGTGCGACCATGTTGCGTTTTGCGCTGTTTCATGTCGCAGCCACTATGCCTACCCACGCAAGTGAGGTACCATTTTTTTCGGGAGACCTGGGGGAACGCTGGGTGCATAGAAATTTGTTGATCCACGCAGATTCCTGAACTTTCCACCACAGAAATATGAGGAAAATGTGTTTTTGTTCTCAAATTTTTAGCTTTGCAAGGGATTCTTGGTAACAAAACCTGGGGGTAGGCAGACGAGTCACCCGAACCTGAATTCCCCTGGGTGTCTACTTTTCAAAAATGTATAGGTTTGCTAGGTTTCCCTAGGTGCTGACAGAGCTTGGGCTCAAAAACAAAAGGTAATCTCTTTGTCCAAAAAGCGCAAGATTTCACTGGGAAATTGAGGTGCGACCAAATTGCGTTTTGTGCTGTTTCGTGTCGCAGCCACTATGCTTACCCACGCAAGTGAGGTACCATTTTTTTCGGGAGACCTGGGGGAACGCTGGGTGGGTGGAAATTTGTTCATCCACGCAGATTCCAGAACTTTCCATTACAGAAATGTGGGGAAAATGTGTTTTTTTGTCAAATTCTTAGATTTGCAAGGGATTCTGGGTAACAAAACCTGGTGGTAGGCAGTCGAGTCACCCCATCTTGAATTCCCCTGGGTGTCTAGTTTTCAAAAATGTATAGGTTTGCTAGGTTTCCCTAGGTGCTGGCAGATCTAGGGCTCAAAAACAAAAGGTAGTCTCTTTCTCCAAAAAGGGCAAGATTTCACTGGGAAATTGAGGTGCAACCACGTTGCGTTTTGCGCTGTTTCATGTCGCAGCCACTATGCCTACCCACGCAAGTGAAGTACCATTTTTTTCAGGAGACCTGGGGGAACGCTGGGTGAGTGGAAATTTGTTGATCCACGCTGGTTCCAGAACTTTACACCACAGAAATGTGATGAAAATGTGTTTTTTTTTGTCAAATTCTTAGCTTTGCAAGGGATTCTGGGTAACAAAACCTGGTGGTAGGCAGTCGAGTCACCCCATCCTGAATTTCCCTGGGTATCTACTTTTCAAAAATGTATAGGTTTGCTAGGTTTCCCTAGGTGCTGGCAGAGCTAGGACTCAAAAACAAAAGGTAGTCTCTTTGTCCAAAAAGCACAAGATTTCACTGGGAAATTAAGGTGCGACCACGTTGCGTTTTGTGCTGTTTCGTGTCGCAGCCACTATGCCTACCCACGCAAGTGAGGTACCATTTTTTTTGGGAGACCTGGGGGAACGCTGGGTGGGTGGAAATTCGTTGATCCACGCAGATTCCAGAACTTTCCACCACAGAAATGTGAGGAAAATGTGTTTTCTTTCTCAAATTTTTAGCCTTGCAAGGGATTCTGGGTAACAAAACCTGGGGGTAGGCAGACGAGTCACCCGAACTTGAATTCCCCTGGGTGTCTACTTTTCAAAAATGTATAGGTTTGCTAGGTTTCCCTAGGTGCCGGCAGAGCTAGGGTGCAAAAACTACAGGTACGCACTTTGCCATAAAAGGGTCAATTTGTAACTGCAAAATTGAGGTGTGACCACGTTGCATTTTGCGCCATTTCCTGTCGCAGGCACAAGGCCGACCCACACAAGTGAGGTACCATTTTTATCGGGAGACGTCGGGTAATTCAGATTTGTAAATCAACTGTTATTACCAATTGAGCTTTCATGCATTTCTCCCTTTCAATGAAAGACATTGTGTAAAAAAAAATGTTTTTTAAAAATGACTAATAATTCTCATGCTAGTATGAGTATTCCCAATTTTGAAAATGTGCAATTATATGCTGTTTCTGAACTCTATATTCTGTACCCAATTCAGAAATACATAGGTGTCTTTCATACAGATTTTTCCATGTATACATTTTCCAAGACAAAGTGCTCTATACCCAGTAAATGAAAAAATACCATTGCAAGTTGCTTCTAGGTTTTTGGATCTGGGTTCGTCGGGTTCTTGGTGAAACTACAAGTCCTATATATCCCCACAACCAGGAAGGTCTAACAGATGTAACGGTATATTGCTTTCCAAGAGCTGTCAGGATTAGAAAAATGTATAGGTGAAAACGTTGAGACAAAAGGCTTTTTTTTTCAACAAATGTTCAATTATTCCAATATTTAACTGTTAGTTTCTATAAAGAAACCATCATGGATTTAGACAAGTGACCCCTTTCTGAATTCAGAATGTTGTTTACTTTTCGGAACTGTACAGCTTTCTAGGATCCATTATTGCTTTCAAACTCATTTCTACCATTAACTGGAAGGAGGTGGAAAGCTCTAAAAATAGCAAAAATAGGCTATGTCCCAGAAAAATGCCAAAACTGTGTGAAAAATATCGGTTCTCTGACAAAAGACTGTCATTCCCTAAAAGCAGAGAAAATGGAGATTTCAGCCCCACAAACCCTTTTTTGATAACATTTTCAGGGAAAAACCCAGAGGCTTTCATTTGAAGCCCGTTTTTCCCATTTTTCTGAAAAAAACAAAAATTTCACTACATTTTGGTTAATTTCTGGGACCCCTCTAAGGGAATCCACAAACCTCGGGCGCCTTTGGAATCCACATGATGTTGAAAGAAAAGGACGCAAATTTGGCGTGGATACCTTATGTGGTCAAAAAGTTACAGGGGCCTAAGCGCGCACTACCCCAAATCGCCAAAAAAAGGCTTAGCACAGGAGGAGAAAAGGCCTAGCAGCGAAGGGGTTAAGTAATGAGGAACATTAGATCGTGGAGTGGGTGTTGTAATTCTATCTAGGACCCTAATTTGATATTCCTGATTTATGCCCTTATGTGGTTATAATAAATAATATCCTTATAAAGGCATAAGAATCATATTCATGTTTAGTCGTAGCCCATGCAGTCCAAATTAAGCAAGGCTACTTCCTCAGGCTCCTAGAGAGTACAACGAGTTCTTTAAACAAAACAAACCTCCAGCAACCTGGGAAATCCCCATGCTTCTGTTTTGATTTGTCCTAGAACTCCTGTGAACACTGAAAGAAAGGCCAGTTCTTAGTGACATCTTTATTGACGTCTTATGTCCAACCTTACGTCAAACCCGGCACCTTTCAGGTATAAATATACCAACGTTGCCTTAAGCAAACACACAGTGGTTTGGAGCAGAGCAGCTATCTACTTGCCAGAGAGCCCAGCTGATGCGAGAGCCCACGGACGCCGCCCCTCCCTATTGACGCACTGAGAGAGACGCTGTCTTTTTCTCCAGCCGAGAAAATCCAGCTCCGGTGTTTTCAGCCGCCCTTGCGGGTTGCTGGGATATCGAGTCCTGAGAGAGAGATACCAGACCTCCTGCTTTCTATTACCCAGGTACGGAGCTGACTAAACCCTTGAGAGAATTCTTGATTCAGATTCTTGGCAAAACCAACTTAACTTAAACTGCTACTTACTTACTCCTTCCCAAGTATTAGGCTTAGGTCAGGTACACTGGGGTAGGCGTATTTAGAAGCACCAGTTGAGTTCGTTAGTCAATGTATATATGTATGTATATATTTTATCTATTTTAAAGTATCATATGGATAAGAAACCATATCAATGCTTTTACAGTATTATTTTATAATACTCCTTTTACTGTACGCACTTTACTTTACTATAAGTATTGCAATTGTGGCAATTAATTTCTCTTGCATGAGAAAGAAGACTTCTCAATAAATAACACCTTTTATTGAAAACGCCTGTCTCTCTATTCTCTGCACTCTGGTGAAACTAAGTATGCACGATTGACTGAGTAAAATAGCTGTCTATTGTTTTCACACAACTCTAGAGATACACTCCTATTCTGAGGGAGCAACGTTGTCATGTTATATGGTTGTCAAAAGCTTATCCCTTCTTGTCTTTCCAGGGAAGTTAAACTCCTCCTTGTTTATTCGAGAAAGTTTCTACTGACCTCTGAGCTAGCTGGCAAAACTAATTAAGTCTAATATAGTCAGTAGAGACCTAGTCAACCTCAGTCCTACGTCTACACTGCTGTTTATATTATTCCAATGCGCAGAGCCAATTGGGAATATAGGAACTACACTACAACACAAAGTAGCAAGGCACACAGCACACCTCCCGGCTTTCCGCCTCAGGAGGGAAACAAACAGCAAGATCTCGCGCCTGCCCTAAGTTTGCTCCTTAAGTACTGGCGACTAGACCGCTAAGGGTGATGGCTCCCACCAAAGATGGCCGCTGCCGAGTTTGACCGCCCGGGTCCGTGGGTCTCAGCACCTGACTCGGCTGAGCACCACCCGAAAGTGGGAACAGAAGTTAAAACTGCCGAGCTTTTAACAAAGTGCAAGGTGAGTTTTAGAGTGAGGTTTAAAAGCGCCGAATTAAAAACAGTGGCACCGCTGAGAAGTCACACACACAAAGTAGCAAGGCACACAGCACACCTCCCGACTTTCCGCCTCAGGAGGGAAACAAACAGCAAGATCTCGCGCCTGCCCTAAGTATGCTCCTTAAGTACTGGCGACTGGACTGCTAAGGGTGATGCCTCCCACCAAAAATGACCGCTGCCGAGTTCGACTGCCCGGGTCCATGGGTCCCAGCACCTGACTCGGCTGAGCACCACCCAAAAGCAGGGAACAGAAGTTAAAACTGCTGAGCTTTCAACAAAGTGCAAGGTGAGTTTTAGAGTGAGGTTTAAAAGCGCCGAATTAAAAACAGTGGCACCGCTGAGAAGTCACACACCCAAAGTAGCAAGGCACACAGCACACCTCCAAGCTTTCCGCCTCAGGAGGGAAACAAACAACAAGATCTCATGTTGTTCTTTCTGCTAGCCACTACTATAATGTGTTGCTGCCTTCTGGATGGCTCTTCTCTTGTGGCAACATTTCCTGGCCCTATATTCCAGCGAACATTTCTGGTGGCCCGTGTGCTTTATCGTATCAGAGCATACTGTTGTTTTCTATGTCTCCTCATTTGCTTTCTCGGACTGTACGTGAAGCATCTTTATTAACAGAAGATTGCGATTCTACCCTGCATTTGCTTTCTAAGACTGAATACATTAGTTTAGCTGCCTCCATTGTAGGTATTCCAGGACTGTCCATTTATAATTCCCGAGCTATAGGTAAATTAGCTTGCCTTATGGTTATGTCTATTAATTCTACATCTACTGTTTTATCTGAACTTCTATTAGATGCACAAGGCGAGCGCCGTGCTATCCTACAGAATAGAGCTGCTATTAATTATTTACTGTTAAAACATGACCATGGCTGCTCCGATTTCGAGGGCCTTTGCTGCTTCAGTCTGTCTGACAATTCTAAGTCCTTCCAGTACCATATTAATGTTACATGATTTGTCCCGGGAAGTCAGACAACATTTAGATCAAGGATGGTTTGATTGGCTCTTTGGGTGGTTACCTGACTTGTATTTACTTCGTTCAATTTTGGGTGGCATATATCTGATAGTTTGTTTTCTAATTACCATCTACTGTTGTATCCAATGTATACCATCCTTTATGCATATGTTTCGTCCACGTGTTATGTCAAGATCAGTTAGTTATGTTTCTTATTATTCTACTGCTAATTTGCATTTGACCTGATTCTTTTATACGTTTGATGGTGTTGGACAATGGTCATGGGTGGAGTGTAATGACAGAGATATTTGCACTCACTGGCGTGGTTCTGACCGTTGCCCACCACCATCTCAGTATATTTTTGCTGTTATTTGCATATGTGTGATGCTTCTTTTGTTTCCGACTTTACCTCACCTGTTGGCAGGGCTCGCCTACTTCCTTTGGCATGATCTTATGCTGTCTTTCTATGGTCTTTGCTCTTTTTCGGGCCTAGAGGCCTATGTTCGATAGACGCCATGCTCTTTTCTGACACGATCTTTCTGAACCGCTTGTAGGTGAAAGACTATGTTTTAGTTTCAATGTGTTATTCTCTAGCTATGAACCAGAGAGGACCGGTTCTTATCGAAGGAATGTGCTCACTTCGCACCGAGGTCATAACAAAGGCTTAGCTACCCTGAGGAGTGGCCTTGGTACCAGGTGGAACAGGAATTCAGTGGGGACCATAGGCGGAGTTTGCTAGATGCTTTGATGAGAAGCTGTGTTCTATATTAGTGAAGGGAGAGACATACTGGTCTGAGAGAGAGAGAAAGAGAGAAGGAGTTATGGCGATCTGGTGAAGCAGCGCTGTGCAGATGCGTACTTGTGACTGTGGAGCAGAGAGTCCTGACCGGACCAGAGGGAAGGGAAGGAACAAACTTTTCTTCAGATGCAAAGATGCCCAGAATTATGGTGAGGTGTTCCAAGTTAGCCTATTGTATATAACTATATGTTTACTTTTCAGCTCTTATATGTATGTATGTTTTTGTGATCGTGATAATGTTTAGTTATTTCTTTTCTTGTCATCCTATCATTATGTAATAAAGAGACCTCAATGTGCATTAGTATCATTTGTCTGTTGTCTTTGAGAGGGAGTGTGGGTTATTCTTAGCCAGGTGCTGACGTACAGAAGGATGGGAAGTTTCCCTTCTTATATGTAACTGATGACGAAGAATCATTCTACTTCTAATTAGGAATGATTACAAGTGCAATCTTTATCTTTTACTTCTTGTGAGGGAAGGTCAGGCCCCTTTTACGGGAAGGTAAATCTGCTCCCAACAGGAATGTCCAAATTCTCACAGAATTGCGTTGTCGTGCTGAGTGCGCTTTGTTCACCGGAAGGTGTTGTTCGTTGAAATACATTGTTTCTTGTCGCAGGATTGCGTTGTCGTGCTGAGTGCGCGTTGTTCACTGGAAGGTGTTGTTCGTTGGAAGACGTTGTTTCTTGTCGCAGGATTGCGTTGTCGTGCTGAGTGCGCGTTGTCGTCGGAAGACGTTGTTTCTTGCCATGCAGTGGTGAGTTGTCCTGCTGAGTGCGCGTTGTCATTGGAAGACGTTGTGTATTGCCGCAGAGTTGCGTTGTCGTGCTGGAGTGCGTGTTGTCATTTGAAGACGTTGTTTCTTGCCGTGCAGTGGCAAGTTGTTTGCATTATTGTATATATCCCCACATCCTGGGATGGGCTGTGGTAAATAATGACTTGGCGATTGGCAGGAGCTCCAAATTGTGCCAGAATCCAATTCATTACAAGGCCCCTTCGTGATCCCTGATCTGTCAACTGGCGGGTCCCCACGAAGGACACTCTTCTGTTTCTTAGGCTTCCCTGGTTGCACCAGATGTGCCCTGACTCCCCTCCAAAGGGTGAGTCCCTCAGACCTTGCTGGTCTGCTCCAAAGTCAATCTTTGCTTCCTATGTCGGTTGCTGTTGCTCCCTTGGGTGTTGACTCTCAATCTGTCTATTTCTCAAGCGGTGTGCTCCGATTCCACCCCTAATTCACTACCTTGAGTGGTTCCTGGTTGCCCTAGCCGTTCTACAGGCCCCAGGCCTTATCTCTATGTCTATTGTGGTTCTTTTACCACTTACTTAGTTTATGGTTTGTGACGCTCCTAGTGCTAATCATATATTGTGCTAATTTACTGTATGCTAAATAAGTTTACTGTATGTACTTTTGCCTCTAGCCTCATAGACTAGAGGGATGTGTTTAGATTAAATACATATATTTTATTTTATATACGAGATTATAGACTGGTAAAACAAGCTGTTTTACATTCCTTCGAGACTTAGCCTGAAGGCTGCTCTCTACAGCTACCACTAGGATAGCTTTCTATATAGGTTGTATTTAAACCTACCATCAATAAGGGTCGTTTGGGCTGGTGCAAGTTGCCCACTAGACTAGTGGACAGCATATGCCAGGCTAACTTCTCACAGTCAGTTGAATTTGTGGTGATTATTTTCCGTTTTGTAAATGTACATTATGTTAAAGAAAGATCTACAATTAAATTAATTGATGGAATTAGGCTCTCCTCATCTCATCGCACATCATTTCAGATCCACGGACCCACTGAGGTTGTTAATGTCCCTAATGTACTTCGTGTTTCTATGCGGGATGTGGTTAAACAAAATATACGCTCTGATGATTGGGACATCCAAGCCGTTGAGGCTCTATTTTCTGATTTGAAATATTATGCTGCTTTTGATGCTGAAGATTTATATTTAGATTCAGCTAATTATCCAGACTTATTTTGCTACCAACATTATGGCAATCATTTTCTACATAAGGCAAACACGTTTAGAAATGTGGTTAATTAGACACAATGGGAACATTGTCCCGCTCCTGTTGTATGCAGCTCGAAAACTCTTTTGAAAAAGTTCACTTATTTTACTGATTTTAATCAATAAAATCCTGACACATTTTATTTTAAGATGACTGCTAAGTCCTCTTCCAAAGTTAGACTTACCAACACTAAATTACTATATTCGAAGGTCTATATCGACCAATTAGCAATAGGGGGCTATGAGCTGTGAAAAGATACTATTGATCTTAAATCTGTTTGGGGTTCTAAAATTTGACAAGTGCAAGGTACTGAGGCTTTGCATCGTTCAGGTCTCATCCCGAACCATATGTTGTTTTTGAATTCGACTATTTCACAAACCACCTGCTTTGGATTGGCTACGTCTAAAAAATTAAATGCTCCTTCTCTTCCTGATTTGGGAGAATACCCCACATGGTACAATCACACCAGTAGGTCCCTTAGTGATTTACAGTCTCTGTTACTAAATTCGTCCTCTAACATTTCCAGTTTGGATCCCCAAGGTTGGTTGTTATGGCAAAAATGTCAGATTCATGTCAGCATCGTTTTCTAGGTTTGGCCCCTGGCTAAACACAGGTTAGGGTAGATCCCCGCTTTGAGAGTGACCATTCTGTCACTTCCTATTCAGTAGGCAAGCAATGTCAGAAGTGGCTCAAACGTTTCACTTTAGCGTCAGTTAAGCTACATTTGTCTAAATTGACTTGACCATGTTGATTTAAATGACCTTATAAAAGGTCCTGCAACAGACAGATCCAAAAAATTGATTTATGCTATTTACAACGAGGTTTGGAAACAGTCCCAAATTGAAGCTGCTTCTAGGTTAAGAGCTATTGATCACGCAAATTTAGAAAAAGTGCTTGCAGTTGCTGATAATAGCTTTAATACACTTTCTTCCCGAATTTACATATTACACAATATTATTTAATCTGTTGTTGATATAGTGCAAGATGATGTGTCTGTTTTGTACCAAGGTCAAAATCAATTTCGTTCTATTATGCCGTTTGCTTGGACATTACTAACTTTAAAAGCTGGTAAGGTGCCTTGGGATTACATGAACACCTCTTCTCTATTTTTACCATTTAATGTCCATGAAAGATGCTGCATATTCGCTTTTGCATATTGAAAAGTTAGAACCTTTACCATTTTCTATGGCCAAAACTAATTCAGCTGTTTGCCGTATTCATGGGTTAATAACATTACCTTTTCACTGTTTAAATTCAAAGCATGTTTTAAGAACTATGCCATGGGCAGATATGAACCCTTAGGTAGCGCTTATCTCCATGAAGATTGGTCTCTGCCATTTACCTATAGGTGCCTGAGGGAAGGTAAAGAGGTTTACTTAAAAGGTGAAGATTGCACTTCACCCGATCACTCATTAGTTTGTATGAATATACAATTGCACGTCTCTTGTAATTCTGATGCCCCTAATTTGGCCTGTATTTTAAAAGGTACACCTGTCCCGGCTATAACACCGACTTTCACGTTGCTAGCAAACGGTAGTTATTTACTTTTAAATAATGAAGAGTGCTGTGGTACGCTGGCAGGGATTCCACAGATTGTGACTGTCTCCCAACGTGTAGTCTGTTGTAAAAATGTGCTGTTCCCTCCTCCACATGGGAAGCTTGATGTATCCATCTTGCCTTCCACTCCAAACTTGAAAGCAGAGTTCAACAAGATGAGTTGAATAATTGTCCACTAATGTAATTTGTAGTGCTGTGCTTAAGTTCATTAGAACTTTGCTGTCAATTAGGAAAAGGTATGAATTGTTACTGGAAAATTAACTTGTTGGAATCTCTTATTTTATCAAAAATTTGTTTTTAAAACTGAGAACTTTGACATGAACTCACCCCAATTTTTATATAGAAGATTTAAAAAAAAAGTTTATACTAAATTGTTTTACATATGTTTGGTCCACTTATTTGAACTGAACTGAGTTGAATAAGAGATCTATTGTCTCAGAAAAAGTTGCCCTTACTTCTTTGCGTGAAACATTCATCCTTCACGTGGAAAACACTTGCACCGCGGTACATGACCGTCTGAATAGTGGTCTCCCCCCTGAATTTCGGTGCGTTGATTTACACTATATTCAAAGCCTCATCGACCACAGATTTGGTGCAAAGTAGTAAGTTCTTGCCTTGTGACTTCATTCCAAACTATATTTGGTGTGATACTGGTATTCTTTCATTCTATTGTTTACAGCCTCTTTGGTGGTTTACTGTTAATTCTTGCCCTGGCTGCCGGTGTTCTGCTGTTAATTTGCTTGCTCGGAAATGGCTGCACAACCTGTGTCACACCACAATCTGCCCCGGTTGCTTATACTTCGCAACTGGATGCTTGAATACTATGGAACGCTGCCTCTGGCTACATTGAGTGCAGCATACGGATTATCATTTTGATTCTCTTACTTCACATGTGTGCAGCCTGTATTCCATTGCCTGGACTCCTATTTTGAATGGGCTCTGATTTTGTGTCTCTGCAATACGGTGTCTCTCCCAACCCAGATTATGACCAGCTAATGAGCCCCTTTGTTGCTCATGAACTGCAATGTTCTGGCATTGGGATTATGGCCTTTACAGCAAAGCATGGAGTCCTTGGGAATTGGAATATTTGTGCAGCGGCACATGACTTCCTGGCACGCAGTTATATTGAAGAATACCCAAGTTGTTCTCTGATGGTGCTAGAGGCTCCGGCTATTGAATAACATGTATGTTCCTTTCCATTACTGATTTGGATGGCTGAAATGTTTTCCGATGAGAACAATGACTTCTTATTGGAGGCAGTTGCAATGTACTCTGCCTATACACTGTTGAATTGAAGTGGCTTTTTTCCAGCTTCGAAACATATGCTGGACTCGTGATTTTTTTATTCATAGTTTTCCCTCTTCACACTCCTTGTATTGGACAATTTATGGCCCGTATCATGGTTTTTAAATTTTATGTGGTTAATAATTCAGAATTTACTCCCAATTTTCCAGTTTGGCAATTTTTTAACTTGGTTCAGACTCACTCGAACTTGAACTCTGCGTTCCCATATTGCCACCCTTTTGTATGTGTTCCGATCAAAGCAGGGTGTAGTGAAGGCAGGGCCTTGTTTGTGCACATTGCTGTGTTAGCATAGGCTTATTAGAAGTTTAAACGCCATTTTACCTTTTTGCTGCTTTTGCACACAACACTGCATATAACTGTTGTTGTAAGTTAGGCTGCGTGAATTTCTTCACACGAGAATGGCTTGGTTTCAATATCCCTAGACTTACATCGCGACCTTAATCTGCACAGCGAGTGCAAAAGCCTCCAAGGTTATCATAACAATGTTAGCTGTTGTTCAGGCTGATCGGCTCACGTTTTAGACACGACATGCGCGCAGCTGCAGCTAAATGAAATTCTGGCGCCTTTAATATTGCACTATAGGCATGATTTTAGGCACTTGCAGCAAATCGGTTTCCAGAGACAGAGAGAGCTTTTGCAGATCTTGATGTGATTCACCTCTGCTGATCTTGGAGTTATGGGGTCCCCTTTCAAGCCTAAGAGACCTTCTATATTGTTCCTAGCTAGGGAGGGTGGCATACAAGGCACTATAGTACCTGTTTCCACTATCATTATAATATGATTTCTCCTTTTGTGTTTTTTGGAATTGTAACAATGCTGATCATATTATTTTTTATCATATGCCTGCTTATGTTAGCAAAAATACTGCATCTTAGTGCACGTTGTTAAAATAAACATTTTAATCGTTTCCAGGTCTCTATTTACTCCTGTTGTGGACTGGTATGAGAATAACAAACAAAAGAATGTTCTTGATTTCCACCATTCCTGAGTAAAACCTAGATAGCATGTTCTGGGTTGTCTAATCATTGGTACCTTTGCTGTAGGACGAAGAGCTAATGAGACAATGATGCTAGTCGGTTAGGGGTTCTAGGTACTGAGGTGAGTTTTTTGGTCCACCTCAATTCACTGAGGTCCTGGGGCTCTGTGCACAGTTCTGTGTGTGAGTATGATCCCTGCAACACTACCTGTGTTAAGAACAGGTTATATATTGAAGACAAGCACAAGGACTGCATTTATTGTCTGTACCCAGACCACAAGGCTACAGACTGTAAGATATGCTGCACTTTTTCTACCAAAACGTTGCGTGATCGTGAAGGGTGTATTTTGACCTGGCTCTAGAAGCTGAAGTCAAGAAAGGAGCCAGTGTCCACTAAATGCCAAATCACATCAGAGATGACTTCGCCAAGGAGGGTGACTCCTTTACCTCCTGCACTTCTCCTTGAAGAAGAGGACTCGGACGAGGAGGGGGGACCTTTTGGCTATGCTGATAGCCCTTCTCAGCTACATGTCGAATGCCAGGATACGGATTCTGATGGGGAGTGTAGAAAATAGAAACCTTCTCATACTTGGTCCTTTTAAATCAACAAAGAAGACATTGTCACAGAAGCTGAAATATAAAAGAGCATCTTTATTAACCTCAAATGAGGGAGACTATGTCACACAGAAGCCTTAGCAACTGAATGAGGCAGTCTGAGGAGTACAGGAAACAGAGGCCTTATATATGCTTAGGGTTACATAGTCATCATAAGAGCAAGGGGCAGTCCTGGCTCATGTAAGCATGCAAAAATGACTAAGATGGGCATATAAGATCTGCCTGCTCAACAAAGTGGGAGGAGAGTTACTTCTCCATACAGCAGCAAAAATAGCCTGACAGTTATACTAGAGAAGCAGGTGCATTCTACTAGCTAGGCCCTTCTGGGCATGTGCGAAGGCAGAAGATGCTAAATATAGTTTGTTTCAAGGCATATTACAAGAGCAGTCAACACTGAGGGAGGACAGAGCACATGGCGAGAATGTGGCAGCACATGGCAAACAAAATGGCTGTCAGAAATACAAAATGGCTTTCAGCTCATGCTAACAAATCCCACCAATATTTAACAGGAGTATGAGGATTTTGAGCAGTATGGTCCTCCCTCTCAATATCAACAAGACTATTATCAGGAAATGGTCCAAATGCCCTCCTCCTTACTAACGGACTTAAAAGCTATGCTCTTCGATTACAGTACAACCAAGCCAGAGGGGAGTCTTCTCCCTGTGTCCGTTTGAGCCTCACAGGCAGGCTCTTGTTGTTTCCACAGTGGAGCTGCACAACTCACAACTCAAAAATCACAGCCCAGTTTCAAGGAAAAAGTCTCTTCTCTCAGGATAGGGCAGTCACCCACCAGGCAAATGCTCTTAGCGATCCTGTCCAGTGTCTCAGGCAGTGCACCAGTTTTCTTCACTTCAATCTACCAGGCACCAGAGACACAGCACCTGTACCCTAATCTCAAGTCCTTTCCTAACTCCTGTATTGGCGCATTGCTCATTTGTTGGTGCTACACATTGCATCCAGTGTACCCATGTATCTCTTAACCAACAAACAAAGGAGCAAACTTGCATTCACTTTAGGACCAGGATTCAGAGGCCTGATGCTAGAATCTCTGAAGCAACCCTTGTTTCAAAAGGGGTCACCTCAAGCAAAGCCTCCTCGCCATTCTGGTTGGTCTGTGACTCTCAGCTGGGCATGATCCACAATTTCTCCTTTCTGATTTGTGACCCCGTCTTTCGCCCAAGACAGTGGCAGGGGTACACACTTGATCACAGGGCTTCCGCCTTCACTGAGGTCCTAGTTGCCAGCAATGTCTGTGCTGGTTACCTTCACTTTGGCTTCAAGCTGGACTGATGCTGACGCTGACTCTCCAGGCTGAATCTGATGTACGGGCCCCTCTGGCAATGGTTGTAAGGCAGCAAATATCTATTGGTGGACAGAACAAAAGGTCTTTAGACAAGGCACAGAAATAGTCTATCAACATAGAGGATAGTGTTAGAATACATCCTAGTCTTGGGATGCCCCATATATTAGCAAGGCACCCAAGAACCACTTTCATCTATCTATGAGAGAGGGAAAAAACCAGCCTGGACCTATTTACAAGTATGAAACAAACTCTTTGGTGAACAAGAGTAATACTTCACCCAATCCCAAGCAGCAAAGGAAGTCTGTATTCATTTACTAAATTCAGAGGAAAAAGAGAAAAACAACACAGACATACCCTAAACCCTTACATTAGTGTATTCCTGTGTGCTAATCTGAAAACCCTCCAAAAAAAATGTTCTACACTTTTGCTCATAAACTTTACATTACTTGTACAGGACTGCACACACTTCTAAAATGATTCTTCTTAATAAAAGCACCTACATTGTACGTTTTATGACCATGCTCTCATGTTATAGGAGCAGCAGGAAAATCTAAAACTGCTAATTTAACAGGGTTCTTATTTATAAAACAACATTTCCTTCAAAACATTTTTTTCTAAGGATTACATGGGCATCTTCTCTGCGTTCTACTTTTCATGATTCAAACTATGCAACATCAGCTCTAATAAGGACGGTCAGTTTATTTACACAGACTAGCTAATAAAAAACTAGCAATGCCCTTGCAAAACTATGTAGCATGGAAAAACATACAATAATGGTGTTATCAGCTAAGAATTTTAGAACAAAAACTACCCACATTTAGCTCCCATTAAAGGTCACAATAAGGGAACAACAATCTTGACTACTGAACCTGTCATAATTTTATCAAACAGGATGGGCAGTAAAATAACATATATGTATTCATTTTGTTAATGCTAATAATGTTTAAAACAGTATTACTGAATAGTCAATTAAATGTCTCATTGCTATTTTACTGACAATTTAGACAGGCTAAAATAAATGTGAGAAAATGTAAGAGCAACATACATATTACCTAGCCTTAATTTGTAGAGGAGATAGCCTCCTTCCCCACTTTTGACAGTAAGAAACCTGAAACAGGTTTCACGTCTGTCAACACTATCAACCCCTATTCGTAGCAACTGGCCATAAGCAAAGTTATAGGAGGTACATAGCACTTTTGAAGAGGTAAATAATATGAATACCCAAACCCCAATACTTTTAGCAAATGTACAAATGTAACATGAGGGCGAATGAATTCAAACTAAATCCCATTAGCTCAGCCCTAGTAAGCACCAAACTAAAAGCATTAGTGCTGTATATATGGCCAAGCTCACATATACCATTATATTATGGTATATTCATATAAGTGCATAAAACTTGTTTTTGCCAACAAAAAAAATAAGCATAACTCCTCCTTCTTTCCCTGCGCTGCCACCTTGTCTATCAAAAAGTTTCAGATGCCAAAATGTCAAAGCAGAACTTACTCTGGTAGCTCTGCCAGCCTTCTAAATATAGAACTGACTTTTAACTTTTCCCAGCTGTCCTATTCTGTGTGCAAATTTTCCATGCAGCTTTCCCTATTCAAAGTCACCCTGAAAACAGAAAGCTTACCCATTTCCTCGTTTGTCAGTTTAATAACTTCAGCTGTTTTTGTATACATATTTTCAATTATAAGCAGTGTGCAATATACTTGTCTAACAATATAGAAGTCAGTTATTTGTATTATACCTAAATGTATGCATTTACTGAGGCCTAAGGCACTTTAAAAGCTGCTCTGAATGAAAAAAATGCTGTTTAAATAGTGAATCTAGCCTAATTTCGAGTTTGATATTTGGGACACTTACAAATGAATATCCTATAACTTTTTTGCATAATAGTCATCCTCAAAATGTTCTCTAGATAGCCCAGGAGTGAGAAAACATGAATAGTCATATATACTGTTATAAAAATGAGTTTTTTACACATGCGCAGAGTGAAATTTCATATGCAAATATCCTCATTATGCGGTACAACACAACTTAAATTTAATTTTAATGCTAGGAGGCCACAGTATGAGTATTAAGCTTTATAAATATTAAAACACAAATTTAAAAGCACTTATTTTTTTAATGATTTTTTATAATAATAAAAAAAATGATTTTTTAATAAAACCAATAATTTTTGATAAATCCACATGAAAAGCAAGCTGCATCCCCTGCCTATCATATTTAGACGCATTCATTCACAAGCCTAAGCACAGAAGCCTAACTTGAAACATGACAAATTTTTGCGTCACTTTTTTTTTAAAAGGACAGTCATTTAACATCAGAACCACAAATACGCTTATGAAAAGGCTTTAAGAAAGGAAATCCTTATGTTAAGTGTTTTCCTGTTATTCAAAATAATGAACCTGATTTTTGTAACTTTTTAAAACAGCAGTCTGAAATGCAGGATTTTACCCCGTGCTTAACTGACAAAATCCTGCCTGAGTCAACATTCCTGTCTCTCCGTGGCATACAATCAAAACAACAGCTGCTGCTCAGCAGTTAAAACACAGTTGTTGTAAAGCTTTATTGCAGTGTTGCAATGGAAGCACGGTGACTGTCTTTTTAAAACTGAGGCATTTCAATGCATGTTCTATAAAATGTGTTTTGGTTCAACATCATCCAATTTACTCAGATGATGTGTTTGCCTGTTAATATCTAATACAATGTATCTACAGAAAATGCTTTATAATTGTTTATTTATTACAAAACACACAATTTCGTTTTTGAGGCCTATTTTATTCCTCTTGAATGTGAATTCTAATTTTATCTTTTAAGCATTAGCAGTTTGTACATGTGCATAGTTGCTTACTCTATAATTTAAATAGTAACATATAACTATTTAGCATATCATATGGTTCATTTCTGGATTTTTATATAATTTGTATCCAATATTAATTAAATGAAATTTTGCATAACAGACTGATGACAGCAAGAAAACACAAACACCCATTGTGCTCATTCCATACAAACACAGAAGGGGGTAAAACACTCCGAATCACACAACACAGCGCGCTCAAGAGCCATTATTTCATAAATAGCGCAATCGCTATTTACTCACAGAAGTTGCAATGTAAAACCACGAATCACACAGACATCCAAACACATGATTAACCCACAGATAAACACTTAGGACAGAAACAAAGGACAGCCCACAGACTGTACATAAACCAAAACATTTGTAAATACTAGTTGTAAGTCATATTTACAAGAAGCACTTCTCAATAGCATTCCAAAAGACTGCAAAAAAAAAACAGCCCAACAACTGTTTTATTTCCAAGAAGCCAAAATACACTCAATTCACTAGCTTTGTCTGGCAGAACACCAAAAAATCGCTCTGCATATCTCCTTTTATAAACATGCACAGAATTATGTCCATATTTGAATTCCATGGGATACAGAATCACCGAGGAAGAAATATGTTTTTATACCTAAACCTATCTAGCTTTTCCCTCAAGGGAGCCGGCTAATTTAATTCACATCTCACTATGGTACCTCCAAAAAGCAACACATTCTCCGATGTGTGCTTGAAACATTTATGCCAAAATTATTGCAGAATATCCAAACATTATAACCAAAAATAACGCTTAAGGTACTCTTCGTACGTTGCGCCGTTCAAACAAAGTCAAACAGAGAAAAATCTCCTCATTACCTGCCTACACAAATTGCAATCTGTATATCTATCCCATACAAATCTAAAGTTGGCCAACACAAATTCCAAAATTCCAAAGCCACAGTAAGCGTTACTAAACTACCTTACTAATCCAAGGCATCAAACCAGCAGCAAGCGCCGCAGAACAACGGTTACCAAACAAATGGTTGTCCAAATTCTAACTGCCAAGTTCTGAATGACATAACGGTCTTTTTAGAATATTCATGCCAAAAAGGTTCTCAGTCAGGAGTGACATCATGAGGAGGATCAAAATCAGGAAGATCAGAAATATACTGGGCTGCAGAGACAGAGAATACCCAGAATCTCTGTGCACAGTGTACCTCCTTAGTAGAATCCTGTCCTGTCCTCCTCAGTAGATTTCTCTCTCCTGACAAGATCACTCCTTAGATAGGCAAGATCTCTGATGAGGTCCATTTTGGAGCGTCATTTGTAGAAAATAGAAACCTTCTCAGGGGTCCCACTGATACTTGGTCCTTTTAAACCAACAAAGAGGAAATTGGCACAGAAGCTGAAATATAAAAGAGCATCTTTATTAACCTCAAATGAGTGAGACTACGTCACACAGAAGCCTTAGCAACTGAATGAGGCATTCTGAGGAGTGCAGAAAACAGAGGCTTTATATATGCTTAGGGTTACATAGTCATCTTAAGACCAAGGGGCAGTCCTGGCTCATGTAAGCATGCAGAAATGACTAGGATGGGCTTACAAGATCTACCTGCTCAACAAAGTGGGAGGAGAATTACTTCTCCATACAGTAGCAAAAATAGCCTGACAGTTATACTAGAGACGCAGGTGCATTCTACTAGCTAGGCCCTTCTGGGCATGTGCGAAGGTGGAAGATGCTAAATATAGTTTGTTTCTAGGCAGATTACAAGAGCAGTCAACACTGAGGGAGGACAGAGCACATGGCGAGAACGTGGCAGCACATGGCAAACAAAATGGCTGTCAGAAATACAAAATGGCTTTCAGCTCATGCTAACAAATCCCACCAATATTTAACAGGAGTATGAGGATTTTGAGCAGTATCGTCCTCCCTCTCAATATCAACAAAACTATCATTAGGAGATGATCCAAATGCCCTCCTCCTTACTAACGGACTTACAAGCTATGCTCTTGGATTACAGAAAACTATTTGCAACAGAGCCTCCTGTTCCAGTAGGACTGCCGGTTACGACTCTTCCTCCTGCTCGTCTTGTGGCCCCACAATTACCACAGCCTCAACCACTGCTGGAAACGCAGGATGTTCCACAGGTTGCGCCTCCTGTCCAGGATGACACCTCTAACGACGACCAAGGCAATGTCACAATCCCGGTTCCAGATGTGGAGTGGGATGACTATGTTATTCCAGATCCAGCTTCTCCTTCTCCGGCACCTGTTGTTCTCTTCCAGGGAATACTCATCAATAGTCATAAGCACTGAATAAACCCTGCCCATGTGCGGGATCCCGGAGCATGTAGAAATATACATATATATATATGTGTATGCACTACCAGGGCATACAAATATACATGTATATAATAACCATAAATATGCAGCCTAACATATTTCCAATAGGGCAACATGCCAAAATTACATAGGTTTTTCTTGCACAAAAAGTAGTATTACACATAAAAACTGCAATAGGGACAATGCACTGAAATAGTGTCATACAAGAAAACCTTTATTTGCATAAAGAAAAGCAAGTAATAGAAAACATTTGGCCTAAAGGCTGAACAGATGAATAAACATCACAGTACAGTAAAATGGAATTGAATTGAATACGATTCTTATAAAGCACAGACTGTCACCCTACGGGTATCCTGACGCTTTAGACTGAAAGATAATGACCAGAGTGTAGATAGTCAGTGTAATAGAAAAAGAAGGTCAGACCCTGGGAAAGAGCCAAATTTTAAGACTCTTTCGGAACTAAATCAGGGAGTTAGCTTGTCTGATATTCTGGGGTAACTCATTCCATAGACAGGTACCAACTACATTAAGTGCCCTTCCTCCCATCCTAGAACATTTGAATCTAGGAATCGACAGTAAGCCGGCACTGGAGGAGCGAAGCTGCCTCTTGGGCTGGTACCAGTGGGACTGGACCCTGCTCATTCACCGCTTTGAACACCAGGCAAAGTGATTTAAAATGGACCCATTCCCTGATAGGCAGCCAGTGTAAATCTCTCAAGGCCAGGGTGGTAGATGAACGACGCTGCCTATTTAGCACCAGTTTTGCTGCTGCAGATTGAACCCTCTGCAACCCCTGAAAGATGTACAGTGGTGCTCCTAGATACAGGGAGTTGCAATAGTCCAGCCTGTTTATCACTGTGCTTCTCACTACCAGAGAGTGAGACTCTTTTGGTAGTAGTGGAAGTATCTGGCATAGCATGCACATTAGGGAGAAGCACACACTGGCGGTCTTATTTGCCTGTGACTCCATCTGAAGATTGTCATCAATCAGAACCCCCAAGTTGTGCACCTTGCTGACCGAAGTCAGCGGGTCCTCCTCCGGGGTAAGCCTAAACTCCACTGGTAGATGTTTAAGACATCCTGACAGAGGAGCAGTACACCACCTCTGTCTTCCCACCATTAAACTGTAGGGATTTTTTTCTGAGCCAGCCAGCCGTCCGACGCATACACTGCTGGAACATGTCCAATGAGACTGCATGTTCTCCTTCAAAGGAGAACACCAGCTGTGTATCGTCGGCATGATTTACCAGGTTGACTCCAAATGATTTAATGATGGGGAACAAGGGCTGCAGATAGACATTGAAGAGAACAGGCTGATTGCAGAGCCCTGCGGCACCCCATGAACTACCGGGGATTAGCTGGAGAAAAGCAGTGCCAAAGTTACCACCTGCAGTCTCCCCGCTAGATAGGACTGTAGCCATTGCAGCCGCTAGATAGGACTGTAGCCATTGCAGCGCCCGTCCCTTCACCCCTATCTTCTCCAGTCTCTCCACTAAAATTAAATGGCTCACCATGTCTAACGCAGCCGACATATCGAGAAGCACTAAACAGTGGCATTCCTATTGTCGGCTCGTATAAGTAGGTTATCCATCATGGTGGCCAAAGACGTCTCAGTCCCATGACCTGGGCGGAACCCGAATTGATCTCTGTCAAGCAGATGATTAGCCTCTAAATAGCATGATAGAGTCCTGCTAACTGCCGTTTCCAGGATTTTAACTGGATATGGCAGAAGAGAGTTGGGTCTAAAGCTTGCAGGGATTATCGGGTACAGTGAGGGCTTTTTAATCAGTGGGGTCACCACCGCCTGCTTCCAACCCTCCGGAACAGTCTGCTCCTCTAAGGACTGATTACAGATCTGCCGCAACCAGGGAAGAGTCTCTTGGCCAAACGTCTTCCAGATTTTATGGGGGAGGGAGTCTGGGGGGAGCCTGGGGACACACTATGCTCCAGACTGTTAAAAAAGACATCCTTGAGGGTCTGAAATTTATCCAGAGTCTCCGACTGTTGTATGTCTTCATCCATCATCTGTTCAGAATGATCTTGATCATTGATAGTATTAGGATGGAGAGCACCGACAATTTTGGCAATCTTGTCTTGAAAATGAAAGGCAATATCGTCACACAGTTTTTGCTATGATGCCACTTCATTACTCAGAAAAGTAGGGGAGGAGAGATCTTTGACGATCTTAAAAAGGGCCTTTGTCCCATTAGGTGCTTGTATAATAGATTTTGCATAGAAGTCCGCCTTAGTCTGCCTAAAAAACAGGCACCTAGCCTTGGACACAGTGCCTTTAAGACCTCTAAGAGCCCCTCTCCTCCCATCATGCACCACAGGTGACAGTTAGGTCAGTTCTTTTTTCCGGCTCCTTCTTTGAGGATCCTTGTGCTTGAGCTCGACAGTTTTTTGATTATTTCTAGTCAGAAATTGTTTTTTCTCTCATTATTCAACATTTTTGATTGCTAGTTGACATTTATTTATCTTTTCTGACATTTTAACATAACTTTTTTTGTCAGAATGTTAGCATTATTCCACAAATGTCCATCTTGTGGAAAAAAGATGGCTAAATCTGATCCAGACGCTGTGTGCATCATGTGTTTGCCATCCTCTCATAAACCTGACACCTGTAATTATTGTCAGCAGTTTTCTAAATGGATTCTTCAGGACAGAGAGAGGATTAGACTTCATGCCATGCAGGAGAGAGGTAAAAGTCACCGTGAGTGTGGCCTTGGGAGTGGCCAAGGCCCTTCTTCTCTTCAGGAAAACTGAAAACAGCAAAGATCTACCTCTCCAGAGTCCAAGAAGAAACAGATTTCTGATTGCTTGCCGCAAGATCGCCGTTGAAGACGCAGCCGAGACACTCTTCAGCGTCGAGGGACAGATCGCCTTTGAGACAACGACATTCTCTGTCACACAAAAGTAAGTCGACGTCGAGACATACTTCGTGCTTGAAGTATACTGGTCCCAAGAGACCTAACAAACACCTGTCGACGTTGAAACATCTGTCGAGGGCGAGGAACACTCCGCCACCTTCTAGGAGGTCAGCGTCGATGAGTTCGTCGAAGACCCTGCCGCGATTTTACAGACTGTCGACGTCGAGTTCTCCGTCGCAGTCGACAGTCAAGAAAATCAACGCCGAAGAAGCGCTCAAGACGTTTGACGTTGAAAACTTCAGTTCGTCATCGAGGGCGTTCTACGTCGAGGGTTACGCCAAGATCAAGGAAAAGAGAATCCTCCAGCATTTCACTGGCGAGGAACTCAACGTCGAAGGCAGCTCAGACGGTGTTGTCCAGACATTGGTCGACCTTGAGAGACAAAGATCCTGTGGACGTGTCTGAGGATGTTGCAGAGGGGGCGAGGTCGAGGTCACGACATTCGACGTCGAGGAGACCTTTATCGTGCACGTGCCTTAATATCGTCCAAATTTTACCTGAGGGCTCTCCGGTTCCACCCAAGAAATCACACCTTTTTAACCTGTCACCTAGATGGCTAGAAGGGACTGGACATTCTATAATGGGGGGGTGCTGATTATGGAAGTCTGGATAAGGGTTATTCTCGTACCTACACGCCATCAAGAGTTACCAGAAGTCCTCCTCCAACGACTTCATCGAGGGTTTCTCCAAAAAGAACCCTGAGAAGATCAAGCTCTCCTGCCCCCACCATACAAAATCGGGAGCGATCTCGGTCACATCACACTTCCTCTCCCAAGAGGAAGAGGCAAAGATCTCCAACGTGGTCGACATCCACCAGATCTTCTATCAGGAATTATTCTCCAACTATGACAGCAACGGCACCTTGCAGAGTTTCCCTGATTGATGACATCGGAACTTGCAATGACGTCCTCTGCAGGGAGGCCAAAAAGCTCGGCATCACTATGTCGGCTCCTACAGTCTCCACATCTATTATATTTGAGACTCTACATCATCGAACATCTTCCAGGCCTCAGCTACCACTGGTTCCAGGCCTCATAGAGCCTGCCACTGAGACTGTCCCAACACCAGCCACAGTGGGTTCTGTGCCATCTCGCATTGCCAAAAAATACAAGGCTCCGGCTCAAGACCCTCTTTTTCTGCACTCAGACCACTACCAGACTCAATTATTGTGGCGGCGGCCAGAAAATCACACTCTGCTGCATCTTCCTCTTTATGTCCTCCCGAAAAAGACAGCAAGAACATGGACTCCCTGGGTGAGAGGATATGTAATACCTCAGTCTCAGCTCTGTTAGGGAGGTACAATCTCTCTGGGACTTTCTTGCCAGGTACACAGAAAAACTCTAGAAAGAATATCAACAGAACTTTCAGGAGATACTGCATAAAGGGGGCTTGGTAGCTAACCAGGTGATTAGTGTGACTGCAGATGTATCTGATCTGGCCGCCCACGGTTATTCTCATGGTCTCTGCTGTAGGCTTTCGCCTTGGCTACGTCCCACAGGCCTTGATGTCGGATGCTCAACGGAGGATTGTCAACCTTCCGTTTAATGGTTCCTCATTATTCGGTGCTTATGTGGATGATGAGACGGCCAAGATGAAGATAGAGTTAGATACCGTGAAGTGGAAATAATTCAAGAAACGCTTCCGCCCCTATGACAGGCACTCCTCCCAACAGAGGGTCCAAACCCCTCATGGTCGTCTCAAAACCAACACCAGTAGAGGTCTCAGTTCCAGCAACGACGACCTGGCAGAGGCGGAGGAAACAATAGGCAGCAGTCATCAGTGGCCAAACAGCCAGCCAAGCAATGAGCAGAGGCTTACTTCGGGCCCGTTACCCTGGTAGGAGGAAGCACCACCTTTTATCTGAAAGAGTGGAGATCCATAACAAACGACAAATGGGTGCTGAGTATTGTGAGAAGTTGGCCTGGTATAAGATGTCCACTATTCTTGTTCAAAATGGATACTTGCTGAGGTTCAAAGCCCCACCTCCATCAATTCCTCCTCAAAGCAAATGCAATCTTCATCTTCTACTGTTGCAGCAAGAGGTGGACAGTCTGCTGCAAAGAAACGCCATAGAGAAGGTTCTGAAACTCCAGCAAGGTCAAAAAATGTATTCTCGTTGCTTGCTGGTAAAAAAAAGAGGCATGTCAAGAGAATAGAGACCTATTCTCGACCTAAGGCTCTTGAACAGGTTCATCGGCAAGGAGAAATTTGGATGTTGGCCCTACAACAGATCTTTCCACTTCTACATCAGGGAGACTGGATGTGTGCTATAGACTTGCAAGATGACTGCTTCGATATTCCAGTGTCCAAGAGGCATTGCAAATTTCTCCATTTCCAAGTAAGCCATCAACATTTTAAATGCAAGTTTCAGGTCGCTAGGAGGACCATGTGACTCTGCCTCTGTCTGCCAAGGATGCCATCAGATGGTGGATGAAAAGGTCACACCTGCTGAAAGGAGTTTGATTTCATCAGGACATTCCCATTCAGACGATTGTCACAGACTCTTCCCTTGTTGGGGAGCAATCATTGGGTCCCTTCAAGTACAAGGTCTCTGGTCGGAGACAGAATGAGGATATCACATCAACTTCCTCGAGTTACGAGCCGTTCACCTGGCTCTCAAGTGTCTGTATCCTTCTCTCCAGTCCAATTCCATCTTGACTCAGACAGACAACAGCACAATGATGTATTATCTAAACAAGCAGGGGGGCACCAGGTCAAGAACTCTCTCTCTGGAGGCACAGACCATTTGGAAATGGCTTCTCGCAAGAGGACTCAACATCGTGGCCATTTATCTTCTGGGTTCCATGATTGCCCAAGCAGACTCACTCAGCAGGGACTTCGTAGAAGTGCACGACTGGGTGCTAAATGCCGATGGCACACAAGACATCTTTCGACAATGGGGAGTGCCAAACGTCAACCTCTTCGTAGACGTGGTCAATGCCAAATGCCCCGTCTTCGTGTCCAGGTTTCCTCAACCAGGATCACAAGGGAATGCCCTTTCGATAAACTGGTCTCAGACATTACTGTATGCCTTTCCACCGCTTCCTCTAATCCCTGCAGTAATCATCAAATTTTACAGGTCCAACACCAGAATGATCCTGATGGCTCCGGAGTGGCCATGCCAGTGGTGGTACCGGACCTTCTGCAATTGTCCGAGGTGCCACACCGCAGATTGCTTTGCCGTCCGGATCTGTTGTTCGTTCAAGAACGAGGGGAGAGTATCTCATCCCAATTTCTCCTCCCTCAGATTGACATCATGGCTCCTGAGGTCATTCATTACGGACACCTAGACTTCCCAGCAGATTGCATGACAATTCTGAAGGAAGCCAAGAGAACTTCCACCAGAAAATCATATGCTTGCAAGCTGAAGCAATTTTACCTGTAGTGCAGGGACAATGCTTATGATCAGGTCAAGGGTCAAGAGCAGGTACTGTTGCCATACCTACTACATATGGCCAAGCCTGGTTTGCAGTTCTCTTCGATTAAGGTGCACTTAGCAGCCATCACTGCATACAGGAAATCTGCATATCAAATCTCTTTTTTTAAAATGCCAGTGGTAAAAGATTTCCTTGAAGGGCTAAAAAAGGTTTACCCCCCAGTGAGATCCCCATTTCCTCCTTGGGAGCTCAACATAGTCCTTACAAAGCTTATGGGTGCTCCTTTTGAGCCGATTCACACGGCCTCTCTGCAGCATTTATCATGGAATACGGCCTTTTTAGTCACCATCACTTCTGCCCGTAGGGTTAATGAGATCCAGGCTTTGTGTTGTAGAGAGCCGTATACTGTCTTCCATGCCAACAGGGTGGTTTTAAGGACCCATTCGAGTTTCCTGCCAAAGGAGGTCTCAGATTTCCACATCAATCAGACGATCACTGTCCCTACCTTTTTCCCCAATCCCTCTACTCCACCAGCGAGGTCTCTTCATTCTTTAAACCTCAACAGGGTTTTGAAATTCTATCTTGACAAAACTAAGTCCTAGAGACACACGGACCGGTTGTTTGTTAACTATGGTATCATAAATACCGGTTCAGCAGCCTCTAAGAGGTTCATCTCTAGATGGATTGTTTCGTGTATATCTTTGGCTTACCAACTAGCTAATAGGGTTCTTTAGGGCAAACCCACAGCACATTCTAACAGGGGAATGGCTTCTACCACGGCCCTTCTAAGAAATGTGCCTATGTCAGAAATTTGTAAAGCAGCTTCTTGGTGCTCAGTTCATACTTTCACCCGCCATTACTGCTTGGACTCTGATACTCAGGCAGATTCGCAAGTTGGGCAAGCCTCTCTAAGGAATTTGTTTGCTTAATGTCATGTTAAAATGCTTTGTCACGTGTTTTTCTATACTAATTGCTCGTCCGCGAGGTAGTGGGTAGGGGCTTGCTACTCTATTCAGTGCTTATGACTATTGATGAGTATCTATAGGCAGAAAGGTATGTAGTTCCTAATGAACACTGTAGGTCGACGTGCAGTGGGTGTGTTGTGGGTCACACACTTGAAGGCAGGAGGAAATTTCCTCCTTTCGGAAAAGAGACCCTCTCATACCCCCCAACAGTGAGGTGTCTTGTTTCATCATCCTGTCTGCTCCTAATCGGGTTGGCGCTGCAATACCCGATCTGCGCCCTTAGCGGAGCCTTTTGCGGAGATCTTTATTTCCTTTGCTATAAGGTGCCATGCTTGTGAGGGCCCTAGTGAGTGTAGATGTGGAGAGTGTAGAAGTGAGGTTAAAACAGGAAGTAATGGTCCATGCAGAACTATTTTAATGATTGTTGCCACTATCCTGATTAAAAACGTAAATGTTAGCGCACCCCTGTTATAAGGTCACAGGATTGCACGCATTTAGGGTCAACATGTTTTTTGCCACTACTTCAATTAGAAAGCAATTCTTCAGGACCTAAAGAGAGATCTATCCACACTTTTTGGTGGTGGTACATGATTAATAAATATAGTGACCACCCTTACAGCACCCCAAAAAATGGTACTTGTAGATCAAATGAAGTCAACCTGTTGGTAAACGTAAGCACAAGGTACCTCAAAGCATAGTATGAACCAACTTAATATAGTCAGTGTTCTAAAATAGTGATAAAAAGGCATGCATCACTCAGTGGTAGTGATTATGCACTGCGATGAGAGACAGCAGAGTTTTAAAAAGTAGAGATTGCAATTGATGATGTGGACTAAGGAGCATTACATGTAGAGGGTGAAAGCTCCTAACATCCGAAGAAACTCACCCAATCAGGATCAGGGGGATGTTACATCGATGGCCGGAGTGCTCAACCACTGAGTAGTTCAGTGTCCTTAGTGGGTGAGAGAGATATTAGTCAAGGTAAAAAAATACTAATTATTGGCAGAAGCTCACTAATAGGGGGCTGTGTATACCAATATTGAGGTTAGATGCTGCTCAGGCGTGTGGCACATGTTTCGCCCAGTACACGCTGACAAGCGAGCCTCTGCCGTTAGTCACCCCACAGCGCGGCCCGCGAGGTCGCACTGGTGTGCCCATCGGTGAAGTCCTAGGATGCTTGATTCTTGTCCAAGGAAGACATGGCTTGGCAGTTCGGGCTGGACTGTTCCCATGAGGCACAGGGTCAGACGGATTTGCATATGGCCATGTCTGAGCTGGGTTTAAACCCAGATCTGTTGCTGGGGTTAATGTTTTGCCATTGTGCAACATTCCGCCCATCATCTTGTTTGTTTTGCGAAGGATTGCTATATACACAGTGGTGTAGGGTTGGATGTTGCTGTCAGTGTCAGTGATTGATAGATTCCTCATAGCCACCTCATGCTGTTGTTACTAACGGTCTGTGGCCTGACTGGATAGCTCATCTCGTAATTGCTGCCCAAGGTATGTTTTCATTGACACCCTCTTTATCACAGGATAAACGCAGTACCCATCTCTTTTCGATTCTGAAGAGGGCATTTTTTGTTATGCCAGGGTGTGCTTCTAGGACACACCATCTGATGGAGTCTGGTGGGTGGTGTAGGTTGTGGAAATGTGTCGTCATCTTGGTGTTGGTCTTGTGGCACCGGAAATTGCTACTGTGCTCTGTGATGCGAATTTTAATTGGTTTCGTGGTCATCCCTATGTAGAGGAGACCACAAAGGCAACTCAGCATGTAGATGCAATTAGTCATGTTACAGTTGGTGTGTCTTTCCAGCAGCCATCCGTACCCATTGGCAAATGTGATTTCTTTAGTCATTTTTGTAAAAGGGCAGAGCGTGCATGAGCCACAAGGGTAGTGCCCTTTCACAGGTGGCAATTCCCACAGGGATCTTTGTGCTACTGTGGTATGTACCTTCGGTCTGGTGTGTATCAGTAAGTCTTTGAGGTTGCTTGTCCGTTTAATAGCAAACCTCGGTTGTGGTAGTTGTAGACCTCCTGTGTTAAGGATCCCCCAATGTTTCTTGATGATGGCTTTCAGATGGTTAGAGTCTGGGGTAAATGTCGTAACACAGTTATGGTATTCTTCCCATGCTTTTGGTCTGATTTCAAGTAGACCTTCTCTGTTGTTGTTCCTGGCGCTTTTACGGGCTGAGACAATGTTGTGTTGGGGTAACCCTGCAGCGTAGGTGGTTAGACAGAACCTGAGCTTCTTTCTGGTAATCAGTCACAGAGCTATGGTTCCTCCGGATGCAGAGGCACTGTCCAAATGGAACATTTTGCTTGAGACCTCTCGGGTGGTGACTGCTGAAATGAAATAGGCTGTTCTTGTCAGTAGGCTTACGGTAGAGGGTAGTACTGATTTGACCCCCTTCCAATCTTATTAACAAATCCAGGAATGGTGTCTCCCGTTCAGAGATAGAGCTTGTGAACCTGAGAAATAGATTGAGAGTATTAATCCATTGGCAGAACGCCTCGCAGCTGGCGTGATCCCGCTTCCACAGGATCAGAATGTCATCAATAAACCTTTTCAATAGGAACAAGTGTGCCTGAAAGGGGTTGTTGGAATCAAGAATCTCCCTTTCCTCGAGCGCTGCCATGTAGAGACATGCCAGGCTTGGTGGAAACGTGCTCCATATGTAAGTGCCTGTGTTTGATGGTACAATTGTTTATTGTATTCGAAAAAGTTCTCCGTGAGGGCCAGTGTGGGGCACTCAAGAATGAAAGCCACTGGAGTAGGAGCTGTCCATTCTATCCTGCTCAATGAGTCCTCAATGACACCCAGGGTAGCCCTCTGTGGGATGTTATTATAGAGGGCCTCAACATCCAGGGTTACCAGAAGGTTCACCTCTTCTGGATGCTGGCCTCCCTCGAGTAAAAGCAGAACATCTGATGTATATTTGACAAAGGAGGGAGTAGCTCTAACCAGGGGTTGAAGAAAGTAGTCACAGACCTTCGACAGCGGTTCTAGGATGGAGCCTATCCCTGAAACTATTGGTCTCCCAGGTACCGGTGAGATGCCCTTGTGTACTTAAGGCAGAGTGTAGAAGTATGGATTTTTTGGGTTAGACACACTTAGGAAAGAGGCTTTTTTTTGTTTTGTGATCTAGTCCTCCATTTCCGCTGTAAAGACCATGGTGTTAAGGATAATAATAATAATATCCACATTTGTAAAGCGCACAATCACCCGTTAGGGTCTCTAGGCGCTGGGGACCGTCGGGAAGATTAAGCAAGCTATTGCCCAGAGTCACATGGTGCTGGTCTAATCTGCCGCCGGTGCCGGGGATCGAACCGTGATCCCCAGATTCCGGAGTCAGTCGCCCTGGCCGCGGCGCCACACCTCTTCCTTACCCCATGGTGGGTTGGATGGATGGTTGTTAGTCTGGTGTGGGGTCCTCTCTGATAGGGGTGTAATATCTCTGATCACCCAGTTGACAGAGACATTCTTTGTTATAGTCGGCAGTAGACATAATGACAGTGGCCCCGCCTTTGTCTGCCTGTTTAATAGTTTATGGAGGGGTCATGCGCCAGGGCCCTGATGGCTGCCTGCTCTCTGGTTAACAAATTGTGGAATGGAGTCACCTTTTTGCAGGTTTCAAGGTCTCGGCGTACTGCTTTCTCAAAAGTAAGTACTTTGTGGGGTACCATTCCACTGTTCGGAGTGAACGTGGGTGGGTTGAGTAGTCCTGTATCATTCTCCTCATCAGGTGCTGGTTTATCTTTGAAAAATGCCTTCAGGTGTATTTTCCTGAAGAACCCCTTTATTTCACACGTTTCCTGAAATGTATCCAATATGGGGGTTGGGACAAAACTCAAACCCCTTTGGAGGACACCTTCATCTGTGGGTGTAAGGGATCTCTCGGAAAGATTGATTATTAATTTCTCTTCCACCTTTTCTGAATCCTTGTTTCTACAGAGGGAGTCGGCTGTTCTTGCCACTGTACTCTTTTTTGTTGACCTCTTCTGCACCCTTTTCATCTGCCCCAACCTCTGTCTAAAAAAGGAGTTGCAGATCCTTGTTTGTAAAACGGAGGGGGAGGGGGTTGCAGAGGTCTGTAGTGGTACATGGGTTATTGCCAGAATTGTGGTTCCTGGTATTGTGGTGGTCCAAAAGGTGGGTAAACCTGGCGCATGTTTTGTTAAGGTTTTCTGTTACTCCAGCTCCCACAGCTGGAATCGCTGTTAGAGGATGTCCCTCTTCTTGATGAGGTAGATCCCTCATCTGTAGAATAGTTTGACCCTGAAGCCCCTGATGTCGTGTAATCTGCTTTTATGTAAGGGTACACTTTCTCTTTGTCAAATTTTGACATATTTTCTGAAGCTCAGTTATTTTCTGCTTCATGATATTCCCTATTGTCAGCGATTTCAGCATTGATCTCGACAAGTTTGATTTTCTTTAAGGTTGACTGAACAGTCACCTTGATGGCTCCTTGTGCAGTCTCTATTCTTATTAGTAAGGCATCTGCAATCCTTTTGGCAGTGTTGATGATGAGTATGAGCCAGTATCTAGTGCATTTCCATGCCACTAGAGACCACTACTTTTTGAACACTGCGTCCACTAAAAAGAGTCGCAGAAAATTGCTCATCATTAAGCCGTTAGGCGCTATGTTGGCCCGTAAGTATTCGGTCAACATGGCCCCATGCAGAGAAACCCTAACCCACCCACTCGCCTTTGAGGTAAGAAAGGAAAGTCCAATCCTCTGATTGGCTGCCCGATGCTGCGCTCCAATAACTGCCCACCAGTGAGGGAGTTCTCAGGATCTCTGCTGCTATTTCATCGCCGAAGCTCAAACCCTGATACTCCTCCATCATGAGTTGATCCAACCCTACACCACTGTGTATATAGCAATCCTACTACATTATACACACTAAAGTCATGCACTATGAGGGGTAAGATGTGCACGTGAGCCTCCGTGACCTGCATAGTACCAACGGGGCTAGCGGAGCAGGGGTAGGTCTGCGGACGTGAGTTCGGATTTCATAGTAAGTACTAACATTGGTTACTGCTACGAGAATAGATGGTCACAAGTACCACCGATACCGGGGATCTGTGTGGGGCCAAATGCTGCTCCCACGATTGACTCTTGTATGCTGAGACCCCCAGTTCTGTTGACTCATTTATGGCCAGCTACCCCTCACGAGGAGTAGGGTGAGGCAATTAAATTATTTTGTTTGGGCAAGATGTGCATCTCACGAATGGGCCATATGATTACATATGTGCTCAGTATTTAGACCACCACACAGCCGTGATGTTATAATGCACTCTGTGACTGCTCCAGCGTGCAGGGCCCCTCAATCCACTATTCAAAGGCTTCAGATAATTCAAAACTGCACTGCCCAAACTCTGCTTCAAATTCCTCGTTGGCAGTGTTCTAGGCTGGGCCTGAGGAAATTACATTGGCTCCCAGTCAAGGAGTGAATCCAATTCAAGGCCTTATGTATCACCCACAGGGCCCTTTGGAAAACTGGCCCGGCCATCTGTCACTCCCTTATCTCTCCCTATCAGCCCCTAGACAGCCTCAATCAGCTACAGCCCATCTCACCCTTGTTCCTAAAGTTCTGAGATCAAGAAGTGGCAGCCTCTCCTTTTCTTTCAATGCGTCCAAGCTATGGAATACTCTTCCCCTCCCTCTCTGGGTGGAACCCAATCTACTTGCTTTCCACAAATACTTAAAAACCTTCTTTTTTAACTGACTTCTTCGGCTTCCAACACCCTCTGTTCTTGCTCGAGTCCGGAGCGCTAGGACGCCTCTGGGTAGCTACCGCGCTTTATAAAAGCAAATTACATTTCATTTCATTTCAGGGTATCAGGGACTTCACAGATGAGCACACAATTGCTACCTCAAGGGCTGCGCCTTGGGGTAACTACGGTGGAGGCTCGCTGGGTAGCGTCTGCTGGAAGAAATGTGTGACACGCACCTGAGCAGCATCTAACCTCAATATTGATATACACGGCCCCTTATTAGTGAGCTTCATCCAGTAATTAGTATTTTTTGACCTTGACTAATATCTCTCTCACCCACTAAGGACACTGAACTATACAGTGGTTGAGCCTTCCGGCCACCGATGTAACATCCCCGTGACCCTGATTGGGTGAGTTTCTTCGGATGTTAGGAGCTTTAACCCACTACATGTAATGCTCCTTAGTCCACATCATCAATTGCAATCTCTGATTTTTAATTTCTGCAGTTTATCATTGCAGTGCATGGTCACTACCATTGAGTAATGCATGCCTTTTAATCACTATTTTAGAACACTGAATAGATTAAGTTGATTCGAACGATGCTTTGATGTACCTTGGGCTTATATTTCCCTAGAGGTTGACTTTATTTGATATACAGGTACCACTTTTTATGGTGCTGTAAGGGTGGTCACTATATTTATTGATTGTGTACCACCACCAAAAAGTGTGGATAGATCTCTTTTTAGGTCCTGAAGATTTGCCTCTTAATTGAAGTAGTGACAAGAAACATGTTGACCCTAAATGCGCACAATACTGTGACCTAATAAAAGGGGTGCGCTAACTTTCACGTTTTTAATCAGGATAGTAGACACAATCATTAAAATAGTTCTGGGTGGACCATTACTTCCTGTTTTAACCTCACTTCTACACTCTCCACATCTACACTCGCTATGACACTCACATACACAGCACCTTACGGCAAAGAACATTATGATCTCCACCAAAAGGCCCCGCTAAGAGCTCCGATCGGGGATTGCAGCGCCGGCCCGATTAGGAGCAGACATGATGATGAAGCAAGACACCCCACTGTTGGGAGGTGTGTGATGGTCTCTTTTCTGAAAGGAGGACATTTCCAGTGTGTGATCCACAATACACCCAGTGCACGTCGACCTACAGCGTTCACTAGGAACTGCATACCTTTCTGCTTATAATTATTTCTGGGTGTGTATGCTGGACCTGGATAAGTATTGCCCATAGTCCTCCCTTTTTGAACAATATTGATGAGTATCCCATGGAAGATAAGGATTAGTTACTTACCTGTAGTCCTAGTTCTCTTCCAGGTGTATACTCATCAAAGTCATAAGCAACTTTCCCTCCTTCCTGCATTTTCAGTATTTTTGGTGGTGATTGCATCTATTAATCAGGTTGCTACAAGTTACTACACCGTAAAAAATAACTGACCTAACTGTCACCTGTGGTGCATGATGGGAGCAGAGGGGCTCCTGAAGGTCATAAAGGCACGGTGTCCAAGTTCTTGGAAGCCTTAAAGGCAAGGTGCTAGTTTTTTACAGTGCTGTGATGTATGACATCTATGCAGCCATTAGGCCAAATGCCTTCTATTACCTGCTTTTCTTTATGAAAATAAAGGTTTTCTTGTATGACACTATTTCAGTATATGTTCTCTGTTGCATTATTTATGTGTAATACTACTTTTTGTGCAAGAAAATCCTATGTAATTTTGGCATGTTGCCCTATTGGAAATATGTTAGGCAGCATATTTATGGTTACATGTATATATGTATGTAATGGTAGTGCTAGGCACTTTTTGGTCACGCATACACATATATACATGTATATTTCTATATGCTCCGGGATCCCACACATGGGCGGGGATTATTCAGTGCTTATGACTTTGACGGGAAGAGAACTAGGATCACAGGTAAGTAACTAATCCATTCCCCCCCTGTGGATATAGGGGATTTCCATAACTTAATGGAGAGGGCCACCAAAAGGTTCGACATGCCCATGACCAAGGTGGAATCTGAGTATTTCTTTTATGATTGTAAGGAACCTTAAATGAAATTGGTCCAGTCAATTCTGATTGTGGGCCATGTTTGGGAGGAGAGCTTAAAGGCAATGCAAAATCCAGCCACAGTCATTCCAGTTTTACTTCGTCTGGGAAAAAATATAAGGCTCTGGAGGGTAGCCCAGCCTGTTTGACCAGTCAGCCAAAACCGGAGTCTGTCATCTCGCAGGCCGCTTAAAGGAAATCTAGAAATCCTTCAGCTCCCCTTACCACTCTTCCAGATAAAGAGGGCAAGCATCTGGATAATGTAGGCAAAAGATTGCCATCTATCTCCAGCCTGCTGGTCAGAGCAGCTAACTCTTTGGCTATACTTGGACGTTATGATCGTCAGATGGGGAGGGACCTGTCCCCATATCTCGATCAGTTGCCGGAAGAGGGAAAGAAAGAAGCTAAAAGGATTCTCCAGGAGGGCGAGATATCATCAGCAGAAATCATTGATTGTGCAATGGATATTGCAACAACTGCTTTTCGGTCCTTGGCTGAAGCTGCTGTCCTTTGCCGACATTGCTGGTTGCGAGCTACCTGGTTCCGACCGGAATCTTAGATTTGCCTTTTGATGTAGAAGCGCTGTTTGGAAAACATATAGATTATGCGTTTCAAGACATTAAAAAAGATACAGAAACAGCAGAATCCTTAGGGACTCTGCAGTACCGCAAGTTCCCATTCCGAGGAGCGAGGGGAAGAGGTAACTCTTCATACAGGGGAGGTTACCAACAACAACGGTACACTTTGTATGGTTCACAGTCACAATCCTACAGGCCGAATTATGACCAACGACAGAATAAATCTTCTTCTTCTTTCTCTCGCTCGAACAACAGAGGAAGACAAGGTCACCAGGGCAGAAACAACTCTAAGCGCCATTAGTGGCATGCTGGCTCTGACTACTGCCCCCTCTCCTACTGTGTCATCAGTGGGAGGCAGAGTTTCATATTTCCTCCACAACTGGAAGCAAATAACATCAGACCGTTGGGTATTGAACATCAGCCAAAGCGACCATACCCTGGAGTTTGTCCAACCACCACCATCCAAGCCCCCTCATGCCACGGTATAGAAACATCTACGTCTCCTACCATTATATGTCCATCAAATGCTACTCAAAGGAGCTACAGAACCAGTCTGTATTTCTCAAAGAGGAAAGGGGTTTTACTCCTGGTTGTTCCTGATCTGGAAGACATTAGAGAAGAAGCACCCTATACTAGATCTGAGGGAGCTCAACACCTATCTCATCAAACAATCCTTCCAGATGGTTTCTCTACAAGACATGCTTCGACTTTTCAACTCAGTTGATTTCATGGCCACTCTGGATCCAGAGGACGCCTATTTTCACGTACCCATTCACCCTGCTCCCAAGAGGTTTCTTGTCTTCACAGTAGCTAAGAGCCATTTTAAATTCAGGGTTCTTCCCTTTGGACTGCGATCTGCTCCACGGATCTTCACAAAGGTATTAGCTCCAGTAGCAGCTTTTCTGAGGAAACAAAAGCTTCAGGTCTTCCCTTACCTGGACGACTGGTTGCTCCTACCAAACAGGCAGCACAGGAAGCAGTCATAACGTGTACATAACTGTTTGCCAATCTCGACCTAACAATCAACAAACAGAGGTCTTCTCTCCGTCCGTCAAAGACAGATTTCCGGGAGCCATTCTAAACAAATCAGTAAACAAGGCTTTACCGACCTTGGAGAGGCAAGAGAAGCTAAGGTCCATGGCTTCCCGATTGTTAAAAAGAAGGTCACTTTCAGTTCACCTATACAAGTCCCTGCTGCGTTCCATCTCCTCATGCATACCACTGATTCCTCACTGCAGATTAAGAATGCGTCCACTCCAAGAGGAGCTAGACTTGCAATGGCGCCAAGTCGACTGATCCTTCAACGACAAGATCTCAGTTACTGAGGCCATGGGAGAGGCTGCGTCATGGTGGATGACCAAAGAAAACATTTCTCAAGGTCTATCCTTTAGGCTAGACCTGACTTCACACATAACAACTACGGACGCCTCGGGGGCACTAGAGGGCACCAGACAAGATGGCCTCACTTGTGTGAGGCTCTTGCAGGTCTAGGAAATATCTGTCATTAATCCTGGCCACCCAGAACTTATGAGCGGCTAAAAGTCAAAATCTGTGCAGTGGAACTGTGCAGAAGAATATGTAGGTGAGAAAATTGGCATCACGTCTGGCCTGCAGCGTTGGATGGAATGAACATGGCGACGCTGAGAGATCGGCTGGTGGCATAGGAAGAAGAGTTGCGGCGATCGCTGGGTCTGACGCGCCTGCAGCTGGGAGAATTGCGAACCTCAATCGCTCGAAGGGCCCGCTGCTGACGGTGAACTGAGGAGGGCTGCTCGTGACAGGCGACGACGCTCAGGTCATGAGGAAGAGGAGCTGCGACTATACTGTTCATCTGTCAGGTAGGAGGCTTCTGTGGGGCTGCAAGGGAGGCCTGGAGCGGAGGCTGGAGCGCCACGTGACGTCAATTTGCCACCCCCGAGGCCGACTGCGCTCTGAGCGAGGGGGGGGGGTGACTTGAAATTGCTGGCACCGAATAGAGTATGCGAGTGGGAGAGACGGCTTTGAGGCCTTCCGGGACCTGGTGGTGCGGTAGGACCCTGCAGGCCGGGTGGGATCACCAGAGAGGAGCCGGGACACAACTGATACGGGATGCGCCGAGGCTACGGAGCGCCGTGGGAAGCTGTGCTTGCCCCATCCCTGGAGGAGGAGGAGTAGCCCTGGGGTAGACATGCAGCGAGATGGGCCTTCTATATGTCAGCTGGGCCTGCTCTTGAGCTAGGGAGACACTGCAGACTGAGCTGACCTACGGACCCCCCAGGTGGTGCTTCCCGTATAGACACCGAGAGGGGGCCGGAGCTGCGGGTGTTATAGCGAGAGGAACAAACTGGCTGAACTGAGGCCTGCATTCCTGGCCTACTTGGGGGAGATGAATACGCTGCGCGTCCTGTGGAGAGGGGCCTCCGGCACTCTCGGGCATGCAGGACAACTGCTGGGGCGCCTGTTAGCTGCTGCGTCTGCGGACCTGTGTAAAACCTGAGCTGGAGTGAAGGGATCCCATCCTGGTATATTCAAGACACATTGGAGGCATGATTTTGGACTCTTCCTTGCCCCCCTGGGAACACGGAGCGAGGAGGTTTTTGGCCTTTCCCCCTTGATGCATCCTGAGGTGGACCCACTGCTGAAAGAGTGCAGAATAGCGAAGGTACGAGAAGCAGAGAGGATGCATTCCACCTCGATACCTGGCCCAGAAAAAGCGTGAAGGTTGAAGGACAGTTAGTGCGGGCCGGTCTGCACGGCTGGGCACCAATGGGGGAAGCCGGACGGACGCCAACCAAAGCTCAACTTTGAGGCGGGGAAGGGAACACACTCACACACGGACCCTGAAGAGGAACAGATGGAGACTCAGGCACCCTCAACTGCTGACCTGAAGGATCTACTATTGGCCATGCAATCTAGCCTGACCTCTATAGAATCCAAGATGGACTCCATGTCTGCACGATTAGATGGAGTATTACAGAGAGTTGATAAACACGAGGAGCGACTGGTGGAGACGGAACAGCGGACCTCAGACCTAGAAGACACATCTACCATGACTACATCCCTTATGCTGGAAATGGAGAGGGTCCTGCAGGTAATCGCGGCCAAAAACGAGGACCTTGAAGGAACAACCTCCGCATTTTGGGAGTGTTGGAATCAACCGCGAATGGGAAAAGGAAGGACTATGTGGAACGCCTTCTCATTGTTGTATTCAGAAGGGAGGCCTTCTCACCGGTATTGGTGATAGAAAGAGCTCACCGCTCACTGGTGGCCCACCCGGTGCCTGTGGAAACACCACGCCCAATAATAGCCTGTCTGCTCAATTACCGGGACCGAGATGCGGCCCTTCACCCGTCAAGGAAGAAAGGACAATTCTGCCTTGAAGGAATGGACATTTCGATATATCCCGATTTCACCATGCCTGTCCAAGAACAGAGACGGAAATTTCTGCAGGTGAAAAAGAAACTACAGCAACTTAATATTCCTTATGCAATGATCTTCCCCGCAAAACTTAAAGTGACTTATCAAGATAAGCAGCATTTCTTCACGACTCCGCAGCTCGCACAAGACTTTTTGAAAACCTTGCCGAGGCTGGCGGCGGGGCGGGTTTCGCTGCCTCATCGTCCTGAAGCTGGCGGCGGCACTTCGGATGTAGAGTGATCTTCACTGGAGGCAGTGGCTGCAATGAACGCTTTGAAAATGTTTGGCTGTCTCCCTGTCCCCCTGCCCATCTGCAATTCTCTGGACAGCTGTATTCTGCCCCCGTTGCCGCTGAAAGGGCGAATATATAAAGCAAAGTCATTGATATGCAATTCAGTTTCAAGATGACCATTTATACATTCACCTGAGCACCCTCACCGTATCGAGGATGTGAGGAAGACCCCTGGATGCCCTCTGGACTACACCTCACAGGTGATCCCTTATTGCTATGGGTGTTGGTTTATTACCGCTAGTTGTTGTACTGACTAAGTTGTTTTCCCCTGTTGGGAGTCTGGTCTTGGGGGAAGGGGGGAAGGGGGAGGGAAGTGGGTCGCGGCAGGTATTGGCTGCTGATGTGGGGGGGTGGGAAAGAGTTGTATGTGAATGCTAGTTATGAACGATTCCACGAAATGTCACTGGCCACTGACCATAATGCCAGCTTTATGTCGAGCTGTACTTACCAAGTTGTCTTCACCGACTTAAGGAGAATGCATCACCCCAGGTTTTGCAATGGATGAAAGCTCAGGACCCCCTACATACCGCTTCCTTACCTGGAATGTGTGAGGGATGGGGGAAGCCCGCAAACGCAGGCATATACTATCCTATTTAGATAGGCATAACATACACTGCGCTATGCTGTAAGAGACGCACTTTAATCCCATTGTTCCCCCACGTTTGCTGCCCGATGGGCCAGTCATACCTGTTTCTCTTCCTATTCCTCGTATGCTCGCGGCACGTGTATACTAGTGAGGAAGACCCTCCCATATACCCCGTTGGGAAATGTTACGGATAAACTGGGCTGGTACTCTATTCTTTAGGGCAGGATAGCTAATCAGACTTTCACCCTTGTGTTGTGTTATGGGCCTAACACGGATGATCCGGAGTTCTTCAGGGTACTCTTGGGAAAGATACTAGAGATTGGATCTATGCATCTTTTATGGGGGGATCTCAATGTGACAGTCAATCCTAGTCTGGACTGCTCACACCCGCAACCACACCACTACTCTCGATCACAAGCCACTCTCAAAGCACTACTTGAGGGCCATGAATGGGTTGATACTTGGTGGCACATGTACCCTACAAGATGGGATTGCACCTGCTACACCACAGCCCGGGCCTCTTGGTCAAGAATAGCTGCATGGATCATTACTAGGGGCCTTGCCCCATGGGTGACACATTCCTCCCATCTCCCTCAGACCTACTCCCTGGTGCTGGTCACAGTGTCCCTCCCACAGACTGACTCTCCTTTTCAGTTTTGGCGCTTCAATCCACTCTTCCTATTAGATCCAGTATTCAAGCAGGAACTAGAGCAGGAGATCCCTGATTTCTTTCCCAGGAACGAGGGCTCGGTGAAGCACTACTCCCCGCTTTGGGATGCTTACAAGGTTACTGTGAGGGGCGTATGCATTGCAAAGAGTGGCGGAGTCTTGAGAGACATCTGGTCCACCTTACATTGCTTGGAGATGGAGCTCGGGCCTTTCGAGGCGGAATTGAGGCAGAATCCTGAACTGCAGGCTAAGCTATGCAGAATCCTTAGTGATTATCAAGAGACAGTGGAGAGAGAATGTAAGTACAGAGGGACATATCATAGGGCACGTCAATACGGAGAGGGGGATAGACCCGGAAAGATGCTTGCAGCCCTTGTTCGGCCTCCAAGTTTCTCGAATATGCTGCTTGAGATTGAGGGGGAGGATGGACAAATGCATAGCGACGCAACTGAGATTGTGGAGATCTTTAGGGAGTTTTACAAAGAGCTGTACAAAACTCATAGAGCTCAGCCAGCAGATTTCACCCCCTTCTTTGAGGATACGGCCATAGCCTGGCTGGGAGATGGGCAGAGGGAATTTCTTTTGCGACATCATGAGGATGACGAGATTATAACGCAGTTACAGTCTGGGAATGCCCTGGATCCAGATGGCCTCCGGAATGAATTTTATAAAAGCTTCTAGCTTCTACGTATCCCAGTGGTGAGGCATGTATTTGAAGAGGCTCGAGAGAGTCGTATACTCTCTATGCGGGAGGTGTTAGGAATTCTCTTGTAAAGGACTCCCATCTCTCCTGTGTAATTTGTCAACATCCTTCCGGAATACATTTTAATCATGTTTTTGTAATGTAAGCGTTTGTTGCTGTTAATCATGTTCATATTATGATTCTAACATTTGAACTTGACAATGCTGGTTTGGTGTGTTAGCATTGTGCATAAACTGTTTACACCGTTGTCAGGGAAATAATTATCACGCTTGGGACAAGACCTGCTTTCTCTATAAATAGCCACACCCAAATCGTAGAGGTGCTTGGCTTTTTAGGTCGAGCCTGGAATACACGCATCCGAAGGATGCGGTCCAGGTGGAGAACTATAGCTAGCTGACTCGGGGGAATGAAGGACAAGAAAGTGCCACGCGCTCTCCGGCTGGATTTCACTGCGTGCACGCGCACCCACACTCACGCATGCGCACATCACAGCCACACGCATACACAGCCAGACGCACACACACACACACCCCCCTCGCCGCACCTACACACACACTAGCGCACCTACACGCACACGCAGAGACCCCCCACACACACACCAGCGCACCTACACACACACACACATACAGAGACCCCCGGCTCTCCCCCCCCACACATAAACACATGCGCGCACACACACACACAAGCGCACCCCCCCTCCCCTCTACAACTAAGCCCCACTTACCGCCACTCCGGACTTCTGCAGCCTCCGCGGGGCTCTCCCTCGGGCATGGGAGCCCCGCGTCACCACTGCCAGGCACTCCGTGGGAGCGGGCTTCACAAGACGGAAGTCCCGCCCCACGATAGGTTTCGTTTTTGTAATTGCGTGCGCACGTCTCAGTGCCGCCGAGCGCGAGGAGTATGTTTTTCGAGCTGAAGGGAGCAGGCAATTTTGTGGGCACTCCAGGCGTAGCAGGCATATAATATTGGCCGGAGGGAGCTTTAATATAATCATGGCGCCAGCAGCCGCAGGCTCTTTCCGACCCGGTCTGCCACGTGCTTCTTAGCTGTTATTGAGGAGAAAAAACACTTTCTACAGGGTCAATGAAAGGTACCCAAGAGCGTTCTTGTCCCCCATTCCCAAAGAAATGTAGTGTTTCCCACACCCCTGTGCCTATTAAAAGCCCTTCTGCCTTTCCAGACTCTCAGCAGGTGGGCCCTGTATGTGTGTTTGCTAGGGCTTCAAGTGCGAAGCAATACTAGCGGCATGCGCTTGTTACAAGGTAATGTGTCTTCAGTTTATTAACCACACTGTTATGGAATCCACAGCGCCGAAGTCAAGTGTGTCTGCTTCATAAAAAATACTGCATCGCAGAACACCATTTCTGTGCAATCTGCAGAGACGCCAGTGCCAGGGACGCTGAACAAACGGGTCACTAAATAAACTCACTGTGTTCATCAAAAAACAGGCCAGGTGAGGAGTGTTTCAACGAATCCGAGGTTAAATCATCGCTCTGCCTAGAGCGGCTGCAAAATATTTTATGGGTGTCATAAATTGCAACGAATAATGTACCCCTGAAAACAAACATCTCCGCTTTTGCAATACGCAGACAAATGCGCTTTCATTTAGAGGGAAAAGCGAGTGCCACAAACTGCTGCTCATAAAGTGCGTCACGAGGAACAGACTGCGGGGAGCACAAAAAGGATTTTTTGCACGCACTTTCAATTGCCATTTCTTACCGCGTACTCGCTCTAATCCCAGCTCGTTCCCTTTTATTGGCGTTCAATCAGCTTTATTTCAATTTGTGAAATCACTCCCTTGCTTTCCTTTCTGATGTAGGCCTTGCTTGCCACGTGCGATTCCAACCAGCAAATCCCAAATCTTTCAGCAACTGTGCACAAGGCAAGTAGGGCTCGTAGTGATAATAAATAAAAATAAAAATAAAAGCATTTGCAATGCAATAGGTCTTGCATTTACGCAAGTTTACGCTATTGGCATTTTAAATGACAATGCCTTTTATTTATGTTCCTTTTTATACAAACAAAACTTAACTACTGCATAAATAAAAAGACATTGCCATTTACAATACTAAAAGCTCAAACGTTCCTAATGCGAGACCTATTGCATTGCAAATGCTTGTTACTTCTGTCGAGTGAGGAAGAAGACCAACGTTGCTGAGACCGGTAAAAAGAAGAACGTCAGGATTCATCAAGCCGTCAGAAAGCAAGAAGAATCTCCTCTCAAGTACAAGCTAAGTGAAAACCAACTCTCTCAGTTTGTAAAAGAGCATTTGAAATACCGCTTTGTAATCCAAGGAAAAAGATGCACATTTAACCTGCGTGTGAGTTTAAAAGCACATTTTACATAACGCTTGCTGCCAAAGGAAAACTCTGCATTTTTACCGTGCATGTAAATTGTCAAAAGAGTATGGAGCTAAGATTAATGGGCGCATGAGTGTTTCCAAGGAATTCCAATTATCAGGCATGTCAGAGAGAGTTTAAGACTTAATGGAACATTAATGGAACATTAATCAAAGTTAAACGACAAACGTATCTTGGCAGTTTTATTTAACTGTGTTTAATCGTTGGTAAAAGTTGCAAGACAAATATTTCAACACATTGTGAAATGAACCTAGACAGTGATATTTAACTGTGCTTAATTACTGGCAAAAACAACTCGGATTATATTTATGTGAAGCTCCAGAAAAGGCTTTCATGTACCATTCTTGATTCTGTGAATACTTTGATGAACCTTCAACTGCTTGTTGACAATTGGAGTTTAGGTATATTCCGTATGTGTTCAGTGGGCTTAATTTAAGGGGGCTCAATTCAACAAATGTGTCTAAGTCAATGCACGTCCACGTACTCATTATGTTTTTTATGGACTTTAATACTTACTAGTTATTTAAGATTTAGGCGTAATTAATCATCAGAGTCAATCCCAAGAACAGAGAGATTTATGGTGCAACAACAGTCATTATAAGGTACTTCCTAGTGCAGTTTTCCTTTTCTTGTGAAGCTATTGATGTTAAATTGATGTTTAATTTCAGTCCGCTTATTGTTTACAGATAGAAGATACTACACAACACCTGCTCGTAAGAACTAGGGGCCCGATGTAGGTAGCCCTTTACCGATCGGAATCGGCCGAAAATACCGATTTTCGGCCGTTTCCGATCGGTAAAGGGCTATGGAGATGTAGGGGCACATTTTCGGTAATTTTACAGAATCGTTATCATTACCGAATCGGTAAATTTACCGAGTCGGTAATATTTACCGATTCGGTAATGATAACGAATCGGTAAAATTACCGAAAATGCAATGTAGGTAGCCTATGTTCCGGCAGCACATGGCTTACAGAATCGGTATTTTACCATGGAATACAAATCCATGGTAAAAAACCGATTCCTGTGTACATGCACATCTGTGCATGTACACATGTGCTATGTGACAGACAGACGTGCCCTTAGGGCATGTCTGTGTGCCACATTGCACACATGGCCGTTTTGGGGGTGCTAGAGGGTGTCAAAGTGACACCCCCTGCACCCTTGTGAATTCTTAAATTACCGATTTGGTAAATACCGAATCGGTAATGCCTAATCATTCCTATGGGCTTCAAAGCCCATAGGAATGAATGGGCATTACCGATTCGGTATTTACCAAATCGGTAATTTAAGAATTGTTAAGGATTCGGTAACGAATCCAGATGTTGGGACCTACATCCCATTTACCGATTTTTGAATACCGAATCGGTAGGATTCGGTATTTCAAAATCGGTAAATGGGATTTACCTACATCGGGCCCTTGGATCCTGGCTGGTCCAGGTGGCAGATGATTGCGGTGTCTTCTCTTTTCTCTCTTGTCATCCCAATCCCCTTCCCTTTTGGAATAATTGCCAAGCCTGCTGTTCCTCCAGTAGCCTTGAGAATTGTTCCAAGATGATTGGAGAAATAGCATCGCCCCTGCAAATCTTCCTGGACATTCAGGTGAGTGGCTGGAGTCCTATCTGACAGGAGGCACGTATTATAGCCATACTTAAACCGGTTAAATCGCCTACCTCATGCGATTCGTATAGACCTCTCTCTTTAAAAAATGTTGGGGCAAAAGTCCTGGCCAAACTAATTGCTAATCACATTAGTCCCCTTATGACGGCACTGGTACTTCCGGATCAGTCAGGTTTTGTGGCCACTCAAGGCACATCCCACAACTTGCGGAAGCTATTTTCACTTCTCCATGACATTGACCCAGACGCCAACGCTGCAGCGGTATTTCTCGACGCCACTAAGACGTTCGACTCCCTGGAGTGGGACTATCTCGCCTTCGTCCTTCAACGCATGGGGTTTGTGACCCCCTTTTGTAGTGGATTAACTTGCTCTACTCGGGGGTGCAAGCCAGAGTGGTGGTGAATGACATTCAGTCGGCACCCTTATCGATCACAAGGGGCACCCGGCAGGGATGCCCCCTGTCACCGCTGCTCTTTGCTATAGCTGTTGAGCCTCTTGCGGTGAAGGTTCGACAACATTGTCGAGACTATGCACTGATATACCCTGAGCGGCAAATTTTAATCTCTTTATATGTAGATGATTTAACACTATACCTTTGGGACCCTGTTTTTAGCCTTAACCCCATTCTCCGGCTGCTCATTCTATTTGGCCAATTATCTGGAATAAAGGTGAACAGGGGGAAATCCCAAATATTCCCCTTACAGACGCCACAGGGGAGTTTGTGCCTGACTTTACGCTGAAATGGTGCGGAGACACCATTACTTATCTGGGTATTTGGATTTTTATGAGGTCGGGAGGTGTTGATTCGCTCCAAATACAGCAGCACACTTGATCATAACACAGACAGGATAGGTGTGTGGATCCCGATGCCTCTTTCCATGGCGGCTAGGGTGTCATTGATCAAGATGATAATCTTACCCAAACTCCTCTACCTTTTTACCAACATCCCCTATGCACCCAGTCGTTATTTTTTAAATGCATCAAAACCCAACTAATTAGATTGGCATGGGGGGGAAAGCAGCCCAGATTAGCGTAAGAGATTCGGACTCTGCCCATTGAGGACGGGCGATTTGAAATCCCTTATATAGATTTATACTTTGTCTGCGCTCAGGCACACTTTACAGCATCCTGGCTCCACCCTCCCCCATATATGCCTCACCTGGCCATTGAAGATGGATACAAGACACCCACACCATGCACAGCAGATCTTAGCACAACTACTTAACCTAGGCATTTAGCGGCCACAACTATCCAATGCACGACGAGTGCCTGGCGCGATCTACCGTGTACACTTAAATGCCCCCTTATTTACTCGCCGTTAGTGCCCCTGCAGGAATGATAGGATATACCAGTCACTACGGAGGAAGGGTGCCGTTGCATCCTGCAAAAATAGTCCTGTCTTACTTGGGGCCAATTATACAAAAAACGAGAATTTTTTAAATAGTGAGGAGTTTTTTGGTCCCAATACCCCCACTTCCCTAGAACGTTTTTATTATGTGAGGCTCAGGCAGGAAAATAGCTCTCTGACTCAGTGTTTCCTGTCACAGCCCCCTATCATGGTTCCTCCACAGAATCTTTTGCAACAAATTCCCCCCGAGCATGTGGTGTCGCGATTATATCGCTCCACTCAAAGTGAATGGCAAAAGAGCCCGGCTCGAGCTAAGGGGAAGTGGGAGGCGGAGTCGGGCATTCCCATCACGGAGGAACAATGGGCCTATTGCTATTGTCAAACAGGGGTCATCTCTGCCAACAGCAGACTACGCCTGATACATTATAAATACATCTATCAAATATACTACACGCCTGCCCGGCTACACCGGAACCATTTGCGGGACACTGACTGCTGCAACAGATGCGGGACGGGGGACGCTGACTTTGGACACTTGGCCTGGGACTGCCCCCTTATCCGGGAATATTGGAGGGAAGTGCTGTAGGCGCTGGATGCAATGACTGACGTACACATGCCTGACGACCCCCTGACAGTCCTTTTAGGCTACACAGAACAAATCCCTGCAAGGGTGCAGAGATTTGCCTCCCTGGTCCTCTTATTGGCAAAACGGCATATAGCCTGTCGCTGGGAGCACGGCCGAGCCCCCAAATTTAGGGATTGGCTAAACGACCTCATACACTGCCAGGAACAGCTGCATACTTATGCTGAACTTATGCCACCTTCCTCACGCCCTAAGGATATCTGTGGCTCTCTTCGGGCACCTCTTGGCACATACTGATACTGGGGAGACAGAGCCGAGCCTGGAGCGGGTGGGGCTTGAGGAGCGGGATGGGGAGGGTCCTGCAGAGACGGGGGATTCCCCGGATGTGGGTTCACATGAACGCTTAGGGGAGTAGTGTGGTATGGGGCAAACACGTGGGACAGGGACCCTTAGCTGTGTATGATTGGGTGGGACCTGAATGGCAACTGGAGTGAGTTTATTAGGCCATAGATGTGGCTTTATTGTGACTAATAGATCTTGTTGGGGTTTTGTTTCGGGGGATATTGTTTTGGAGACCTGAGTTGACTATGCCTGATCTGAAGCGGCCTGCCGAATGGGTTGTAGGCCGCTTTCTGTGTTCGCACCCCCCCACTGCCCTTTGCATTGAATGTCGAGTACTGCTGTGCCGGCCCGAGGGGATGTAGGCTCCCGGCTGTGTTACATTTAATGATGTCAATAAAGGATGATTTAAAACAAAACAAAAGAACGCACGGGCGTCTCTCGAAGGCTGGGGAGCGGTGTTACAAGACCTTCATGTAAGCGGCCTGTGGCAGCCTCAGCATTGTCTGTTGCATATCAATCTACTGGAGCTCTGAGCGATTCGCCTAGCCTTGCAAGCCTTTCTTCTACACATACAATGGTCCACAGTTCTTATATGTACGGAATACACGACGGCCATTCATTATATAAACAAAGAAGGAGGCACCAGATCTCGACTGTTGTTGCAAGAAGCCCAATCAATCTGGGAGTGGGCAATTCAACATGAGATATCACTCAGGGGGAATATCTTCCAGGTGTCCTCAACAAAGCAGCGGACACTCTCAGCAGACTGAAGTCAGTGAGCCACGAGTGGGAACTGGACAACTTCACTCTTCAGAAGGTTTTTCGCAGATGGGGCACACCTTCCATAGATCTTTTTGCCATTCTGGAGAACAAGAATTGCCGGTTCTATACAAGTAGGATTCACCATCCAGGATTGTTGTGGAATGCGCTTTCGATGGCCTGGTCAGGCTCATGTGTTTACACTTTTCCCCCCATTACTCTGATACCCAGGCTTCTCAGGGAGCTCAAGGCAGAACCGTGCACGATGATTCTGATAGCCCCTGCATGGCCCATACAGTTTTGGTTCACAGAACTTCACCTTCTTTCCCTGGACCTTCCTCTGCCTTTGCAGCCTATCCCTTTGCTGCTGATGATGTCCCAGGGCCAAATCTGGCATCCGGATCCTCAGTCTCTTCAGCTCTCGGCATGGCTCCTGAGCAGCGAGAATTTCTTGGTCTGAATCTCTCGGCAGAATGTAAAGAGGTACTGTCTTAGGCAAGAGCTCCAAATGCGAATAAGACTTACAGATTGAAAAGGAAGCGTTTCTGTGTCTCGTGTCCACACAATGGCCTCCATCCTTTTGAATCAGAGCCGCATGAAGTTCTTCCATACATTCTATCGTTAGCAAAAGCGGGACTGGCCCATCAATTTTTCGCTTCAGACGCACGTCTTCAGACCCTTCCCTGTGGTTGGCAAGGATAGTTAAACCGTTTCTCAAGGGACTTTTTAGAGTTTTCCCTCAAGTCAAGCCTCCTCCTCTTCTTTGGCATCTGAACTTGGTTCTCGCCCAGCTTATGAAGCCTCCTTTCGAGCCTATTCACAAAGCAGAGTTGAAATTCCTCTCCTGGAAGGTAGCACTTCTTCTAGCTTTGACTTCTGTGAGGCGTGTGAGAGAAATGCAGGCTCTTACCATTCAGGAACCCTTTCTACAGTTTAAAAAAGGCACAGTGGTTCAACGTACTAACCCAAGATTCATTCTTAAAGTTCCTTCGGACTTTCATTTGAATGAGTCGGTATTTCTTAGGACCTTTTTCCCTCAACCGGCTACTCCAGCAGAGAAAGCACTTCACTCTCTGGACATTAAAGTTCTATCTATAATGAACTAAAGACTTCAGGAAGTCTTCTCAAATGTGTGTGGCTTTTAGTGACCCTCGTAAGGGGTTTCTCCTTTCCAAGCAGCGGATAGCTCGTTGAATCACCAATGCAATCCAATATTGTCACAAGGCAGCAGGCAAGCCCCTGGAGGGTCGAATCCGTGCTCATTCCAGGAGGATGATGTCTTCTTCTACAGCCATCTTTGTTGGTGTTCTTATCCCGAAGATCTGCATTGCAGCGACCTGGAGCAGTACACATATGTTTACAAAGCATTACTGCCTGGATTCTGCGACGCAGAGTGATACAGTAGTCAGCCACGCAGTCCTGAGGAACCTCTTTCAGTAGTGGTGAGCTTTCCCTTTCATCCCTCCTTCCATATTACTGTTAATCAGCTCTAGCACATTTTGAACCTTATGCATTTATGTTTCTGACTTTTCTAAGTGTATTGTTGAACATTGAAAATGTCTTCATGATTTGTTTACTATTGTGAGTCGATTTAGATACCGTATGTAGGTTTCCCGATTTATGCACCTATAAGTATGGGCGAAATTTGCGAATTCGCGGTCCGTAAATTCACGCGAAATCGAATTTGCGATCCGCATAATCCACGAATTCGTGTGAATTTGCGGATTTTTTTTTGCGCGGGCCGCTTGCAGCGCACCGTCCGCGAAGTTACCCATGCGGTCGTACATGGGCGCGGCCATCTTGTGCACGTTGCATATTTCCGTTTTCGGGCGCTATTGGCAATCTCGCGTTGTGTGGTTCTGGGCCTGGCTTTTCTATCCTCTTTTAATCTTTGCAATCCTTTGTTTCTTTGAACTTTTTTTTGCTCTGTTTTGCTCATTATCTATCTCTCTATTTGTCTAGATCTATATTTTGTGTTTTTTTCAACTTTTTATTACTTTAATAACTACTTTTTTTGTTTAGCTCTCTCTTTTATTTTATTTCTTTTTTCCCCTATTCTTTTTTTTTTCTTTCGCCCAGGACCATGGCAAAGGGAGCCGGGAAAAGCAAGGGGAAGGGTCCCGCACCCCATACCTGGCTCCCATGCGGGCGATTGAGGGGAGTGGATGTAGTGGCTAGGGAGGTTTTTACCGCGATGGAGGTGGCCGCCCTTTTATTTTTTGTTCTGCGCCACCTCCCTAAGACCGTGGCAGCAGGGGGCAGGCCCGGTCAAGGGTATGGCCTCCGGTAGCGTCGCCAGCGGTGGGATAAGGTGTGCCAAGCCATGCGGAGGGAGTCGGGGGTCCGGCGCACCTATGACCAAGCAACGCACCGGTGGGCCGACGTCCTCGACCGGGAGCAGGACCTGATCCACCTGCTAGGTGTGGAGATTCCTGGCCTAGGTGAGTAGCTATTTAATAACTACTTTGTATTGTTCTGCTCTGTGTTATATTGCTAATATATGTTTTTCCCGAAGAGCAAGAATGCTGCCTATTCTATTACATTGCAGGTAAAATAGTGTTTAAATAGCTTCTGTGATTTCAGGTGCTCGCCTCCTCAGTGGTGTTGCTACTATGCTTACCTGTTTGCAACTTTGTGCTCATTTGGCCTGAATATGTATGAGTAGTACTTTACAGAACTGCGTAATGCTATAGAGACTAGAGACTCAAGTCTAGTCCTTCCTTTGTACTCCCTCTGCCACTAAGAAGAAGAGATAGTGATGGATTGATAGGTTGAGTATATTATGACTTGTTATTAGTAGTAGGACATTTTTTAGTGCTCTGCAATCATGATGACGGACTGTGTCTGTCACGTAGCGTGCTGCTGAGTGCTGGCAGTCGTAGTAGAACCTTTTTGTTGTTGGTTTAGTTAGTGATTTACATATTTCTCCAAGTAGACGGTCTGCAAATCCAGCAATACTGTACCTGTATCCTCCTAGTTGACCTGATCAGATAGGTCAATACATGTAGTGCAATTGTTGCTAATTTGTTTCCCCGAGATAATTTTTACATTGTGGTCAAAGAAATCAAATATTTCCAAAAAACAATCATCCATGTTTGTGTTTATTTCATGATCATCAGCTTCTCCCAGGGCAAGGCAGCAACATCCCAGACTCCGGCGGAACAGAGTGGGCAGGAACGGTCCTCTGCAGGCTCTTCTGCTGGCCCCAGTCAGTTGTTCTGTTGTTAATATAATTATACTTCCCTAACTTTTACAGCTCCTATTCATTCCAAACTGTTTTCTGATTCTATTTTTTACAAAATAGTCTTTGATCTTCTTGTAGACTGTTTCTACTTTCTTATCCTGCCTCTTACCATCACTCTCGGTGCTACTACTATTTACTATTATTTCTGAGTCGGTCTGTGTAGGTAGCTAAGCTTGCCCAGTCGGCAAACGGTGTTAAACAAAACTCTGATCCAGCAATAGCTCTAGAGGCACTGCAGTCCTCTGGGTTGCCCTTGCTGTCTATTCCTGTCTTCTTAATGTTAGTGCTTTGACAATTTCCAACAGCAAAATGTCAATGTCCACCAAGAATAAGCTTGTAGTTGGCTTTTTGATTTGATAGTAGCACATACCATACCGCTAGTGTTTCAGGGACTATTCTGCACATACAGAAGTATGGACAAGAGAAATAGGACATTGTTGATGATAGGTGCAGTTCGACTTTCCACATACCTCAGTCAGAAGTAACTGTGTGGGACTCTGGAGCCCTCACCTTGTTGGAACTTCAAGTCCTCCTGGTGGTGATGAGGAGTAGTTGGTTCTGTCTGTAATTATAAAAATGTTGCACGTTAAAGAGCAAGCATTCATCAGTTGTGCCAAAAAGAGTTGCATGTTATGGCTAAGCATATAAGTTAACACCCTCTCCAAAACCGTGACTTCTTTTCAGTCCCAATAATTAAACATTGTTTAACATTTTCTCTTCCATTACGAGACGAAGTAGGGGGTGGTGTGTGGCATCTAAAAATATGACATGTTTTTTCTAGGCGTCACAACATCGGATGCAGCACTTGCCACCACCAGTGCCGTGGCCAGCAGCGCGGAGGGGTCCACTCCAGGGGCGGATGTGGTGGCGCCACCAGGAGGAGCTGAGGGGGATGGCTCAGCAGCGGCGGACGGTGGTAAGTTATTAATATACTCCTTACTTATTGACATTTTAGAGTAGGCTCTCAAAGGAGTGTATGATGTACTGTACAGTAGACAGTACACTACTACAAGTACACTGTATTGTTAAGAACAGTTACTGATTTAGAACTACATTTTTTTAGCCAATCACGGAGAAGACAGTCACCCTTGGGGGGGCAGTACGAAATATAAATTACATTGAGCAGTAGCCCTTGATGTAACCGAGTATGGCCAGTGCCACCCCTATACAAAAGTAAGAGCTTCCCTATCCCCACCTGCATGTACTGCTTAAAGTAATGCATGCAAGTCTGCGTCATCATGGCTTGTGTTTCTTTTTCTTGGGTGCAAGCTGACTGAGCTGGCATTATGCCGGCTGCCACAGGTTCACGTACAAGTAATTTCTTTCGCAAAACTAGAGAAAAAAAGAAAAATACTGGTGTACTCTCTGACTCTCTGACTATGTATTGAGTCCATAATGCTGCCTGGTAGTAGAATTCCTGAAACTGGAAAGATACATGCCAAAATGTTATACTGTGCTTGCAAATTGCTAGTGTTACTGTGAGACAACTTTCTGTTGAATTATTTTGTGTTATTGTTAAAGAGTATTGGTTACATTATTTTTCTTTCTTTCTTCATATAGATGCTCCCAAAAAGCTCACCAGAAGGGAGATGGCTTTACGGGCCAGGGCCCGGAAGCTGGAGGCCATTCGGGTGGAATATTGCCGGCTGTGGGCTTGGGAACAGGAGGAGAGGGCGTCAACAACCTCCTCCAGCACTGCCCCGTGTCCAGCAGCCAGCAGCCTCCAGCACGGCACCGTGCTCGTAGAGTCCTCCACCGCCGCTCAGCTGCAAGAACATCAGCAGCTGGCCCCCCAGAGCCTGGAAGGCACGCATGCGCCGCCTAAGCCTAAGAGTGGACTACCTGGAGTGCAAGGTGGAAGACCTTGAAAAACAGCTCCGGGACCTCCGCAAGGAGCGGCGGGACCGCCTGTCCAAACACCCCCGGAAGTGACTGTGTCCCTTGCCCCTTTTTTAAAGACTGTTGAGGGGGTGGGAATCGGGAGTTGGAGATTATTTGGGACTAGTGGACTATTTGAAATGGACAATTGTTTGGGTTAGGGAGGGGTGGGACTAGTTTATTTTTGTTAAGGGAAATATATCATTATTCTTTTTACATACTTCAACATAGTGAATGCGTTGATCTTATTTTGTGGGGTGGTGGGCGGGAGTTACGGCACGTTTGGTTTCATCAAACTTCCCAGCATGATTTATCTAAAACGTCCAAAAATGTTCAAAAGTGGTGAATTCAATTGGCCTACTAGTACTTTACTAGTACTACTGTCAGTCTCACCTCCGAGTCCTAGCCCATTATTCTACCTTCCCAAAATGCTTATCTTACCTGTGATACGTGTTTGAGAATAGAGCTAGGCACAGCGATGGCTGCATGGCAAATGGCGATTACGCCATCCTGGACCGAAATTCCGTTGTTGTGGTGTTAGTAGGAGTGGTACCACACTAGCAGTAGCAGCATTTGAAAAACAAAGTAAAAAAATGAGACATTGAGCGGCCTGAGAGGAGTATTAGAAGGAACAGTAGCATAAGCAATGCTGAAGATAAGTGTGGGGAAAAAAGAATTGCATGGATGATTATGGCTATTTTTAATTTATTTATTTTTAGTGTTTTATAGAGCACGAATCAGACCCAGGCTAGGGTATCAGAGTGCTTTACCTGATGCATAGGGTGAAACTTTCAAAGGTGAAACATTGCATACTAAGAAACATAGTTTACGAGTAACATGGGGTAATACCATTGAGAGGCCTTGTTCTGAAAAAAAACAGTAAGAGACCATTCATGTTCGTGTGGGTCAACAGTTCTCGTGGCCATAATAAGAAGAGTGTTCTGGGCCCGAACAGCACAGATTAGGTTCATGAAGGTCATAAATAAACGTACCAAAGAGTAAGGTAGGTAGGAGTTTGTCGATCCTGTGGTGTGGTGGAAATACTTTAAGGTAGGAATTTGCTCATCAGGAATAATTTTGTTTTTGAAGATAGAGATAGAGGAAATTTTTCTGATGTGTGGTGGAAGGGAGTTCCAAATTCTTGGAGCTGCTCCGGAGAATGCTCTGTTTGAAGTTTTAGACTTTTTGAAACGTGAAGGTTTCAGAAGTCGATTATTAGCACTCCTTGAATGTCTGTTTCCTCCGGGTAAGCTGTTTTTTGGGTTAGGTACCGAGGGGTGTTGTGGTGTAGCGCCTTGTGTATGATGCAGGCCATTTTTAGGTGGATTCCGGCTTCGTAGGGTAGCCAGTTGAGTACTTTCAGGTGTGGTGATATGTGGTCAAATTTACTAGACCCTGTTATGAGTCTTGCTGCCGCATTGAGACAAGCTTTTAAGGGGGCAGTTGAGAGTTTGGGAAGCCCCTCGAGGATGGTACAAGCGTACTCCAGTCTCGAAATAACTAAGGATTGGACTGCAGATTTGAGGTCTGCGTTCTCGAGAAATTGTTTCATTTTTCTGAGATAGCTGAGATGGAAGCGGGCATTTTTAGCCAATAGGTTGACCTGGTTTTGCATGTTCAGGTTCTTATCCAGAGTGATTCCTAGTGATATGGAGGAGTCCACTACTGTTGGCGTGCAGTTCAGCGCCGTAATAGTTTTGATCCATTCCTTAGTCTCGGTGGCGTTCTTCGGGGGGGAGATAAGGAGAAATTCTGTTTTTTGAGAGTTTAGCTTGAGGAAGTTGGACGATAGCCATAAGACTGTCTTTTTGAGGGCGGTGTTCATTAACCTTAAGTCTTCGATGGAGTAGATCTTGATGTACAGTTGGGTGTCATCCGCGTACATGTGGAAGGATATGTTCTCCAGCTGTAATAGCTTGGTGAGTGGTTCTACGTATAGGTTGAATAGCATGGGAGATAGGGTGGAGCCTTGAGGAACTCCTAGTAGGTTAGGGGAGGAGACTGAAAGATTGTTGTTGATCAAGAAGGATTGCGTTCTATTTTCCAGGAAGGATTTGAACCATTGAGGTACTTTCCCAGAAAAACCCATCCTGTCTTCTAGTCTTCTTAGTAGTTTATCGTGGTTTATTGTATCGAAGGCTGCGGAGAGGTCGAGTAAGACCAGTAGGCATGTTTTGTTGCAGTCCAGGGCTTGCAGGGCATCATCAACTATATGTAGGATGATAGTTTCTGTGCTATGCCCAGGTCTGAAACCCGATTGGTGAATGTTCAGTAGATTGAAGTTCACAATGTGTTGGTTTAGTTGTTGCTGAACACATTTTTCCAGGACCTTGGCTAGCATTGGAATATTGGGTATAGGTTGGAAGTTGTTGGGATCAGAGTTATCTGCGGTTGGTTTTTTAAGGATAGGGGTGACCTGTCCTGTTTTGAAGCAATCTGGGATGTGCCCTTGTGTTAGAGAGGCATTAATGATCTTGGTCCAAAGAGGAGAGATGATATGGAAGAGGTGGGTTAAACAATTTGAGGGGACAGGGTTGTTGAAGTGGTTGTTAAGTTTGGTTGTTGTAATAATATTGGTGTTTTCATTAAGATCGTAGAGTTTAAAAGTGGCCCAGAGAGAGTTATTTTTGGGTAGTGATAGCTCACGCCTTGCAGGCATATTGACTTGATTGCTTTTAGGAGTGGCTGGGTTGAGAGCTGCTGCACTAAGTTCGAGTTGAAGAGAGCTAGTTTTAGCAGAGAAAAATGAGGAGAATTCTCCACTACTCAACTGTGATTTCAATGATAGGATTGAAGATTTAGCTAATTTGTTAGATTGTAGTTTCAGAATCTCAAAGAGTTTCTTTGGTCTATGTTTGGCCTTGTCTAGCTCTGATCTGAAAAAGTATTTTTTTGATTGTAGGATACTTTTATTGTAATAGTTTCTCGATTTCCGGAGAAGTTTGAGATGATTGGGGGAGGGGTGTTGCCTCCATTTCCGTCCGTTGATCTGAGTTTGCGTCCCTCTTCATTTAAGGCTTCGCTGAACCATGGGTTATTGTCTTTTTCCCGAATTCTTTTGAGTTTTGGTGGAGCTGCTCGCTCGAAGACTTCGGTCATTATGGAGTTGTAATGAGCTGTGAGGTAATTTACTTCTAACCCGTTCTTAGGGGGGGTGAGAGCCGTCTCACATTGAGAGGTCAGGCTGTTTCAATCGATGTTTTTTGTATCTCTTATCTAATGTTTCTGCTTACATTGTTGTGGGAAGACTTTCTTGAAGGCGAATGGAATTTGGAAGGTGATAATGTGGTGGTCTGACCAGTCACAAGGCATAACCGAGAATGAGGCAATAGTATTGTGCTTAGATATGATCCAATCCAGAGTGGCACCTTTAGAGTGAGTTGGTATTGAGATCGCTTGGGACAGGGAGTGATCTGCTAGGAATGTTTTAAAGGCGTTCACCTGCTTGTCCAGGGGGTTGTTCCAGTGTAGTTTGAAATCCCCCAGGTATATGTCTTTGGAGTGAGGGGAAAAGTTTGACGTGATAACTTCCATAAGCTGTTCTGTGAATTCCGCATTCAACCCTAGGGGATGGTAAAGGATGTGTATTTTGTAAGAGTGGGTACTTGAGGAATTAACAGAAATCCCCATATATTCACATGAGACCAGGGGTTCAGAACGAAATTTCGAAATGGAGATGTCGGACCGATGTATGAAGGCTAAGCCTCCGTCTGTCTTGTGCTATCTGTCTAATCTAATAATATTGAAGTCGGGTGGGACAAGTAAATCTAGGCAAGGGGAGGAAGACTCCTTAAGCCAAGTTTCTGTGAGGATGATTATATCAATTTTCCTGTTGAGGGCCAGGTCAGTGATGTCCGATGCGTGTTTTGGTGCTGACCGGCAGTTCTGTAGAAGACAGGAAACCGCATTTGTGGCGCTCTTTACAATTGGCTCATGGTTCTCAATGTGTGCGGTTAAAGATTGCAGATTATTCAGGTTTACTCCTCTAGGTCTTGGATGAGAAGTTCTACTTGGGTCGCTAGAGACTGGGAGTATGGCATGTTGATCTTTGTTAACTCTAGGTCTAGCCGCGGTTTCATATTGTTGGAAAAGTGATTGGATTTCACTGTCCGTTATGATATAGTCGCGTCTGCGGGTGCGCAAAACTCGATCTGATAGAGGTAGAGGGATAGTTTTTATCGCCTTCTCGCCTGTTGCTATGGATTTTTTCAGGTGTTTAAGTGTGGAAAGGGAGTTTTCAGCGAGCTGTAGGATGTTTCTGATTTCTAGGATAACTTTTTCTAAGTTTCAGGCGGTGATGCATGTCCGAGTTTTCAGAGAGACTTGATAGGGCGGAGGGGGGCTGAAGTATCGTGTTGAGAGGGGGGCATTAATGTGGTTGTTCTTGCTAGTTCTAGAGGGGGGAGGTGGTATGGAGTGTGCGATGTGCGGGAAGTTGTTGCCGCTTCTTTCAGCAGGTGAAGGAAGAGGCCCGGGTTGAGGCTCCTCCGAAGGCATTGAAGAGGTGGGGGGAGAAGTTTGATTCATAGGTAACCTGGGCGGATTAGCAGCCTGGCTCTTTAAGGCACTGCGCTGAAGGGGAATGTTAATGATACTTCCATCAGTTTTGGGTGAGGTAGACAGATGTTGGTCTTCAAGGTGAGGTGACTGGGTGGATGGAGGGGTTAGGCCCTGAGGAGCAGACGGTTGGTTGCTAGCCTGGCTTTTTAGAACACCGCTCTGATGATGGTTGCTAATGCTACTAGCCGAAGTTCTGAGTGATGTAGGTGGACGATGCTCTTCAGGGTGTGAACGGGTGGTGAACATGGTCTGGTCCTGCGCGCCGTTAGATGTGGTGGTGGTGGTGTGTGATTTGAGGGTGAGGAAGTAATTATCAAATAGTTCTAGGACATTGTTGGCTGCTTGAATGAGCACCGTGCCGTTTTTGTAGGACGTTATGTTCAGTGTAGCTCTGAGGTTTTGTGAGGGAGTCGTCATAATCCTAGTTCCGTAAGGGATATTTTTTTGATCCTGGATGTTTAATAGCTTGGAAAAGGTCAGACGGCATTTTGCTATTTTTCTTGTGAAGAATATGAGGTTATTGAGTATAGTGCCCTTATTGATATTAAAGGAGGGATCTAGGAACAAGGTATCGGGTTTTTTTCTGAGCAGGTTGTGTTTGAGGGTTTTAGAGGCATTTTTCAAAAGTTTAGGAGGGTAATGTATAGAGTATGCGCTGTTGCCATCTAGTATCATAATAGGGCCCGCCATGGTGTTAAGCTTCCTTTGAATCTTGGGTGAGAGATCCTAGACCACAGCACGTTTAGGTTAGTTTCCATAGGGTTCCTACAGGATGTGACGTTAGCAATAAAGTTGGATGTGATCATGAGTAGAAACGCTGAATAAGGCAATCTAATGATCGTGAAGGATGGTTGCCGCTTCGTATGGGTTTAAGACCTGTCTGTTTAAATGGCGTTGAAAAGTATATTCATTAGCCGTTACAAGATGGCTGCCGTTTTAGTCACCAGTTTGAAGCCGTAGAGGTGTTCGAGAATAAGTGAGATACAATATTACAGTATGGATATCTCTTCTAGATGAGAACCCTTCCAAGATGGCTGCTGATAAGATAAATGCCTTTTCATAGGGTCTCTAAGTACAAGAACTAGCATGGGAGTAGTTCTTATAAGTCTGCTGGTTGCTTGGGAGCCATTTTAAATGTTATAAGGGAAAGTGGCTTCACCCTACTTGCAAAGTGTGTGAAAGCAAGGTTTCACTCCCCTTAATAGGCTACAAACTGAAGAATTCAGAAAATGTAGTTACATAGAGAAAAGTCCCCTGTGGCGCTCCTCAGTTCTGGAACAAGCGTCGTGTAACAAAGAGGAACTGTTGCAGATTGTAGTCCCTATAGGCGGGACATCCTGTGCCTTTGGCTTCCTGCTATTCACAGCACCGGATGGCTCTCGGGGCAAGGCAGGCTGACTCAATGAGATCTCTCAGGATCTCCAGCTGTCCTGCAGCTCAAGGCAGCGCTCTGGATTACTCCTGCCGTGTGAGGGTCCCCCACGATGGCTCCGGTGACTCCAGAGGTCACTCTACGATGGCAGCAGCGATCAGATGCCTCCTGCCGTGAGAGGGACACCTATGCTGGTTACAGTGGCTCCGTTGCCTCCCACGGGTCACTTGCGGGTCGCTAATTGTAAGCTTTTTTGTCATTGCACAGGGTAAAAGCCGGCCTGTAATTGTTGATGGAAAAACAAGAAGTGATATTAAAACACCACGGAGAAAAAAATATAAGGTACGCTGTGTAGTGCAAAAATAACACTTTCAGCTTCAGAGTCGACAGTATTACAATACATACAAGCATCATTTCGAAAGTGCGTACTCTGAGTCTCCTTTTCAAGGATCAATAACTTGTGTGGGCGAAATTTGCGGATCTTTCCCCTCATGCTAGGTGTAAAGTGTAAACTGTGATTTTAGAACAAAATCAAACCTTCCCAGCAGTGCTCCCAGACCCCTCAACCCACCCCCAAACATCTAGAACCCCAAGCAGCCCCCCAAAAACATGCAACACTATTAGGACTAACTTTCAACCGTGCCAAAATGCTCTCTGCAACTAGGGCTAGGCCCAAACCCCCCCTTTTCCACCATGGATTTTCTTCAAATCACTTACATCTGATATTAGACCTTCCCAGCATTGCCCCCAGACCCCTCAACCCACCCGAAAAAAAGTAGAACACCCCCAAACAGGCCAAAAGCAAAAATGGAAAATCCCCCACTTAGAAAATTTGAGGCCTACCAGTCAAAATCACTCCAAACGCGCTCTGCAGCTAGGCCCTAACTTCCATTTTCCACCATGGATTTTCTTCAAACCACTTGCAATCGAAATTAGACCTTCCCAGCAGTGCTCCCAGACCCCCCAACGCACACCCAAAAACCTAGAACCCCCCCAAACAGCCCCCCAAAAACATGCAATACTGCTAGGCCTCAGTTTAAATTGTGCCAAAACGCTGTCTGCAACTAGGCCCAAACCCCACTTTTCCACCATGGATTTTCTTCAAACCACGTGCAATCAAAATTAGACCTTCCAGCAGTGCTCCAAGACCCCCCGACTCACCCCCACATATCTAGAACACCCCCAAACAGCCCCCCAAAAACATGCAATACTGGTATATCCAAAACATGGCAAATTGCGCTGTTCACAAAAAATTGCTGTTTTCAGCACTGCCACTACTTCGATCCTCTTGAAACTTTCCTAGACACTTGTTCCAGCGATTCCCAAGAAGCTCAGCAAGGCAGAACAAAATCGAACCACTGCGCCCTTTGAAGAAGAAGAAGAAGAAGGTCTACGCCTAGTTTTCACTTTTCACCCAAACACACGCGCCCGCAAAACACCAAAAGAAGCCAAAATTCTGCCAATTCTGGACCAAAGAGCGCCAAACCCCCCTAAAACCTTGCCAACATCATTATGAACAAGCCTCCATTTGGCCCTGAGCCCTAGATTCAGCGGGAACACTACCAACTTAAACCCAAAAACCCTAGTAAATCGCACTGAACCCTAAACCCTAGATATGCTTTGTCTGTCTGTGTCAAAGAGCCTAGGTATGCTATATCAGGATGCTTCACTCAGCGGTGCCTGCCTTCACCGTCTGCATGGCCCTGCCGCAAATATGGGCCAAAAATCCGTTCCGCTCAAGAATTTGCGAATTTTCAGTAATTTCGCGAGATTCGTGAAAAACAGCAAATTTCGCAAACATAACAGATGTTTAGCCCAAGCTTGAGGCAGAGCCATGCAGACGGTCAAGGCAGGCACCACTGAGTGAAGCAACCTGATGTAGCATACCTAGGCTCTTTGTCAGACAGACAAAGCATATCTAATTGTATGCAGCAAGCCACATAGCCCCAATTTTACATGAACTGCTGTCTGGAGTGGAGTGGACTCTGCCTGGCATAACAACAACAGTACACTGCCTCGCCCTCGACCACTACATACCACGAATAAACAGACACGTAGTTCTGCTGTAGTAGTTGTTGTAGACTGGTTTACCTGTTTGCCACTCACGAATTGGCCATAGTTCTTTCGTAAACCGACGCTGATGATCCATCTATCCCAGTGAGTGACTGTAAAGAAAAAATATATATTATTTAATCAATCATCATGGTATATTGGCAAGTGAGTCCACTCCAAGGACATTTTGTATATTGGAAAATGCAACATAGTGGCCCCTGAAGTTGAAATACAATTTGAATAAAACAAGGTAAAAAAAAACAGAGTAGTAGACATGAGTTAAAATTACTGTGTAACAGATTAAATAATAACTAAGACAAGACATATGATTCATTTCATGCACAAAAAACAAACAGCAATTGGTTTCATCAGAGACAGACAGCCATTGCTGTCCACTGCATGCCATCTTCTCATTATTCATTACCTGTTCTATTTTTTTTCCGCATCTTCTTCGGAAAGTGAGGACCCACAGGGCAGCCTCTCCTGTCAATTTCAGAAGTAACCCTGTCAGCAATCAGCAAGCATGTAGCCGTCAGTAAATTCAGTCCCACTTGAGGGGACTCGTCTACGAAGACAAAGTTTCTTTATTCTTCGTGATCCATCCATCTGCCTTGAGGGAAATGGATAGGGAGAGTCTGGAGGAGGAGTATAGAGGAGCATGATTGAGTTATGAACTTGTGAACCTCAGGAATGCAGACTGCGGCACCATTAAATCAGTAAGGAAAATAAGATGAAGACAGTGCTGCTGATGGACTTGTTGTGATTAGGTGATTAGAGTTTTGTTGTGGTAAAAGTTGCAAAACAAAGAAAGACACACAGGAATAAAAGTGAATAAGGACGAAAAAAAAGGAAGTCATTTTCAGGCCTCAGTGTCAGGGAAGTAGAGCTCGTCCTCAAACTCTATGAATTGAGACAGGAGTAGGTCAGCTAACAGAGAAGAACTTCTGTCACCTAAGTCGGTGTCCTCTTCTTCCTGCGTGCATTCACGTATTTTGTAATCTGGTGGTATGAAGTGCTGATTCATCTTGATCAGTGTTAACCTCTCCACATTTTTGGGCGAGAGGCGGGTCCTTTTTGAAGTTACAATGGCACCAGCAGCACTGAAAACACGTTCAGAAGACACGCTTGCGAGTGGGCAAGACAAATATTTAGAGCCAGGTTGGTGATCAGTGGCCATAGAGGCCTTTTCCTATACCAATACAGCAATGGGTTCTGATTAACAAAGACCTCTGTTTGGTCATCCAGATAGGCCTGCACCATCGACTCAAGGTTCTCCAGGGTTGCTCCACTTTGTGTACCATCTGTGGCCTTTGCAGCACTGGAACGAGCAAACCCTTGATGAGTTAGCCAATCTGCTTCCGACAATATTATGGCTGGGCCTGGTGCAGGTGAGGATGATGATACGGTTGCTGGTGTCGTTAACGGCTGTGAGGGAAAGTGACTCCCTTCGGCCACAGATTCAGACGCCAGATGGCCTGCTGATTCAGTTGTACTTCTGCCGGCTCCTTGAATTTTCTGGCGATCTTTTTCGAACCGAGTGTCTGACACAGCTAGCCAATGCCTGTACTTTGAAACATCTGCTTCATCAAAAGGAATTAATGCTTTGCTGGCCACTGCCTTTTTGTACCGTGGATCCAGAATAGTGGTACAAATGTAATGTTGTTCTGTTTTCAAGCCTTTCATTGTCAACTAGGTGGCTTAATAACGTATCCGCCAACTGATATGCGTCTTGCTTTTCAGCATCATCTCGGAACGTTGAAGACACTGCCTTCAGTTGGTTCTCTAGCATGACCAACAATGGGATAGCTTTGCCCAAAGAACAGTCCTCCCTGCTGACTTTACGCGTGAAGACCTCAAAAGGACGAAGCATGTCTGTCAGGCCTTCAACTAGCTTCCATTCCTCCAACTCTAGCCTCATGTCTTTCATAGTAGAACCCAGTTTATAGACATAATCATTTATTACCCCCCACTGCTCAGACAGATGCTCAAGCATGTAAAAGGTTGAGTTCCAACGTGTTGCCACCTCCTGGATGAGTCCTTTGACTGGCAATCTACGTTCATGTTGAATGCTCCTCAGCTGCTTCCGGGCCTTAAAAGAATGGCTGAAATGTGTGCAGATTCTTCGGCAGGTGGTCAGTAACTTGCTGACTGTGTTTTCTTTTTTCAAGAAATCTTGCACCACGATGTTAATACTGTGCGCCAAACACGGCACTGTGAAGTTCTCACCATCCTGCATGGCCTTATATATATATTACTGCCATTATCCGTGGAAACATAACCAACTATGCGATTTCTTGGATGCAGACATTCAGAGACCTTCCTATCAAACTCCTCCAAAAGGTTAGGTGCAGTATGAGTTTTCTCCATGGCAAACTTGGCTACTGTTGAATGTTTCCGAGTAGCTTGAATAACTGTGCCCGTGTCAACACCTGCTTTTAACTGGTCTTTAACCCCTGCAAAAGAGACCCAGTGTGCAGTGATGCACATGTAATCAAGGGCTTGGGAACTGGTCCACATGTCTGTTGTCAGGTGGATAGTGTGAACAGCACTCTTCAGAATAGCTGCGCCAATCACCTCCAGCACATCTTGATGTAGTGCTGGAACAGCAACCCTGGCAAAATAGGACTAGGAACCTTCCATTTAGGGCAGACTGTTGCCAAAAATTCTAGAAAACCCACCCCTACCACGAAAGAAAAAGGGAGAAGGTCCAGCGCTAGCATTTTAGCCAGCTTTGCGTTATACAGACGTGCCGTTGGGTGGTTGCATTCAAATGGCGCATCCGACCAAAACATGCTTCTAATGGTGGGCTGGACCGTTTTACGTGATGATGATGATACAGACTTCTTCAAACCAGTTAGGCTCATTGATGTACTTTTTCGCATTGGGGTCTCTCCCAGACTCTTAGTGTGCCTCATACATGTTGCAAGAGTAGAGGGTGTGGGCGCTACCACTGCAGTGCTGCTGCCAGGGGTACTCGGTGTACCAGAAAAAATGTCGGTCGGTTATTGACTTCCCCTCTGCACAATCAGCCCCTCGTCATCATCAGATGCAATATCAATGGATACATTTGGATTTGTTTTTCTTTTGGCTTCCTGGATCATCTTTTTAAGGTGCGCCTCCCACTCGATAGTGTGGTGTTTTTTGAGATGACCTCTCTGGCCTCCGGTGCCATAGTTGGTACCAAGCTTACCCCGACTAACTGTTTGTCTACAAATCGAACAAATGACCATGTTTTCCGCCTTTTGGCTAACAGTAAAGAAGTCCCAAACTGGGGACTGGAGAAGTCTGCTGGTGGTGGAGGTGCTACTTTGAGTTTCAATGCCAGATGAAGTGGAGGATGGGCGTGGCTGAATTCATTTCTGTTGTTCACTTACAGCACCACTACTTGAGGTAATGGAGGTCGAGCTGGATGGAGGTCCCTGCCGGCCCTTCTGACTAAAAAATATAGAAGCTGTAGGTCGTGTTGGTGTTGTAGTTAACTGCGTTGGTGGTGGTACCAGTGCCACGCCGCCCACATCCCGCTCAGCAGCCATTCGGGATAGGGTGAAAATGTCTGTCTGCTGCATGCCCGCTGGGGCTGGAGTGACGTATGTGATGACTGGGTCATCATCAGACTGGTCATCAGCAGCAGAAGACACCACTTCTTGTTCGTCATCATCACCCATAAGTGGAAGCCTTGCCGGAACCTTCCTTTTAGGCTTAGCTACCTTTGTCGGCTCATGGCGTGCCTCACTCTCAGACTGCATTGGTGGGTTCCAATCAAGATCAAGGTCATAAGAATGAAAGGGGCTTGAAGAAGAACTTGTAGTAGTAGTAGTAGCAGCCCTCCTTGACTTTTTCTTGCTGGGGATCTGGAAGACAATGGATCATCATCTTGAGGAGTGGCTTCCTCGGATGATACCTCCGCTTGAATATCAGTTTCCTGATGGAACAAGCGTTGTAGGCAGTTGTGCCGCTCCATGAACCTCTAGTTGCACCTCTCCATGCACCTCTCCATGCGCTTCTCCTTGCGCCTCTACTTGCGCCTCTCCTTGATCCTCTCCTTGCGCCTCTCCTTGTGCATGTACTTGCGCATGTACTTGCGCTTGTACTAGTTGCACCTGTGGTTATCGTTGCGGCTGTGGTTGTTGAACACTCGTCAGCTGAGTTACACCCGCCATTGATTGGATGGTACTTTCTTGTGATGAGCCAACATCACTGGTCGATGGTGATTGAGAAAGTAAAGTGGCTTCCTCAGCAGCACTCATGGTCTTGGACCTAACTTGGCGTGGTGGCACTGAGCCCAATGAAGCGGAGGTGCTGCTTCCAGCTTTGTCCCTGGCGGACATCGCTGCTGCTGCAGGCGTACATTTTTTTCCAAAAAAGGTGTCGGTGGGCCCACCAGTCTCCTTGGTAGGTGGTACCACTTGCTTCTTCTGCTCCTTCTTACTGGCAGTGGCACTGGCAACTTTTATCGCTGAGGGGCTACGGCCACCTTTCTTTGGGCCCATCTTCTTCAGAACAGCAGTCCGCAGTTGCACGAGTTGCAGAGTTGACTTGTCTGTGGCCACACGTGATGTCATGTGACGTTGTGCTGCACACACCGCTGCAGGACTTCTTCCTGGCACTGGTGGTTCTCTTGTGCCCCTAAAAGCAATGGTAGCCAGAGAAACATCAGTAAAACACCCCAAAAAGTAAAAAAACACACAAAATCACCACAATCCAATGCCATCCATGCCCTCAATGATGTCTAAGTTAAAGACACCCCACAGAAAGACTTGGTCCATACACCACTGAGTACCCCTGGGCCTAATGGAAGAAAGCAAGGCAAACTGGGTGCAGGCCTGCGCACACTGCCTGGCTTCAAAATGGGCCCTTGACCCCCAGCCACATGGCCAGGCCCTGCCTGGACCAGGCCTCAAAATGTCCCCCACCCACATCGCCAGGCCCCAATAACACCCCAAAGAGTCGAAAAACACACAAAAATCACCACAATCCAATGCCATCCATGCCCTCAATGATGTCTAATTAAAGACACCCGACAGAAAGACTTGGTCCATGCACCACTGAGTACCCCTGGGCCTAATGGAAGAAAGCAAGGCAAACTGGGTGCAGGCCTGAGCACACTGCCTGGCTTCAAAATGGGCCCTTGACCCCCAGCTACATGGCCAGGCCCTGCCTGGACCAGGCCTCAAAATGTCCCCCACCCACATCGCCAGGCCCCAATAACACCCCAAAGAGTCGAAAAACACACAAAAATCACCACAATCCAATGCCATCCATGCCCTCAATGATGTTTAAATTCAAGACACCCCACAGAAAGACTTGGTTCATCCACCACTGAGTACCCCTGGGCCTAATGGATGAACGCAAGGCAAACTGGGTGCAGGCCTGAGCACACTGCCTGGCTTCAAAATGGGCCCTTGGACCACAGCCACATGGCCAGGCCCTGCCTGGACCAGGCCTCAAAAAGGCCCTACCCACATGGCCAGGCCCCAACAACACCCCAAAAAGTCGAAAAACACACATAAATCACCACAATGCAATGCCATCCATGCCCTCAATGATGTCTAAATTAAAGACACCCCACAGAAAGACTTGGTCCATGCACTACTGAGTACCCCTGGGACTAATGGAAGAAAGCAAGGCAAACTGGGTGCAGGCCTGAGCACACTGCCTGGTAGCACTCATGGTCTTGGACCTAACTTGGCGTGGTGGCACTGAGCCCAATGAAGCGGAGGTGCTGCTTCCAGCTTTGTCCCCGGCGGACATCGCTGCTGCTGCAGGCGTACTTTTTTTTCCAAAAAAGGTGTCGGTGGGCCCACCAGTCTCCTTGGTAGGTGGTACCACTTGCTTCTTCTGCTCCTTCTTACTGGCAGTGGCACTGGCAACTTTAATCGCTGAGGGGCTACGGCCCCCTTTCTTTGGGCCCATCTTCTTCAGATGTCAGAACAGCAGTCCGCAGTTGCACGAGTTGCAGAGTTGACTTGTCTGTGGCCACACGTGATGTCATGTGACGTTGTGCTACACACACCGCTGCAGGACTTCATCCTGGCACTGGTGGTTCTCTTGTGCCCCTAAAAGCAATGGTAGCCAGAGAAACATCAGTAAAACACCCCAAAAAGTAAAAAAACACACAAAATCACCACAATCCAATGCCATCCATGCCCTCAATGATGTCTAATTAAAGACACCCGACAGAAAGACTTGGCCCATGCACCACTGAGTACCCCTGGGCCTAATGGAAGAAAGCAAGGCAAACTGGGTGCAGGCCTGAGCACACTGCCTGGCTTCAAAATGGGCCCTTGACCCCCAGCCACATGGCCAGGCCCTGCCTGGACTAGGCCTCAAAATGGCCCCCACCCACATCGCCAGGCCCCAATAACACCCCAAAGAGTCGAAAAGCACACAAAAATCACCACAATCCAATGCCATCCATGCCCTCAATGATGTCTAATTAAAGACACCCGACAGAAAGACTTGGTCCATGCACCACTGAGTACCCCTGGGCCTAATGGAAGAAAGCAAGGCAAACTGGGTGCAGGCCTGAGCACACTGCCTGGCTTCAAAATGGGCCCTTGACCCCCAGCTACATGGCCAGGCCCTGCCTGGACCAGGCCTCAAAAAGGCCCTACCCACATGGCCAGGCCCCAACAACACCCCAAAAAGTCGAAAAACACACATAAATCACCACAATGCAATGCCATCCATGCCCTCAATGATGTCTAAATTAAAGACACCCCACAGAAAGACTTGGTCCATGCACCACTGAGTACCCCTGGGCCTAATGGAAGAAAGCAAGGCAAACTGGGTGCAGGCCTGAGCACACTGCCTGGCTTCAAAATGGGCCCTTGATCCCGAGCCACATGGCCAGGCCCTGCCTGGACCAGGCCTCAAAATGGCCCCCACCCACATGGCCAGGCCCCAACAACACCCCAAAAAGTCGAAAAACACACAAAAATCACCACACTCCAATGCCATCCATGCCCTCAATGATGTCTAAATTAAAGACACCCAACAGAAAGACTTGGTCCATGCACCACTGAGTACCCCTGGGCCTAATTGAAGAAAGCAAGGCAAACTGGGTACAGGTCTGAGCACACTGCCTGGCTTCAAAATGGGCCCTTGATCCCCAGCCACATGGCCAGGCCCTGCCTGAATCAGGCCTCAAAATGGCTCCCACCCACATGGACAGGCCCCAACAACACCCCACAAAGTCGAAAAACACACAGAAATCACCACAATCCAATGCCATCCATGCCCTCAATGATGTCTAAATTAAAGACACCCCACAGAAAGGCATGGTCCATGCACCACTCACTACCCCTGGGCCTAATAGAAGAAAGCAAGGCAAACTGGGTGCAGGCCTGAGCACACTGCCTGGCTTCAAAATGGGCCCTTGACCCCCAGCCACATGGCCAGGCCCTGCCTGGACTAGGCCTCAAAATGGCCCCCACCCACATCGCCAGGCCCCAATAACACCCCAAAGAGTCGAAAAGCACACAAAAATCACCACAATCCAATGCCATCCATGCCCTCAATGATGTCTAATTAAAGACACCCGACAGAAAGACTTGGTCCATGCACCACTGAGTACCCCTGGGCCTAATGGAAGAAAGCAAGGCAAACTGGGTGCAGGCCTGAGCACACTGCCTGGCTTCAAAATGGGCCCTTGACCCCCAGCTACATGGCCAGGCCCTGCCTGGACCAGGCCTCAAAAAGGCCCTACCCACATGGCCAGGCCCCAACAACACCCCAAAAAGTCGAAAAACACACATAAATCACCACAATGCAATGCCATCCATGCCCTCAATGATGTCTAAATTAAAGACACCCCACAGAAAGACTTGGTCCATGCACCACTGAGTACCCCTGGGCCTAATGGAAGAAAGCAAGGCAAACTGGGTGCAGGCCTGAGCACACTGCCTGGCTTCAAAATGGGCCCTTGATCCCGAGCCACATGGCCAGGCCCTGCCTGGACCAGGCCTCAAAATGGCCCCCACCCACATGGCCAGGCCCCAACAACACCCCAAAAAGTCGAAAAACACACAAAAATCACCACACTCCAATGCCATCCATGCCCTCAATGATGTCTAAATTAAAGACACCCAACAGAAAGACTTGGTCCATGCACCACTGAGTACCCCTGGGCCTAATTGAAGAAAGCAAGGCAAACTGGGTACAGGTCTGAGCACACTGCCTGGCTTCAAAATGGGCCCTTGATCCCCAGCCACATGGCCAGGCCCTGCCTGAATCAGGCCTCAAAATGGCTCCCACCCACATGGACAGGCCCCAACAACACCCCACAAAGTCGAAAAACACACAGAAATCACCACAATCCAATGCCATCCATGCCCTCAATGATGTCTAAATTAAAGACACCCCACAGAAAGGCATGGTCCATGCACCACTCACTACCCCTGGGCCTAATAGAAGAAAGCAAGGCAAACTGGGTGCAGGCCTGAGCACACTGCCTGGCTTCAAAATGGCCCCTTGACCCCAGCCACATGGCCAGGCCCTGCCTGGACCAGGCCTCAAAATGGCCCCTACCCACATGTCCAGGCCCCAACAACACGCCAAAAAGTCAAAAAACACACAAAAATCACCACAATCCAATGCCATCCATGCCCTCAATGATGTCTAAATTAAACACACCCCACAGAAAGACTTGGTCCATGCACCACTCACTACCCCTGGGCCTACTGGCTAGTGAGGCTTTACAGGCACCCCAAAATGAAAAAAAATCAACATATAACCGTGAGCTAAAATTACATGACATAAATGAGAATTAAGTTAAACAAAAAAATCACAGAAACAGTTGTATCATGCACCCATGACTACCCTGGGCCTACTGGATAATGTGGCTACCCACAATATATCTTTTTTTAAAGTTGTGAACAAAGTCTTAAAACTGTAGTTGCAGCAACTGCAATGCCCCAAAGAAACACCAACTTACTTGTAAAATCTCAAGTCCAAAAGTGATCCAAACTCCAAAGTCCAAAAAGTCATCAAATACAAATATCCAGCAGCAGCCACAAACGTAATCCTTCCAGCTCCATATCCAAATCAAAAGTGACCAGGACATGGACAAAGCACTGGGAGGAGCCTGCTGGACAGGAACCGGAAGTTGGAGACTCTGGGGCACTTCCTTCCTCCCACCCCTCCCTCCAAAAATGGACTCCTTGCACCAAAAAGTGCAGCCAAATGTCAATATGAGGAGTTATGCTGATCAAAATCATCATTTTCAGAAGGTTTATGCTGCCTGCGGTGGATTTCTGGTGCAGAATTGCAATTTTTACAATTTCTGGAAAGCAAGCTGTTCAAATCTCCCGCCGGAAGTCAGCTGCGCGCCGCATCTATGTGTTCGGCATTGTTTACTCCCCCAATGCGTGATCGCGGGCCCTTATGACGTACTCGCGTTGTCAAACTCTCGCTGTGCACGATGGCGGAACGCAATGAAGTAATCACGCTCGAAAAACTCTCACGCGATCACGCAGCAAGATCCAAAATGGCGCAGCACACGCAAACTGGGAGAAGAACAACTCGGCGAACACAGAATCACGGTAAGTCAATGCAGCGCGCACAATATTGTATTTTTCAAGCGCGACTAAGCAAAAAAATCTGCAGCTTGTGAATTTGCGGATTTTTGGGCAAATTCGCGCGATTCGGGACTGCGAATTTGCCAAAAATCCGCAAATTCTGCGAACAAAACGGATTTTACACCCACACTTACTTATATAGGCATAATTCACATTGTCCTTATTTAGGTATAAAAATCCAGCCTTTATTTAGGCATTGCTCATGCTAACCAAATACAGGCATGGTCACCTACACCCATCCATCTACGTCACAATGAGTTCTTGGAAAATCAGACTCTTAAGCCTTTAGGACTTCCCCTGCTTGGATTATTGATTCCTCCAAGAACTCATTTAATATGCATGAATATCTATTCCTTAGGGGTTCATTCATGGCGTTCCTCTGCCCGACTTTTACATCAATACTGGCATTCCTAAACATCTTCTAGGTATAAATATACCTTCACTTGCCATGGCAAACCATGGTTCGGCTGCACAGCTCGATACGGCTTGCCACGGCAAGTACAGAAGGAATTAGAGTCTCCGCCTGACACACTTACCAGACACTGTCATCCTCCTCGCAGAGAGTCCAGCTTCAGTGTTTCTGACTCCCCTTGCGGGGTGTTAGAGACCGAGACCCGGAAAGAGATTCAAAACTCTCTCATTCTAAGGTATGGAGCAGACTAGAACCTAAAGGGACTCTTGGCAATACTAACTATAGCTAAACTAGACCATAATCAAACAACACCTACTTCTTACCTCGTACTACACTTAGGTTAGGTACACTGGGGTAGAACTAGTTAGAAGCACCAGACGAGTATTCACATTTTAGCCTGTGTTATTTATGTGTGCATTTATGAAAATATGTCATAGCTACAAACCATGCTATTGCAGTATTATTTTATCTTACTGCTAAAGCTGTACGTATTCTACTTCGCATTCTGTCTTACGATTGTAACAGTTCATATCTCTTGCACGAGAAATACGACTGTTCAATAAACCCTTTTTATTGAACCGCTCGTCTCTCTATTTCTGTGTAACTCTGTGGAAATGAAGCATGCACTATTGACTGAGTGAAACTGTTATATATTGTTTCCACGATTCTGAGGGTGTTCCGATTCTAGGGGAAACAACTTTGTCACGGTTGTGCGGTTGTCATTAACTAATTCCTTCTTGTTCATTCAAGTTTCTAGTGACCTCTGAGTTAGCTGGCACACACAAGTAATTATGTTTAATGTACTCGATAGAGACATACTGACCTCAGTCCTATGTCAAAACTGTAGTGTATACTATTCCATTGCGCAGAGCCTATCAGGGATATAGGAACTACACTACATGGCGCCCAACGGTTTGGTAAGATACTGAAGTAACTCAGTCGTGCTTTTCTCAGAGACCATCTACTCCTAAAACTTCATAAGACATCTGGAGAGGGTAGGGATAATATCTGCCATAGCTGAATAGGACGAAAATCCTATGTATTAGCTGTTTCGTTTGTTCAACGTTGAAGGATACAGTGTTCCAAAAATATTGTACACCTTATTTTTGTTCCCTTGAAACTTGCTCTGCATTTTTCATTAAACAATGTCAGAAAGCGACAACAACACCGGAACCGTTGGGGCTGTAGCTGACCAAGTCGCAGCAGCTTTTAATTTTACAGGTTTTAATGATATCATCGAGGATGCAATAATCATCCCTCCTAATTTAAGGAAAGCCATCACTCTGAAACTTATAAAACATGGCCTAACACCAAGAGGTGGTAGAGCAGTTTTTGTAATATAGGCACAGGAGTCTTATCAGACAGATGTATTCTAATCATGGATGGTATTCTCAGAATCACATCCAGCAGCACATTTGTTTCACTTCTACAAAGAAGATGATCCACCTGAAGAATATATTCCTTTCGAGGATAATGAAATTCCTCTCACATACCAGGAGCAAGATCTCTGGTTTAAAGGCACCCTAAAACATTTAAATCACTTTTCCAGGCTCGGTCAACTAGGTAGACAAGGAGCAACATGGCCGATTTTAGCTGGTTACATCCCTCATCCTGAAATCGAAGACATGACAGACGTAGAATTACTTGCTCAACTCAAAGAGTTAATAAAAATCTACAGACAATTGGTTCAATATGTCATGCGGACTTTCACAGTCCAACCTCCAATAGGCATTGCAAAACAAACCTCTCACCAGGGGAATACACTAAAAATCACTCCACAGATTTTACATGCAGTCATGGGTAAATTGCCGACAAAACGTGAACAAATTCCATTTTGGATAGCTCAAAAAATTACTCAAATTGAAGCAGTATTTCCTGATACTAGCCCTTATGAGAAACACAGAATCTTAGCGATCTGCTTGCCAATGGGGTTCAGAACTCCATGGTTTACTGAGGCTCTGAGGAAAAGTAGAAGCTTCCGCAAACCTCTGGAGAGAGCCTGGAGGAAGAATTTTTGTTCTGAGGATAAGTTAGCGTATAGAGCGGCATTAAAAGCCCACTATGCTAAAGTCCGCTTTAAAAAAACAACTTCCTGTCCTTAAAAATTGAGAAAGCAGTCAACAAAAGTAAGGAATTGTTCAAAATTGTCAAAGACTGCTCTTCGCCGTGTGTGACAGTCTTTTTATTCCCACAAATGAATGGACGACTCGCATTGCACATTATTTTTATACAAAAATTACTACCATCCAAGCTACGCTTGGGGAAGCACCCACAGCCACAGCAGACATTATTGATAAGCTCCCTCATGCTTTACCCAATGCTAGTAGATCCCTACTGCACTTTCCTCAAATCACACTGGATGACTCATTGAAAATAATGAAATCAGTAAAATCAGGCTCACCCTCAGACCCCTGCCCTGCAAAAATATTGGCATCTGTTGCAGAGGCGATAAACACGCCCGTCAACAAGGTTCTGAACCTCTCTCTGGCTGAAGGAGTGATGCCGGATAGCTGAACAATATACCTAACAAAAGGTTCAGGAAAAAGATCAGATCAATTATCCAACTTCACACAGTTAAAATCAACTGGGGAAAGGGTACGAGGAAAAGGGAGACATGTCCCAACTCAGGACAATGCTTAAGCTAATGGGCCTGCAATTGTGTTGAACAAAATCATTGCTGCATTGTGGACACACCGTTATCCCCAGGCAAAATGTCAACACAGAAGTGTGCACACTAAGACATACCTGCGTTGCATCTGAACTACATACACGTGGCAAAAATGTATGAGGCAGAATCATCTCTGGAATAAAATGACATAGGCTGCCAAGCCCCAAGTGAAATCACTGGCCAACATCACAGGGGCAGTGCATGTTGAAACATTGATCAGCCAATTCACACCCACAGGTCAGACCTGGCAAGGCTAAATCAGGCAGGCCCATGTAGACCTCTCCTGCACAACAACCCCATCCCTGTCAATGTGACAGATACAGCTCAAGAAGTGAGACCTCTGAATCAGGGTAACAAAAACTGTGCAGCAACAATACCAAAAGTAACCCAAGCTCACCTCGTGGGGCTGGGAATACATATTACTCACAAACAACCAACAACAGATTGTTGTGAATAGGCACACAGGCACTGCCCAGTGTGAGTATGCACAAGCCACATCTTGTATCCATGTCCAGTGGACACATGTAGCAGACACAGGAAAAATACAAACTATGCCCGGGAACAATACCACAGAGGCAGACCCATGCTGAACCCACATAGAATGGGAAGAGTGTTGGATGACACACATGATTAGAAGGCCAGGGTGTCTCAGGGGGCTGTAGTGGGCACACTGATCTGTGGGTCTGGAATGAGCTGACTGTACCATGAGTAACCGTCATGGCACTATGCATATCTCACACTGATGTACATCATGTCTGAGGACACAACATGGGTCATGCATGCTGCAAGGGTGTACATTTTAAACCTCACACTCCTATGTTGAGACTCATCATCAGTGCAAACAAATGTGAATCCCAAACACAGTGCACAGGTCATGGTACAGGCAAGGTCCCAACTCATGTCACAGACCACCCTCCCACATGATGCGGAAATCAATGTACAGTCTCATTTTCTTGCACCCTAGATGAGCATGTGCAAATGTGATTACACACAGACCAGGGGACACATGTTAAGGAGGGGAAGGGATGAAAAAGAGCACCAGGTGACTATGGGAATTCTAAAAGACACTGCACATATAACCTGTCTGACCAGACACCCAAACTGAGGGAGTGTAGCCAGGTTTCAGAGCACTTCAAAAAGCAGGTGACAGACAACACAACAAACAGCCATGTACCTACCCCCTCCTTGCTGCTGTCCCTCCTTTAACTGCCTATCGAGGTCTGGAAACACAACTGCTAGGACCCAGAGCATGTGGGGGGTGAGGTGACTGCTTCCACCATGCCGGCGTGGGGGCTCCATCTTCAGCTGGACCCAGGCGATACGCAGGGTCCGGCACGGATGTCTTGCCACCTCTTTTAGATGTTTTGCAGCCACCGGCGATGGACCCCGCAGACCTGATGGCCCTAACAATCTCCAACCATATTTCCCCCTTCTCGTAGGCAGTTACCTGTCAGGAAGACAAAGTGAAACAACATCACTTCACCTGCTCCATGTCCCATTCACACACACTTGCACACCATTGATAATGTGAACAGGGCATAGGATGGTGACAGGACTTGCATCATTGTCCATGTGAATTAGGCCTGTGGGCAAGCCCCAATGCACTACATGGCATTGAAAGGCAACAGATGGCGTAACGGGTGCAACAGACTCACAGATAATGGCACACACTGGGCAACACATGCAACTGCAAGTTTTGGGACAGCATGTGCCAAGCAGTCACATATCCCACTCCACTTAAGAACCCTCAGCAGACCAGACAGACACACCCTGGCACAGATCACTCGCCTGTCACTGACAACAGCTGATACAACCCTCATGTTGGAAATGGTATCCCTGGCTGGCCAGGGCTTTCGCCAAAGTCAGTCAGAGACCACCACTCCCAAGTCAGGGCAAGGGAGTTACACGCCAAGATAACCCCTACTCACCCTCTAGGTAACGTGGCGCGAGCAGCAAGGCTAAACTTGGAGGCGATGTAAGTTAAGTATTTGCGCACGCACCCCAGCAACAACACCCAAAGGCCCACCACAAAGGAAACTCCACACAAGGTTATATAAAAATAGCCTTTGTATTACACCAAAACACATTAGATAAAACACACTTTACAATGTGCCAGAGGCACGGGCAGAATTTACAAGGGATTATTTACAAGACAGGGCCACCTGGACCACTGTCAGGAATCAGCACTTTTAGAAGTAACAATACAATACTTGTAGGCCTAGAACTTAGAACATAGCCTATCAGACAGTACCTTCCGTCCTGGTTGCACGGGATAATGCGAGTGACCTCCTTAGTAAACTTGAGCGGGCGACCCAGCGAAGCGGCGCGGCTCAGGGGAGAGCGGCGCTGCTCGAGGCTTGGACGGGCTGCCGGCACGGTACAAGCGTTTCTCTGGGGCGACCAATGTATGCGGCTCAGAAGAGGAGGGGGAGGCAGGATGCGGGCGACCCAGCGAAGCGGCGCGGCTCAGGGGAGAGCGGCGCTGCTCGAGGCTTGGACGGGCTGCCGGCACGAGCTGCCGAGGGGAACGAGCGAGGCACACTTCAGCGAGGTCCCAGGGGCCAAGGGAGATCAGACAAGTCCCAGCAATTTGGCAGGGAAGGCACCATAGAGTCCACTGGTCCTGGGACTCTGGTCAGGGGGCAAGCTTAGTATCAAGCCCTTGGGATCACTTATAACAGAAGATCACTGTAACACAAAATAGGACATAAAGCACAAAACCAGTACCCACTGGTAACTGGTAAGTCCCCCCTACGCAATCCTAACCACCCTAGGAACAGGTCACGCAGGGAACCAGGACCTCACTAGCACCACCTGCACTAGCAAGAACAACCACCTCAATATCACAATACACATAGGGGCATAGACCTGGGGACAAAACACATGATGCAGAACCTACATTCAGCGGTGTAAGGAACACATGACGCATCAACACAAGTTCAGCGGTGTAAGGAACAGGGCACATAATGTATCAACAACACATTCAGAGGTGCAGAACACAGGGTGCGCAAAACATACTACACATTGTACATTTCCTAACACCCAAAAGCAATAGGACATAGATCATAACAGCATCTAAACCTTTAGCGTAGAACTCACAAAGTCCAGGTTGCGCCACTGCGCCAAGACCTAAACGTAGCAGCTGCCCACTACTTGCTGGGCAGCTGAGGGACAGAACAGGGGGCCTAAACGCTGCAGCTGGCACTAAATGCTGCGCAGCTGGGGAAAGGCCAGGGATGAAGGAGTGCGCCTCACTCCTAAAGTCCACAGTGTATGTCCCTAGGGAAAGAAATACCTAAACGGTGCAGCTGCCCACTAATTGCTGGGCAGCTGGAAACAAATCTGCGCCAGGGGCCCTCACTAGCCCCTCAGGAACACTGCGCCACATTGAGCCATCTGGCTCTCAGAATAACTGGCACTCGAGCCTCTCTGGCTCGAGAACAGGAATACACTCAAGAGCCTCTCTAGGCTCGTAGAATAAAATGGCACCCTAAGCCTCTCCGGGCTTGTCACGAATGTGGGCAGGGGGGGCCCCTCTCGGGGGACCCCAGAACAACTGGAGAGCCACTCGGGGCCCCAAGAACAATGAGGCCGGGTCGGAGCCTCTCCGGGCTCAAGAACAAACAAACGGAGTCCCTCTCGGGGGACTCTGCATCAGGGGAGGCCCCACGGGCCTCCGAGCACCAAGGGTCTTGCTCTGGAGGGGAGGGGCGGGCACCGACAGTGTGCCCCGACGCCCCCCTCCCTTCCGCACTCACTCACCGGGTCTCTTCTCCGGCGCTGCTCTTCTCCTCTGGGCAGGGCTCTCCGGTGCTGCACTTTGCTGGCTGCCCCGGGGCTCTCTCTACCAAACCCCCCTCCTCCCGGGCAGCTCCACTCACCGGACTGCCTTCAGGAGGCGGCAGGGACGCTGGCTGTCTTGTTCCTTATTTTCCTCGGGTACTCGAGGAGGCGGGACTCCCGGCCGGGCCGCGCTGCCATTGGGCGGCCGGCCAACCGCTTCCGGGTGATCTCCGGTCTCCCTCTCCACACGGGAGACCGGACAAAGGCGGGACAATGGCCTTAACTCTGCACTGGCGGCCCGGGGCTCTCCACAGCTCACAGGAGCCCCGGGCCGCGGGAAGACTTTCCTCCTCTTCTCTTTGGTGCTCGAGGAGGCGGGGTGGGCTCCCGACCTCCTCTCTCTTGTCCCCATTTCCGGCCGCATTCTTCCTAATACTTCCGTCCCGCTGGCCCCGCCCACAGTCAGGCGGGCCGCGGTTCGCGGCGGCAGGGCGGCAAGAGGGGTAGGCTCCCTCCATGGAAAACAAACAAACGCAGAAGCGGGGTGGACACCCGCTATTAGCACTATTCACTTGGGCACAATGCAGGGTAGGCACCTGCGGACATCGGGGCATAAGCAGGGTGGCACCTGCGAGGCAATAGCCCCATCAGCAGCACAGAAACGCCATCGCGGCGGCGGTGTTCAGGGCACGAGCTTCCCCAGTCTCCTCACGGCCACGAGCTCGGAAGAGCAGCCAATTACCCCCACGCCTCTTGCAGACACCAGTGGGGGGGATTAGAAGACAAGCAGAACAGCGCTCCCCTGCAGCAAAAAGGAGCTAGATGCTTTTTAAAGGGAGGCAGCCCTCCCAGGGCAAAGTACATGAAGTCCAAGGTTTCTAGGGCAAAGAAAGGGAGCAGGTAACTTCCAGTAAAGCAAGTCCTCCAGGGCATCAGCAGTCCAGGGGCTGGGCAGGGCCCAGGGAGGCAAGCCTTCCCCTGGGCCCCAGCAGCAGCACGCCCCTGGCGGATTCAAGTGTCAGAACAAGAACATTTTCATGGGGTCACAGCCCCTCTTTTATACACCTTTTCCCTTTGTCTTTAGGTGCAGGGTGGGGGCAGAACCAGTCGCAGCTGGTTCTGGAGCACTCTTGATGGCCCAACCACCCATTCTATTCACTGGCAGGGCCTGGGTCATCAGTCACACCACAGGGGGGCGGAGCCAGCATTGTGTGGGGAAAACCCAGCCCATCCAGGACACAGGTACACTCCTCCCACACATCACTCATGCTAATCTCTCCATTCACCACCGGGGCAGACCCACACAGACTTCCTGGAGCCTGGCATCCCAGCCAGCTCCAGCCAATCACACGCCAGGCATATTTTACACTAATATGCCAACTCCTAGAAGTGGCGCATCCGCACAAGACACATACACGCCGCACATACCGTTGCGCAGCATTCACTCTCACGAGTTCGCACATACCAAACTCGAGCCTGCACTCCCCACGCATCAGGAACTACCAGGGACACATACATTCCCCATGCATTCCTATGGGAGGGCAGGCCTATCTCACACACACACTCCAAGTGCGCACGCACTTTACACTGCGCCACAGTGTCAAAGTGCGCAAAGACCAGAAATCACTATTATTTAAGGCAAAAAGTTCAGGGGTGAACCTGCCACAAGGCCCAAGTCCAACACCTCACTTAGCACATGTGTCACTTGACAATGGGGTGTCTCAGGTATCGTGCTACCTTTGCAAGTCAGGCACACAGCACTGCTTACTTGTCACATCAGATGGCTAGAGCTGCTGCATACGCCATGCAGCATTGGTGCAACACATCACATACACACTCACCCAGATGACAAGGAACATTCACACACTTCAATGTCCATGAGGTTAAACACATCATTTGGATAATCTCACCACAGGTCCCCTCAAGTCATAAACATCTGTGAGTACAGTCACCTGTCACTCCTGGGGAAACACTGTTCCACCTCAGAACATTTGATAATAAACCCACCAAGGGCTGACATGGCTGAATGTGTCATTCACTATACAGTGAATGCACAGTAAGCACAATGCAAGTGAGGAGTCAAAACACATGAACTACATCATGCTCTGCATGAGGGACACCACCATGTACACCCCCGGGGCTCACTCACAACCACATTGCATGTCTGTCCCACCAATACACAATGCCTGCTGTGACACTCACACCACAGGTGCACACTCAAAGCTAGTGCAGTCAGCACTCACCTGCTCCTCTGGTCTCCCATATAGCTTGCTGTAGTGTGGTAGAAGGGCATCCATCAGGGCCTGGTTTTCTTCCTCACTGAAGGTTGGGGCCCTCTCCACAATACAAGCCATGATATGCCAGAGGATGCAGAGACAGCAGCAGTGTGGTTCACTCCAATGTTGTGCAGGCAAGTGCTCTCTCAGGGCTTCATGCAGCCTTAAATCAGTGCTGCTGAGGGGCTTTCTGTTCGCGGACTACAGAGTGATAGGTCAGATTTGTTCACGTCGTACGTTTCCTCCAATCCCTTATAACATAGGGCTCAGACAGAATTTGCCTCATTCAAAATTTGAGCTTCAGCTCCACAATAATTTTGCAACCTTGTATATTTTTGCGCAACTGACTTTTGCAGGGTTCCTGTAGCACACACTCAAATCTCAGTATCCATGACAACCAGGAAGCCTAGTACTCATCCCCTAGGTGTTCCCTTAGTTTTTTAGAGATCCACACACGTGTACGATGTATTTCACGCGCTTGCGTATGCCACCATTACAATAGTGAGACGATGTGCACGCACGGAAAGTAGGGGTACGGTGCGCTCGCGTATGGCACAATGACAATTGTGAGATGATGAGATGATACCCTTTGACTCAGGGTCTTGGGTGATACTCCCGCGCAGCGGACCTAGCGCTGTCGCAGGTAGGGCAATAACATCGCCGCCATCGCCCACGAGACTGTAGGCCATGCCCACTACACGAAGCCACGCCCCCTTTTTAAGCTATAAAACAGCCGCGCTGAATACAAGCCGGCGTTTTAGAGATAGCCACTCCCGAGGCGGAAGCCGGGAGAGAGGACCTTCATTTTTAAAATATTCTAATTTGCACATCTGTGATTTTATAACTTTCTGCTCTTACCTAGCTGCTCTGTTGTGATCCTTATTTGACTAAGGGTCTTGGGTGATACTCCCGCGCAGCGGACCTAGCGCTGTCGCGGGTAGGGCAAAAACATCACCGCCATCGCCCACGAGACTGTAGGCCATGCCCACTACATGAAGCCACGCCCCCTTTTTAAGCTATAAAACAGCCGCGCTGAATACAAGCCGGCGTTTTAGAGATAGCCACTCCTGAGGCGGAAGCCGGGAGAGAGGACCTTCATTTTAAAAATATTGTAATTTGCACATCTGTGATTTTATAACTTTCTGCTCTTACCTAGCTGCTCTGTTGTGATCCTTATTTGACTCAGGGTCTTGGGTGATACTCCCGCGCAGCGGACCTAGCGCTGTCGCGGGTAGGGCAAAAACATCGCCGCCATCGCCCACGAGACTGTAGGCCACGCCCACTACACGAAGCCACGCCCTTCCTCACCCCCATAATAATGCACACTTCTCGGAAGCGCAGCAGACGAGCACAGACGGCGCGCCGTCAGCGCGTCGAAGGCGCGCCTAAGGCAAGCCCGTCTGTGCCCGTCCGCGCCCAGGTCGCGCCTAGCGCTGGCCATACTGCCCACAGTACCGCATGTACGGTCGCACCTCCTCCACTATACTCCCGGGAGACTCTGCTCAACTTGGGTGAGTACGCGCATGAGGGTCACCTCTCGTTCGCTGACACTGCTCTCCCTTTGAAGGATTTTGTGATCAGGGGTTTTTTATCGTGCGCACTTCTTAATGTCAGATCGCTGCCCAAGCATGCTGAAGAAATCCAACTACTAGTGGAAACACATCAGTTAGACACCCTGTTCCTCACTGAGACTTGGACCCCCCTTGATTGTGAAATTGAGCTGGGCTGGGCTTGTCCGCAGGAATACAAAATCCTGCACCTCCCCAGACCGAAAGAACGAGGTGGAGGGGTGGGGGTGATTTACAGAGCTTCCTGGCATATCAATAATATAGATATGGACCCGGTTGTTGGGGCTGAGCTGCTTGGCCTCTCTATTAATAGTCACACAGGGGCAATTTTTACGGTGATCATTTGTTATAGACCACCTGGGACCTTCAGCACCCAGCGACAACAATCGCTACTTAATACCATTTCCAACATGGCGACCTCCCATAATAAACTGATTATTTTACGCGATTTTAATCTATCGCCGAACGGCACCTTAGATCATGGGCTGCACAATCTTTTGCTCTCTTGTGAAAGTGTGGGTCTCCATCAATTAGTTAGGGAATCCACTCATAGAGCAGGGCATCGGCTTGACCTTATTTTTTCGGTCCCACAGCTAGTACATCTGGATGAAATTTTGCCCATGGACTGGACTGATCATTCCCTTCTTAAATTCTACCTTAACAGCAAGGGGGTTAGAACGCAAGCACAAGGCAATACCTCTGAATTTTTGTACAGAGACTGGAGAGCTCTAGAGAGGCTGAGAACCACTGATGCTGTGTTCAAGGTGGACGACAGCTTCTTCTCCGACCGTCATGTCGATGACAATTACAAGGCTTTATGTCTCAGGATAACCACGAGGGTAGACTCCCTTGCTCCGCTAAAAACGCACAAGCCTAAGGGCAGAGTGTCGTCTCCGTGGTTTAATGACTCTCTAAAGGCTCTAAAACTTACCTGTAAACAGGCGGAAAGGAAATGGAGGCAGGGATATACTGATGCCGGCAGACTGCTCTGGAAAACTAAACTCACTGAATATAAAGCTCTGATTCAGAAATCTAAATCGGATTATTTCTGCTCCACAATTTGTACCGCTGCAAACAGCTCTAAAAGCATTTTTGAGATTCTGAACAATCTTACTCACCCGGACTGCTCAAAAAAATTGACCCCTCCCACACAGGCCCTTTGTGATAATTTGGCTCTGTTTTTCAATGATAAAATTGAAGCCATCATTCGCAATTTGAGCACCACCCCATCCCCGCTCCGTCCCCTTTGCCATTGGGAAGGAAGTATAGACACCGGAGCTGGCAACCCAGGTTGGCAGCCGGCAGACTGTCTGTTGGAGCTTCCCCCCATTACTGAGGCGGATCTCGACAGACTGGCTCACGGTATCTCATCTGGATCACCTTTGGACCCGATCCCCCATAAGATCTGGAAAACGTATGGAGAGGATCTCTTTCCCACTCTATGCAGGATCTGTAATCAATCTCTGCTTAGTGGCACAGTTCCTGTTTCTTGGAAACAGGCTCTTGTTTCTCCACTGCTAAAAAAACCCTCCCTAAATCCAGAGTGTCTACAGAATTACAGACCCATCTCCTTGCTACCGTTCCCTGCAAAAATTGCTGAGCGTTGGGTGAGCTCATGTCTCTCCAAACATCTGGAGCAGCATCTATTTCTGGACGAAATACAATTCGGCTTCCGTCCAGCCCACGGTACTGAAACAGCTCTACTGACTGCTATGGAGGACCTTCGAATGCGTGCAGACAGGGGTCAGGCTGTGGCTTTGATTCTGCTGGACCTGTCTGCCGCATTCGATAAGGTAAACCATGGGATCCTCCTGGAGAGGTTGAGGGAGGCCGGGATAGGTGGCAATGCCCTGGGCTGGTTTCGTTCCTTCCTGCAGGATAGGAAGCAGGCTGTTTCCCTCCCCCCGTTTCAATCGGCATTCTCCCCGGTGGCCCATGGGGTGCCTCAAGGCTCGTCCATCAGCCCGATTTTATTTAACGTGTATCTAAAACCATTGATCACGTTGATAAAATCTCACAGACTAAAGGCTATCAATTATGCAGACGACACTCAACTCATCCTCTCTTGGGAGGGTGAGAAATCGATTCCTTTAGAATCCTTTCATGAGTGTCTGCGAGATACAGCTGGCTTGCTACATAACAACTCATTACAGTTTAACGCCTCCAAAACTGAGGTTTTGTTCTGTGCTGGAAGTCGGATCCCGCGTCCCTTCCCGGTGGATTTTTGGCCTCCAGAATCGTCGGAAAAACCTCAGCCGGTCACCACTGTTCACAATCTGGGTGTCATGATGGATAACAAACTGAGCATGGAAGCCCAGGTTGAGAAAACAGTGTCCACCTGCTCTGCCCTCATCCGGTCCCTAAGCAAGATCCTGCCACTGCTTCCCTTACAGGCCTGGTCATTAATAGTCAGGTGTACTATTTTAAGTCACCTTGATTATTGTAGCGCGTTGCTACTCTAATCTCCAGGCCTGCTGCTTGACAGACTTCAAAGAGTACAGTCTGCTGCTGCTAAACTGGCCCTTGGCTGGTCTAGGAGGTCCTCGGCCTCAGCGGCATTGGCTGAACTTCATTGGCTCCCGTTAAAACAGCGAGTGTCCTTTAAATCCCTCTGTCTCGTTTTCAAAGCCCTGCATGGACTTGGGCCCAGCTCTTTGCAAGCGATGTTTGCCTGGTATACCTCAACCAGAGCACTTCGTTCTGCAACGGCCTGTCTTGTGAAAGTGCCAAGATTTAAAAAAGCTAGGGCAGGGGGCAGATCCTTCGGAGTTGCTGCCGCTAAACTCTGGAACAGTCTGCCCCTAGATATCCGTCAAACGAAATAACTTCTTCCTTTTAGGAAACAGGTCAAAACGTGGCTGTTCCCGAAGGGTTAACTTGATGGCCATCGTGCTGTGCCGCTCTCCCCCGTGTTTTCCTCCTTCTGGAGATATCTCAGCGCCAGGATGCCTGTAAGGTGACAGCTGCGCTATACAAATGTCCCAAATAAATAATAAATAAATAAATGCACACACATGCACGGAAAGTAGGGGTGCGGTGCGCTCGCGTATGGCACGATGACAATAGTGAGACGATGCGCACACACGCACACACGCACGGAAAGTAGGGGTACGGTGCGCTCACGTATGGCACGATGAAAATAGTGAGAAGATGCGCACACACGCATGGAAAGTAGGGGTACGGTACGCTCGCGTATGGCATGATGACAATAGTGAGACGATGTGCACACACGCATGGAAAGTAGGGGTACGGTGCGCTCACGTATGGCACGATGACAATAGTGAGACGATGCGCACACACGCACGGAAAGTAGAGGTACGGTGCGTTTCACACGGTGCGTTTCACACGCTGTAGTGAATGCAGAGAGGTACGGTGCGTTTCACACGCAGAAGCCAATGCAGGGATACGGTGCATTTAACACGCTGTAGTGAATGCAGGGGTACAGTGCGTTTCACACACAGATGCCAATGCAGGGGTACGGTGCATTTCACATGGTCCGTTTCACACGTTCTAGTGAATGCAGGGGTACTGTGCATTTCACACGGTGCATTTAACATGCTGTGGTGAATGCAGGGGTATGGGGCATTTTACACTCAGATGCTAATTCCGGGGTACGGTACGTTACACACGCTCACCTATGGTACCATTACAATAGTGATATGATGCACACACATGGCAGGGATGTAGGGGTACGGTTCAAACAAGGATTTCTATCAAGTTCTTGTCATTGCATACTTACATGAGCAGGCCTTAGGTGTGGCAGGCAGTGATATAGTACAGGGCACCATCCACTCTAGCTCTCCATCAGAACTAACCCTGGGCGTAGTATGCGTAGTGGGGCTACGCGAAGCTATGCAAAGTGGGCGTGAAACTACGCCCACCGGCGCACTTCGCGTAGACCCACTATGCGCCACCTGCCCCCCTCCTCTACATACCTAATTTTTGCAAATGCGCAAAGAAAAGTAAATAAAAGGCACTTACCTTGTCCGCTGCGTTCCGGGGCTCCCTCTGCTCATTCACGCCGCCGTCTTGGATACCAATGCGCATGCGCGGCTACCCGCGGATGCGCATTTCTCGCGAGGGGAGGGGAGGGCGGAAGGGATGCAGGTGGCGGGCAACTTCGCTATGCCCACAGAGTGGGCATAGTGTTGCCTGCTACGCCTACTTTGTAAAGGGCGAAGTAGGCAACACTACTCCCACTCCGTGGGCGTAGCGAAGTCCTTCGCCCAGGGTTAATCAGGACCCTTCCCACAAAACATCTCAATCACAGCATACACCATCCTTGAAGCCCACCTCCGGCACGTCATGAATGTCTCCTTTGAGTATGCCACTTTCCATGGGAGCTGGAGGCATGCAGAAACCCAGTCCCTTCTTTGACAATGGACGTCAGTGCCACAGGATGTCCTGGAACATCACCCTGTTTGTCTACCAGGCAAATATCATCAAGAAGACAGTCAGGGAGCAACTGACCATCTCCCTCCAAGCAAACATCTCCAGGCAACCCGCCCCAGACCATCTTCCACAGTAATCACCCCACTGCAACAGCCCTCATTGCCACCACCACTGACATCTTGGACCCTGCTCAACAATGGTGAGACCACCACCCTCACCCCCACGACTGCTCAACGGCATTTTACACCATGTGCTACCACACTGTCAGATCACACATCTTCAACACTGGGATCCACAGGAAGACCCAGGATGAAATCGCCAAGTACCTCCCGAGCAAGGCCCAAGGAGTCCGCATCCCCCCTTTGTCACGTAGTACACTGGGGTCATCGGGCCCATGCCCCAGGCCTCATCTCTCAGCGTGACAATCTACAATGTCTCCATGACCCCCCTCTCCACCATCACATGCGTACACAACCTCGTCATCATGTCCTATGCCATTGACACCCAGCTGCACCTCACCCTCACTAAAGACCCAGCCACTCCCAGAGCCAACATTCAAGTAGGCATGAGGTGCGTTGACAAATGGATGAACATCAGTCATATGAGGCTAGACTTGGACAAGACTGAGCTCATCATCTGAGGAATGCCCCCTTACGGCTGGGACAACTCCTTGTGTCACACCGGCCTGGGCAGCGCACAACCACACAGTGGCCATGCACGCAAGCAGGTGCTCATCAATACACTCCTCGCTCACAATGACCATGCAAGTCAACACCATCACTACCTCATGCTGCAAGTCCCTCCGCATGCTCCAAATGATCTTCAGATAGATCCACTCCTAGTCAAGACAGTCACCCAGGTCCACAACACCAGCCGGCTAAACTATGGCAACACCCTCTACGCAGGAACAAGAGCCAGGACTTGTGCACATCCATGGTGCATGTGCACACCTCCTCCTCAACATCCCCTGCCACAGCCACATGACCGTCCACCTGAGATACCTACAATAGTCTCACTGTCAACTGCAGGATCACCTTCATACTCCTCAGCCACACTCAGGAGGCACTCCACAACTCCAGCCCCAAAGACGAACATGGACGTCTCCCATCCAACACCCCATTGCCCCAACTCCGTCCAGGCACCCTTGCCCTGGGCAACAATCATCACATCCACAGTACAACTGCATGCGGGAGATAGTTCTCCCACATTACCAAACAGACCTGGTACTCCCTCCCTGGGCACCTCCACATGACCCAAGACGACTACACCTTCATGAAACTCTTCCAAAATTCTCTTTCAGGGCAGAATGGCAAGCCCCCCCCCCCCCCAGCAGATTGAAACCATCACGGGTGACTGTTGCGCTCCATGTATGTATTTGATGATACATTGTGACCTATGTGTGTCCTCAACCATACTCAGATCCCAGTGTATGGGTGGCTTGAGTTTGTTCCACACGCTGGCATACTTTGACATATCCCCACACGTATGTTGTTGACTCAGGGAAAAAGACTGCAACATCAAATTCTATTGTGTTTGTTTTGTTTATTTATCGATCTTGTGCGGGAAATATGAGTAAGTGCTAGGTGCTGTACAAAAATGCTGGGAATCCAAAGTTCGCAGAGGGAGATGTGATGCCTTGCAGTTTGAGTCAACAGAGTTCAGACCACAGTGCTTAGCGTCATTGTTCAGACTGCAACCAGCAAGTCCATGTGGGAGAGTAGGACAGTCAATAAGGTGATGTTGTTGCACACAAAGGCAAGATGCCAGACCAGGTGACCTGGGAGATGCGCATGGCCCACTTCCTCTCACTGTCTTTTCCATGGATGACCCAGCTTCCTTGCGGGACCCGCATATGCAGGCCTTGACGATGCATGGGACCCGCCACAAGGTGTTCCGCCGGTATGCCTCCATGATGTTTCGTAGTTCAGACATATCGCGCTGCTGGCTGGTCAGGTTCTCGCCTCCGCCTGGTGCCTCTACCACCACCCCTGCCCACACGAGCCTGGCATGCCGTTGGGGGCACATCAGGTCGACGGGACCCCTGAGGGATGGCAGTGGTGGTGTTGTCTGCCACCTAATGGGTGCCCGGCGAACCTTATCCCTCATTGTCAGACTGGCTCAGTTGTGGAATGTGGGCAGGGCTCCGAGATGGCTGCTGGGTTGTGGCAGGAATGGGTGTTTTGGTTGGCGCAGAAGTCCCTGATCCAGCTGCTGCACGGGTATGGGCTCCAGAGGTGCCAGGTTAGTCGGGGTGGTCCATGGAGTGGTGAGAGGCATCGCTGTTGGGGGGATCAGGGTCCTGCGTAGCCTGGGACTATGATTTATCTCCCCCCTCATTGGTAGTAGATTCAGCACATTGCCCTGTGGGTGTGAGAGACAGACAATGTTAATGCCATTTAATGCAACATCCAATTTTCATATACATTGTCGTTGGCACTGTTCCACCTGGTAGTTGTCTATGCTTTGGATTGTTCTCAATGTTCACTTGTGGATGGGTATGTTGTGGGGTCAGATTGATCTGTGCTCAGTAGTCATTGACATGCGAGGGACTATTTACAATGACTGGCACAGCCATTCTTATCAGTAGGGATTTGCCAGTCATTGTGCACCATAGCTATGCCAGCATGGATGCAACATATTTACACTGTGGATCACCATGGTGGAAAAAGGGAACAGCTGCGTCACGCATCTGTGCCATAGAAGTGGCACATTGCTGGTGTTGTGTCGCCGGCGCAACGCAGATCCAGCAATGCTCTGTGTGGCCCTATCTGCACAATGCTGCATCAATCCTTATGCCTGCTTCAAGCGAGCACAGGGTTTCGAGGCAGCATGTGCATTAAAGTGACTGAGTGAAATCTTTAAGATTTCACTCAGCCACTTTTGGGAGGTGTTGCTGCGCCCTGACGACGACCCACCATCCCCCCGACCCCCCCCAGGACCAGAACACCTACTTCTGGTGCAGGGCTTTAGAACGTGGCACATCTCCCAGATGTATCACCATGTCAATACCCAGCACCATGGCGCAACTTTTGTGCCTCCGCTGCGTCACAAAGGTGAAGCAACGGCGTCGTGAAAGAAGTGCAAGAGATTTGTAAATCAGCACCGTGCATTTTTTGCTTGACTGCTTCATCAGATCTGTATTTGTTTTGTTGTGTTACATGACGATTGTGACAGTGGGGCACTCCATTGCCTGTCCCAGGAGGCTATGTTTATGTAAGGGGTGTGTGTGACAGGCCGTGCTGGTAGTTGGAGTCTGATTTGGAACTGGGTGTCCCTCATGGTGTGGCTGTCCCCCCCATGGAGCATGCTGCCATGACAGTGGTTGTGAGTTCCTGTTCAAGATATCTGACCTTGTTGTCCTGGTGTTAGTGTTTGCACTGGTCACAGGAGGACCTTGTGCTGCCTACACCAGGGCCCTGTGCCACTCCCTGTGCATTGAGCATGGTGCATGGGTGTTTACCTGGGCCATATGGGATGAGTGCAATTGGCCATGGGCGTACACAGAAATGTTGATAGGGGTGGCCAAATCTTTAGCTTCATCACCATCCCCCTTGCACCCTCCTCCCCTCCCCCTTGCACCCTTCTCACCCTCTGCCTTGCACCCTTCTCACCCTCTCCCTTGTACCCTCCTCCCCTCCGCCTTGCACCCTTATGGCTCTCCCCCTTGCACCCTTCTTGCCCTCCCCCTTGCAGCCTTCTGGCCCTCCCCCTTGTACCCTCATCCCTCCTGCCTTGCACCCTTCTCACCCTCTGCCTTGCACCCTCCTCCCCTCTGCCTTGCACCCTTCTGGCCCTCCCCCTTGCACCGTAATAGGCCCTCCCCCTTGCAACCTTCTGGCCCTCCCCCTTGCACCCTCATCCCCTCTGCCTTGTACCCTTCTCGCCCTCTGCCTTGCACCCTCTTCCCCTCTGCTTTGCACAATTCTCAGCAACCCCCTTGCACTCTTCCCACACAATGGAGGGTACCTCCACCTGGAACAATAGCACCATTTCAAAATCATGATGGACTAGGGCCAGCCCTGACTGGGCCTACACAAGACACACTGGCAATCCAGGGGGGGGGCAAGAGCCCATGCAATTGGGTCTGATTTGGAATCCCACGATGCATTTTGTGACACCCACCCTCCCAGCATACCAGACGTCCATTCTTGGGTCTGTGCTTCCTGTAGCATGGGACATAGCATGGCCTTGGTTTGTCAATGGGGTCTACACATGTTAGTGGCATTAGCGTTGTTTTTGCCTGTAGTTGTGGGAGACGGGTGCTTGGGGGTTGTTCAAGGCATTTTTTGTACTTGGGGTATGGATGCCATTCCCCCCCTGTTACATGAGTTGTTTGTATACTCACCAGGCTCCATGACCCCTTCAATTCCATGTACTCCCATCGGTGGTAGCAGGGCCATGAACTTCTCCTCCCAGGGATGATACTGTACTGGTCTGCGGGGACCACGACCTCCAGTGTGCTGGCTCTGGCGCAGTCCTCATCCATCTTACGCTTCACCACCTGGCCTGGCAATCCATCCTGGTGTGCCTGATGGGTGCAACAGCATTGACCCGATTGACTGTCCTCTCCCACAGGCGTGTTTTCTCAGCTATGCTGGTCCGTCTGACCAATGCGCTAAACAGCTGTGGCTCGACTCTGATGACTTGATCTAAAAGGATCTCCATCTCCTCCTTTGCGAACTTTGGATTCTTCTGTGCGGACATGGTGTGGGGTGAATGTGATTGGGGGGGTGATGGTGTGTATGGATGTGGGTGTGTGAGTCTGAATGTGAAGGGGGTGTGGGTCTGAATGTGATTGGGGGTATGTGTAAAGGTGGATGTGTGCAGTTGTTGGTGTGTTGTCAGTCTCTGTAGCTAAATGGGTATGTTGCAAAGGATGAAGGTTTGTGTGTATGGGCCCTTTTTATTGGTCCATTTGTGGGTGGGGCTTAGTTTGAATTTTTGGATGTGTTATAAGGGGTGGGTCTGAGTTAGGCCCTCTGTTTGCCTGTTTGGATCTGGCCAGGACATTCTTTTCCAATGGTTTGTACACAGGAGACATGTTTTGCGATGTGGTGCGAATCATTTGCACCCTCCTTGTGCTGTTTTAAGGGGTTCGCATGCGCTTCGTTCAGGGGGGTTCATTTTGTATTTGATTGTGTAGCTCGGTCCTACGCAACTTTTTTAAGGGGTTCGAGTGCGCTTCGTTCAGGGGGTTCATTTCGTATTTGATTGTGTCGCTCGCTCATACGTGACGTTTTTACGGGGTTCGCGTGCGCTTCATTCAGTGGGTTCATTTTGTGTTTGATTGTGTAGCTCGCTCAGACGCGACGTTTTTATTGGGTTCGTGTGCACTTCGTTCAGGGGCTTTGTTTCGTATTTGATTGTGTAGCCCGCTCATATGCAAAGTTTTTACGGGGTTTGCGTGCACTTCGTTCAGGGGGGATTTGTTTCGTATTTGATTGTGTGGCTCGCTCATACGCGATGTTTTTACGGTGTTCGCGTGCGCTTCTTTCATGGGGGGTTCGTTTCGTTTTTTTTTTATTTATTTTTTTTATTTTTTTATTAGAGATAAGGCAGTTACAATTACAGAATCAATACATATCTGGATATATAGATACAATATATATTATAGAATGTAAAAAGATTTCATAATATGCAATACATTAATCAGAGCTTTACAAAAGTTAATAACATGCAGTCATAATTCTTAAAGAAAAAGCAAAGGGGCTAAGTCCCCACAAATCTCATGAATCAGAGTTTCTCCAGATCTTAACCGGTGCCCAAATATTCCTACCAAACTCCTGCTTCTTTCTACCCTTTAATTCATAAAGGCAGGCTTCCAGATTGTGGATACCCAGCAGCCTAGACATCCACATCTGAAATGTGGGGGCGTTGGAATCTTTCCACCCAGCGGAGATTAGCATACGGAGTACTGCTGCGGCAATAAATAACAATGCTTGTGCATGTTTCCCGACCTTAAGTTTAGAGTCCGCTCCTAAAAGAACCAGTGTGGGGGATAGGTTGATATTGTTACCTAGCAGCCCCCTCAGAAAGGTTGTTATCTCACCACAGATTGAGGCCAGACTAGAGCAGCCGTAAAACATATGTATCAAATCTGCTGGGCCTGTGTTACATCTTGGGCACTTATCGTCTTCCCTTAACCTCCACCCAAACAATTTTGCGGGGGTGTAATAAAGATTAAACACCGTCTTGTAGTGTTGGGCCCTTAAGTTTGAAGCTCGAAATACTTTACTGCTTAAAAGTAAGGCCAGATCTATATCTACGTCTGGATCCCCTAACTTATGTGACCAAGCCACCTCAGTTTTATCCAGATCATCTGGGAGCCCGGACACCAGAAAATTATAGGCAGTACCAATCTTCCTTCCCCCTCTTTTTATATACTCAATCAGTTGGCAGTTTGGTGACATCACTAGTTTTGGTCTTATTGCTGAAATAGTTTGAGCGACTTGCCAATATAGCAGCCAGTGATTCCCAGGGATCCCAAACCTCTGCTGTATTTCAGTAAAGCTATATATATTCTCTCCCATCATGACATCGCCCAAGCATCTTATCCCTTGTGCCCTCCAAATTAAACTATTCTCATTCTGTCCAAGATGGATGAATAGACTTGATTTCCACAGATTGGTATTAGCATTTATTTTGGGGATTCCTAGAATTTTACCTATGGATTTCCACGTCCACCAAACCCCTTCGATAATCCTATATCTCGTCCTGTTGTAGAATCTCCGTTCCACTTCACACTGTAATAACCCATATGCTTTTCTACCCAGCAATAGCTCATAGATGGAGGGAGGATCTTGATTTTCATTATAACCTACTGCTGGCAAGGGTTCAGATTGAATCAATATATTCATTTGTGTGAACAGACATGCCAAATGGTAACATTTAAGGTTCGGAAATGACAGACCGCCCCTATCTACCGGTTAAGATAGATAGTTTATAGATCGTCTGATTTTACCGTACTGCCACACAAATCTGACAAACGTGGATTCAATTTTTCTGATCATTGTCTCCCCTATAAATAGGGGAATAGCCCTAAAAAGATATAATATTTTGGGAAACATGGTCATCTTTAGGGCATTCACCCTACCTATAAGGGATAGATGCAGGACATCAATTCTTCTAAGCTCTTTTTCAATTGAGCCCAGCAGCGGAAGATAGTTCTCCTCAACCATCTTCTCAACTGATGAATTAATTTTAACCCCGAGATATGTCGCACACTCTACATACCTATGATCACTTTTCCTAATATTCTTGGTACAAATGATCTGGGTTTTCCCCTCATTCAGCTTATACCCAGAGCAGTTGCCAAATTCTTTGGCCATTTGTACAATTTCCGGCATTGCTTGGTGGGGGTCCACAGTAGTTATTGCCAGATCATCTGCATAAGCCAATAATTTGGTAGTGAATCCATTGACCACCACTGGGCTTATTTGTCCTGAGGCCAGGATTCTTTGTATAAGGGGGTCTATATACATAGAGAATAGAATTGGAGAGCAGGGGCACCCCTGGCGCGTCCCTCTCTTGATTATTATTTTATCAGATTGATGCCCCATGACTGAGACCCTAGCCACTGGATTACAATACATGGCTTTAATTGCCCTCAAAAAATTGTTACCGAACCCTCTGCCTACCAATATACCCCAGAGATAATCCCAGACCACGCGGTCAAAGGCTTTCTCCGCGTCGAGGAGAATCATGGCCATCTCCTCCCCCGCGGCACCCTGAGCGTCGAACAATGCTGTTGCCCTTCTAATATGGTCCGTGGTGCCCCTCCCTGGCACAAACCCATGCTGCCACGGAGACACGAGATTGCCAATCATCCCCCCCAATCTACTCGCCCAGATCTTTGAATATAGCTTTGTGTCAGCATTTATGAGCGATATGGGGCGGTATGATCCTGGTGATTCCTTGGGTTTCCCCTTCTTATGAAAGATAATGATTTTTGTCTCTTTCCATGATTCTGGTATTCTCCCTGTATATAGAATCCCATTAAATAGGTCAAGCAATATTGGGGTAATCTGTTTTTCTAGGCACACATACACTTCTAGGGGTATCCCGTCAGGACCTGCGGCCTTACCCGCGGCTAACTCATGTAGGGCTTTCGTTACCTCGTTTATCTGTATATCTTTTTCCAATTCTTCCCGATCCTGTACACTTACTCTGGGACCCCTGTCTATAAAGCCCGGACTTGGCTCTCTGGTCTGCTCCTCTTCATCATATAATTTTTGGTAGAACCCATGAAATACTCTCAGTATCTCTTTAGGCTCTGTAAACTCTATACCTTCGTCCTGTATACAGGGAATTATGTTTTTAGTTCTCTCCTGTCTTATCTGCAGGGCTAAAGCTCTTCCTGCCTGCTCCCCTGTTTCATACCGTTTAGCCCTTGCTGCTTGATGGCTTCTAGCCTCCTTCTCCGTAGCTATTTTCTGGAGGTTAGCTTTTGTATTGGTAATCCTTGTAAGGCCTCCATGACCATCCTGCCCCAACCTAATTTCTCTAATATGCTGTTTTTCTACCGTTGCAAGTTCATCCATCAGCTTCTCTACCTCTCTCCTATCTTCCCTCCTGAGCCTAGCTGAGCAGCTAATTGTTTCCCCCCTCAGAGAGGCTTTGAAGGCTTCCCAAACCATATTTCTGGATGTGCTGTATCTGTTGACATCAAAAAATTCCTCTGCCCAGTTTCTAATGTGTTCTACAAATCTGGTATCTAACAGAAGCTTACGCTCGAACGACCAGCTGTTTCGTTTCCTCTCCATACTTGAAATTGTACAGTTCATAATTAGTGGGTTGTGGTCGGATATTGATTTCGGGAGTTTCCTGATGCCAACCTTATTCATTTCCGAGAGGGAGATCAAAAAGTAATCCAGCTTGGAATATTTCGCATTAGGGAAAGAGAAGTAGGTGTAGCCTGGGTCTATAGGCTCCTTGTCCCCCCAGACGTCCTTGAGCCCATGGGAATTCTTGAGGGAGTCCAAGGCTCGGAATACCCTTGATTTCCTCCCAGAATAGCCCGCCGGATCATTCCAACCCACCGATATATTAAAATCCCCACAGATTATCATGGGTGTTGGCCAGTTTGCTAACTCTCCCTCCAGAAAATCAAAAACTTCGGTGTCATCTTGATTTGACCCATAGACTACACATAGGGTGTACCCAAGATTGAGTTCTGCAATCGCCCATCTACCACCGCTATCAGATTTATGACGTTTGGCCCCCCCAAATAGGATTTAGCCAATATAGCGACCCCCCTGATATTTGATGTTTGTGTGGAGCAAGATAGAATTTCATACCCCTTCAATTTCATCAGATTTTGTTTTGCCCAGGGGAGATGGGTCTCCTGCATACAAAGGATATCAATATTGTTAAATTTTACAAAGTACTCTACATTAAGTCTTTTCCTCTGGTCGTTCAGGCCGCCTACATTAGCCGTACAAATGTTAATGCTTGTCGTATTTACCATTTTTTCTATAATGTTGATCTAACATTCCCTGTCGAATCTTAATTATCATTATTTCCTGCGAATAACTGCTAGCTCTGACATATTCCACTTCAAAACTCCTTATCTCCATTTTTTTTGTTTTTGCCCTTCCCACCCCTCCCCCTCCCTTCCAGCACTCCCCCACCCCCCTCTTTCCCCAACACTCCCCCTCCCTTGCTCGTGAGGCGCTCAGACCTGGTCTGTGCGTGTGATGGGCGCAGTATGAACAGTGGAGCCCTTTCAGAACCAATCGTTTGCCATTTCTGACTCCCCTTACCCCCCTCTACATTACATCCTACCAGCCGTACTTCTCCATTTATCTATCAGTGTTCAGTCGTTTTTTTTTTTTTGGTTTTTTTTTTCCCCTTTTTTTTTCAGTCGTTTTTTTTAATTTTTTTTTTTTTTTTTTTTAAGGTATTTTTAAGGTCTACTACTTTACTTCTACCCGACTATTACTTTATTTCCCGTGAGATTCCAGATACTCTTTGGCCTTTATTTCTGAGGAAAAATAGATTGTTCTCCCGTCATTGATAATTTTTAGTTGGGCTGGGTTTACCAGGTAGGCCTGCATCTTCTTTTCATTGAACAGTTTTATCAATTGTCTGAGACGCCAGCGTCTCTCTACTGTTGTGTGGCAGAAATCAGGACGCACGAAGAAGGATACCCCATCTACATTCCTCTTAGCATCTGGTCTTGCCTTCTCTGAAATCGCCTGCCTAAGCAAAAAGTTGCTCACAAAGATAAGGATTGCTCTTGGTCTTTCATCCTCCTTCGCCCCCCTTTTGATTTTAAACGGAAAGCGGTGGGCTCGTTGAATTTCTGTGGCCCAGTCCCAGCTCGATAACTCAGGGAATGCTTGCTCAAACAGTTTAGTAACATAGGCCCTTATATCGGACCCTTCCCTTCCCTCTGGTACCCCCAGAATCCGGAGGTTATTTCGCCTGAGCCGATTTTCCATATCCTCCAGCTTCCACTGGATGTCTGTTATTTGTGAGCTCTGGGCTTCGACTTTGTTGGTTGCTGCTGCAGCCTCCGCCTCTGTTGAGACCACTCTATCTTCGAGATTGGTCATTCGATCCCCCAGGTTAACACAGACTTTGGATAGCTTCCTTACTGCGCACTGCATCTTTCTTACTGCTGCTCTAGATTTTCGGCTTTCCTGTCGGGCTTCCTCCCTGTGTGCCAAAATCTCTTTATGGATGGTCTCCAGAAGCGACATCTGAGCCGCTGCTCCTCCAGGGCTGCCCTGCAGTGGCATTGCTGATGAGTGGTCCCAACTCAGCTCACCTTGAGAATTCTCTCGGTTTTTGTGTGGTTTTACTGCTGTTACCGGTAACTCCAGCTCATGATCACTTTCTGTGTCCAGATCTGATCCAGGATTGGAGCTATCGTCCTCCTCTGACCACTCGCCCCCCTCAGACACAGAGAAGAAGCATTCGCTTGGAACTTTTTCGTTCTCCTTGCATTTTTCCGTATCAGGACGACCCCCCAGATGCTCCTGGAGTACTTTAGGCGTCTCTGCTGATTCCAGCTCGATCAAAACATCTGCCGTATGCTCATCTTTGTCCATATCAGCCTTATCCAATTGAGGATCTCCTGTTTCAGAGCTAACCTGTCCACAGCATAATGGTCCCACCTTTGTCTCACCTTCGGTTGGTTTGCTACCGTCATCTTCTGATCTCTCAATGACATTGGGCTTCCTTGTTTGGTTATTAATTTCTTCCCCTTGTTTCACTTGTTCAGGCCCATCTTTGATCGCGGTTGCCACATCCAGAGTGTTTGGTGTTGGCATGGCTGAATTTTCAGCTATTGACTGATCATTCCCCCCTCCCTCCATTACCAAGATATTTTTTAGGCCTTTTTCCTTGATCACCTTAGGGAAAAAATCAGCAATAGGAGCAGTGGGAGCCGCAGCCGTAGCTTGTCTTGTTCTGGAAGCGATTTGTTTCTTTGCCTGGGGGGACTGCACTTTCTGCTCTGCTTCTGCTGGTACCGTCTCACCCCCGGTCTTTTTCTTCTTTTCTGTGGCAGTTTTTGTACCAGTGTTCAGTTTGGGGGCCATTGCTCTGGTTATGTTGTTGGCACTGTGGTTGCCTTCTATCTTCACTGCTTCTCCGCTCGTAGTCTGCTCGGCACCTGGCTCTGCCGATTTTACTCCCTGTATCAGCCTCTGGCCTTGCTCAGCTCCCGTTGGCCCACTGCGCGGAGTCTCGCCCTTGCCCCGCCTTCCTTTCCTCTGCCGATGCCGAGAAGCTGCAGACGCTGCAGGCGCCGGCCACACCGCCACCACCACCGAGGAAATCCCTCCAACCCGCCTCAGGTCAACCTCGCACCGCAATCTCCGCCGGCTCTCGTCACCAGCCAAACCGCTGATGCAGGCACGGACAGTGGCGGGGAGAGGAACCAGTCCGCGGGCGTTCGGCCGCACCGAGCCGCAGGTGAGCAAAAGGAACATCCGCATTCACTCTGCAAGAAGAGCCGCTTGCGCCGTATCCACAGATTTATGTCATTATTTCCTGTTTATTTCCCGTGTTCTGACCGGCAAACGGATAGAGTTAGGTGATCATGGGCTCCACTGTTCTGCTACTGCTTTCGGCCTCAGCTACTCGGCCGCCATCTTGCCTCCCAATGGGGTTCGTTTCGTTTTTGATTGTGTGGCTCGCTCATATGCAATGTTTTCCATACAAATCGCAGTTCATACGCGACAACGTTTTCCCGTACGAATCCAGTTCTCGGTCCCCGGTCTGGATCGTACTTGTCAGGTCGTACAGCATGTTTACTAATTGTACGGTTTACTTTCCGAGTCCATATCGTACAGATTTTCGCTCGATTTTTGTACGGTTCGCAAGGATTCGGACGTATTTTTTACAAATGGATCATACAACGCGATTCGTCGGATTTGTATGATTTGTACGGAAACGGCTACGAATACGAATTATCGTACGGATTCCTTTCCCAAATTGGAATCGGCCCCTCAGTCTTCCATACAAATACTCAGCCAACTAATCAATAAGTAATATACACACTCATGTAGTTAGTGACCAACTGATGCTGCAGGTTACACAACAACAGAGACAGTGATGCACATATTCACATAGTTTAGTTACTAACCCATGTATTTAGTGAGACACTTTTAATTACTCACTTAAACAGACAGTCAGACAGCTACTAAATTTCCCATCCAGACAGTTATATATCCACTCAATCTTTAATACAGATTTGTATATTAATAATACATATTTTAATTTCAAATAAAACCACATTCACTGGATGATATCATCAGTGATGGCATTTTAGATGTCATCAGTGATGTCATCAGTGATGTTACTGACCATGTCATGAATGATATAATATGTGACATCATCAGCAGTGCATTGCAGGCGCGCGAGTTATAGTTAACAGAACTAACTATAAAGGAGGAATTTCAATGGTTTTGTATGAGTGAAATGTCCAGCTAACTATAACGTGTGAAACCTATGGTTTTTTTCAGTGAATTTCTAAGGTTTTTTAAATGCTAATTCCTAACTATAACGTGGCTGAAACCTTTGCTTTTTCAGTGAATTTGCAAGGTTTTTTAAATGCTAATTCCTAACTATAACGTGTGTAAAACCTATGTTTTGTTTAGTGAATTTCAAAGCTTTTGTAAATGATAATTTTTAAATGTATTATATATTATATTTCTTTCTTTTTATACTAATTTCATACATTTCTATTATAAATATTTATATTTATTTTATTTTTAGGTTATATTTCATATTTTTAATGTAAAATATTAACAAAACTAAATTCGGGGGACTTTAATACGCAGCTTATTGGTCCACAGAAGAGGGAGGAGCTCCTTGACGAGCAAGACCTTGCCTGGAACATTCCTGGCCAGCACCCGAGTGACAAGAAGCGACAAACATCACATGCCAAGAACCTCGTAAAAGAGCTGGAACATCAAAGCCTTGTGTCCCTATATGGGTGTTTTTCTGGAGATCAGCCCCCGGTGGCAACATTCCACAGGGCAAGTTCTACATTATACTTTTGTTTCTCTCTCATTCTTCAGTAGGATTGCAGGCTTCCAGATCGGGGTCCAAGATCAAAGCGATCATTTTCCACAATAAATTTCAACAAGGCTATCTAGATCATCATTAGATATGCCAGTAGAGGACCCAAACTCCATTTATACGGTCAACTTCAGGAGGCTAAAAATCAAAACTAATCATCCAGAGGAACTATTATTATTAGCAAAGGCAATTTGGGAGCAATGGGAACGGATAGATGTAAATGAAAGTATGATAGCATACTGGGAACATCTAATTAAAACATTGGGAGCGGCCAATAGGGAAAACGCTTCACCAGCTTCAAAGACAAACAGTTTGCCAGCCCGTCTGGAGACTCAATCTCCAAATTTTAAAACTTCAAACCTCCGTAAGCTCAAGAACTCAATAAACAAATTAATACGTTCCCTTCGGCGCACAGGCCATGATCCCATCTTACAAAGGGAGCTATCGCAACTCAAAGCAAAAAAGAAAAAAGAAATCTGGCAGGCAAAAAGAGAAAACGATGAGAACTTATGGGCGAGGTTATTGCACGACTCCAAGACGAAAAACAGTGCGAGATTTTGGCGAACAATAAATAACTTAGCCAACCAGAACGTGCAAAGAGTAAACTCCCATCTGTCAGAAGAAGCCTGGGCCTCGCATCTGCACCAACACTTCAATGCTTCACGGAGGCAGAGCTTCAACACACCAGAGGCATCCTATCCATATTTAAAAGCTCCAACCAGGAACAATTATCTTCCATTCACAACAATTCAGATTAAGAACAGGATAGCCAAGGGTAAGAGGGACGGCGCCGCAGGGCCTAACGGAATTCCACCAATTCTATTCAAACTGGACCCGTAATATTGGGCTTTAATTTTATTACCACTTACATTCAAATAGCAGAAGGTGATATTATCCCGGACTCCTGGCGAGGTTCAATTATATAAGAAAGGTGATAAGAACTCAGCTAAGAGTTACAGGCTTGTAGCGTTAATTGACATTGAGGCGAAATATTATGCTGGCCTTTTGGACGACTTAAGAGCCTGGATCAGAGATCAAACAATTATGCCAATCAACCAAACAGGCTTCTGCAAGGGCATGGGGACAACTACTAATATTCTGGCATTATCCCTACTGATCGATAGGGCCAAGACAGCAAATCTACCTCTATTAACATCGACTATTTGTCGGCTTTCGATAAAATCGATAGAAACAAGCTCTGGTACAAACTCAAGCCAATGAACATACCATCTACTCTCCTAAATCAGTTAATACTCCTTCACACAAATACTTGGATCCAAGTAAAGCTAGGAGACGGAAAGTACCTGTCCAGGAAAATTCCAACTACCATGGGGCTTAAACAGGGGTGCGTTCTGGCCCCTACGCTTTTCAATCTATTCATGTCTGACCTATCAACAGAACTGGGTACTTGTAACTCTCACCCACCTAAGCTTGGAGGCTTCCCACTCTCTAATCTTTTGTATGCAGACAATCTCGTACTGGTCAGCCAGACCCCCATCGGTCTTCAACGCCTTTTGGACACTACTAGTCGATACGCTACATCAAACGGCTTAACCATTAATTACGACAAAACGCAGGTTATGAGGATACATCCGAAAAAGGAAACCTCAAAATGCCGTTGGCATATAGCAGACTTTTCAATCGAAGTAGTGGTTCAGTATAAGTATCTAGGTGTGATCATTGATAATAAAGGGACTTTCAATTTGCAAAAAGAAGCAATTAAAAGAAGAGGCAACTCAATTGCGAAAGCCATAAAATAGATCAAACAGGAAAAGGCCGGCCCTAGCCTTATTCCACTGCTACAAGTTTGGAAAGCAAAACTCATCCCTGCTATCACTTATGGGAGTGAGTGCCTGAGGGGAAGAGATGCATTGACCTTGGACAGAACTGTGTCTAGAGCTGCCAGAATAATATTCAATTTACCAAAGTACGTTTTACCCGATCAAATAAGGCTAGAATTCGGCATGCAAAGCCACAAAATAGCCCGCAAAGGATCCTATGCTAAGGCCAGGTACAGGATAAAAAAAATCTGTAGCAGGCACACTTAACTCTCATCTATGGAAAGAAATACATCTAAAGAATGAGTGTGCAGCAAGGTCTTATCTGACATCGTCTATAGACCATTTGGGACTCAAGGAACTCTGGGTAGCCTAAGGAACCTATCCCGGTTTTAAACAAATCGTTAACAAAACAGTGAAAAAGTTATCACTAACAAAAGACAAGGCGAAACTAATAGAAAGAGCCCACGGATGGTTTGTGGTTCACAGTTATGATAAACACTCCCCACAACCATACTTAGGCATGGGCTTCAATAGAAAGAGGAAAGAAAAATATCTTCACCTTTGTTTGGGTATTTTACCATCTTTAACGCATCTTCCCCCGTGGAAGCGACTTCAGGGTCAGTCAATATGCCGCTTATGCGAGGAGGCCAACAAAAGTGTTTTACATCTGCTATGTATTTGTAGAAATCTACAGGCCGAACGGCGTCAGTTACTAAAGCCGCTCTTTCTAAGTAAGCAGGTAAGATCCTGCAGACAAGCTGTGAAGGCATGTTTCGGAGATGGATATGTACAACTAGCGTGTTGCGTTGTTCAATTCATGGAAGTGGCAGGGGCAAAAGCTCTTTCGTCAAGTAACCACAATGCTTAATCACTGTGCCAAATGGCCCCTTAAAGCTAACTGCATATCTCATTGCTGCTAACAACTAATTGATGAAGGAACAGTCCCTCTCTCTCATTTTGGAAATTGAGTCCTGCCTTCTTAATTAGCAGACTGTGTACATATTTACTGTCAACTGCTCTGTGTTTGTCATACAATTTAAGAAGATTTCATGTTTTATTTAAAAGGTTTCAGAATATGAACTTTGTTGTTGTTGTCCTGTGTATGTCAATATAATTTATGACAGTTTTATATGTTCAAATTTAAATGGTTTTAGAATATTAATTGTGTTGCTATTATGTTTTTATATGGAAATTGTAAAGGTTTTAATTAACCAAACAAGAAATATATTACTACTTACTACTACAAACAAAACAATATATTAAAATTTAATTCTATATAATTCCTTTTTCATTGTTTTTTTTGTGGATAATCGTACCGTACGCGTACGGTGATCGCACCATACTTAGTACGGCAAATCGTACACTGCGCGTACCCGTGCATACGTTACAAATGTGCTTTGACGTTACGCGTCGCATCAACGTTTCCGTGTGACGTCATGTACGGCGCCCCATACGCGTACGGCGCGAAAGTTTCTAATTGTTCAAAAACATATATTTATGTATTTAATGTACATATTAAGGGTAGAAATTATCTGGGGCAGTCATATAAATAGTTTTTTTAAAACTTTTAATAAGCGCACATACTCGCAGGGGAAGAGCACCGTAAGCTCACTGTAAGCGTGCGCAAAGCCATGTGACTCTAAAAGAAGAGATTTGATTGGTTCATAGCACTTCCTGTTGAAAGACCCCTCCCATTTTGATCATTCTACTTTGACCTTCTAAGAAGAAGCATCTCTTCTGGGAATCCTGTCAAAATAGAAGGAAGATCACCATGACAACACCTATGGAGTCATCTTCCAGCCATTCATCTGAGGCAGAATTAATTCCTGAGGATCCTCAGAAGAAGCAAAAAGAAGCACTGATTTGGAAGTTTTTTACTTTCCCTGAAGGGGAAAAAAAGGTTAATGCTCTGCTAGTAATCTGCATTTGGCACAGCGAGTATGGTGAGACACGTGAAAAACTTGCACCCCAACAACTTTGCAAGAGCTGCAACACGGAGGTTGCAAGAGAACCCACCTGCTGCTGTACCAAGTACATCGACTGCACCACCACCACCTTCGGGAATCAGTCCACACTCTCAGATTGAACCAGATTTTGGAGAACTAAAAATTCTATGCATTTATTGCGATGAACTTTTGTACTATGGGGAACAGTCAATTGACCTCATAAGACGCAGGAAGCGGGAGCATTGTTGTCCTCGACATTAGGTTTTTTTTTCATTCTTTTGTCCTGTTGGAAACTTTTTGGGTTCCAGTTTAATTTTTTTGTTTATAAAAAAAACAATAAAAAAAACTTGTTAAAAAAATACAAAAAAAATACAAAACTAAAAAGACAAAAAAAAACAGTTCTTCTCAGAACTACCTCCACTGGTCAAACAAAGAGCTATATTTCTATGGTAGTGCGTAATACTTTGTCTGAATGAATGTGTAGTGCATAAATGAATGAATGAATACATTAGTATTGTATGATGAATGTGAAAGTGCAGAACTATAAGGAAGAGCTACAGCATAAATCTATAAGGTATTTACTTATAGTATACTGTAGCACTTCCGAAGCACTTGAATGTAACATATGCACATAAATATGTTACAAGTGTATGCTTCAATTTGCACTGCTGGTGAAACTGCCTGGGTAAATTTGTATGTGTTTGGGGCAGATTTACAACCCCCCTTGTGCCTTTTTTACACAGCTGTTGCATCACCTTTGTGACGCAGTGGTGGTGCAAAAGATGTGACATGGTGTGTGGTATATACAATGTGACGCATATGGAAGGTGCATCACATTGTAAAGGCCTGCGCCAGAAAGAGGTTTTCCTGCACTGGAGGGGAGGGGGGGGGGGGGGGGGGGTGGGGGGCGTTCTGGCGCAGGAACACCTCCTAAAAGTGACTCAGTGAAAGCTATAATATTTCATTCAGTCACTTTTGGGCTTATGCTGCATCAAAACCCTGCACCTGCTTGAAGCAGGTGTAAGGATTGACACAGCATTGTGAGCATAGGACCCTAAGAGCATTGCTGGAGCTGTGTTACGCTTGCAACGCAAGTCATGCAATGCGCCGCCTTCACAGCACAGATCCATCACATATCTGTGCCGTTTTTGCCCCATAGTGCACCACATTCTAAATACGGTGCATCCATAGTGGTGATGTCACAGTGCACAATATCTGGCATATCCCTGGGGATGTACCACATATTGTACATCTCCCGATTAGTGTTTTAATGTAGTGAATGGATTACTACACACTGGTCAATGAGTCACTACAAAACTATAACAGGAGTGGCAGAGTGTTTGGTGGAAGTGTAAGGATAGAGACTGGGGAATTGAACATATAAAAGGCAAGTTTGCAGGTGCATAGAACAGTGCATGCATAGTCTATAGGGGTTTGAAGCAGTCCATGCCCTAAGGCCCACTTTTGCACCATGTCTACTTGGGTACTGGCTGAATTATTACAATTCTGCAAGGAGAGTGTCTGGCTGAATGTATAGCAGCTTCACTTTTAGAACAGTGTATAGATAAGCACATACTGCTGTATGGTTCACTACTATACTGAAACGGTAGTGTGAGAGTGTTTGGTGAAAGTGTAAGGATACAGACTGGGGGTTTGAAGGTGTAAAAGATAAGTTTGCAGGTGCAGAGAAGACTGCAAGCATAGTCTATAGGGGTTTAATGCAGTCCATGGCCTAAGGCCTACTTTGCTCCATAATTACTTGGGTACTAACTGTATGATTAGAGTTCTGCTAGGAAAGTGTTTGACTGAATTTATTAGAGCTTCATTTTTAGCACGTTGCATAGATAATGACATTCTGCTGATTAGCTCAGTACAATACTGAAACACCAATCGCAGAGAGTATGCTAGAAGTGTAAGGATACAGACTGGGGAATAGAAGCTATAAAAGACAAGTTTGCCGGTACATAGAAAAATGCATGCGTAGTCTATAAGGGTTTAAAACAGTCCATGCCCTAAGGCCCACTTTGCACCATGAGTACTTCGGTACTAGCTGAATGATTACAATTCTGCAAGGAGAGTGTCTCAAACCATTATTATTATATAATAATAAATGTATTCTTGTAACATCTCATAATTTAATAATAGAGCTTCTAAAATAATTGTATCAGGTATTTCATTTTCCTGGTTATCAATTTCAAAAGTCATATGATCAAACTCAATGTCATCTAATGCTTCCACAAAATCAGCATCCAAAGTTTCGTCTAGAAAATCACAGCTGATATCTGCAGCATTCATTTCTTCCTCTTCATTCTCGCTACTCATAAAAGGTATGTTCAGCTCTTCTATGACACTGTTACTAATATCGAAACCGTCTTCCATATTGTGTTGTTGATTTTCCATAGTGAATTTCTTATGTTGTAAGTCCTTGTTCAAAAGCATAAACACTTCATTTTATCATTTTTCCTAATACGGAACACAAAACTAGCTTTATTAACTAATTTGCCCTTTAAAAAATATTGTACAAATACCATTCTCAACTACTTGATAAGATTATATAAATATAATTATTTGTATGAATGTTCAGTTTTAGAAATTTCTTAAATTTTCAAACCAGTCACTCCTTATCACTATTGGAAAAACCTCAGGCTGTTATAATAAAATGCAGTACTAAAAAAAAGTACAATATGTCTAGTCACCTTACCTGTTCCAAACTAGTAGATGTGTTGTAGTAAAATGCAAAGAATACTGGTACACTCAGTATATATATATTTTAAGTTTTTCAAATGTATATAAAAGATACAAACCATCTTTGCACACTTATGCACTCCATCCATGTTTTGTTACTTCAGCTCTGTAGAAGCACATTCCATCTGCCATTTTTAACAGTTACTTATACTTGACCCTGTTTGCAGGGTCGGTCGCTCACTCACCGCACAGCCCCCGTGTACCCTGGTCACCACTGCTGCCGCATCTTTCGCCGCCTCTCCTGCTGCCCTTCTACCATGTGACTCTCCCTGCCACCGTGCCCTCTCAGCTTGGGCCACTCTGTTTTGCCTTTGTTTGCTGCACTGTGTTGTGCCTCTGTCCTCGAGGCTCTTGTCTCCCCCTGCTGCTCCCCTGCAGCCCTGCCCCCATTTTCCTGCTCTTCCCGATCTCGATCCCCATTCGCCGCCCGCTCACGCCTCCCAGCTGCTCCTCTCTCGCACTTTGACATAATAATGGTGTGGGCCGTTTGTACGCGCAGCCGCCACGCGCAGCGGGCACGCCGATTGCATGCGGAAGGTGCGCCAAAGGCAAGCCCGTCTGCGCCCGTCCATGCCTGGACCGCGCCCAGTGCCAGAACCCCTGGACCCCGCCGGAGCCAGCCCACCCGACTGATATACGACGCCTCCACCCTCCACGCACTCAACACCGGCCGACAGCCACCCTGCTACCGAGCCACCCCGAAACACACCCACGGAGCATTCACCTGTCGTGCCTGCAAGTTCACCTGCCCTCGGTCCGGCACCGTGCCGTGCCAACGACAACCACCTCGAATGCATCCTGCTCAACACCCACTCCGTCCACAAACACGCCGCCGAACTCTGGGACCTCCTTGACTCCACAGCGCCGGACGTCGCCTTCCTCGCGGAAACCTGGATGAACGCCTCCTCAGCCCCGACATCGCCAGAGCCATCCCCGACGGCTACAAGATCATCCGGAGGGACCACGTCAACCAAGCCGGAGGGGCCATCGCCATTGTCCACAGAAACACCACCGCATCACGACCGACAACAACGACGCCATCACCACCACCGAGCACCTTCACTTCAAGATACACACCGACCCCAAGACCACCCTCAGAGTTACCCTCATCTACAGACCCCCGGGACCACGCACCCACTTCAGCGAAGCCATCGCAGACTTCATCAGCCCGCTCGCTCTCACCTCCTCCGACTACATCCTCCTAGGGGACCTCAACTTCCACCTGGAGAACAACAAGGACTACAACACCACCTCCCTGCTAGACAACCTCGCCAACCTCGCACTCAAGCAACTGGTCAACACCCACACCCACCGAGCCGGCCACATGCTCGACACCATCTTCTCCTCCAGCAACCACGTCTCCTTCAACCGCGCCACTGAACTTCACTGGACCGATCACAGCTGCGTCCATTTCAATTTCAGGAAAACAACGACCCACCACCACCCGCAAAAGCCCCCCGAAGATGCTGGAGCAAGATCACCACTGACCAGCTCACCACCTCCCTGACCCAAAACCCAACCACCAACACTACGGACCCCAACGTAGCAGCCGCAACCTCACACAGTGGATCACTGACTGTGCCGAAGCCCTCGCCCCACTGAAGAACCCCCAAGCAACCCTGACAGCAAAAAAGCTTCCTGGTTCACCAACGATCTCAAAGACTCCCAAAAATCCTGCCATGCCCTCGAGAAAGCCTAGCGCCACGACCAATCAGCGGAAAATATGACATCCCTCAAGAACGCCATCCGCGAACACCACCAGCTGATCCGCACCACCAAAAGTTCATCCTTCAAAGAACGGCTGGACAACAACGCCCACAACAGCAAGGAACTCTTCAGCATCGTGAAAGAGCTCTCCAACCCCAACGTCAGCAACAACGACATCACCCCATCACAAGACCTCTGCAACTCCCTCGCCACGTTCTCTCACCGCAAGATCGCCGATATACATGACAGCTTCGGCGCTCAGACCACAGATACTCCCACCGAACCAGCGCCCCCCACCACCACCCTCTGCACCTGGACCCCGGTCAGCACAGAAGACACCACCCACACAATGAACACCATCCACTTAGGCTCCCCATCCGACCCCTGCCCACACCACATCAAAGTGGACTCCATCATCGCACCCCAACTCCGGGACATCTTTAACAACTCCTTCGCATCCACCACCTTCCCGGAGAGCTGGAAGCACGCGAAGATCAATGCCATCCTGAAGAAACCCACCGCAGACCCCACAGACCTCAAGAACTTCCGCCCCACCTCGCTCCTCCCCTTCCCCGCAAAAGTCATTGAGAAAACCGTCAACAAGCAGCTGACTGTCTTCGTCGAGACGAACGGCTCCCTCGACCCATCACAGTCCGGATTCCGAGCGAAAAACAGCACCGAGACCGCCCTCATCGCAGCCACCGACGACATCAGGACCCTGCTGGACAATGGGGAAACTGCCTCCCTCATCCTCCTCGACCTATCGGCTGTTTTCGACACGGTCTGTCACCGCACCCTGACAACCCGCCTCCATCACGCCGGAATCTAAGGAAAGGCCCTGGAATGGATCACCTCCTTCCTCTCCGACAGAACCCAAAGAGTCCGTCTCCCGCCCTTCCACACAGCAGCCACCAAGATCATCTGCGGCGTACCCCAAGGCTCCTCGCTCAGCCCCACAATGTCTACATGAGCCCCCTCGCAGCCATCGCACGCAAGCACAACCTCAACATCATCTCCTATGCCGACGATACCCAACTGATCCTCTCCCTCACCAACGACCCCGCCACCGCCAAGGCCAGCTTCCAGGAAGGTATGAAAGACGTCGCAGAATGGATGAAGCTCAGCCGGCTGAAACTGAACTCAGACAAGACGGAAGTCCTCATCCTCGGCCCATCCATCTCAACCTGGGACGACTCCTGTTGGCCCCTGGCTCCGGGCACCCCCCCAAGCCCACGGACCACGCACGCAACCTGGGTTTCATCCTTGACTCCTCCCTCACGATGACCAGGCAAGTCAACGCCGTCATCTCTTCCTGCTTCAACACCCTCCGCATGCTCCAAAAGGTCTTCCGCTGGATCCCCACTGGAACCAGGAAGACGGTAACCCAGGCCCTCGTCACTAGCCGACTGGGCTACGGGAACGCTCTTTACGCAGGGACCACTGCGAAACTTCAGAAAAGACTCCAGCGCATACAGAACGCATCTGCATGACTCGTCCTGGACATCCCCACACACAGCCATATCTCCGCCCACCTGAGAGACCTGCACTGGCTCCCCGTCAGCAAGAGGATCACGTTCAGACTCCTCACCCACGCACACAAAGCTCTCCACAACATGGGTCCCGAATACCTCAACAATCGCCTCACGTTCTACACACCTACCCGCCAGCTCCGCTCCGCCAGCCTCGCCCTCGCCACCGTTCCACGTATCCGCAGAACCACCACCGGAGGAAGATCCTTCACCTACCTAGCGGCCAAGACATGGAACACCCTCATCACCCACCTACGACTGACCCAGGACCATCTCTCCTTCAGGAAGCACCTCAAGACCTGGCTCTTCGAGCAGTAGCGCCCCCCCTCCCAGCGCCTTGAGACCCTCGTGTGTGAGTAGTGCGCTCTATAAATTTCGTGATTGATTGATTGACTTATATAAAACATAATAAATAATACAAAATGATATATTATTAAATTAGCATCTGTGGAAGACAAAAAATATACAGTTACAATATATCCTTTACAACACAAAATAATTTGTAAAGCATTTCATTAGCCTTTTTTGTTGTTTTCAGAATACATTGAATTTCACTAGATACAGTGAGTTCAATAGTACTCATCACATAACAGCGGGCAAAAACAAGACAATCAAGATTATTATTAAAAAAATATTCAACATTTTCAATAACAATCTAAAAAATAGAAATAAAACATATGTTAAATGTTTTTTTCAAACAGCAATTTCTTACATAAGTATGAGATATCTCAAACAACCTTAATATACCAAAAGACTATCATTAATTTTCATACACTGAAAACAAAGTTACTTTTAAATATATGCTGACAAAATATACAACAAATAGTCCTTAATAGTTTTATATACTTTTCCTCATGGCCAAATAGTATATCTCAAATTCTTAGTAAAGAAGTTCCTCAACAGTAATCATCAGCATCCGTCTCCCACCTTTCTGATCCAAAACCACCGACATCATTTGCAACGTCCCCCAGGGCTCATCCCTCAACTTGACGCTATTCAACATCTACACGGCACCCTCACACAAATGACCCGTCATCACAACCTGAACATTATCTGCTAAGACAATGACACCCAACTCATCTTCTCCCTCACCAAGGAGCCACATATGACCGAAAGACGTAACCAACTGCATAAGGATCAACTCTCTAAATCTCAACTCGGACAAACACCTACAGCGACTACAACGAGTCCAAAACACTTCCGCCCGACTGATCATTAATGTGCCCTACCGTAGCCACATCACCCACCACCTGAGAGATCTACACTGGCTTCACGTCAACAAGAGGGTCACCTTCAAGCTCCTTAACCTCACTTACAAAGTACTCTACAACACCAGTCCAACCTACCTTAACAGCAGTAATGCTGAAAGGCCAAATTTTGTTCCTAAAATTTTGGCTTTAAAAATATTAGGTACGAATTTGGTAACTCTTTAGGCAAATGTTGTTTAAAAACCAATTGACTATCATTATAATGTATCCAACCTTTCAGACATTTTAAATAAACAGTGTAATGTCCAGATGTTGTAGAAGGTCCATCATGAAAAATAATTGCTACAGCTACAAAAGTTCTTCCTGATATTGATAGTTGAGTAGCTACAAATTTTTTTATTAAAGTGTCCAATTTTCTTCCATCAGCTCTACAACGCTGCAGCCTTAAAATTACACACTGTCCATATCTCTGTATAAATAATGTTGATGACATTTCTAATTTACATTGGGTACACTCCATGTTTTGACTTGCTCCTCTACCTAGATTGTTAAAAGACACTGATTCACAGTCTGGTAAACTCAAATATATAAATCTTTCACTGTCTATGTTAGTGCTACATGTAAACAAACAATTTTCACAGTCATGTTGCCATTTATAAGAAAGGCCAAAAATATTTTCAATATATATACCTTCATCTTCTAATACAACAAGCATATACATTAGAAATTCCTGACAATTCTGCATAAATTGAGTACACCCAGAACATATGTCCAAAACATTTTGAATATCAGAAACACTTTGTATTTTATTTTTATCACTACTATATTTCCCATAAACAGAATACAACAAGGAACAGAACCTTTCTTCCCGATTTTCAACAATTTGCTGTTGTAAACTTTCAAAACAACATTAACAACTACATTAGCATAGCAGTTGACACCAGAACTATTTTCAAACTGATAACCAACAATCTCTTCAAAACTGTCCTGTTTCTTTTTGCTTGCAATCACAACTTCATCTTGTTTTTTGTCTTTCTCTACAGCTTCACTACAGATATTCTCAAATCTTCTTTTTCTACCTAGCACACGCTTATCAAATACTGGATATTGACCTACATTGGGTGCATATTCTCTTCTCTTTTTTTTTATTTTATTTAAAAAAAAATGTTATTGGTATTTACATGTTACAGAAATAAACAATAAACACCGAACAATGACATACTACAGTTAAATGTTTGTAGGTGTTAACATCAGTTTCTGTGGGTTTGCTTATATCTGCCCCATGTTTTCCGCACGTTTTTTAAAGCTTTGGATGTTGAGTTTGATTGCTTCATCGTTGGAACATGAAACTAGCATAAAACATAGAACATATTCTTGGCGGGTGGGTCTTGTTGTCAGGTCAACCGGTTGGGTTGGGTTCTTTTTTGGCTGTACTGGGTCTTACTTAGGTTTTCATGGCAGCTTGTATGTAATTAGGTATGCGTCAAGTTTCTCCCACATTTTCCTGTTTGGGTTTTTCCATGGTGTGTGTCTGAGTGCATTGTTGTCTGCTCCCCTGAGGAATGTTATCCAATTCAGCCAACCTTTAAATGTGACTTTGGAGGTGTTTTTCCATTTGGTTAAGATCATTTTAACTGCTGTAGACAAGAGGAAGTCTAGGAGGAGTCTGTCGTGTTGGGAGGCAGTGCCTTTTGTGATATGGGCAGTGGTAGTTGTGGCAAACTTTCGGTCAATTGTGCAGCCTATTGTTTGGCTGATGAAATTGGTTACCTTTCCCCAAAACTTGTCAATTTTGCTGCAGTGATATACGAGGTGTGCAAGGTCAACATTCTCTGTGTCGCAGTTCCAGCATCTATCACTCTCTTTGAGCCCCATTGCTGCTAGGCGCGCTGGTGTCCTGTACACTTGGTGGAGTAGCCAGAATTTCATCTGTGCTAGCACCGGTGATACTCTGTTTTTTGATGGGGCTGCCCAGAAGGTTTCTAGTTCTTTTCCTACGAGTTTGGTACCTAGTTGCTGCTCCCAGTATTTGGTGTTTTTAGCGTTGAGTTTGGTAGAGGTGGGGCGAAGAAATTTGGACAGGTGTGCCACCTGGTGGACACTTGCGTTTATTGTGTTCATGTAGTGGAAGATCGAGGGTCTGTGTTTGGCTAAGCTCGATTTTGTTATTGCTGTTTTGATGGCTAGGAAGTTATATAACTCACTTTCAGGGAGTTTGTATTGGGCTTTCAGGTTGTTGAAGGTGTGTGGGGATCCTTCTACCTCGAGTTGCGCTGGGTACGAGAAGCCTAGCTGTTGCCAAAATTCTATTTCTAGGGGTTTCCCTTGGTATTTAATTTTGGGGTTCACCCATAGTGCTTCCCATTTTGACTTTTTAATACTATGTTCTAGTTTTTGGTCTACTTCGAGCAATGCTTGCCTTGTGATCTTAAAGATAGGGTTGGCTAGTTGTGCGTGCTTGTTGGCGGTAAGGAGAGTTAGGGGCTCGGTGTTGTTTAGTATGGCTCTTATAATAGAGAGCCAAGTTGGTTTGTATTGTTGGCTGGGGAGGACCCAGTGCATTCCCTGTCTGGCTATGAAGGCTGTTTGGAAAGTTCTTAGGTCTGCCACACTGAGTCCTCCCAGCTTCTTCTCTAGTCTAAGTTTTTTTAGGGCTAGTCTGGGTTTCTTGTCTCTCCATATGAATTTGTTTAGTATTTGGTCGATTTTCCTGTGGAAATCATCGGTGAGCGCGATGGGTCGCATTCCTGCCATGTAGTTTGCAATGAGCGTAATCATCATTTTGACTGTATCTACCCTGCCCCACCAGGTAATGAACTTGAGTGACCAGCCTTCAAGTAAACTTTTGATCTTATCTAGTGTGGCTTTTTCGTTCAATACTAGTGTTGTTCTCAGGTTTTTTCCAAAGTGGATACCTAGGTACTTTACTGATTTTGGTTGCCAGGCTAGCCCAGAGTCACCAATTATTTCTTTGGTTGTGTACACGTTGAGGGGCTTGCACTCCGATTTGTCTCTGTTAAGTTTGTAACCTGAGTGTCTGGCGTAAGTTTCAATTGTGTGCATCAGTGCTGGAATGGACTGAACTGGCTTTTCGCTTACTATGAGCAGGTCGTCGGCGTATGCTGCAAGCTTAGCTGTGGTGTTGTTGATGGTTATTCCTTCTATATTTCTGTTTGCTAGAATGTTTTTGATCAGGGGTTCAAGTGCTAGCAGCAAGAGAAGCGGGGATAGCGGGCACCCCTGTCTTGTACTCCTTTCAAGCTTAAATTGGGGGGATGTAGTTCCATTAATAGCTATTTGTGAGCTTGGATTTTTGTACAGTGCCATGACCTTTCTCGTGTAGCTGTCTCCTAGGTTGTATGCTTGCATGCTTTCTTTCTAGGAATCGCCAAGACACTCTGTCAAATGCCTTTTCAGCATCTAGGATGATTGGCACAGCTGGTTTGTGTGATTTGTTGAAGTGCTCTATTATCTGGCAGAGGAGTCTGGTGTTGTCATGGGACATGCGTGTTTTGAGGTAGCCCACTTAGGTGTTGCCGATCAGGTAGGGGAGGACTTTGTTTAGTCTCGTCGCCAATACTTTGGTGTATAGTTTGCAGTCCAAGTTTATTAGTGAAATGGATCTTTGCCCTCCTTAGGTATTACCACTATGTTGGCTAGAGACATGGAGTCAGTTACTTCTCCATCTGTGGCACAGTGGTTGAAGACTTTTGTCAAGACCGGCAGTAGCTGGTCTACAAATGTTTTGTAGAAGGTTGCAGTGTACCCGTCTGGGCCTGGGGCTTTGTTGTCCTTCAGTGCTTTAATGGCTGCGCTGATTTCGCTCTCTTTTATGTCTTGTTCTAGTGTTTTGGCTTCTTGTGTCGTTATCTTGGGTAGGTTAATGCTGTCTAGGTAGGTCGAGCAGCCTTCTTTGTCTACGTTATCATCTTTTTTATATAGTTCTTTGTAGAATTCCATGAATGTTTGTATGATGTCTTTGTGCTTGGTGTGTGTTTTGTTTGGGGCATCTGTGATTGCGGTGATGCAGTGTTGTCTTTGTTTATGTATGAAGTAGGAAGCTAAGATTTTCCCCGCCTTGTTTGCTTCGCAGTGGTTAATTTGTTTATATTTCTTTATCCATAGGCCTGCTCTTTCGCTTAGGATTCTGTTCAATTTGTATTTCTTTCTCGTGAGATTTGTGGCTTTGTTTGTGGTGTCTCTAATGTGATCTGCTTCTAGTTGCTTTATGTCTTTTTTGAGTTGGTCCAACCTTGCTTTGGCTTCCTTGTCTCTTCTGGCCTTTATTTCTATGAGTGTCCCTCTGATGGTTGCCTTAAGGGCGTCCCATAAATTTTTCAGGTTTATGCCAGGCGTATCGTTTTCTCTGAGGTAGTCTTCAATCGCTTTCTCTATTTTGTTCCTATCTTCCTGTTTCGCTATGGTTATGTTGTTGAGGCGCCATCTGTGAGTCATGTGTTTGTTGTGTTGGCCCGTCAGTTGTAGGCTGATACAGGAGTGGTCTGAGATTGTTCGTGCAGCGATGTCTGTGTGTTGTATAAGGTGTGAGTGGGAGCCTTAGATGAGGATATAGTCTATTCTACTGTAGGAGTTGTGTGGGTTGGAGTAGAATGTGTAGTCTCTGGTGTCTGGGTGTTGGAGGCGCCATGGGTCCTTCAGATCGAATCTGGTGCATATGTTCTTTATTGTGTTGTGGGTAGTTGGGTGTCGGGTCTGGGCTCCTGTTTGTCTGTCTAGGGTATGGTCAATGACTTGGTTAAAGTCCCCTGCTACAACTAGCATTTGGTCCGATTGGCTTGATTCTAGTTTTCTTGTGACCTCCTCCCAGAATTTTGTGTCCTCTGTGTTTGGTGCGTAAATGTTTGCTACCAGGATTGTTTTTGTGCCTCTCTTTAGTCGTGTGAGTAGTAGTTTACCTTCAGTGTCGTGCTGCACTCTATCTATTGTTATGTTTGAGTTGCTGCTTATTAGGGTTATGACCCCTCTTTTCTTACCTACCGCTGGTGAGCAGGCTGTCTGGCCTATCCATTTCGCTTTTAGTCTTTTTGCATTGTTTTCGGACAGCTTTGTTTCTTGCAGCAGGATAATATCACTCTTCGTCTTAGCTAGATAGTCTAACACTTTCCGTCTCTTGATGGGGTGGTTTAGGCCTTTGACATCAAGGGATACTATTTTAGGTCGACTGTATTGGACTTTTTTTATTCAGGGGTTTCGCTGTGTGGTCGCGAACCATATAGCCTGTCTACCTGGGGCTCTTGACCTGTATTTTTCTTCCTGGAAACTAGCTGGATTTCGGGATGCTGCTTTTGACCTGAGTGACCTTTCTGGTGATGGACACGGACTATGACATAGACATAGACATTTATACTCTTTCACACAATTCGCATCTGCACTCTTTTTTGTTTCATCAAAATCAATCAAGTACAATCCAGATAAAGTTCTCACTCGAGATAAAGCAACATATGCCTTACCTTCTTTAAACACGGTACTTCCAATATTCACTAAAGCACTGTCTACACTTAAACCTTGAGATTTATGAATTGGCACCGCATACGCCAAAGAAATAGGGAACTGTTTTCTGCGAACAGAAATCTTTTACAAGCAAAAACCGAGCTGAACAACGACTAAATTGTTGTACTTCTTCAATTTCATAAAATTTGATTTTCAAAAATTCAATACCATCTCTATTTACATAATTAACAAAATCAACAATTTTACCCATTGCTCCATTTGCTAAACCTTTTTCCACATGCAAATTATGTCGTAAAATTACCCTACAGTTAACACATGCATATAAATTATTTTCTAGACCAGCAGTTTTACTTATTGATTTCTCTAAAGAATCCAATTTCCTCTTCAACTTTTCAGTCAAAATAATAGTGATTTCTTCATGTTCTTTTTTATCAATAGCTTCCAATTTAATAATTTCTTCAATTTCCAACTTTAAAATTTCTTCATTGAATAGAACATTCACGCAGTGTTGGCATTACGCAGATTACAGATTTGTTTTCTGCAATTCTCATATATATTTTCTCAGGAACAATATTTTCATTTGGAAACAAATTAGAAAGTAATCGTCTCTGTAAAGCTTGTTTGCCATGTTCTGTCACTTCCAATTCTTATATCTTGAAGAATACTTCCATAATCTGCATCATTTGCGTGCCGCATATTTGTAATCAGTTCCTTATATTCAAAAAATGACCAAATGTTAACATTTCCAATGCTCCCCAAAGACTTTCTGGTATCTTCATGCGCCAGGGTTTTAAACACTGGTTGTCCTTTTACAGGAGTAAGTTGTAGTAGATATCCAAAAACTATGACGTGCTTTCCTCCAAATAATATGTCATAGTCTGTTTTAAGAATTTGCTGCATTCTTAAATGCACAAAGGCAAGCATTAGGTTTGATACCATGCTTACCTCATCAATAATGAAAAGTTTCATTTCTTCAACACTCTTGAAACTTCACAACAGGCTTCTCCAGATAGCTTGTGGTATTCCAATTTGTGTTCATGCTCTACTGGTAGCTTTATTAAAAGATGTAAAGTAATTCCTTTAATATTGTGTGCCGCCAACCCAGTTGGAGCAGTGACAACACAAGACAAATGCGACTCAGTTTTTTTCTGTAGATAAGTTGTAATTACTTTAATTAAAAATCTTTTTCCTGGTCCAGCTTGTCCACTCACGTACATTCGGATAGGTTGAAATAATGAGAAAAAGCACTCTTTCTTTTTATGAAGTAATCCATGGTTAATCTGTTCTCTCACTTACTCATATATTTGTTTCTGCTCAACATTTAGTTGTTCTTCCAAGTTTCCTAAGTTTGTTACATCTTCTTGTGCTTGATACATTGCTGTTTCCACCTCTTCCATAGCAGTTGCTGCTTCATTTTGAACAATTGGTTCTCCTAGTGGATCCTGACTCAACGGAGCGGAAGTTTGACTGTCTTGTGAACTCTCTCTAGCAATCTCAGCTGCAATTGTAGCTTCTTGCTCAATTTTGTCATTCGACATTTTCACATAATTAGCAAAAATAGGCCATTCTATAGTATCTTTACTTATCTGCATAGATCTCAAAATCTCCAAGTAATTCCAATTCTGAACGCTATGGCTTGAAAAGTTGCAAAAGAGCTAAGTAGTAAAATTCCCTTTTGTCAGGAGTTTCGCAACTCAGTTTACGGTGATTAATCAAATGTCCTTTTCTTTGTTTTACCAAACATCCTTCAGAACTAATCACGGCATATATACCATTATTGATGTTTTCCGTTTAAAAATATAGTTTTGCAACACTTCATAGAGACAAATGTTCTCAAGATGATGACTTCTATTTGGATAATTTGTATCCAACATATTAGTTTTCACAATATCTGTACTTTCCGGCTCTTTTTCAGCTAAATATTCCATTTCTTGTACAGATTTTAGTACTATATTTCGTGTTGCAGCAAGACCTAGACTCACCCAAATTATTCTTCTAGATTTGGAGTATAGACTTGCAGACGATAAGCGATCCGAGCATTCATATGCTCCATTTTCTGGATGAGATAACATCTTCAAACTGTAACTATATAATGTCTTACTTAGACTCTTCTCGTGGGAAATCTCTTCCCACATTTCCTTCAATTCCGTCTTTTCTGATTTTGTTATGTAGGATGTTACATATCGAGCAACAGCAATAGAATTGTCCGCAACATATTGAATATCCATGTTAGCATTCCACATGGACAAAATTACTGGGTTGTAGTCATTTATGTATTTTGACTCTTCATTTCTTCTTAAGCTTAGGTATTTTTTGGAGACTTTCTTGTGATATTATGTCGCAAAGATGACATAAAAATGTTCACTCTTCCTTTGGATATTACAGGACGTGGAAATCCAAAACGACATTTGGTGTAGAATTTCTCCTTAGATTTGTACTTTCGACGACGATGGCTTTGGAATCGTAAGACTTGTTGTCTTAAGTCTTTATCTTGTGTACTTTTGGGTATATCATATGTAGCATATTCTTCAATAAAAGACAACACAGTATCATCTGAGTCTGTTCCAAATTTGGGAGCATCTTTGATCCATATTAGCATATGTATGTGAGGAGCACCTCTCGCTTGATACTCCTTTCTCCAAAAGATATCCAGAACCTCTCCAAGAGGAGGATTTTTTTTATTGGTGATAAAAGACATCATATCTTCAAATCTATGATTGAAATACCTGCATACATTAACTGGATCCAAAGAGCACAATTCTCCAGGTGTCTTGTATTCAATATTTAGTATATTTAGATTTGCCTCTTGAAGAAATTGAAGTAAATCATCCCAAGCATATTCAGCACAGCTCAGAGTAAGGAACCTTGTAGGAGTTCCTAAGTTCCTTAGCATACATTTTAGTTCTCCATGACGACGGTACCAGTACTCATTAGTACCACGCTGACATGCCATGAGATTGATTAGCTGAGATTCCAAAACATTATCTTTCTGCTGTACTTTATCCATAAATTCCTTTGCCGAAAGATTTTGCAGATGTACACCTGTTTTCAATATATGGTGTACTGCATAGGAAAGTCCAGACAAATCACTCTCAAACAAAAGATGAAACAAATACGTAATACATTGACGGAATCTTGGATCTTCTGCGTACAATCTTGATGTCTTGTACTCAGATGCAGGAATCTGCAGAGGTCGTTCATCATATCGTCCTCCTTTTCCTGTGGGAAACAACTGAGGGAAACAACGAGCTTCCAACCTTTATCTCATACACTAATGGGACTTCTCTTTGCTTCTTTCATTTGGAATAACTCTATAGTATTCCCCATCACTTCTTTAGAATGAAGTGGATGAACACTATAATGTTCGTATATTTCTTCAGTTCTGGACACATCCACTCTTTCAATTTGTCCAGATGGCGAGTCACTATCTTCTTCTACAGTTATTTCTTCTTCTCTTACATACACATTTTCATAATATTGATTATTTTTCACCAGATACAACGTTGCCTTTTTCACTTTCCTAACATCCACTAATTCTTGCCAGATTTTCTTACTCTTAGTAGGAACGCCATTAACAAGAATAACTAAAGGTTCATCTTCTACATTTTCTACACCAATTGTTTCCATACTTTTCTTTAAATCTAGAGGCAAATATACAACTCTTCCCTTTAATCCTCTCTGTAAATCTGAAGGAGGCAATTTTCCTGTCTTTGGCTCCATACGAACAATAGCCTGAAATGGATGCACACATTGAATAAGAATAGACTCATAGGTATTTAAATCCATCAGTTGAGAAGGAATATTTATCAACTCAAGATTATTATGCACAGCTCTAGCAGGCATTTTGTTCTCATCTAATTTGTTATAACAATATTTACAAATATGCTGATCAGAACTCAAATCAAAACAATTCTCTACCATCAAATGAGTTGCAAATTCCTTCCACTCATTATTATTTTCTTTTTCACTTTTTAAATACAGATCAACAGTCCTGGTCTGATTTTTATAATGAGTACGTCAACAATAAATACAAGAGAATAATTTGGCCTTGCACCTGAAATTACCTTAAACTTTGTAATTTCTTGCTCAAAATTTTCTGTACTACAATGTTGTACATTCTCTTCCACATTTCCTTCTATTAATGTATCAATTTCTGCACTGCCTACCTCAGGTCCAAAGTAACTAAACTGAATTTCATCACAAACGTTCATTACATCTGATACAGATCCACACAAAAGAGCATTGTTCAACTTTTTTAACATTAGTGCTGGACTTTTTGCATAATACAATCTTCTGACTAATTTCCTCACTTCAGTATGATGTACTGCTAACATCCTGAAATGGTAAAAAACACTTCGACATACTTTTTTAGAAAGACAAGACAGAGAATGACCTTGCAAACCAGTATTTTATCTCACTCTGCAAAGGTCTAGACCTTGCAAGATCTTAATCTTTTGCTTAACACTTTTCTTAGTATAGTTACGTAAAAAGTTGCATAAAAAATCAATAGATTCCTGCCGTACACTACAAATACTACTACAATTCCAAGTGTACACTGGAGCTTTAGGACGTCTCCCTAAAACTTCATCAGCTAACACCTCTTCTGCATTTCTAGGAACAATTTTCTCTTTTTCAACAGGACAACCATTTCTAACCTCATAAGCACGACCACTGGTGTCAACTGCATGCAAAAAATCATTACTCTGAAAATAACTCTCTTCATTAAAAAAGGCTCAGAACTTGAACTATGCTTCCATTCACCCAAAAAAACTCTTAAAAATTACTTCTGTTAATTACTCGTCTCCACTTACTTTTGGTCTTCATTAAATGGATTGGCTTATCTAGTGATCGAATTCTACTAATTGCTAAAATAAACACATTTTTTTTCAATTTGAAAGCTGTCTCAACTACATTTTCTATACGTTTCTTTTTCTTATAAAATGCTGGGTTTTTTTACATTTCTTCACTTCCTTGATCAAATTTGACAAAACTCTATTATAAAACATTCTTTTTCTAATTTCCTGAAATTGATTCTTCCTCCTTTTACTATACACTGTTTTCTTATTAGATGAATTCCCATGGTTGTTTTCTTTTCTCTTGCTTTTCTTTTTAGTTGCAGATACACAATTTATATTTTGGATATTGTGCACACTACTTCTAGTACTTGATAAGTTCTTAAAAAAAATCTTCGTTCTCTTACCACAACTTTTTTTCTTTTTGTTCACACATTGTTGTTCAGGTAAATCTTGTGGATGACTTCTCTTTAAATAATTAGCTTTATTCTGTTGTTTCCTCTTTTCACTTTGTGAAGGCATGATGAATTTCTTTTACTGTTGATGAATAGAATCTGTTATAAAAAATATGTATAACAATATAAAAAAAAGTAAACTGTTAATCTACTAAGCCCTACTTAAGTGCATCAGTACTTGAGTACTGACTAAAAGATTACACTTCTGTAAAGAGAGTGCCTGACTGAATTTATCAGTGCTTTAGCGTATCAGGACACACAAGCAGTATGAGGAACAGGGAAGAATATGAAGAGAGATCATTCTTAAAACCCCTAAACAACCCTAGGGAGTCAGGAAGTCCTACAGCAAATATAAAACTTTTCCTGACAATCTACACACTCAATCTACTCACACATATACAAATGAGAAACAAATCACTTTTATTCCCACATTAAATCAAAACAAAACACACATTTCTATTATTTGAACTTTTTTGGATCTTCTCCAACTGACAAACCTGACAACCCTACCCCCATTCCACATTCTGCCAGTTACCATAGAAACATTTCGGAGAACACCTAACTGAGCACACAGGTGAAAAGTTCATCATACATTGTTACAAATCAAAACAGCAAGTGTGCTTGACTTGTCAATATACCAGCTTATCTGAAGTAATATTCTTTTCTATCACCTTTTCTTAACCAATAAATAACAGGATTTTAAAAAACAGAAAAATGCACCCTTGTTTTCTATCTAAAAAGTAGTCAAACAACCAATCACTTCTTTGCTTTTTTCAAAACTCCACTTATCCACCATTTTAGAAGAAAAACATTATTCAAACTGCCCTTTCAATTACAGAGACCATCTGAGTACATCCAGACCTCTCTTCAAGATGCTTAGAGTGTGGATTGTGGGACACAGCTATATTTTCTGAAGTCAAAAGTACGCAGAACAAAAAGGAATCCACACACATCTAAGTTTACCAAATGTAGACATTAAATGGATTGGACAGAGAGGGTTAAAGTGGCACCAATTGATGCCATGGGTGAAATCCTTTTTGCATCTCCAACACCCTGACCTCATCATTGTGCACTGTGGTGGCAATGACCAAGGCACTTTGACTGGGGTAGGTCTGGAAATGTTTATGAAGGACAACTTTACTGAACTGATGTCAGTTTTCACCCAAACTACCTTTGTCTATTCTAATATATGCCAAAGGCAGAATTGGAACTGGTCCAATCAATTGTGTCCACAAATTGAGAAAGCTAGGAAACTTGTGAATAAATCTGTTTCTGCTTTTCTCCGAGACTATAGAATGAGGTCCATTTACAACAACAATCTGCGTTTCAATATGCAAGACATCTATAGGAGAGATGGTGTACATTTTACAGATAAAGGGAACAGAGTCTTCTTCATGAACTTTAGACTCTGCATCGGTACTTACTTGTGTAGGTACCAAAATCTCCCAATAACACAAGGGTTCTTTTTACAGCCACCCAACATCTAAACACATACACTTCACTTCATTCTCACATGACTTTCTCAGTCATGTGAGAATGAAGTCTGACATTCTCAGTAAAACATGTACATCCAACAAGGACAGAGCCTGTCAGTTGATTCCGTTGTGTTCTACTGCAGCTTCCCAGAGTGTTCTAAAGAACAACTAGAGCGCTAACAGTCTTACTTATGACAAAAGTATGGCACACCAGAAGCCATCTTGATTGGAATGAAGTGGTAAGTCTGAAACATTTAATTTAAAAAGGAACAAAATGAGGGGGTTCATTTTGCCATAGAAAGTATGATTAGTGCTTCAGAAAGAAAAATTAGGGCACATTTTGAGTGACTTCTCAAATACTCTTCTATTTCATTAAACAATTCTGACATGCAGTCTCCCAAGATAGCCACCAGAGACAAAAGAGCCCAAATGTAGCCCAAAAAGCACCCAGATGTAGCCCAAGTATAGCCCAATGACAGAATGTCCCAGAGTGTTCTAAAGAACAACTAGAGTGCCTACAGTCTTACTTATGACAAAAGTATGGCACACCAGAAGCCATCTTGATTGAAATGAAGTGGTAACTCTTAAAACATTTAATTTAAAAAGGAACAATATGAGGATATATTTTGCCATAGAAAGTATGATTAGTGCTGCAGAAAGAAAAATTAGGGCACATTTTGAGAGACTTCTCAAATCCTATTCTATTTCATTAAAAAATTCTGACATGCAGTCTCCCAAGATGGCCACCAGAGACAAAAGAGCCCAAATGTAGCAAAAATAGCACCCAGATGTAGCCCAAGTATAGCCCAATGACAGAATGTCCCAGAGTGTTCTAAAGAACAACTAGAGCGCCAACAGCCTTACTTATGACTAAAGTATGGCACAACAGAAGCCATCTTGATTGGAATGAAGTGGTAACTCTTAAAACATTTAATTTAAAAAGGAACAATATGAGGATATATTTTGCCATAGAAAGTATGATTAGTGCTGCAGAAAGAAAAATGAGGGCACATTTTGAGTGACTTCTCAAATCCTATTCTATTTCATTAAAAAAGTCTGACATGCGGTCTCCCAAGATGACCACCAGAGACAAAAGAGCCCAAATGTAGCCCACATATCACCCAGATGTAGCCCAAGTATAGCCCAATTACAGAATGTCCCAGAGTGTTCTAAAGAACAACTAGAGCGCTAACAGTCTTACTTATGACAAAAGTATCGCACAACAGAAGCCATCTTGATTGGAATGAAGTGGTAAGTCTGAAAACATTTAATTTAAAAAGGAACAAAACGAGGGGGTTCATTTTGCCATAGAAAGTATGATCAGTGCTTCAGAAAGAAAAATTAGGGCACATTTTGAGTGACTTCTCAAATCCTCTTCTATTTCATTAAAAGAATTCTGACATGCAGACTGAAACATGCACTTTGAATACCAGCAGCAGACTTCCCTGGTGAGCAGTAGCTTTACTACAATGATATAATGAGCAACTAGAGTGCTAACATTCAGAATTTATGGCAAATGTGTGACACATCTGAATGCCTTTTTGATGGAACCAAAGTAAACAAGCATTGAAAATGCAATAGATCTCGCCCTCGTTTAAGTTAAAGCCATTCTGTTTGTAATGAGGTGGCTTTTTAGCTTTGCTTTTAATAGTGTGTTTCAAACTTTCATGTAAATAACATGCATATGTATGCATATGCATTTGTATGCATGCATTTATATGTGTATTTATATAGATATGCAGAGTATATATGTTTATATATGTATGTATATATATATATATATATACAAACACATATATATAAATGCATATATATGCATATATATATATGTGTATATGTGTGCGTGTAGGTAGACCGAGGCACAAGAAAGCAGAAAAACAAACGTGAAGAACACAAAAAGGGGGCAGGGTAGATACACCCTGACCCCCTAGGCCTGCCCAGGTGGTCCCACAAGGACCAAAAAGGCCCACATTTCTTTTAAAGAAAACCTGGTCTGTTTTTTTTAAAATTACCCCCGGGGGGACCAAATCGCGGCAGCATAGTGATAAAGAAGTTTGGGGGGTCCACAATCCCCCCAACACTACCCCGGGGACCGCCGCCCCCGGAGCAAAGCACCACAGCCCCTTGGCGCATACTGGAGGCTCCTTGGCCCCCAGGGACCCCCAGTATGCAAGGGGAATTAGTTCCTATTCTGCAAACACGCCAGGGGTTGCGCTGCAGAGAGGTGTAAAAAAGGGTGTGGCCTCATTACACCTCTCTGCAATGCAGCCCCCTGGCACATACTGCAGGTTCCAGGTGGGCTAGTTGGCCCCCAGGGACCCGCAGTATGCAAGGGGAATTAGTTCCCCCTCTGCAAACACGCCCGGGGGCTGCATTGAAGAGAGGTGTAATAAAGGGTGTGGCCTCATTACACCTCTCTGTAATGCAGCTCCCTGGCTTATACTGGAGGCTCCTGGTGGGCTAGTTGCCCCCCCAGGGACCTCCAGTGTGCAAGGGGAATTAGTTCCTCCTCTGCAAACGCGCCAGGGGTTGCGCTGCAGAACGTTGTAAAAAGGGGGCGTACCCTCTGAACGCCTGCCTGCAAAAATGTAGTAAATCAGTATAAAAAAAATAACAATTAATAGATTTAAAAATTGTTATTTAAAAAACCTTCGAAATTCAATGAAAAAAACATAGGTTTCAGGCCTTATATAGTTAGGAATTAGCATTTAAAAAACCTTGCAAATTCACTGAAAAAACCATACACTATTACAATTTTTCATCACTGTTTGTAAAATACAGAGTATCATATTTGTATACATTGACACAGCAATACAAGTAGCTAAAAATCCACTCAGGGAATCATAGATGTATACACACATCTAATCACTTACCTGTCGATTCACTCATACATGCTGTCAATGAACAATAGAACACTATCAAAAATACTTAAACACCTATATCAGTGATGTCATCAGTGATGTCACTGACCATGTCATGAATGATGTAATATGTGACATCATCAGCAGTGGATTGCGGGTGCGCGATATATAGTTAGTGCAACTAACTATATATGGAATTTCAATGGATTTGTGTGAGTAAAATAAGGTTTTTTAAATGCTAATTCCTAACTATATATGGTCTATAACCTATGGTTTTTTCAGTGAATTTTCAAGGTTTTGTAAATGCTAATTCCTAACTATATATGGTCTATAACCTATGGTTTTTTCAGTGAATTTCATTGGTTTTTTAACAGCTAATATCTGTAGCTGTAAAATGTATTCTTCTTTAAATCCAAAAATATCTTTTATATGTTTATTAATAACATTTTTTTTTTATATATTTTTTTCTTCGTTCCCGCTTCGCGAATCGGGAAGCTTCCCGTTAGCTGACCTTGATGCCGCGAAATAGACCGCGAGCCGGTAAACGTTTCTTTACCGCAACTGCCGCGTTAGAAAACAACATCGTGACGCCTCCCGTCCGCATGACGTTTCGCGTTGTCGCGTGATACGTCATATGACGTGCTACGTTAGCGAACTGGTACGCTTACCGAGTCGCAAAGCACAGGTTTCTGGAAGCAAACCAGGAGGCCCTGCAAAGCGCGTAACGTAAACACAGCAGGTCATGTGACTTGGTAATAACACTTTTCATTGGTTCATTTCACTTTTGGTTTCCTAATGATGTAAGACTAGGTCATATAATCTAAAATGAACACTTTTCATTGGTTGAGAACTATTGTTTTTCCCAAATGATGAAAATCCCTCCTTCTTTCCTCACTCTGACTTTCATCATTGTGAGAGAAAGACCCTTTGTTACCAGTGAGCAATGGCTTCTTTAGTAGCTTCAGCTGGTGCTTCCCCACCACCTCCACCACATCCAAGGAAGAGTGGACCACCTGCTGAAGTTATAATTCAGCAAGAAGAGGAAGAAGAGGAACAGGACGACGAGCACGAAGAGAGGCACTTTTTGCCTGAGGAGCCCAGGACGTCTCACCGGAAAGAAAACTTCATTTGGAAATTTTTTTAAATTCCCAAAGGTCAGAAAAAAGTAAATGCAAGATACGTAACTTGCCTTATATGTCAAGATAGACTGTCCAGAGGGACCGACAAAAAATACAGTTTCGGAAACTACACAATGCATCGCCATATGACTAGGTGGCATCCTAACAACTACAGTGCTGCACAGTTTCATAACGACCTAGATAATCTCCCTATTATGGCCAGAAGATCTGTTGTACCGGAAGTAACGGGACCAGAGGGCAGGGAGATGGTGCCAAATATACAAACGAGATTTCGTGAAGTAAAACAAGTCTGCGTACATTGCAGTGGATTCATTTGCTATGGAGAAAGTAGCATCACTCTGATCAACAGAGCTATTGACTATCATATGCAAGTTTGTACGAAACGCCCCAAATAATAAATTCTTTTTTTTTGTTTTGTTGCTCCTGTTGAGCCCTTTACAATGAATCGTTTTCGTTGCCCCCTCCGAAAAAAAACCCAAAAAAATATAAAACTGTTCAGAAAAATTCAAAAAAAGTAAAAAAATGTTCAGAAAAATAATAAAAAAAATATAAAACAACAAAAACAATTTAAAAAAAAGTTCTTTTCAGAACTACCTCCCCGTTATTAAAAAATTGGTACAATATTTGGAACTGTGCCAACCTCTATTTCTCTTAGTTCGCTTCCCAGTTCGCTCCCCGGTACGCGAACCGGAAGCGAACCCAAAAATGTTTTTTTAAAAAAAGAACAGTAAGTATAAGGGAAGGAAACAGACAGTTATGTTAAAAGAAAGACAGCTATAGGGGAGTAAACTAGAGATACTATTACCCGTAATCCACTGCTGATGATGTCACATATTACATCATTCATGACATGCTCAGTGACATCATCAGCAGAGGATTGCGGGTAACAGTATCCCTAGTTTATTCCCTATAGCTGTGTTTCTTTTAACATAACTGTCTGTTTCCTTCCCTTATACTTACTGTTCTTTTAAAAAAATTTTTTTTAGATCAGTCAGAAACAGTGAAAGTAATGAAATATAAAAGACTACGTAGAATATGAGCACTGTATGCAACAACTTTGGCACTTACAGAAGCCGCACCTTCTCCATGCCTCCTACACAGTTCTACATGTACATCATAAATGCAAACAGAACAGAATTAATTATACATGTTAAATGGTTTATTTTTGCTGTTCTCAGAATGTATCAAATTTCACTAAAACAGTGACTTGAAGGTATTCATCATATAACAGCGGGGAAAAAAACCACAATCAAAATGATTGTGTACCCATACAACATAACAAATCAGAATTCAGAACTCCTTAAAGTTAACTTACTTTCCATGACGGCCAAGGATGTCCTATGAACAGCTTACACTCTGTTGTGCTGTTATTACTTTCAACCCGCCACTTTCTGAAAGAAAACCTCCATCGTTTTCAAAAACATGTTACATACAATAAATGACTTCTCGCTCTCTACCACACGTTTCCACAAGGCCAAATCGTGTCTGAGCCATTTATAACTCTTAGAATTCTTTTAAGCCAATCCCGTCATGTTGTATTTCCGCAACTTTCACAATTAAAATGTTGAAGATCATTTTCACAATCCTGGACTAGTAATATCTTCCCCTTCTTGCTCAATCATGTTCTACATTTCCTATCACACTGATACTGCTTACTATGAAGCAGACTTACACTACCTTTATGACTAGTACAATTATTTAATTCTCTACATCACTTTTAATCACAAAGGAATGTAAAACAGTAGACAGCATTGCAGACTTACATTCCCTCTACTCCATGTTTTGATTGGCTGCTTCAATTAGCTTATAAAAAGAAACAGTTTTTCTGAACTCATTCAAAGTGCACGTATTTCTCCATGACGTCCAGTGTTATGGTAAGAAGTTATGTCTCTGTACTACACTTATCCTCAAGGCCAAATCGTGTAGGAGCCATTAGAACTTCTTGAAATTCCTCAGAGCACATCCCGAGATTCTTTCCCTAAAATTTTGGTTTTAAAAACACCAGGTAAGAGTTTTTAAGGTCATACGGCAATTTTTTTTGGAAAATTAAAACAGAATCATTGCAGAATGACCAGCCATTTCTACACTTTAAATAAGCTGTATAATGTCCTGATGTTATTGAAGGACCATCATGATATATAATTGCTAAAGTTACAAAAGTCCTTCCTGATATTGACAACTGTGAAGCCACAACATTTTTAATTAAAGTTGTCAATTTTGTTCCATCAGGCCTACATCGTTGGAACATTAAAATGACATACTGGCCATATGTTCGTATAAATAATGTGGACATCATTTCAGATTTACATTGGCTACACTCCATGTTGTGATCAGCTGCTTTTACTAGCTTATTAAAAGAGACTGATTTACTGTCTGGCAAAGTTAAATATATAAATCTTTCAGAGTCTACACTAGTAGTACTTGATACCCTACAGTTCTCGCAGTCATGCTGCCATTGATAAGAAAGCCCAAACAGGTGATCTACATCTACACCTTCATCATGCAATACATCAAGCATATACATTAAAAACTCCTGACAATCTTGCTGACTATTTTGAGAGAATTGTGTTTGGCCTGAACATCTGTCTAACAGATTTCGAATTTCAGACACACTTTCTATGTTTGTTCTATCAGTGCTACATTTCTCTAACACAGAATTTAACAAACTGCAAAATCTTTGATCAGAATTGACCACAATCTCTTCTTTTACATTTTCTAGAGAAAACAAAACATTAACCACTACATTAGCATAGCAGTTGACACCAGAACTGTTTTCAAATTGAAAACCAACAACATCTTCAACAGAATCCTTTTTGTTTCTGCTTATAATTTCAGGTTCATCGACTTTTCGTCTTTTTGCTACAACCTCCCCAGTATTGGTCACATTTCTTCGTTTCCGGCCTACCACACGTTTCTCAAACAAAGGATACTGAGGCAAATGTGGCGCATACTCTCTTCTTAACCTATTGTATTCCTTAACACAATCTAGATCCGCACAAATGTTTGTGACATCACACTCAATCAAGTACAATCCCGATAAAGTTCTAACTCGTGACAATGCCACATATGCCATACCCTCCTTGAACACAGAACTGCCAATATTCACCAATGCACAGTCTACACTTAAACCTTGCGATTTATGGATTGTCACCGCATATGCCAAGCAAACAGGAAACTGCTTACGACGAACATATAAGTCTTTTACAAGCAAAAATCTAGCAGAACAACGAGCAATTAGCTGTACTTCCTCAATGCCATCAAATTTAATTTTTAAAAATTCAATTCCATCTCTATTTCTGTATTTCACAAAATAAACAACATTACCCATTGATCCATTTACCAGACCTCTTTCAACATGTAAATTCCTTCTTAAAATTATACGGCAGTTCAAGCACACATTCAGAGTCTTTTCAAAACCCGCAGTTTTAGATATACTCTTCTCTAATGAATCCAATTTTGTTTTCAGATTCTCAGACAAAATAACTGTTGATCCCATATGCTCTACTCTGTCAATAGCTTCCAGTTTCACAATCTCTTGCTTTTCTAAATGCAACATTTTGTTGTTGAATTTGGCACATTCTGCAAGAGTTGGCATCAAACATATTCCAGATTTTTTCTCAGTAACTTTCTGAAAAATATTCTCAGGCACAACATCTTCGTCTGGATATAAATTTGTCAGTAATCGTGCATGTAAAGCTTCTTTCCCATGCTCGGTCACTTTTCCAATTCTAACATCTTGTAGAATAGTCTTGTAAACTTCATCCTTTGCCTGACGCATATTTTCATGCAGTTCAGCATAATTGAAGTTTAACCATATATTGACGTTGCCAATGCTCCCTAAGCACTTCCTGGTATCTTCATGCGTGAGCATTTTGAACACAGGTTGCCCTTTCACTGGTGTCAGCTGCAGAAGATCTCCGAAAACAATGATGTGTTTGCCACCAAATAACACATCATACTCTGTTTTGAGAACTTCTTGCATTCTCAAATGCACAAAGGCAAGCATGACATTGGAAACCATGCTTACTTCGTCAATGATAAGAAGTTTCATTTTCCTCAAGACTCTTGAAACTTCAAAACAAGCATCTCCAGATAGCTTGTGATATTCTAATGTGTTGTCATGCTCCACTGGCAGCATCAGTAAACGATGTAAAGTAATCCCTTTAATGTTATGTGCTGCCAGTCCAGTTGGAGCGGTGACAACACAAGACAGCGATGACTCTGTCCTTTCCTGCAAATAACATGAAATTGCTTTAATAAGGAAACTTTTTCCAGTTCCCGCTTCTCCACTCACGTACAGTCGGACAGGCTTCAACGACGTACATGAGCACTCTTTCTTGTCATGACTTAATCCATGATCAATTTGCATGGTAAGTTCGTCATACATTTTCCTCTGCTCAACGTTGAGTTGTCTTTCCAACTCTTCTAAGTTAACCGCATCCTCCTGAGCATGTGCCATGGCTCTTTCCACTTCATTCATAGCAGTGGCAGCTTCATTTTCGATAAGAGGTCCTCCTAGTGGATCCTGACTCAATGAAGCAGAACTCTGACTGTCCTGAGAACTGTCTCTGGCAATCTCGGCTGCAATCGTTGCTTCCTGCTCAATTTCCACATTCAACATTTCTACATATTTGGGAAAAGCAGGACATTCTATGGTCTCCTTGGCAGCATTGAATGAGTCTTCGTAACAAAGGAAATCTCCAAGCAGTTCCTCTTCTGCACGCCAAGGCTTAAAAAGTTGCAAAAGTGCTAAATAGAAAAACTCCTTTTTTTCAGGAGATTCGCCACTCAATTTTCGATGGTTTATCAAGTGGCATTTTCTTTGCTTGACCAGACATCCCTCACTTCCTATTACAGCATACACTCCTTTCTCAGTATCTTCTTTGATGTTCCTCTTGAATATGTAATTTTGTAGAACCTCATACAGACAAACATTCTCGAGGTGACTGCTTCGATTTGGATAATATGTATCCAACATGTTGCTCTTCAAAATGTCGGTACTGTTTGTCTCCTTTTCCGCCAAATACTCAATTTCCCGCACAGGTTTCAGAACTCGATTACGCGTTGCAGCAAGACCAACACTCGCCCAAACGATACTCCTGGACTTGGCATAGAGACTTGCTGAAGACAACCGGTCAGAACATTCGTAAGCTCCGATTTCTCGATGCGACAACATCTTCAGACTGAAACTGTACAACTTCTTGCTGAGGCTCTTTTCATGGGAAATGTCCTCCCACATATCCTTCAATTCTGTCTTCTCTTTTTTGGTGATGTAAGATGTCACATACCGAGCCACAGCCATACAGTTATCAGCCACAAACTGTATATCCATGTTAGCATTCCACATGGACAAAATCACCGGGTTGTAGTCGTTGATGTACTTAGACTCTTCGTTCCTCTTCAAATTGTATGTGTTTTTAGGTGATTTCTTCATCACATTATGTCGCAGCGAAGACATCAAACTGTTCACTCTTCCTTTAGAAATCACCGGTCGTGGAAAGCCGAAACGACATTTGGTGTAGAACTTGTCTTTGTTCCGGAATTTACGACGACAGTACTTTCCACATCGATGGCTTTGGAAACGTAGAACTTTTTCTCTTAGGCTTTTTTTCTCCTTTGCGTTTGGAACAGCACACGTAGAATACTGTTCTATGAAACTCATCACTGAGTCTTCTGCATCCGTTCCAAATTTAGGTGCATCCTTGATCCACAGCAACATATGTATATGAGGAGCACCTCTTGCTTGGTACTCCTTCCTCCAGAAGAAATCCAACACCTCTCCAAGAGGTGGATTCTTCTTATTCATGATGAAAGACATCATACCTTCAAATCTATGATTGAAGTACCTACATACATTGACTGGATCCAAAGAGCACAGTTCTCCGGGTGTCTTGAATTCGATGTTTTCTACGTTAGCATTTGCCTCTCGTAGAAATTCAAGTAAGTCTTCCCAGCCATACTCAGCACAGCTCAAAGTGAGGAACCATGTTGGAGTTCCTAAGTTCCTCAGCATACATTTTAAATCACCATGACGACGGTACCAGTACTCATTAGTACCACGCTGACACGCCATGAGATTAATCAGGTGAGAATCCAAAATACTGTCTTGGACATTGACTTTATCCATAAAGTCACTTGCCGAGATGTTTTGCATGTGTATACCACTTTTCAAGATGTGGTTCACTGCATATGACAGTCCAGACAGATCGCTTTCAAACAGGAGATGAAACAAATAAGGAATGCATTGTCGAAACCTAGGATCTCCTGCATGCAATCGCAAAGTCCGGTATTCAGAAGCAGGAATTTGATGAGGTCGCTCATCATATCTTCCTCCCTGACCTGTTGGAAAAAGCTGTGGAAAACACTGAGCTTCCAAACTTTCCTCCCAAACACTAATGGGACTCCCTTTCGCTTGTTTCATTTGAAACAACTCAATAGCATTCCCCATGACTTCCTTGGAATGCAAAGGATGAACAATATAATGTTCATATATTTCTTCACTAGTACAGGGTTCTACTTTCTCAATTTGACCAGCACACAAATCGCTATCCTCTTCCTCACTTACTTCCTCTTCTGCAACATATACATTTTTATAGTATTTATTATATTTTTTCAAATACAATGTTGCCCTTTTGACTTTCCTAACATCTACTAAATCTTGCCATATTTTCTTATTCTTTGTCGGAACCCCATTAACTAAGATAACAAGAGGTTCCTCTTCCACTTTTTCTACTCCAATTGTGTTAATGTTTTTCTTCAAATCTAGAGGCAAATAAACAACTCTTCCCTTTAATCCTCTCTGTAAATCTGATGGAGGCAATTTCCCTGTCTTTGGCTCCATTCTTACAATAGCCTGAAAGGGATGGATACTTTGAATCAAAATAGATTCATAAGTATTTAAATCCTTCAATTCAGAAGGAATCTCAACCAATTCCAGATTATTATGAACAGCTCTAGCAGGCATCTGGTTTTGATTTAATTTGTTACAACAATAAGTACACACACGTTGATCCAATCCCAAATCAAAACAATTTTCTACCATCAAGTATGTTGTAAAATCCTTCCATTCACTATTATTTTCCCTTTCACTTTTTCCATATAAATCCACTAACTTAGTCTGATTCTTATAATAAGTGCGTCGACAACACACACAAGTGAAATTTGGCCTCTCACTTGATTTCACCTCAAACGTCGCAATTTCCCTCTGGAAATTATCTGTACTGGAAACCTGTACACTATCTTCCACATTACTCTCTTCTTCTTGGTCAATTTCAACATTCTCCTCTTTACTTCCAAAGTAACAAAACTCAATTTCTTCACATATATTCTTCACATCTATTTCAGAACCATGCAAAAGAGCAGCGCATAATTGTTTAAGCATAATTGCTGGACTCTTAGCATAATACAACATTCTAACTAATTTCCTCACTTTATTATGATGCACTGCTAGCATCCTGAAATGATGAAAAACACTCTGGCATACTCTCCTGGAAAGACAAGCCAGTGAATGACCATGCAAACCTATCACTTCTCTCACTCTGCAAGGATCTAATTCTTGCAACAACTTCATTTTCTGCTTCAAACTTTTCTTATTAAATGACCGTATAAAATCACAAAGCAAATTGATGGAATCCTGTCGTACACTGCAAATACTACTACACTTCCAGGTGTACACAGGACCCTTAGGACGTCTCCCTAAAACCTCATTACCTAACACCTCTTCTATCTCTGTTGTCACAAGTTTTTCATTTTCAACTGGACAACCATTTTTCACTTCATAAGCTCGACCACTGGTGTCAACTGCATGCACCAAATCATTATCCTGGAAATAACTCTCCTCATTAAAAAATGCCTCAGAGCTTGAACTATGCATCCATTCTCCAGAAAAAACTTCACAAAAATTATTACGATTAACTATTCTCTTCCATCTACTATTTCTTTTGAAATCATAAATTGCCTTGATTAGCTTCCTAATTCTATTGATTGTCAAAATAAATAACTTACGTTTAATTTCAAATGCCTGATCAATAACTTTCTCAACTATTTTTTTTCTCTTATAAAAAACCACTTTCTGTTGACCTTTCTTAATATTTTTTAACAAATTGCCAATTATCCTGTTGCGGAACATTCGTTTACGAATGTCCCTAAACTGTTGTTTCCTTCTACTTTCATGCATAGAGTTATCTCTTACTCTAGCAGTAACATTTCTCATTGGCCTTTCCTTACCGTTTGAATTGCTTCTCCTTTTCTGGACTGAAACATTTTCTGTAGTAATATTTTTTTTACTAGAGATATTTCTTATGAATGTTTTTGTACTCTTACCCGGTGCTTTCTTGGTGACTTGACAAATCATTTTGTTAGAGGACTGCTGCTTTTTTTCATTCACCTGCTGTCTTTGACGTTTTGCAGCCTTTCTCACTCTTTCTTTGCTTGGCATCCTAAAATCTTGAAATAATCTGCAGTTGAATCTGTGGTAAAATATAATAAAAAATGTTATTAACCACTATTACCCAACAGTAAATTAATAACAGTCATCAAAAACTTAACACACTACTTAACATTTTTACATTGAAGAATTTTTTGTACATGGCAAATTTAGAATACAGAAATAGCAGAAAAGAAATGGAATTTATATTCATTTTACCTGTGCTGTTTTATATTTGAATCTGATCTAATTTTATGACCATATTTTAATATTTTATTGAAGACACTACACATAACCTGTTTTTGAAGGTGTCTTTATTTTTAAATTAAACGGTTTACATATTTACTTTTTATTTATTATAAATTTATAAAATAAATGTTTATAGTTCCATAGGCTCAAGCACGTCAGCTTCCCATACTATGTCATACAATTCTGACAAATCTGCATCCTCATCACGTTCTTCTTCATCCTCAGGATTGAAATCATCCAAGGGATCAACATCCACTGATGTTTCAATTACGAGTTCAATGATGAGGTCGAAATCAACTGATTGCTGATTGTCGCTCATGTTGATGTTGTCTTTATCTTTAAAGAAAGATAACAACAATGAGATGTTGCACAGTAAGAGACAAATCTCAGAGATTATAATAGTAAAATTGTTTAACAAGAGTAACATTTTGCAGCTATTATTTAACCATGTCCAACGATGCTGAGGAGCAGAGGAGGTGAAGCCTATCTCCAATTTTTCACTGAACAGGACTCATCTCTTCTTAACCTTGGATAAACTTCACCGACTCTGTGTCCCCTGCACATAATTAAATGTAAAGGGGCAGATTTATATTAACTAGCACATCCCCAGGGATGCACCAGTTAACGTGCACCGCTGCTCTGCCACCCACGGTGTGCCGCATTTACAATCAGATAGGACAAAGCTGCATCAAAACCCTGCGCCTGCTTGAAGCAGGCCTAGATCTTGACGCAGGTAGGCTGAAAGCTAAAGCAACAACTAAGTGTCGTGTGCAGAAGTTGCAAAAAAGGAAAAATGGCGTTTAAACCAGTAATGAGCCCATGCTAACTTAACACAGTGTAAAGATATCCAGGATCTACATCAGTTTGGGGTTCACGAACCTGGCAGGTACAAGGCACTGAGGCTTTGCACCGTGCATGTCTCATCCCAAATCATATGTTGTTTGTGAATGAAACAATTTCCCAGACCAAATGCTTTGGATTGGCTACTTCTAAAAAATTAAACACCCCTACTATCCCGGAGTTAGAGGAATATGATGGTTGGAGTAATTTTACTCGGTTGTCCATTAAAGATTTACAGGCCCTACTCCGTAATTCTTCCTTTAACATTTCCAGTATAAATCCAAAAGGTTGGCTGCTTTGGCAACATGCCTTATCCACGGTTTAATAACGCTGCCTTTTGCTTTATATAAGTTTTCAAATTGTATGAAATATATACCAATAGGTCGTTATGAACCTTTAGGTAGTGGTTTTCTTCATGAGGTCTGGTCGCTTCCATACACATACAGATTTTCAAAGATGATCAAGAAGTTTATCTGAATGGAGAGGAATGCACTGAGACGCCAGATCATTCACTAATGTGTAGGCACATACAGTTACACGGTTCATGCAACAAACACCGACCAAATATGGCTTGCGTGTTGCAAGGCACGCCAGTTCCTGCTATCATCCCCACGTTCAAGTTGTTGGAAAATGGTAGTTATTTGATGCTCAATAATGAAGATTGTTCTGGGTTAATTAAAAGTATTCCTTTTATCGTAACAGTAAGTGAACGGGTTATTTGCTGCAGAAATGTTCTATTTCCTCCCACACATGAACATAGGGAGTTTTCAATCTGGCCACAAATACCAACCTTGGGAGCACATTTCAACGGCATGGCAAGAATAAGAGCTCTTTTGTCTCAGAGAGAGGTGGCCTTGAATTCGGCCCGTGAAACTTTCGTGCTTCACATAGCGAACACCCGTACAGAGGTGCAGACCCTTTTAAATACTGATTCGCCTTTGCATTTCAGCGACATGGTTCGGACTATCTTTAACGCGTCCTCCACAAAGGGCTTCATTTGAGAAAATCTTTGGAGTCATCCCTGCTTTCTTTCATTCTATTTTTTCCACTGTGCTTGGTGGATTCCCATTTTTACTTGCATTACCAACGGACGCTCTTGTGCTTTTTTACATTTTTAAATATGGATGTCCCTCCTCTGCAAGCTCCCGCCCTGCAGCTGCTGACGCTGTTCCGCAATCGCATGCTTGAATATTATGGCACAATGCCGTTGGCGATATTAAGCACGGCATATGGATTATCTTTTCGATTCTCTTACTTCACCTGTGTCCAGCCTGTATTTCACTGCCTGACCTGTGATTTCGATTGGGCCATTGATTTGTGTCTCTGCGGACCGGTTTCTCCTGACGTCGACTTTAATCAGCTGATGACTCCTATCATTACTCACGAGTTGGTTTGTCCTGGCGAAAGGATTATGGCTGTGGCATTGATGCATGGACTAATTGGTCCCTGGAATTTACTGGCGGCAACACAGTCTTTCTTGGAACAGAGCTTTCTTGAAAACCCACCGAGCTGTCCTCTGATGGTGATAGAGGATCCGGTGCTGGGAGAGCACATATGTTCTTTTCCGCTTTTAAATTGGATGGCTGAACTCTTTTCGGATGAAGACGGTGACTTCCTATTAGAGGCTGTTGCATACACAGTTATGTCATAGACCTTTTTTCATGTTTGATATGCTGAGTACTAGCATTTCATTGACAATTCATTGACTTATTTGTCAAGTTTTTATTATTTAGCTTGCCTATTGGCTTAAGCCTCGATAAAGTAGTTGGCTGTTTTATTTTTCTTTAGCATTAAATTTTCCTAGTTTTTAATGTTTTACCTTGCGGACCGTCCACATATAAAGTTGCAATCTGCTCTCATGAGATGGCACTTCTATTATCTTATTCAGTTCGTTTCCGGATCATGGGGAGGTGTCATCTAGATCCTGGATATCTTTACACCGTGTTAAGTTAGCATGGGCTCATTACCGGTTTAAACGCCATTTTTCCTTTTTTGCAACTTCTGCACACGACACTTAGTTGTTGCTTTAGCTTTCAACCTAATAGTTCATCGTGATTTACATGAGAATAATATGTTATTGCTCTACTATCTGCTTTACTTATTAAACTATATCTGTACAGCGAGTGCTGAAGTTTCAAGAACAACACGATACAGAATTGTTATGAGGTCTGATCTCCACGACTTCATACTCATAACATAAGTGCAGCTTCTGCCAATTCTGGGCATGAGGCGGGTTTTATATTGCTTTGCCGAACACACATACACAACACTTGATGCGGTTCACATGAAGAGAGAGCTGGTGTATGCTGATGTGATTCCTTCAAATCTAAGACACTAAAGTATGGGCACGCCCTAAACCAACACAAAGAGACCTTCTTAGCAAATAATATAATATGTGTATTAGGGAGGGTGAGATATAAGCAGCCGCGGGCCGTGGAGGGAGTTACGGTGGGGCAGGGAGGCGGGGAGGGGGAGGGGCAGGGTGGAGCCCTCTCCACCCTGCCCCTCCCCCTCCCCGCCTCCCTGCCCCACCGTAACTCCCTCCACGGCCCGCGGCTGCTTATAAGTGTTGCTAACTCTTATTCATTTACAGCATGTTAACATACTGTCACCATTCGCTTTTTATGTCCTAGTAACTATGCTGGTAATTTTGCTACTGATAATATGTGTACTTGTATTATCTAAGATACTACGCCTGAGAAGACGGCATTAGTAAATAAACATTTCAAATACACATGTGTTCTTCTTAACTCCATGTTCTGGTTTCTAAGAAATATATAACGACCGACTGTTCATGAGTTCCACGTATCCTGAGGTACTATAAGTTCATATTCTGGATTGTCTAAACATTGAGAGTTTGTTATATCCAATGTGACACTGTACCTAGCTTGCTAAGGGGTTTTTGATTACTAAGGTGAGTTTTGGGGCACCCTAATTCGCCGAGGTTCCAATCCTCTGTCCACAGTTCTGTGTGAGAACAGAAACCCTGCGACAGGGGCACCCCTGAGCCTTGCTGGAGCTTCATCACACTTGCGATACAACTCCAGCAATGCGCCACCTTTACGGCACAGATACGTCACGCATCTGTGCTGTTTTTGCCCCATGATGCGCCGCATTGTAAATGCAGCACACCATAGGTGACGGAACAGCGGCACAGAATGACTAACACATCCCTGGTGATGCGCCAGTCATCATAAATCTATCCCTATGCTTCTTATCTTGTTAGAGATGAACCGCCATATGTATCATCAAAGTTTTTTGCATTTCCTAAATAGCGAACTTTAAGGAATAAATAGCGATTCTTTACCATTCCTAGTTTGCGATGAGCTATTTGCTAATTACAAATTACCCATTCATTTCCATGCAGCAGGAGGCCCATAGGAATGAAGGTGCAATTTGCGATTAGCAATTACCTCATCGCAAATTACGAATTTTTCCGAGGGTGCAGGGGTGTCTCAAGAACACCCTGCTGCACCCCTGAAAAAGAAATTTGGGGGCATATGGCGCACATAAATTTTGAAAACATTCCTTTACCTCAAAAACGATTTTCAACTCATAATTTGAAAACACTGCACATGGGGAAATGACTTAAAATGTCCTTAAGACACATAAAAGCGTTTTTTGATTGCCTTGGCAGCATGTTTCAGTCACCTTTAACATGCCTATGTAACGCAAACATTCAAAATCTAAATTTGCCATGCACAGGTGGGAGCATATTTACAAGCAATTTGCTCCACAGACAAACTTCTTACATTGAAATGGGAAAAATAACATCAGAGACTCTCAATTACCTTATAAAGAAGCAGACACCATTATGTCCTTGTCATCAATATTAAAACCATTGCTTTTTCTCAAAAACGATTTACAAGTCATAATTTGAAAACACTCCACAGCTCCTATGCACATAAAAACCCTGTCAGTACTAATACTTCACATTTTCTCCAATTACAATTTCTCAAAGAAACAAAATCTATTTGTAAAACACTTGAGACAAAGCAACATTTGAAAAACACAACTTTCTTCATAATTTTCTCCTTAAAGCACACTATTTTCTATCTAAATTAAAGAAATCTTTTCTCACCTTAGCAAATACTTTGAGTTTCAAAACAGTCTCAGAAACACACCAATTTGTCTTCAGCAGAGCAAAAGGTATGCACTCCAGAGTCTGCAGCTATCAAAAGCACAGAAATGCTGTAATTCTTCACACATATCTCTCATGTCACCCAATCAAAACTCTTCCCTCACTTTTTTTCAAATCAAAACCCTTCCCCCCTCTGCCCCCTCTCTGCTTTTTCTGCATAGCAACCACCTCTTGCAAGACCTCTGGTGTTTCCAAGTTCACACAACAATGTTGCAATTGAACTCTGAACTCTCAGTGCACCTGCATATCCAGTGCAATCTTTCATTTAATGATTTTTTCTTCACCACTCAAAATACATCTTTCAACGAACTCATCCATGCACCCTAACTTTCTGTTTTCAGCAATCAAAATCCACCAATCACTCTTACTGCTTCATTAACACAGAAACTCCTCAGTTTTTTTCATTTTACACTCTCATTTTTTCAACTGCCATTTCATTGCCACACTTCATCTGACTGCAGGAGAACCTTCTCTCGCCATGTTTTCTGTCTGGATTGTTGGACATAGTTACATCTATTGGGCTCCGAGGTACGCTGAAAACAGGAATTTACCTAACCTCAATTTACAAGATGTGGAAATTAAGTGGTTTGGCCACAGAGGATTAAAATGTCACCAATTGATACCATTGGTGAAAACCTTTATGCATTTGCCAAAACCTGACCTGTTAATTGTGCACTGTGGAGGTAATGATTTGGGCACTTTGACTGGGGTAGGTCTGGAAATGCTTTTAAAGGACACCTTTGAGCAATTGATGGCACTTTTTCCTCAGACTGCCTTGGTATATTCAAATATATGCCAAAGACAAAAATGGAGGTGGTCGAACCAATTTTGTCCACAAATTGAGAAATCGAGGAAGCATGTAAACAAATCTGTTTCAGCTTACATGAGAGACCATGGAATGGGCTCCCTGTACAACAATAACTTGCGTTACTACATGCAAGATATCTACAGAGGAGATGGAGTTCACTTCTCAGATGAGGGCAACAGAATTTTCACTCTGAATTTAAGACTGTGCATTGGTACCTACTTATAAGTACCTAAATGTACCATAAACCCAAAAGCTCTTCTCAGAGCTACCCTACATCTGATCACTCACAATTATTATTTTACTCTAACTTTTTTCACTAATTTTCAAGAAAGTACGCTCCCCAGAACGCTTCCCGGTTCGCGAACCGGGCGCACTCCACGCAAAAACACTAAAAAAACGATATATTTTTGTTTTGCCCTGCAGACCCTTTTAAAGCCTCCACATCAAACCTAGGGGGTCAGGGAGGATCTACTATGCCCCCTTATGGTCATTTGCCCCTTCGCTTTGGCCTCCTCTTGTCTCTCGATCCTACCGAGAGACAAGATGGCGGCCGCTACGGACTGTTTGGAATGTTTACAGACGCCGAAGAACCAATCAGCTTCGCAAGCTCCGTAACGCGAAAAGTACGCGAAGCGGAGCGCTGTTACAGATATATATCTTTTTTTGAACGTTAATTTCTCAAAATCCACTGGAGCACATATATTGAGACCTAGCAAAGGCACATCGGGCTACCAGTCCCTACAATTTTGCCAAGTTTCGTGCAAATCCATTCAGCCGTTCGATTATTATTATTTTTATTTTTTTTGCCCCGCGGGGCCCTTTTAAAACCTCCACATCAAACCTAGGGGGTCAGCGAGAATCTACTATGTCCCCTTATGGTCATTTGCCCCTTCGCTTTGGCCTCCTCTTGTCTCTCGATCCTACCGAGAGACAAGATGGCGGCCGCTACGGACTGTTTGGAATGTTTACAGACGCCGGAGAACCAATCAGCTTCGCTTCACGAAGCTCCGTTGCGCGAAAAGTACGCGAACTGGAGCGCTGCCCGGTCCGCTGTTACAGATATATATCTTTTTTTAAACGTTAATTTCTCAAAATCCACTGGAGCACATATATTGAGACCTACAAAAGGCACATCGGGCTACCAGTCCCTACAATTTTGCCAAGTTTCGTGCAAATCCATTCAGCCGTTCGGGCTAAAAGTGAGGCCAACCGCCCTATGGAAAACTCAATGTTAAAAACACGTTTTGGGACCCCCTTTTTTCTCGACCCCCCCTGGACGAACCCCCCCCCAATTTTCAGGGGCTGCTCAGAAACAAAATGTGCCATTTTCCTGAAAATTTCAGCCAATTCCGTCCACAAACGCCAAAGTTATTAGACATAGAATTTTCAAAAATCCCATAGAGAAAAAATCCTAACTATATATACCTACTGGCGACCGCCAGTAGGTAATATATATATATATATATATATATATAAATATATTCACTGAAAAAAACATAGGTTTCACATCAGTTATAGTTAGGAATTAGCATTAAAAAAAACTATTAAATTCACTGAAAAAACCATAGGTTTCACACCAGTTATAGTTAGTTGGAAATTTTACTCGCATAAAACCATTGAAATTCCCACGTTATAGTTAGTTGGACTCACTATAACTTGCGCGTGCAATGCACTGCTGATGACGTCACATATTACATCACTCATGACATGGTCAGTGACATCACTCATAACATCACTGATGACACCATCCAGTGAATGTGTGTCTTTCTGAAAAATAAATATTAGTGAGTAATGTTTAAATATTTAAATATATGTATTATTGTTCCACTTTCTGTATAGGTGGCTGCATGGGTTGGTGAGTAGGTACATGTTTCTGCATATGGGTTATTAAATGTTTTTCTTGGTATCAGTATGAGTGTTTGTATGGTTTAGTGGGGGTATTACTTAGCACATAGATGCATGAATGACTGACTCTCTCTTTGTATGTGTTTTGAAGACAGCATATGTGCAGGACTGTATGGGTGGATGAGTGTGTATATGTGTGTGTTAGTGAGTGAATGACTGTCTCACTAGTGTCTTTATCAGTAACTACATATGTTTTAATGTATTATATGTGAATATTGATGTATATAAGTGAGTATATGTGAGAGTGAGGGATTGTAAGAGAGTTCCTGTTTAAATTAGTATGTGTTTCTATAAGTGATTGTTTAAGAGAGTAAGTATGTGTTAGTTTCCTTAAAAGTAAAGTGGTAGTGTGTGTATAACTGTATATGCAAATAAATGGATGTTTAATAGTTTATTTGCATGTGTGAGTATGTGTGACAGTATCTTTTGGATGACTGTCGGTGTGTAACAGGATGTATAGGTGTATCACTACATATGATGAGTGAGTATATGTATGAGTGACTACATAGAACTGTTGGTGAATGAGTGGATGTGTATATAGATGGTGGAATTACTGAATTGGTTGTTGTAACTGGTATGGGTATCTCCATTTTTTTGAAAATTTTAGTTTCTATTTTTGAATATGTGTTTCAAGGGTTACATTACAGTGAAAGGAGGTCTGTCACTCTGTCACAAGGATGGTGTCATCAGTGATGTCATGAGTGATGTCACTGACCATGTCATGAGTGATGTAATATGTGACGTCATCAGCAGTGCATTGCACGCGCAAGTTATAGTGAGTCCAACTAACTATAACGTGGGAATTTCAATGGTTTTATGCGAGTAAAATTTCCAACTAACTATAACTGGTGTGAAACCTATGGTTTTTTCAGTGAATTTAATAGGTTTTTTTAATGCTAATTCATAACTATAACTGATGTGAAACCTATGGTTTTTTCAGTGAATTTCAATGTTTTTTTAATAGCAAATCTCTATAGGTATGAAAAGTAATAGTTTTTTATAACAAATTGTATATTGTATAAATATGTAATTTTTTTATTTGTTAAATATTTTTTGCCCGGAGCGCTCCCGGGGCGCGTACCGGTCAACGCACGGGTAAGCGCAATGTTACGGCGCGCCACGAGGCGCGTACCGGGGAGCATCCCGTTAGCGCTATTCCCGCAAACGAAAACAACATCATGACGTTTCGCACAGTCGCGTGATGCGTCATATGACGCACTGCGTAAGCGCAACCCGGAAGCACGCGATCGCATACGATCGCGCAATGTCTCAACGCGCTTACGCCACGCGCCCCGGGGCGTAAGCCCGTCGGGTCATGTGATCTGAAAATAACACTTTTCATTGGTGCAAATCAGTTTTGGTTTCCAAATGATTAAAGCCTGGATATTGTGGCGTGGTTCACCAGCTTTCTCTCAGAGCGCACCCAGAAGGTGAACATGGGCTCCTTTAGTTCCACCTCGGCCAATATCATCAGAGGAGTCCCGCAGGGCTCCTGTCTTAGCCCCACGTTGTTTAACGTATATGTCTCCTCTCTGGCCAACATGACAAGGTCCTTTGGGTTTATGCCTATCTCCTACGCTGACGACACGCAGCTGCTGTTCACTTTTAAGACCTTTACCCCGGAGATAAGACAAGCTTTCTCCAACGGCATGACTGCAATCGCCAGCTGGATGGCCAAGAATTTTCTACAGTGCAACGTGGGAAAGTCTGAGGTCATGTTATTCGGGGAGGCGAAAATCCTCTGGACCCCAGATTGGTGGCCTTCAAGCCTGGGACAGGCCCCGCTCCCTAAACAGGTAGTAAAAAACCTGGGGGTTCGTCTAGACCAGGACCTCACCCTTTTTCACCATGCCAGCACCACTGCAGGGTCCTGCTTCCACATTATTGGCCTCCTTCGGAAGGTGTTCCCCCTTCTACCCGACGATACTCGGAAGACCCTGGTCCAGGCCCTCGTTTTGAGCCGCCTGGACTATTGTAATGGCCTACTCTTAGCTGCCAACGAGGGTGTGCTCAATAAACTACAGGTGGTGCAGAACACCGCAGCACGGCTGGTGACCAACACCCCCCCCAGAACTCCGTCCCTCCCCCTCCTCAAAGCCCTTCACTGGCTTCCTATCCGGAAACGGGTAGAATTCAAGATCTGCTGTGTGATACACAAGAGTTTACACAATCTGGGACCCCATTACTTGGCGGATAAATTTGTTTATCACCGTCCATCCCGCACCCTCAGGTCCACCAACCAACAGTTGCTTCAGGTTCCCAGACATTATAAGACCAGACAGGGAGGCCGCGCCCTCTCCATCATGGGTCCGCGTCTATGGAACAACCTCCCCCTCTCCCTCAGAGAATGCCCGAGTCACTCAGCTTTCAGGAAACGCCTAAAGACTGTACTATTCTAGGAGGAGTATCTTCGACCTGTTCACCTCACAGCACCGCGCGGAGATACACCTTCGGGTGTGATGCCGGCGCGTAATAAGCCTATAAATAAATAAATAAATAAATTGTGACTTAAAAATAACACTTTTCATTGGTTCAGAACAGTTTTGTTTTCCAAATACTGAAAGCCCCACCTTTTTTCCTTATTCTGACTTTGTCCTTTGACTGAGGAAGACCTGTTTGGAGTTCTATCTGTACTCTTTACTTGTATAACATGGCTAAAGTAGCAGCAACAGCTGGAGCATCTGCCCCACCACCACCACCACCACCATCTAAAAGTGGTGAAGAGGAAGAGGAGGAGGATGATGAAGAGGAGGCACAGACAAGGGAGTTCCTGCCTGAGATAAACAGCCCTACAAACCGAAAGAACACTTTATATGGGAGTTCTATAAAATCCCAAGGGGTTTTAAGAAAGTCAACGCTGCAAAGGTGACTTGTTTAATTTGTGGTGCTGAACTGTCTAGGGGGAACCATAATAAAAAGTATTCCTTCAGGAATCATACAATGATTCGCCACATGATGCGTTGGCATCCAAACAATTATTCTAATGCAGAGTTAAGGGACCTCTGCAGTAAGCTACCCCCATCAACGTCTAGACGCTCAACATCAAAACAAACCACTCCATCGGGTCTGTGGGCAAGAGACACATTGGCTACTATTCAACCTAAGTTTGCCAATTACAAAATCGTGTGTAAATATTGTAACAAGACACTTTGGTATGGTGAGCAAAGCATCAAACTTATCATGGTTGCTGGTGATAACCATAAGTGTCCAAAAAAAAACTAATTTTTCCTGATTTTTTTTATGCTACAGTTGAGCCATTTACAATTCCCTGTTTTTTGTTTCTCCCCATAAAAAATACAAAAAAAATATAGAAAATGTTCATAAAAACATAAAAAAATATAAAACAACAAAAAGAAGAAAAAAACCAGTTCTTTTTAAAACTACCTTTACTTTATAAAAATAAACCTATATTTTTAAAGAATCTGTGTCAATCTTTTTTCTGCAGGGTACGTGTACCGGTACGTGCACCGGGGCGCGCACAGGGGAGCGCACCAAAAAAAAAAAGAAAAAAAAATGAATGAAGAAGTTAGCATGAGGGAAGAACACAAAGAGGGTAATGTTAAGAGAAAGAGAGCTAGACGGAGAAACACAGAGGGATTGTTTATCACATAGTAAAAAACAGAAAAGGTATAATAGGGTGAAAGCGAGAAAAGGAAAATGAATAAGGAAGCGAAAGAAGGGAATAGAGAGAAAGAAGACTAAAGTAGACATAGTGAGAGAATGTGAATGGGTGTTGAAAGACATAGAAAGAACAGTAAAAAATGGGGAATGAAGAGTAGTGACGGATCAGGATAAATGAACAACGGTGAGAGAGGGTAAGGAAAGAGCAGTGAGTATAAGTAAAGAGGGGTGAAAGAGGGTGAAAAATTGAATTAGGATAACATATGGGGAGTGATAAAAAGAAAGGACAGAGACAGTAAAGGAAAGACTGTCAGAATGGGTCTGAGTGACACAGCAAAGAAAGGTAAGTAATGCAGTATGTGTGACATTATAGGGAGTCAGTGGGTGTAGGTCGGGGTGTGGGTGTGTAAGGTGTGTATATGGGTGTGGGTGTGTGGAGTATTTCGGTGTGAGTGGAGGTGAGGGTGTGTGAGATATGTGTGAGGTGTATGGGTGTGGGGGGTATGTGTGTGGGATGTATGTGTGTGTATGGAATGTGTGTGTGTGTGAGAGTAGTGTATGTGGGGGAGCTGTGTGTATGTATGAGGTGTGTGTGGGGTGTGTATGTGGGGTGTATGTCAGAGGTGTGTGTATGTGTTGGGAGGGGGATGAGGTGTGTATGTAGGAGTGAAGTAAATAATTAAAAAAAACTGAATGAGTGAAGAAGCAAAGGAAGGGAACAGAGGGTAAGTGAAATAAAGAATAGGGACTGAAAGAAGTTGAATATGAGAGGGGAAATAGGGAAAGGGGAGTAAACATGGAGAATAAGAATACGTGAGGGAAGCAGAGTAAAGAAACAGGAGTGAGGTTGGTTGAGAAAATATTAGTGAGCTTAAAGCAAAGGGTGATGACAAACTACATTTTTGTAGTGACACTTACCATATAATAAATGTAACTGTACTTACATTTTTTTACTACACTTAGTATCTGTGAAAGAGAGAAGAAAAAATAAGTTATATTTAGTAAAATATGTATTTTAAATTAAAAGATACAAATGAAGAGATTAAAAATCATAACAGTGTATTTAGAAATAAAGAAATAGTGAAGGACATAGAAAGGGAAATAAAGTAAAGTAGAATGAAAAAAATAGGGAAAAAGAAACAGTCATAGAGTGAAGGGATGAAGAGAGATAATAATATACAATGATTGAGGGAAATGGAGTGAGGAAGTTAGTAAAGAAAATTGAAGAGTTGAGTGCGCTACGGAGGTGTAGGCGCATCCCTGTGGTGGGCACACTTATGTGGAACTGTGTGTGGTGAGACAACACAGTGGTTTCCAGGTAATTGTAATCAATAAAGTTCCATAGTTGAATGTAGCAGGTAAGTTTTTAATCCAATTTTGCAATAAATCATATTGAGTTCATATGAATTAGCAGACCATCCATTCATTCATAACGACTGAAATTGTACATGGCTCCGATGCATTTCGGACAATGTTGTCCTTTCTCAAGGAGCTCTAAAACAAAAAGGATATATGGCCTCATCAATATCATTTAGAAAAGATATACAAACATGTAATACACTTCAAAGTTGATTCAACATGCATCAAAACGTGAGGCAAGCAGGCTATAAACGTAATAACGAAATGATGGTGTGAGGAGCCTGAGTGGGGGAACGTGAAACCAAAAAAATGGAGGTATGATAAGACAGTGGGTAATGCTGGCTTAGTAAAATAGGTTTAATAACGAGGACGGCAGAATGCTCGAGTTTTAACACGAGAGCAGGTATTGATTGGTAACAAGGTTCGCGAGCAGCGGGAAAGCGGCTCAATCAGCTAACAGTCCCCCGTGGGGTAAATGGAGCGCTAAATCACTACTGAGTAGCGCGGTTCGCTGGTTGTAAGGAAAATAGGATTAATCCAACTCACCGGGTCAGTCTTATCAGCGGGACCGGTAAATGCGGTCTGTGTGGCTGAAACTCCGCGGAGTGAATGCGGAGTTGTAGGGAGGGTGTGTAAAAACAAAAAACAGACTGGGTAATGAAGTGAATGAGTTTGGGTGTGGGAAACGAGGGTGGCCATCTTGGAAAGGGGATTGGGAACGAATCTTCCTATTTCAATGAAGTGGCACAAACATAATGACGATATCTAGCGTGGCAGCAGGACAATGTTACGATGCATCAACAAATGCCCAAGGGCGGCATTATAAATAGCAGCTTAATTCGGTCCGGTCATTAAGACCAAAAGGTTTCTGTGATTGTAGCCTGTACATCCAGGCTGTTTCTCTCTGCAGTAGTATCTTGTTGTTGTCTTTACCTTCTCTTGGTTGGACGATTTCAAGAACCAAATATTTGAGTTGGGATATATTGTGATTCGCCTCGTTAAAGTGAAGTGCAATGTTAGATTTCGAATTCTTGGTCCTGATATTGGACTTGTGTTCGTTCAGTCTTGTTTTTATTTTCCTACTTGTCTTTCCCACATATGTTTTGCCGCATGGGCACTTCAGAAGGTAAATTAAATTTGTCGAGTCGCATGTGGCATCAACAGACAATTTGATGTTAAACCCTCTCATGGGGTGGCAGATCGTGTTACCTTTAATCACATTGTTGCAATTACTGCAATGATAACATGGTCGAGTTCCAGTATGGATGGTGGATGTGTTTGCATCAGCGGGCTTGTATAGGATTTCCTTGAAGTTCATTGGCCTAGTGTAGGCAAAGATCGGGGGATCGTGAAAGAGATTACCAAAATCCGGTTCTGATGACAATATTCGCCAGTGTTTCATGATGATCTGTTTATACTGGTTGCTTGAGGTTGAATACCTTGAAACCAATACCATTCTCTGGCTTTCTTTTTTGGGTTTGCTGGTTAAGGCCTCAGTTCTTGAAATATTGGATACACGGTCCAGTTAGTTAGTAAAGAGACACACTAAGAGAAATACTGAGTGAGGTGGAGTACAATGAGTGAGCAAAGGAAATGAGTAAGGGAGCAAAAAAAGAAAACAGAGGAGAAAACGACTAAAACAGTGGTAATGAGAGAAACTAATTTGGTGATGAAAGTAAAGAGAAGGACATTGAAACAAAGGAAATGAGGGGTAGTAATGGAACCGGACTAAAAGAAATAGGTTGAAGAACGATGAGAGAGGAGCAGTGAAGTTGTTGTAAGAGAAATGATAGAAGGTAGATAAACACAAGTGAACATAACACAAGGAGAGTGAGGGACTGAGTACATAGAGGTAGTGAACGAAAAATATAGAGAAAATGTCAAAAGAAAGGAGGAAACAAAGATAAACGAGGAAGAGTGGATGATTTATAGTGATAGAGTGCGACAATACTGGTGAGTGAGTAAAGAGGAATTACTAAAAGAGCAAAGGAGGAAAACACGGAAAAGGAAAGTAAAGCAGACAGACTGAAAGCTGAATAGTTATGCAAGGGAGAGAGGGGATGCAGACAGTTGAAATGAGAATGAGGGGTTGTGAAAGAAGTGGAGAAAAACAACAGGGTTGAAAGAGAGTGAAAGAAAGACACTATAAGTGAGTAAAAATAGCTGAAAGAGGGTGGAAAAAGAAAAGTGAGTGTGAGAAAATGGGAATATAATTTAAATTACAGAATACAAACTATAGATTAACTTGTACAACATGTTACATAGTTTATTTTTGCTGTTCTCAGAATATAATGAATTTCACTTAAAAAAGTGAGTTCAAACTACTCATCATATTACAGCGGGAAAAAAAAAACACAATCAAAAAGATTGTGTTATAAAAAAAAATCTAAAGTTATAAATTACAAACATACACTACTCTTTGATTTACTTGCTTTTCCTTTAGGCCAAATAGTATATCATGAAGTTCCTTTTAGTTGGAAAATACTCTGCTGTTCTATAAAAATTCCATTTCATCGACTTTCTAGAAGACAACCTTGAAGAACATCTGAAATATTTTCATTATTTTCATATACTCCTTCTTTTCCGTCATAACTCTTTGCTCATTCCTTCACCATTCCTCAAGGCCAAATAGTGTCAGATGTATCATTATATTTTCAAATGATTTAAAACAAACTCTAAAATTACCGTTTTTCCGACGTTCTGAAAAAAAGGCTCAAACAACATTTTCATAATATTTAAATTTACCTAATTCCATCTGTGACTTACTCATGTTCATTATTTCCAATAATACTAATATCACTTCCTATAAGATCCACTAACAGTACCTATATGACAAATCAATTATTTATATTATCTTGATCACTTTTACTCTGAATATAATTTTAAATAGCAAACTAACCTTTATTAACTGATCCCGTCTTCATACGCCAATTACCTTTACTTAATTTTCGGTTCTAAAAACACTAGATATGAATTTTTTAAGTCAAAAGGCAAACGTTGTTTAAAAGTCAAATGAGTATCGTTACAAAGAGTCCAACCTTTGCAACTTTTTAAATAGCATGTGTAATGCCCTGATGTTGTTGAAGGACCGTCATGATAAATAATAGATACAGTTCCACATGTTCTTCCTGAAAAGGATAACTGAGAAGCCACAACATTTTTAATAGAAGTTGTCAATTTCGTTCCATCAGGTCTACATCGTTGGAACATTAAAATGACATAGTGAGCGTAACTTTGTAGAAATTATGTGGACAGCATTGCAGACTTACATTGGGTACACACCATATTGTGATCAGCTGCTTTAACTAGATTATTGAAAGACACTGATTTGCAGTCTGGTAAAGTCAAATATATAAATCGTTCAGTGTCTATTCTTGTAGTAGTTGATGAAGTACAGTTATCACAGTCATGTTGCCATTGATAAGAAAGGTTAAAAAGATGTTTTATATCTACTCCTTCATCTTGCAATACATCAAACATATACATTAAAAATTCCTGACAATCCTGCTGAATTATCTGTGAAAATTGATTTTGACCAGAACATATGTCTAGAAGATTTCTAATTTCTGAAACACTTTCTATTTTTGCTCTATCACTGCTACATTTCTCTAACACAGAATTCAATAAACAGCACAATGTTTGATCCCGATTTTCAACAATCTGTTTTTGTAAATTTTGAAGAAAAAAAACAACATTAACTACTACATTAGCATAGCAGTTGACACCAGAACTGTTTTCAAACTGAAATCCAACATCTTCAACAGAATCCTTTTTTTTTCTCTTTACAATTACACTTTTATCTACTTTTTGCCTTTTTGCTAGTACCTCACTGCGATTAATCTCATTTCTTCTTTTTCGGCCTACCACACGTTTTTCAAACAGAGGATATTGAGGCAAATGTGGAGCATACTCTCTTCTTAACCTATTGTATTCTTTAACACAATCTAGATCAGCAGAAATCTTTGTTTCATCACACTCAATCATGCCATACCCTCTTTAAACACAGAACTTCCAATGTTCACCAAAGCACTATCTACACTTAAACCTTGAGATTTATGAATTGTCACTGCATATGCCAATCAAACAGGAAACTGTTTTCTGCGAACATATAAGTCTTTCACAAGCAAAAATCTAGCTGAACAACGACAAATTTGTTCTATTTCGTCAATGCCATCAAATTTAATTTTTAAAATTTCAATTCCATCTCTATTTTTGTAATTCACAAAACCAATAAAATGACCCATTGCTCCATTTACCAGTCCTCTTTCAACATTTAAATTCCTTCTCAAAATGATACGACATATTAAACACACATTCAGAGTCTTTTCAAAACTAGCAGTTTTAGATATAGTCTTCTCTAATGAATCCAATTTTGATTTCAAATTTTCTGACAAAATAATTATTGCTCACATATGCTCTATTTTATCTATAGCTTCCAGTTTCACTATCTCTTCATTTTCTAACTTCAACATTTTGTTTTTGAACATGGAACATTCTTTCAGAGAAGGCATCAAACATATACCAGATTTCTTCTCATTAATTTTCTTAAAAATATTCTCTGGAAGAATGTTTTCATTTGGGTACGAATTAGAAATTAATCGTCCATGTAAAGCTTCTTTCCCATGCTGACTTATTTTTCCAATTCTTACATCTTGTAGAATATTTTTATAATCTTCATCCTTTGCCTGCCCCATATTTTGGAGTAGTTCCGCATATTTGAAATGTAACCATATATTAACGTTTGTATATATTAACGTTTCCAATGCTTCCGAGGCACTTCCTCATATCTTCATGCGTGACCATTTTAAACACTGGTTGACCTTTCACTGGAGTCAACGGCAGTAGATCTCCAAAAACAATAATATGTTTTCCTCCAAATAAGACATCATAGTCTGTTCTAAGAATTTCTTGCATTCTCAAATGTACAAAAGCAAGCATTATATTTGACACCATGCTTACTTCATCAATGATAAGAAGTTTCATTTTCTTCAGGACTCTCGAAACTTCGGAACACGCATCTCCAGATAGCTTGTGATATTGCAATTTGTTATCATGCTCCACTGGCAGCATCAGTAAACGATGTAAAGTAATCCCTTTAATATTATGTGCTGCCAGCCCAGTTGGAGCGGTAACAACACAAGACAGCGGTGATTCAGTCCTTTTCTGCAGATAAGTTGCAATTGCTTTAATCAGAAAACTTTTTCCAGTTCCCGCTTCTCCACTCACGTACAGTTGGACAGGCTTAAATGATGTACATGAGCACTCTTTCTTCTCATGACTGAATCCATGTTCAACCTGTTCTGTGACTTCGTCATATATCTGTTTCAGCTCAAGGTTTAGTCGTTTCACCAAATCTTCTAAGTTAACTACATCATCTTGAGCTTGTTCCATAGCTCTTTCCACCTCATCCATGGCAGTGGCAGCTTCATTTTGAATAATTGGTCCTCCAAGTGGATCCTGACTCAATGAAGCAGAACTCTGACTGTCTTGAGAACTGTCTGTAGCAATCTCTGCAGCAATTGTGGCTTCTCGCTCTATTTCTTCGTTCAACATTTGCAGATAATTTGGAAAAACAGGACATTCTATGGTATCTTTGGTTGCATTAAAAGAATCTTCATAACAGAGAAAATCTCCAAGTAGTTCCTCTTCTGTACGCCATGGCTTAAAGAGTTGCAAAAGTGCTAAATAGTAAAATTCCCTTTTGTCTGGATTTTCACAACTCAATTTTCGTTGATTAATCAAATGGACTTTTTTCTGTTTCACTAGACATCCTTCACATCCAATGAAAGCATATATTCCATTATTGATATCTTCTCTGATGTTCCTCTTATAAATATAGCTTTGAAGAACTTCATAGAGACAAGCGTTCTCAAGGTGAGGACTTCTATTTGGATAGTATGTATCCAACATGTTTGTCTTCAAAATATCTGTACTTTCTGGTTCTTTCTCTGCCAAATACTCTATCTCTTGTACAGATTTCAAAACTCGATTTCGTGTTGCAGCAAGACCCAGAGCGGAGACTGGGCAGGCAGCACTTACCACCGGCGGGCGCACTGGACTCTTCAGAGCAGCCTCGGGGCACAAATGCTTTGGGGCACACTCGCACACAAAACGTGCAGAACAAAAGGAAAGACACAGTCCACCATAACAGCGAACATTCATCTCACTGAGTCATCCTTCTGGCATAATCTAATTTGGAATTCTGCATTTACATTATAGCGCGTACCCCCAGCAGAGCAGAGGCATGAATGCAGGCCCAAGCAGAGCGGCAACAAGGCATTCATGCAGGCTCACATCCCAGCAGTGCACAGAGGAACATCACGCATCCCACTCCCTCTCCCAGCGGTGAGGAGACGGGGCAGGCAGCACTTACCACCGGCGGGCGCACTGGACTCTTCGGAGCAGCCTCGGGGCACAAATGGTTCAGGGCACACTCGAACACAAAATGTGCAGAACAAAATGAAAGGCGCCGCCTGCCATATGCAAGGCTACAGCTCGGCATGCTCCGCTCCCTCTAGTTGCCATTGCGCAAATGAAAGAAAAACATGCACAGAATCATGCCAAAGCGCTCACCGTGATGTAAACTTTTCTCTTTTTCTGCCATCTCACTTAGACGGCCTGGCCTGCTTTCCTTCTGAAGTAAAAGGTTTATTATCTTAATGGAGCCATGTGTTTGGCCCCATAAAGATAAGAAACCTTTTACGGCAGAAGGAAGGGAGGCCAGGCCGTCCAAGTGGGACGGCATATAAAGAGAAAAGTCTATGTCACAGAATGCTCTTTCCCAATGGCTGGCCACCGTTTAGCATAAATGGTGACGCCGGCCGATGGGAAAGAGGGGCGGGGCTTAAAATGCGATACACAAAGCCCCTCTAAATCATAACATTTCGCCAGCGAGACTGCGCATGCGCAGCCTATGCAGGCGAGACCTAAAAAGCCCTCTCCCTGCCTGCATGTTGCTGCTGTAAATGGAAAGCAGATAACGTGCAGGCGCTGCTGAACGTATCCCTGTGTCTTACACCTGCACAAGTTCAGCATATTTCTGTGGGGCCGAACTTCTTGGCAGGGGGGACGGTCTCCACCATGTGAATATAGTGCGTGTACCCCCGACTCGTGCCCTGGTCTTCCATAACCCTCTAGTCCAAGCCTCATAGTCACTCAATTCGGTACCATTTATGTCTGCAGCAGTGGCACACAAAGGTACCGATGTGACGAAGGCAAAAGTCCGAGTATTTTGTACTGACACTTCCCCACTGAAAACCGTTCTCAAGTTCCCCAAGATGATGCCTCGGTAGATAGCCCAGTCTTAGATTTGTCCATTGCATTTTGAGTCTTACAGTCCTATTTATCCCATTAAATAAGGAATACTAAGCAAAAATCTGGAGTGGGTGAGATACTTAACGCATGGATTAGGGAAACTTGAGAGTGCTGCGGAATACCTTGGTACAGCGAGCAGATGCCTGCAGTAAAATGTGTACGAACTTTGGGAGGGGGATGGGCAACTATTCAGAGACCATCTCCACATTGTGAAGTGAAGCCCTCACAAATAAAGGAATTTTTTTTTCAAATTCAAGGTATAGAAAGAGGTTTAAGCCTCGCCCTAAGAAACATAAGCGCTTTACCCAACCTGTATGTACCCCTTAAGCCAGCCATTTCTCTATAACTTGAAGCTCTTTGCTTGCCAGAATTTTCAAGCCCACCCAACACATACAAAATCCAAACTCACATTTCAGAATGTACAGTGTTGTTATCTACAACATGAACGTTTTGATGATGGGGCTACTGGGTAAACAGGATGCCACCTTCTTTAGTTGTTAAAGATGTCATGCATTTATTTAACATACTCGAAAACAAACTGCTAGATGAGACATTTCTTCCTGTTGTACAAAAGTAAATGACAGCTATGCGTGCTGTCAAGGATAACAAATGACTTATCTGGGAATGAGGTGACCAAAGGGAAGACCAGGGGAAAGGACCTCAAAGCTATTAGAGTCGCAGTTTCACTTCTTAGAAATCTGTTATTCTTACAGAAAGTACGCAACAACTTTCATAATGGCAATAACATATCCAAGATAAAAATCATCTACTCCTTGCTCCGAGAAGAAAAATAAGTGCCAGGGTCCGCGCTTTACTTGTAATGGTGGCCCTGCTACTTTCTTTAGACTGGACTTGTCTAAACAAACGTGCCCGACCACTACTTAAGTGAAAATTCCAAATGGGGCACGTATATCTTAAAAAAGCACTTGCTTCTCAGGTTGACAGACAAACGCTTTTTAGTTCTTGCATGAGCCAGCGCATGCGCTGATCTGGCAAGACATTTAGTGAGTGGGCTTTAGAAATCCGACCACAGCTTTTGCTTGTGGCCTAAAGCTTGCGGTTACGCGCACGGGTATGCGCACAGCCCAATCTGGCTTTCCTCGTGGCACCCTTACAGCACGCCATCAGGCACCATCTGGCTTTCCTCTTGCTTGCTCTCCCAAGTGCCTCGCTCTGCCCCTCCCCCACCAAAGAGCCCATCTTGAGGCCGCGCGTCTTGTTTTTTACGGCTGTCTGCTTTTCATTTGGTTTTGTTTTCGTGACTCTACTTTATTTTGCCCCCTCAACTTCCTCAAATATCATTAAAGTGAGATGTGGTCTGTGTTCCTTCTTATGACATGCTATTTAGATGAAGAATAATGAATATTTACACTAATATAATTGTTCTGGAACGAGGCACATAAAGGTAGGGTGCTTAAACTAATTTGCGAAGAAAACTAAATGTGTGCGAGTGTTCCAAAGGCTGTTTCCAGTCGGTCATGGACTCTTGTGTGGCAGCATCCTAGGTGTCTTAGTCTTGTTTTGCTTTCAGTGAACTGCACAGACTAACATCTATAATCAATAATTTGTACATGAAAGGTTGAAGGCTGTCTATGACGTTGGTAATAACCTGGAGTAAGGGGGCCCCACTACACAAAATCACTGACCCTCCCCTAACCCCTGATTTAGCAGTCTCCAACAAACTGACTTTTGCATCGATCGCCATTGTATTCCTGTTTACCATCGCTCTCCACCGGTTACCTGCATCTCACAGCTCAGCTGCCATCCTCTCCTCTCTGTCCCCTCCACTGTTGCTACCTTCCTGACTTACTTCACCTCCCCATTTCAACAGTCCCACAACTGCCAACTCTTCTGATTTCCGCTTTCCCAGTGTACTTTCTTCTGTCATACGCACCTCCTGACTCGCAATCTTTTGCCTATGCTTAATTTTAGTTGTTTTTCACCCACTTGTTTCTCCAACAGCCCGCTTTCTCCTGCGCACTCTTACAAACCTGTTTCGCTCCCCCGACTATCCTCAAACTCTCACATCTGAAACTCGCTTCTCGGTCTCCTCTTCGATTCTATCTTCGCCTCAGTCTCCTGGCCCCGTTTCCTGTCCCATTCACTTTCTGATCGTCCCCTCACTCGCCGACTCTTGAATACCACTTTCTCTCCCCCACCATCTAGTTGTCCTCCTCTTTCCCCTGTTGCTTTTTATTCCACTCTCTGACTCTTCAACATGTGCTGTTCTTTTAAGGGATGTTGTTGCATGTTTTGTCATGCTGTAGCACCTAAAGAGTACATCTGGGTTATGCCTGTCAGCAGCGCGTTTTCAGCACTGAAATGTAAGCACTGCTGCTGAAAGATATGCCATGCAATGTCTTGTGACAGTATGTTTAAAGTTTTTGTTTTTAGTTTACTTAAACATTGGTTTAAGCTTGATGGAAAGCAGTGACTCCACAGCAAAAATTAAAAATTCGTGCCGGTACAAAAAGTATTTAAAAAACCTGGCTGATGTCTTATAGCAATCTCTATAAACTTGTATCTCGTATTTTTTGCACAGTAAAACATACACGTCAGAAACAGAAATGTTGCATATTGTGTTGCTATGGGTTGACATATCCGCAGGACTTTAGAGTTATATTCTTAATACTTGTAGTAGTAAGGCATGTCTCACTTGGATCCGATGGCAACAGCACTTGAACAACTCCATTTAACTGACACCACAGGGCAAAGTGCCTGAAGTTACTTTTTAAAAATATAATTGATGGTGTTCACCAGTTATTGTGAATCAAGTCTGTGACTTAATAACTATTTGCCATACCTACCCATGCTTCCCTGCATTTAGCTTGGTGTGGGAAAAAGGCCATCAGTGGAAAGTGGGTTACCCCCACATGACTTAAGGTATTCAGTTGACATAGGTATAAGGGCGAGTGATTATTTTCTCGACCAATGTAAATTATCGTATTATGTCTTTGTACCCTGAGTCAGTCTATATACCTTTTTAAAAAAACAAATAATTACTTGTGACCAAGCTGAAAACTAACCTCTAATTTTCAATAATTGTTTTTAGTACTTTACTATTTTAGGGGAATTTAATTTTCACTTCGATGATCCTGAAGAAAAAGATTCTGCCCTCCTCCTGGAACTTAAGAATTACTTTGGTTTTGATAAGCTGGTGCAATCCCCCACGCATCCGGCGGGCCATACCCTTGATGGGATTTTCACAAACCATAACAATTTGATCATTGCTGGGTTGATCACTGGCTGATCTTGTTTGTTATTTTCTCCTAGCCTCAGTACTGGTGCAAGTCTGACTTTCCCTAGGCATCTATGTTGTAGAAATTGTTATAAAATCACAGCAGAAGAATGGGAAATCTGTATCAGCTGCCAGGGACATTTTGCACCCTCCGTCATTGTGTTAATACTGCCTTGGACTTTATTGCTCCTTATAAAAACAGGACTGTCAAAAGAAGCAAACCCTTAGCCCCCCTGGTATTCTGTAGAACTCATGTACCCCATAGGCTGGAATGCCGCACACAACAGCGGAAGTGGAGAGGTAACCCATGCCCTAGTGAACAAGCATTGGCACAGCCAATAGATCTCTCCTCTGGGACCTTAAAATTGTTTAGTTATCCAGCACAATATCCTTGGTGCAACAACATCAATTGTTGCATGGCTAAACACTTATAAGGTCCCAAAGACGAGACCTATTGGCTATGCCAATGCTTCTTTTAAGTAAACGTGTCCCATTCCACGTTTTAACTTTAATAGCGGCCGTGCACCTTTGTTTAGACCAGCCCAGGATAAAGAAAGTAGCAGGGCTACCATTACAGCCAAAGCGCTGAATGGGGCGCTTGTTGAAAACACAAATATTCTATAAGTAAATACCTAATGCCTATGGTGTAAGGAACCTGTAGTTGGTCGGTGCTCCTAGCTTCCAAGCGGAAGTGATGTATCTGGAGCACCGGCCGATAAGCAGCTAGGTAACAAAAGCAATAGAGTCATGAACAAATTGGAAGCAGCAGCTGTAATTTCACTCTGTAGAGTGATTACTGCAGGTCTTGCAGACAGTGCATGCGTGCTGATGCGCGACCTAAAAACTCTGCAGGCACAATGGGCTGATAAACAAATGGGAAATGGGGTGTCGGAGTTTCTGGTTAAAGAAAGCTTGCCCAGTCTTAGCTGCAGTATGACTTAAGGGAGGGGGCATGAGGGGCAGGAGGATACAGGGTACACACAGCTGTACATCTCACTTGTGCACCATGTACGTGGTCTACACCAGCTGGAAGAACTGCACCCATTGCAGTGCCGATCGCAGGTAGTAATTGCTGTTCAATGGAGGTGCCCGGCTAGTGGATGGGACTAGCCTGCTGTTTGCGCCCACAATAACATGTTCTAATCTATTGGGGTGCTGCGGTTTTGGAAGGGGGGGGGCTGTTGCCCAAACACGTGGTGAGCATTACAGCCTCCCGGACATTTTACTGCCCCTAGCTGCCAGCACTCTGGGTGGTTAATTACAGGAAACGCATCTGCAGATCAGCAGGCTGCATAGTTTGCATTTAGTCCAGGAAGCTTTCTTAGCACCGAATCAAGAAAGGCGTGCACCGTGTGCCCTGGGGTATCCTGAGTATGGGGTGGCAGGCGGGGCCACAACTAACATATCAGCAACTACACAGCTGTCTGTAGTGTGTCGCAGGTTTGGGGTACCCTCTCCACTGGAATAGGGGGCTTGACTGTGCTGCGTTGTCCCATATATAATTGGGAGACTCTAGGTAGTATCCATTACCCTTCGTTGGTGGGGGGACTGTCAGTGCTGCAGAAAGCCTCATCTGTTCTAAGGGTGCCCTAGGTTTTTTGTAGCCTCTAATTTTGGGTTGGTGAGACCAGCCACCATTCCTGTGGTAACCGAGGTGAGCGTTATTCTACCAGGGCTATCAGAAGTGGGTAGCGCCGTTTTGGGATATCCGTCTTGCTCCATTATATTTTTTTAATGTTATTTGTACGATTTGTTTGACTGTTACCAACTTGTACAAAGATTTTAGTTTCATATTGTACAGATGTCTCTGTACTTAAACGTGTTACTCTCTGGCAATCTCCAGCGCCATAGGCCCGATCTCACTATAAAATGAGGCACAGCTGGATGCTTTTCTCTGACACCTCTCCCTGCAAGGTCCAAAATTATGTTATGGTCGTCTTTTCCGTTATCCCTCTCGCCAAATTCTAATGCTTAGCAGTGAATCAGCTGCCCATGCTGTAGGCCTCCAGTACTGACTGGTTTCAACTGGTTACCATTGTTTCGCTTTCAACATTAACAGTAATCTTAACTAATAATTACTTCAAGCAGTATGTATATTTCCTAAATAAATGCACCTTTTCCTATACGTACACACAAACACTCACTCACTCTTATTATTTTTTTCAAGGCATCCCGTACTCCCCCTAACTGTTTATTTTATTCACTCTGGATATTTCTAGGTCTGTTACTGCTTGTTATGCTTTTGCAGGGGCCGTGCTAGAAAGAACTGTGGGAGTTCTTCCCTGCATGCCGTCCAGTCCTGGAAGGTACAGGAAATGTGCCCTTCCGCCTGTTTAAACAAGGAATTGGCATGCAATAGGTCTCACATTTGTGAGAGTTTAAGCTATTAGATTTGCAAATGACAATGCCTTTTATTTTTTATAAAATCCAAAGCATAAATAAAAGGCATTGTCATTTACAATGAAAATAGCTCAAAATTGAGTAAATGCAAGACCTATTGCATTGCAAATGCTTGTTTGTACAAGCCTGTACCATCTTATCCTTAGGGCCACCTGAGCGCTCCAGGTTTGCCATGCGGACTGCTGTGGAGACCAAAGTGCCTTTGTTTGTGTATCAATGTGAGGATTTGAGAAGAAGCTAGAAAATTTGTTGGACACCCTTGTAAGTTTGAGACCTTGTTTGCGCAAGGCCCTGTGTCAGTCTGCAAAGGAATAAAGGGACATGGTAATGTGACGTCCAGTATCAGAAAGCCTAAAGGCTCAACACTGTAATCTTTACTCACCATCTCAGCTTCTCTTGGGGACAGAGTAATTAAAATACTAAAACACATAGGGAGCATGATAAAAAGCATTTAGTATTTTAAAATGGTGTACCCAAATATGTGGTATTAAGGAAAGATTGAGAACGCAAATTAATCTGCTTAATTTCACCTGCAGAGACCGCAGTGTCTGACTTCCCACTTTAAGCCAGTGCATCGAATATGTCCACTGCCATCATTAAGTAACCTATAAAAATACATATATTACCTCGCCGCAAGGTCTTACTAGACATTTCCATTAATTGATTATTGGTTAGGTCATCATTAGCCATCTGTCTTAAAGTTGTACGATTATTTTTTGTATTAACTCCTATGTTTTTTAAAGAATTCGATTTTGTTGGTGCTGAAGTGCTTGTGCTCCCTCCTCTAAACATGGTAACAATGGCTCATACCCAACTGGCATATTAACTTATAAGCCCCTAGTAAAGTGGCACTACGCATGCCCAGAACTTGTAAATTAAATGCTACTAGTGGGCCTGCAAGACTGGTTGTACCATCCACTTAAGGCACACTTTAAACATGTCTCAGGCCTGTCATTGCAGAGCTGTTTTAAACTGCAATTTTGACCTATCAAAATAAACCTTTTGCCAGGCACAAACCTTCCTTTGTAATACATGTAAGTCTCCCCAAGAGTAGGCCCTGAACAGCGCAGAGGGCAGGGTGCAGTGCATTTAAAAAGGAGGATATGTACTTTTAAGTTTTACTAGTCCTGTTAGTGAAAAACTCGAATTCGTTTTTCACTATTGCAAGGCCATATCTTCCATAGAATAACATTGGAGTTGCTTTATTACATTTTATAAGTGACATTTCCAAATGGGCAGAGATAACCATTTCACGTTTGGGGTCTTTTCAATTGCAATTAAAATCCTAACTTATGGCGAAGCAGATTTCAATTTGCAATTCTAAAAATGGCACTATTAGAAAGTTGACATTTTTCTGCCATATCAATTTATAACATGAGGGGTGTAGCTGACAGTTGGACATTATTACTAATAGACAGCAGCACCAAATAGAGGGCTTAGATGTGCCTAGATGGGCCACTTACACCCAGATAGCATCTGTCCTGTCTGCACACAAATGGCTGCATATACCCTGTAGTTAGTCTGAAGCCAGGACAGGAAAGGCAGGATTCCTCGGGACTTTAAAGGCACAGTGGGTTATAAACACTGGACCTCAGATACCAACTCTTCTGTACACTTCTGGGCCTGTGGATACTCTGCCAGGAAGGATGACTTCTGTGCTGCTGATGGACTGTCACTATGCTGGACTTCACGCTGCTTAACACTTGCTCTGCTCACCTGCCTGCTTACCTTTCGCCTGGGTGAGAACGACTGGCCCTGCATCTCTTGAACCCAGAGTGGCTCCAAGGTCTAGTTGGCTTGCCTCCTGATCTGAAGCCTCAGGGATATAACAGGCTTCCAATAACGCTGCATCTAAGCCTGGACTCTGCTGTCTGTAAGTCTACCCTCCTAAGTGGTACCACCCCGATCTTGGACCTTCCCAATTGGGCTTAAGGTGCTATATCTGCTTCTATGGGCCTACTAGAAACAGGTACATCTCTGCTGCGTGGCACAACCAAGAGCAGAACAGACAACACTCTGCTGCATGGCGCAATCAAAAGCAGAACAGACGCAGCTCTGCTTCTGCTCGGATTGGACCGGTGACAGATCCGCATCACCCCTACAACGCCTTTGGAACTGCCACTATGCAACATATCCTCTGCACGGGTCCTTGCAGCTCTCGTCAATGGCATTCTCGACGACGAACTCCTCATCGCAGCCTCACAGCTTTTTAGTACTGACTAATTGCACCGACTGAGTGCCGCTTCCATAACGCCAGACTTTTCATCGCAATCCCCTTTGACTGGGTCCTCGATGACAACTTAGGCCCTCACCAGAGCCTCATCGCATCTCAAAACCAACGCATTACTTCAGCTGCACGACACATCTTTGAAATGGATTCATGCAGCACTCTGCAAACTAGATTTTAAAATACTCTTAAGCGGGTCTAACTGGTTCCATCACTGTCTGCCTCAATTTGTGATTTTGTCCCAGTTTGTTGTGACCAGATTTCCACAGTCGAAGCTTCACGCCTTTTGATCCTATTTTCTCTAAAAAATTAAAATTCTGTCTTTTCGGTTCTACTAATTGGATATTTATCATTTTGGGCTTCTTTTATTTATTAAATACTATATTTTCTAGCTCTGATTAGGCTCCTTCTATGATGTATGTTTACTGTTATTGTTTGAAGTGGTGCACAAATACTTTGTCTGACTGCGCTGTGCCAAGTTGCTCTTGGTTGACCACAGGTTAATTTAGGGTTTGCTTGTTACTTCAACCTGAGAAAAATTGTGGTTGCTACTTGAGAAGGGTTTCATCCTTCTCAACCAGTAACAATACCAGTATCAATTTCTTACAACATTTGTCAGTGGTAACATTAACATATTAGGATTATGGCCCAACAATGCTAGCTGATTAACACACAAGATCTTGCACATCTTCCTGAGACTTTTCCATATTTTTTGAAAGACCCAAAGAGTCTTAAATCTAGTGTAAAAATGCCATTTTAATTGGACCTTTCGGGGTTTTGTACCAGGGCCCCTTCCTTGATAGTTAGGGTAAAAGGCAGCCCAGAAGCCATTCTATTATACCCATAACACTCAAAAGTCTAATAAAATCCGACCAGATGAATTGTCGTAACATACCACCCAAATTGATGGAGATTTGAAGAGAATATATTGCAGAGTGAGGCTTTTATGCTGCCAGGTGAACTTCTGGCAGCTCGATTCAATGTTTTTAAAATAATTTCAGTATGTAAAGAGTTAGGACCCTAAATAGGCAAAGAGTACAGCTTGAGTAGAAAGTTGTCTATCCGGCTTTTCCTTGGGCCATTATCAAATGTGTATTTGGCACCTAGATCTGATTTGGTTCGACCATTGGTGGCCTGAAATCCCCTGGTTAGACAAAAACCCATCCAGTTTACTGCTGCTTCGCTTGCCTTAACAGTTTTTTTAGACAACAAATCAGGAATGTCCCAAGCTGCATCCTCTGCTGATCCCCAACTGTCCCCTATATCATGGAGCGGCTCAAAAGTACAATTTAAATCGCCTGCTAAGATGATAACATTATCACTGCCCAAGCCAGCAAGGTTATGATCCAATACATCTAGCATGGCGGGGCAGCGGCCACCTGGTAAGCCTCAAACATATATATTGAATACAATCAGATCCCGTTGGCCAACCTTACTCAGTTTAATAATCAAAAGGTCCGGATTTTCTACTGGTATCTCTGTAGGGTAATATCCCAGTGACTGCTTCACCCAGGTCAGCAGGCCCCCTGATGCTCGCCCCTTACCACCTCTGATTGCTGGTTTATAAAAATTGATATAGCCCAACCTATAGATTGGGTCGGGTGCCCAAGTTTCCTGTAATAGGATAATATCAAATGAGTCCACGAACTCCAACCAATCTTCGGAGTGCATGCGGCCCTTAACCCCGGCCACATTCCAGGACGCTATGTTAAGTATTTCAGGGGGGGGGGTTTACAGTGAGGATCTTAGGAGCTAAAACTACATTGGGCGCCAATTCACCCCCAGTACCCAGCCTACTCTCTGTGCTCTTATGGTTATCTAATGTCTTCCCCACCGTCCGTACGTCTTTTGGAACCTTAAACACCAAAGGCGTGGCTTCTTCGGTTTCTGGCACTCCCAAACACTCATCATCTTCATATGTAGGTAATGGGACCTCCTGACATGATGTCATTACCACATACCCACAATTCTCAACAGATTTGATCATCCTAGGTGGTATATGATGTCAAGCTATGGCCTCAAGGTCAGAGAGGGGGCCAAAGTGATTGAAGAGAAATGGGAAATGCTGGGGGTGTGGTGTCATGACTAAGGATGTCTCCTAGCATAGGGTCTGTCAGGGTTAGGGCCAGTTGGAGGAAGACCCTGTCTTTGGGGATAGAAATATGCTAGCCCCAGAGTTTGAACGTCTCCCTGTCTAGCAAACCTAGCTTCTCTTCGAATGGTGTCCACCACCCAGGGATCCTTAAAAGAAATTAAGTATGCAGTCACCCTCCAGATCTTTGGTGCCGTGGCCAACCCAATCAACTCTCCTTACGAAAAGAATTTCAGTTGGCGATGATGGTGGCAGGGGGCGGTTTTTATTCAGCCAAAAAGTCACCTTATTACGTAAGTCCCCATATGACTCCTTACTACCTGCTTTTAAAAGGGCGACACCTGTTAGTACAATTGTATATTGCGTTGCCTCCGGGGGAAGGTCTACACAGGGGATAGTGTACCTAGTGTGATTTCCCACCATTGAGGTTTTAGGACTTCGATGGTTAGAGGTATGCCCTGATGGTCGCAGTCGAGGGGTGCTGGGGATAGGTTTAGCCCGATCAATCGGCCGGGCTATGTGGGGTCTGACAGGATTGGATTTATCAGTGGCCTTCATCTTAAGAGCCTGTGATAGAGTGCCATCAGTTAACTTAGTAGGGGTTGCTATTGGTCTCCCTCCCCCCCGTCGAAGTAATATTGGCTGCCCTTGTTGATATTGGTTTAGTAGATTTACCGATGGGTACGTTGTTAAAACTTGTAGTCATGGATGCTGGCTGTGTAGTAGTACCTCCAACTAAGGCTGGACTGATTAGCCTTTGTAGCAAATCATGGTTTTTGCTCACTACAGACTCTAAGGTGTCTATTTTAGAGGTCATGAGCCTTGTCCGTTCCAAAACAGGAAGCAGGAGGGTTTTGATCATGGCTTCCATTTTTACCAATAAAATTTCATCACTGTTATAACACGTTGGGCAAGTATTAGAAGATCCCAATGTACTAAGGGAAGGGCATAATACGTTAGGGAAGATTGGGGGTCTTTGTGTATCTGGGTGTTGCTCGTGGACAGGAGCATCTTTACTGGATGTGTCATTTAATTTGGGCATCTTGCAATCTCTCCCCCCCCGGTGGGTCAAGTCTTGCTTTCTCTTTCGTGATGTTATATCTAAGCCCGAGGTGTCTACCTCTACTGGGAAGTTCGATGCAGTATTATTGACATGAGGGCTATTAGGAAGTGAGTGACTTGACTGAAAGCTAAGGTTGATTTCCCCGCTATCCTGGGTTTCAGCCCCCCTATCCTGGGTTTCAGCCCCCAGTACAGCAATATCACCATTTTTAAAACCCTGAATAGGCCAATCAAGTTTAGGAGCAACCATTTCCACTATGTAAGTTCTAACAAATTCTAATACAAAGCATCTTAATTCAAACTAATAAACTCTCATATTCATGAACACTTTAATATATATTGCTGAATCTACAAAATGTGGATTCTGCATTTTAGGTGGATCAACCACTATCTGTCGGTCCTCAACAATAAGTTTGTCTGAAACCTCTCCAAATTCTCCCTTAGCAATCTGGATTGCAACGCGAGCCTTGGGGGATGCTGAAGGCAAGATGGCAATGTAATCCACATAGGCAAGCACTCTCCCCCTCATACCTAAGTGAAAGGAAAGTTGGCACTGCTTTTCGGGTTTGGATATATGGATCTAAAAGTGTAAAAATATGAGGGGAGAGGAGCCAGCCTTGCCTCATTCCATATTTATCTTATATCTCACCACCCCACCCACAGACATTTCTAGCAGGAAGGAAAGTATAGAAAGTCATTACCCGACTTAAGCGTTTCAGGAACAAAACCCATCTGAGTCATTGTTGACCATTCAAAACCACCAGGAGACCCTGCCCTATGCCTTTTTGCCATCCAATAGGATCATCTCGATGGGCTAGAGACCTTGAGCGCTGTTCTAAAAAGAATTATTATGAAGACCACTTGTGTCCCTGACTGGAACAAATCCATGCTGCATAGGAACTGCAAGTCTGGTAATGGATATAGCCAAACGATTGGACAAAAGACCTAGCATAAATGTTTGAATCTACATTATTCTGCAAGATTGGCTGATAAGAACTGCACTTCCCTGTCAAGGTGAACCACAAAATTCACTAAAGTAACTTGTGCTTAACCATCTGGTAGCTTGACACAAATGCAGTCAGACTTAATTCTGAGGCCATTTGTAAAGTATTTATGCACAGTAACAGTGATAAAGTGAAAACACAACACATGAAAAATTCCAACCCATTTAGAAAAATAGACTACATTTTAATAATTTTTTTGGGACCAGAACAACAAAAATCAAATCAGTAGTACCGGAGTTATAAATAAAAAAAAGTTTGTAAAAACGAGTGTCTAAAAGATCCAAGCGCCAACCGCAGGCATGTAGTCATGAGAGACCAGGTCAGGCTTGAAAATATGGCTGACCATGATGGAGCGCTCATCTGATACAAGAAATGGATTGGGCCTGGTCTGCACTTCCTTTTGACTGAGAAGAAATGTTGAAGAAAAGGTTCTGAGAAGGTTATGTCAGCGGGGCAAGGCTGCAGGCCATGCGTGAGGAGGAGGCGTCGTTGGGTAGCCACTGGATGAAATCTTGGTGAAGATTTCTACGTTCAGACTTAGTCAAGTCAAAAATCTCCAGCGGGACTGGGCAGGAGGCTGTAGCCCAAGAGAGTTCCAGGAGGCTGCATACCATGTTATGGTTCAATTCTTTTTATTGGTATTTAAAAAACTGGGCAATAAGCAGCAGTGCAGGCCTTATGAAAGCATGGGAGGTCACGAAACAAAACAAGCATGTTTATGCAATCCATGTGTCGGCAAACAGTCCCCGTCGCCAACCCACATGCCCCTCCCCCACTTACTTCTGATCTGCATCACGTATGAAATGACTGCAATGATTCCTTTCTCATGAGTGCTCCGGTTGTAGTTGTGTGGCCATCTCCTGTAGGCACAGAAGGTGGAGGTATTTTGGACAGGTCAGTTCCCGAAAATCCCATAAGAGCAAGGACAAATAGGGGGGCCATACGTCCCTGAAGGAGGCGCCCTGACCAGAAAGTGTGAGTGTGATCTTTTCCATACCTAGTATGTACCACAACTTCTGGTGCCATCCGGTATGCTTTGGAATCTGCGAGGTGCCCCAGTGCGTAAGGATGTTCTGTATGGCCATCCCCAGTGCTAAGCTGATTTGCGTTCCTCTCCTTGACTTTAGGGGCTAGGTTAAGGGATTTGGAAGGCTCAAGATGTAAACGGTGAATCATGACAATTGGGTTTCGAGATGGAGATCTATTTCATTGAGTACCTGTGACCAGTATTGGAGACGCTGGGGGCAATCCCACAGTACATCTACCAGTGTCCCCTGTGCCCTGCAGCCCTCCAGTAGTCCGCACTCCACACCAGGTTGGCTCTATGAAGTTATGCCGGAGTGTAATTCCAATATATTGTCACTTTGGAGAGTGCCATATTGCTGGCTGTGTGCCTAGCTCTGTGGTATATCCCTTCCCATTCCTTGTCCCCCAGTGATCTCCCAAGGACCCTTTACCATGTTGTCTGGTTGGCGACGTGCGTATGCTTGTTAGTTTCGTTGAGGAATGGATATAGTTCAGAGCTCACTTTTATCCAATATTTAAGTGAGCAGCCATTTTGTGTAATGGGTGAGCCATTGCTGTGAGTTAGGCCTATTTTGTGGGTATAGTTTTCAATGCTGGATCTGCATGTAGCTGAGGTGCTCGTCTCAGGGAGTCGATAATCTGTGCACACTTCTGTAAAAGGAAGCACCCCCTCCTAATCAAACAGGTGTCGATAGAGTGACAGTCCGATTGTCGCCACCTCACAAACGGCGGGCTTCTCACTCTCGCAGCAAAGTCCGGGTTGTTTAGTAGCAGTGTCATGGGTGAGGGAAAGGTCAGTCAAAATCAGACACTCATCCAATTTCCATGCTGCCATCGTTGCCTTTGTGATCAGGGATGGGTATAAGACCCGCAGTCTATTCATCTTCCTCAGAAAGCGAGCTGTCCAGAGAAACGTACCTGCTATGGCTCTTTCCTGGAACAACCAGTGTGTCTCAGATTCATCCCTATTCGACTCTACTTATTAGTGTAATTGGCCCACCCATAATATAATTGGATGTTTGGGATGCCCCAGCTCAGGGGGGGAGAAAGCCCAGTTCTTTCTTCATGCGGGATCTCTTTTCCTGCCAGATAAATTGTAGAAGCTCCGCTTGAAGCTTGGAGATAATGCACGCTGGCGGCAGGAGAGGGAGAGTTTGAAAAAGGTATAATATCTTCGGGAGAACCAGTATCTTGATAGTCTCCACCCCTCCTAGCCAAGAAATCTGATGTTTCCAGCAAGCTAAGTCGCTGCGGATTTACCTGTGTAATGGGATTGATGGAAGTGTTTGATTGTGTGGTGGCTGCCAAGTTGATCCTTAAGTAGGGGATTGTCTCAGGCACCAAATGGATAGGGTACTGCCTCGCCAGCTGGTCTACCATCTAAGGTGATGGGGAAAGGCTTCGTGCCTGCGATGTCTCCACGTTAACCCCAAAAACCTGATGTGTTACCAAAGGTTTCAAGCTCCCTCAGGAAGGCTGACAGGGCTTTAACTGGCCTATCCAGTGTTGGCATATAGGCTTATGTTATGATGATCACCTTCGAAAGTCACTCCAGTATTCTCAGGGTTGTCGGGTACTCTCTTGGCTAGAGGCTCCATGTAGAGAGCGAATAGCAGGGGTGACAGAGGTCACCGCTGCTGTGTGCCTCTGCATATTGGAAAGGGGGCAGTAGCATGGTCATTGGTCCAGATCATCGCCATGGGTGAGCCATAACGATTTAGAATCTGTGTTCTGAACTTTTCCCCAAGTCCCAAATGTATAAGGACCTGTTCCAGGTAGAGCCAATGGACCCTTTCAAAGACCTTTTCAGTGTCAATCGCTCCCATGAATTCACCTGGGGCATGTGATACCTTCACAATATGTAAAAATATGTTTGGGTTTGTCCCTCGTTTGCCTCTGGGAGATGAATCCTGCCTGGTCTGGGTTAATGATAGAAGGCATAAAGTGTTGTGACTGCTAGCGAGGATTCCCATAAACCATTTCAGATCCACATTTAAGAGAGATGGGTCTGTATGAGCTGCATTGCGACTGATCTTTTCCTAGTTTAGGAATGACAGTGATGGAAGCAGGCAGCATCAAAATTTCGGGGATGTCCTAGTGTATGGGGTAGTCGTGATGGTTCGTTGGATCTGTGTTAACACCTCTGGGCGTAGTAACATAGTGTCTCATAGGCTCCACTGACCAGGCGGTAGGGACAGTGAAAGCATTACTGCAGCATGGACTGAAAGCGCCGCCGGAAGGAATATGGTCTCTGTGGTGAGTGCATGTATATCCTTTGTGCCCAGGAAATAATCTAACCTGGCATATGCCTTATGTGGATTAGAGAAAATGGAATATTCACGTGCGTAAGGATGGCCGACCCTCCACAGATCCTTAAGCCCCATATCCCTAAGCCATGTGTGGCCTCCCTCTAACAATGCCCCTGCCTGTCCTTGCCTCTGTACCAATCAGTCTAGAAAGTTGTCAAATACCAGATTGAGGTCTTCTCCCTGTAATGCCCTCTCTCAGTGGTAGACATCGCCTCTGCTAGTGCTGTACTGAGAAATGTCTCTTGCCCATCATTCGGTACGTAGATAGAGCCCACCACCAAGGACTGGTCCGCCAGTGTTCAGCGATAAGTGAGTAGTTTGCCCCTTAGTTCAGCCTCCTTTTGTCTTCCCCTCAAGGAGCGTGCCACTAATATGTCGACCCCTACCGTCTTCATGGAGGCTGAGAAGAACAACTGGTGTGGGAAACCACAGGAACTAAGGCAGTGGCAATCCCTGGGGAGCAAGTGCTCTCTTGAAGGAGGCAGATATCTGCGCTCCAATTTTCCAAATATGATACCATCCTGCGTTTTATCGGGTTGTTAAACCGTCGCACGTTAAGGGTGAGGACTCTAAGTGGGGTGATCTGCATTAAAGCTGTTCTGAGAAATGTAGGCTATGGGATTTAGCAGCCCACTGAGTCTTAGGGATCCGCTAGGTGCAATGAGGGTCTACGTGACTGCCCTGTGTTTGTGTAGCTGTGTCTTTTTTGGAAGTGAGGGTAAACCCCAACCATAAAACAAGGAAAACTGATAAAAGGGATAACTTGAGAACTGGAACTACTACTTACTTTCAGTCCCCCCGTCTTATGAGTCTGCAAGTTTGACCATAAGGGGTCCATGTTGTGGCCAACATTCCACATCCACCCGCCCCCACCCAGCCCTTCTGCTTGTGCATAGAGCTGTTGTATGCCCAGTCCACTTAAATGTTTTCCGTCTTAGCCATAACCGTAGGGATCACCTACAATGCTTCATGTTGTGCTTTGGCTATCTCAGCGAAATCTGATCACCTTGTCCTTTGTCTTGCTCCATGTCTCCACGAGCGTGGCAGTCGCTCTCTCGGTCGGGTGCAGGAAAGGCCTAATTCACGATTTCCGTTGGGCACGTCCAACCCCAGCACTTTACAGGCCTCCCTTAAAGATCTTAATTGGTAGAGTTTCCCATCCTAGCGGAATATGAGGTGGAGGGGATGGCCCCATGAGTAGGATATCTCTTGTTTTCGCAAGTGTGTAGTGACAGGACAGAACTTCTGCAGTGTGAGTGCAGCGAAGTCCTGGTAGAGGTTTGTTGTCTGATCTCTGAAGGCAGTAGGTTGCATTTCCTGAGCTTTGCGCATGATTTCCTCATTGACTTTGAAATCATGCACACATATTAGAATGTCAGCTGGGGGTGCTGTTTTCGAGTGAGGCAGTCCAGCACGGTGTGCTCTGTTAAACTTTATTTCGGCGTCCAAGGATGCACCTAGAATATGGCAGAAGAGGTCCCTGACATAGCCTAAGATGTCCTACCCTTCCGCCTTAGTAGATATACCCCATATACGGACATTATTCTGGCCGGAACTGATCTCAAGATCTTCCACATGCGTCTGTAAGTCAATATGTTACTCACAGAGATGGATGGCCTCCTGTTGGAGGGATGCAACTTCTTCCTCTGTCATCTCCCCTGTCTTCCAGGGCTTCAACTCAATCCCCTAGGGTGTCTGTCTGTTCTTTCTCCTTGATATCCTGAGAGTTTCTTTTTGACCAACTGGAGGTCATCTCTCAAGGACGAGAATAGAGATTCCAGGAAGGAGCGTATCACTTGTTCATATGCTGTGCCTTCAACCTGGCTTCTGGTTGGGTTCCCAGGATAGGGGAGGTCGCTGAATGAGCCCCCATGGGACAGGCGAGCATTTTTACGAGAGTGCGATCTTTCTTGGTGCGGTTGGTTGCCATCACTGGCAGCAGTTGTTGTAGATCTTGTGCAGCCCCTCCTGCAGTATGTTTGCACTGGCCCCCACTTCCTGGGTAGCCTCTGACTCGAACCCTTGAGGGAGAATGTGGTCAGTAGCCCTTTATGGAGCGCTCTCTGGTGTATGCCTCACTGAAGGGGCCTGTCTGTCAGGTCTGTGTTTGCTCTCAACAAGGGTGGATCTCTGCTCATCTGCCAGCACCCAGTGCCTCGTAGGGGTTGTCTGGTCGTTTAAATCCCAGGCAAGACGCTGTCACTAACCTGTCATCTGGCGTTGTATAGACCGTTGGCTCCTGGCTGGTCACATCGCCTCTCAGATTTCTGGGCTACTGGTCTCTGTGGTGCTCAACGCAGGGCCCACCAAAGGCACCAGTTCCACCTTCAGGCCCGCCTGCTGCCTGGGGCTCCTCAATGAACAATCTAGCCATTCCTCCATGCATTCAAGGGGTCTCCGATGGCCTGGCGGGGCCATCGATGGGTGCCGTCTTTTCTTGCTGGATGCGTCATGGATAGAGTATTGGCCGGCAGTGGGTGGGAGAGACTAGGAAGAGCATCCTAACCACTTTAGAGCAGGACCGCAGAACAGGATTTTCTGTTGTGGAGAAGAACATAGCAGAAGCTGCCGTGAAGTCAGGCCGACTTGAGATGCACCTTGGGCGGATATAGACTAGCAAGTTGGTACCAGTCAGCTGTCAGCCCTCAGAGTAGTTTTTAGTCATCACTTTTCAAAGTCCCACATTTGGGATTTTTGCTATCTGCCAACTTTAGCACCACTAGCAATGGTCCATGACTGAAGAAGCATCACTTGGAGGGCTTAGGACTCTCTCAGGCTTGGTCCAGATTCATATATGTTCATTATGTGTTATTTATCTCTTTATGTCCTGTTTTTTGTGAACCTGGATGAAATGTAATTGATTATAAAGATAACAATAATAATTAAAAAATTGAACTTTTGCAAAAATGTTTATTCTTGGAATGATTATGATCGTGTTCTACTGTTAATCCAGTGTTGCCCTATATTGTTTGACCCTTTTTGGGCTTTATACTTATCCTATATATAGGCAGGGTGATGTCTTTAGTTATCTGACTATTTCCCCCTGTTTCACCTGCCTAATATTTGCCTTCAGGGGTCCCCCTTCTTATTGGATCTACAAGTTAGGAACATAACAGTGATTTTTACACACAATGAGCAATTCAAGAAGAATTTTAGCTTCTTGCGGAATAACTACTGCTTTTGAAGAGCTGAATCTACTCAAATGACAAATAGGTGAGCTAGAGGATAAGATCAGAATTAGTGGGTTACTGGAGAATTCCAAGGCGGCACTAGACTCATTTCAGAAGACTATAGAGGAGTTCCAGTTTATACAGCTAGGCAAGAAAATAGAATGTCCATAAAGACAAATATAGTTACTCCAGTATTGGAACTTTCATAGATTAACATGCCTGAATCATTCCCCGTCGTTGGGACGGGAGTCTCCGGTATATAAAAAAAATGCTTAGCTAGATAGCAAACTGAAAAGAGGCCTAGGCCCATTTCCCTTTTGCAACCCATAACCTTTGTTATGTAAAAGAGACCAAATTTGTCCCTGAACCAAACAGAACCTCTCACCCTCTAGAACACTCATGAAAGAACCTTTTCCCCCTCAGATTTTCTACCACACGTTGTGCTAGGGAGTCTCCTTTGAGATCTGCTCAAATTCTACTTTTCTACTTGATTGGAGAACTTTGTTTCTGTGAATTTCATCTGAATATATACTCTTCTTTGCTGACTACTAGCTCATTCTTCTGAGAATATCTAGAAAGGAGAAATAGGTCTATTTAGAGCCTGTGCCACCTGTTCCAAGAAGAGACTCTACGTCGGATGACCCTCCTGCTGATTGTATTTACTGTCTTTATCCGGATCATCAAGCTAAAGACTGTAAGGTATGTCGTACCTTTTCAAGTAAAACCCTGAGGGATTGTGAAGGGCGCCTTTTGATATGGCTTCAAAAGCTAAACGCCAGAAAGGAGGTTTTGTCCAGTGATAGTGATGAGGCATCCAACCCTACATCTAGGAGATCTCAGAAGAGAAGAACATCTCCTCATGCTCATTCCTCAGAGGAACATCCTAAGAAGGCCCTCAAAAAGACCACTCAAGGGTCTTCTGGGCATAGTCCATCAAAATCTCCTCAGCCTATAGCAAAGGAGAGTAAGGGTCATGCTTTGGGGAAAAAAAACACCAAACAAGACGAGTTCTGAGCCGTTGAAATAACCACCTCAGGTCAAGCAACTCTTCAGGAAGCCGTCATCTACGCTTCCTGAGGTAAAATCTAAAAAACCTGCATCGTCGATGGGATCGTCGTTGAAAAAATCTTCATCGCCGACGACGAAGATCGAGGTAAAGTTAGTTTCCAAGAAGCCTTCATTGCTTGTGACAGTTGGTTCTCTGCCGATGGCATCATCGTCGACGATGGTTTGGACGCCTGTAACATCGATGAAGGCATCGACGACTTCTACGGCGATGATGACAGTGTCGACAATGGGATCGTCATCGACGACGGGATCGTTGACGGCAACAACGACGTTGACGGCAACAACAACGTTGGTAACTATGTCGTCGGCTTATACAGCAGTACGATTGGTGTCGATGGCTGCATCGACGATGATGGTGTCGTCGGCGATCTCGACGACGATCTCGTCGCATGGCTCGTTGATGCTGGAAAAAACACCAGAAAAGCTGAAAATTACCAGGAAGAGGAGAATTACGCCAGAGTTCACCTCTCCAAGCAAAATTACTCCTCTTGTGCCATCACACCTGCTAGAGGAGCAGGATTCAGAAGATGAAGAAGATGAAGAACCCTTTGGCTTTGCCTGGAGTCCCTCACAATTACATGTTAAGTGCCAAGAGGAAGACTTTGAGGAGGGATACGGAGGGTGTCAATATCTTCCACAACAACATTATCGCCAGGGCTACCCGAAGAGATGGTTGGCATGCCATATTCCTTAATGATGGATCTGCAGTTTATGCTGGTGGACTGTAGAAAGAGATTTCTACCAACTCCAGCCTCTCGAAATACCTGCTCTGCACCCACGCTCAATACCTACTACTGCGATTAGAAGCAAGGAGTTACTGCCAGACCCCGCACCTAGGTCACCTCAACCAGTGCATCAACAGGATCCTGTCACCACTGATGATGACCAAGAGGAGGGAGAGATAACAGACCCTAACAAAGAATGGGATGATTACCTTATTCCATCACCTTCGTCTCCCTCACCAGTACACCTATTGATTCTCCGCTAGAGGACATCGGCGGGTTTCATAATTTGATGAAGAGAGCTGCGAAGAGGTTTGTGCTTCCGATGTCAATGACACAAGCGAAGTGTTTCTTATATGAGTTTAAGGATTCATACCGGAAGTCATTTCAGGCTATTCCGATCGTTAGCCAGGTGTAGGAAGAAGGCTTTAAAGTCATACGATAGGCAGATGTGATATGACCTGACGCCTTACTAAAAATACCAAGAAACCTCTGAACTGACCTTTCTAATTTATCCAGTCGGTGTAACTCAATGTATATTTAGCAAGGATACTGCACACATACCTAATAATCAGCAAACACTAGGTTTTCATTAGATTTTATTCATCATTTTAATTTATGATTATTTCATTTTTCATGGATTCAAAAAATCTTTTCTTGGATGGCTCGGAACCCCATTTTTTGAAGGCAATACAAAAAATTCTAAGGAGGAGTGCATCGTACTGGAACTACGCTCGGAATTCACAGACAAACAATTCCTCCTCGGATATATAACTTGAAAGCACAAGGTTTACTTAACTGTATCCCAGGATAAATCAACATTGCTAGAGCCTAAAGAGTCCCCAAAATAGCCATGCACCACCTTATAACTAGCTAAAACAGCCTCCGTTCTGGTCCAAGTTGGGCCATCCCTGATTACAACTACCAGAGAAAATCATCAGACAGAGTATATATGTGAAGAGCCTCCAGTTTTTATAGTATGCATCTGTCGGCTCTGATGAAGGTGGTAAAATGTTATCTCCACTGAAACGTACGTAGGCCATCTACAAACACCTAAGAACACATGATAACCCCACCTAGGAGGACCATCAAAATAAGGATTGACAACCATAAATATATATGGGATTGTTACCATGTAATTAGGACATATATTATCATATTGAGTCCTCATATCTCAGCTGTTTGATGCTTTTTAACAATTGTGAGAATGTGTGTGCATGAGAAGAATGAATGGTGAGATAGCTTCTGAATGAATGGATAACATTGACATTGTTTAGTTTTTGACTATTGTTCTATGGGAGCACATGATTCTTCGTATCAAAGTTTTTTTGATTGTTGAAATAATGAATTGTAATTTATTGTTACAGCTTCCAATACCCCAAAAAATATTTAAAAAATATATAAAATACAAAAAAGAATTTTTGAATCCATGAAAAATGAAATAATCATAAATTAAAATGATGAATAAAATAGAAGTCTAATGAAAACCTAGTGTATGCTGATTATTAGATATGTGTGCAGTATCCTTGCTAAATATACATTGAGTTACACCGACTTGATAAATTAGAAAGGTCAATTCAGAGGTTTCTTAGTATTTTTAGTATGTTCGCCTTCCCCCTCCTCTAGACCTAAAAGTACGTTGGGGGTACCTTAATTTAGATACATGACATGACACCTTACATAGACCTCATCCCTGAGTATAGTAGATAATAGGTAAAAAAGATCCTTCAAGAGGGAGAAAGTGCTTCCGCTGAAGTAATTGATTGTGCGATGGATATCGCGACCACGGCCTTCAGAGCACTTGGAGGAGCGGCAGTTCTGTGCTGTCAGGGATGGTTGAGAGCAACAGCTTTTAGACCAGAGGTCCAAAATAAGATTCTGGATCTTCCCTTTGATGGGGAAGATTTGTTTGGAAAACATGTGGATGAGGCGCTTCATAGTATCAAGAAGGATACAGACACTGCAATGGCCCTAGGAACACTATAGTTCCTCAAGGTGCCCTTTCGGGGGCCCGAGGTAAAGGCCATTCATCATATAGAGGAGGATACCAACAGGGCAGATACCCCTCTTATTCAACATCTCAGCCATACTGTCAGCAGTATGGTCAACGACAGGCAGGGGGCTATACAAAATCTACCCCTAGAGGAAGAGGCGGTCGTCAAGGAATGGACACTTCCAGAAGACAATGACAACCTTCAGGATCCGGCTACATGTATTGCTTCCCCTCCGCAAGTTCCCCTGGTGGAAGAATTGTTTCCCATCTTCATCATTGGCAAAAAATAACTACAGACTGGTGGGTCCTCAATATAATACAATTCGGACATACTCGAGAGTTCCTTCAGTTTCCCCCTTGTACTCCTCCAACACGTCAAGAGGTCATGCATCTACCATCAGATGCGTCGAGAGATTCGGGCAACACTCAAATCTCTCGAAAGGGAGCAATAGAACCGGTTTTATTCCCGTGTTTTCCTAGTCTGAAAGAATGTTCTCCAATGGCGTCCTATTTGGAACCTGAGAACTCTAAATACTTATCTCAAGAAGCAATCTTTCTGGATGGTGTTCTTCAAAAGACATTCTGCTGCTCTTAAACCCAGGGGATCATATGACAACCTTCGACTTACAGGATGCATATTTTCCACAATTCCACGTCACATCGGCGCTTCCGCATTACGTCATGTGCATTTGTACGGCGCACGGTAAGTGTACCCCACAAAATTTTGTAATGTTTAAAAAGATATATCTATGTATTTAATGTAAATATTAAGGCAAGACATTATCTGAGGTAATCATGAAAATACTATTTACTTACATTTATTAAGCCTGTATTACTTTTAAAAGCAATTACGCGAATCGCGGGGTCTACGTCGTATATACATGTACCGTAAGCGCACCCTATGCGCACCCCATGTGACTTCAAAACAAGAGATTTGATTGGTTCATTATACTAAATATTCTAACTGTTGGAGGACCCTACCCATTTTAATCATTCTTCTTTGACCTTCACTGAAGAAACACCTTTTTTGTGAAGGAGATCTTTCTTGTTGCATACAGCTTCATCATGGCTGCACAGCAAGAAGACACATCAGAACATTCTACTGAAGAAGAATTTGTGCAGGAAGACCCAGCCCTAAAGAGGATTTGGATTTTTTTTTCCTTTCTGGAAGGAGAGAAGAAAGTGAATGCTGCAAAGGTGACCTGTAAGGTGTGTGGGACAGTGCTGTCAAGAGGTGACCTGAATAAAAAAAATTCTTTCGGGACTGCCAACATGGTCAAACATGTAACGATTCTTCATCCCCGCAATTATGCGAGAGCTGCATGTGCTAGGCTGCGAGAAGACCCTCCACCAGCTGTAGCCAGCACTTCCACAGCAGCATCAAGCCCACATCCGGATATCCGTCCGGATTTTGCAGATTTGATTATTTTGTGCAAGTTTTGTAAGGAAACCCAGTGTTATGGGGAACAGTCAATTGATTTAATTTGCAGACGGAAACAGGAGCACCGTTGTTCCCACGTTAATATTTGTTTTGCTGTTCCAGACTGTTTTGTTTGTTCAGTTCCCTTTTTTTCTTTAAAAAAAAAAATTGTTCAAAAAATCCCCAGTAAAAATACAAAACAACAAAAAAGACAAAAAAAAGTTCTTTTCAAAACTAACTTCACTGGTCAAAAAAAGAGCTATATTTTTATGATAGTGTGTAAAAGTTTTATTGAATGAATGTGTAGTGCATAAATGAATGAATACAGTATACTGTAGTACTTCTGAAGCACATGAATGTAAAATATGTACATAAATATGTGTTTGTGTTTTAATGCAGTGAATGGATTAGTCCTACTGCTGAATGGATCACTACAACTGTGCAACAGCAGTGACAGAGTGCTTTGTGAAAGATAAGGATACAGACTGGAGAATTGAATGTGTGAAAGATAAGTGAGCAGGTAGATGCAAGACTGTATAAAAAAAGGGCATATTACCACAAAAGTGACGAAGAGAGGTGTTAGCCGTCTTGGTTTAATGCCTCTCTTTGCCACTTCGGAAATGCTAGGCTGTACAATATTACCTAGGATATGGTGCATCCTAGGGTTTCCCCCTGCGATGGCGATAAGTTTTACAACTTAATGCCAGCGCAGGCAGGGAAGGTTCATTTATGTACAGGAAGGTGTTCCTTCCTGGACATAAACAAAGCATTAAATGCCATTTTGTAACTTACATGTGTGCTGCTTCATGCAGCACACATATAAGGTACAAATTGGCATTTTTAAAAAGAGGTTTGTTTATGTACAGGAAGGGACACCTTCCTGTACATAAAGAAACCTTGGCATTTTGCTTTTTCCATGTGTGCTGCACAATCAAAAACAAGCAAAAAAAAGCAAAAACAAGGAAACATTAAGCATTTCTCCTCATTTCGCCACCTTAAGAATAGGTCTTACCTGTTCTTAAATTCGGCGCTGCCACCTATTATCGCCTCTATTGATAATAGGTGGCAGCGCTGAAGTGAATGGGTGTTGCGTAGGAACGCCCACTGCAACACCCACTGCACTCCGCCTTTCACGATGAGTTTAATATGAAACGGCCCTATCACCAAGGCAACATTAAATCAATTAACATTACTTTAAGACACGTTAATTGACTGAATGCTGCCTTGATAATAGGTCGCTGCAAATATCGCCGTGTTATCGGCAGAAAAGCGCCAATAACGCGACGATAATTGGCTTGATAATATGCCCCATAGTGCATAGGAGTTTCAAGCAGTCCATATCCCAAGGCGTACTTCGCTACATGAGTACTTGGGTACTGACTGAATGATTACAGTTCTGCAAGGACAGTGCCTGACTGAATTTATAAGTGCTTGAGTTTAAGTGCAGTGAATGAATTAGCATATACTGCTGAATAGGTCACTACAATAGTGCAACAGCAGTGACAGAGTGTTTGATGGAAGTGTAACGATATAGATAGTGCATAGGGGTTTGAAGCAGTGCATGCTCTAAGGCCTACTTCGCTGTAAGAGTACTTGGGTACTGACTGCATGATCAGAGTACTGTAAGGAGAGTTTCTAAGGGAATATATAAGTGCTTGAGTTTTAGTGCAGTAAATGGATTAGTACATACTGCTAAATGGTTCACTACAGTTATAGTGTAACAGCAGTGACAGACTGCTTGGTGGAAGTGTAAGGATACAGACTAGGGAATTGAAGGTGTAAAATGCAAGTTTGCAGGTAGATACAAGACTACAAGCTTAGTGCATAGCGGTTTGAAGCAGTTCATGCCCTAAGGCCTACTTCGCTGCATGAGTACTTGGGTACTGACTGAATGAATACAGTTCTGCAAGGACAGTTCCTGAGTAAATTTGTAAGTGCTTGAGTTTTAGTGCAGTGAATGGATTATAACAAACTGCTGAATGGGTCACTACAACAGTGCAACAGCAGTGACAGACTGCTTGGTGGAAGTGTAACGATATAGACTAGGGAATTGAAGGTATAAAAGACAAGTGTGCAAGTGGAAAGAAGACTGCATGCATAGTGTATAGGGGTTTGAAGCAGTCCATACCCTAAGGCTTACTTTGCTACATGATTACTTGGGTACTGACTGCATGATTACAGTTCTGCAAGGACAGTACCTGACTGAATTTATAAGCTCTTTAGTTTTAGCACAGTGCATGGATTAGTACATACTGCTGAATAGGTCACTACAACAGTGCAACAGCAGTTGCAGAGTGCTTGGTGTAACTGTTAAGATACACACCGGGGAATTGAAGGTATAAAAGACAAGTGTGCAGGTAGATGCAAGACTGCATGCATACTGGTTTGCAACACTCCATGTCCACTCCTATGCCTACTTCGCTGCATAAGTACTGGCTACTGACTGAATCAATTAAATACTGTAAAGAGAGTGTCTGAGTGAATCTATAAGTGCTTGAATTTTAGTACAGTGAATGGATTAGTACATATTGCTCAATGCTTTATTATTAATAAACAGTAAAATTATTCTTTAGATAGCTCATATTTTAGCACAGCTTCTAAAAAGAGTTCATCTGGTACTTCTTCCTGATCATACTGCTGGTTTGCCATTTCAGAATTTATAGCTTCCAGTAACTATACGTCATCCAGTGCTTCCAAAAATCAGCATCATTGCTTTCATTTTCAAATTCACAGGTGATATCTGCAGTACTGATATCCTCTGAATCAGTCTCGCTGTCTGTTACAGATTGATTTTGTACTTCAATTAAACTGTTGCTCATTTCCAATGTGTCTTCTGAAATATTCTCCTCTTTATCCATAACAAATCTGTTATGTTCTAGGTCCTAGCACAAAAATATAAATACTTCACTTTAACATAATACAAAAGTAGGTTTATCAACTATTTAAGCCCCCAAAAAATATTATGTAAATACAGTTGTCTAATAATCTGTGTGTATTTAGGTACCATTCTGACACTAGTTTTTAAATACTTCATGTGTTTTCACACGCATCAATCCTTAACCCCTTCGGGGCTGATGACGAGCTCAGCTCGTCATGGGCGTAACCTGCGCTACGCTGATGACAAGCTGAGCTCATCACGTAACGCGGGTTTTTTTAAAACGCAGCGCGCAGCGGGAAAACCGCTAGCGCGCATGCAGTTAAAGACCTAGCCAGTACTCAACTTTTAACATCATTTTGCACACTCCACCTGTGGGAACAAATTAAACGAGTCCCTTTTCTCCCTACAACTTGAGTTCGCAAATAACCTAGTAGATCCCCCTATAGACTTCTCTCCAACGTTCCATGGCAGGGGGTCCTTAACCACAATAGATTATATTCTGACCTCACAGAGCCTGAAGGGGCAATTGGCTAATTTTTATACAGGGATTGATGTGAGCAGTGATCACTATCCCATCAGTGTAACAGTCTTACCAAAAAATGTCACCCTGTACCCTACTATTACCAGCCACTTAACACAAAGCTCCCTAATCATGAACAAGGTGAATGGTTACACAGTTAAATGGGCCAAGGTCGACCCACTTAAAATCACGGAACGGGTCCTCGACAGAGCTAGGCCTTGGATTCTTGACTGTCTATCCGTTGACGCCTCGCCTGGAACAATCATGGCCAGCTTTCAGAAAGTCCTAAAGGTCATCGGAGAGGAGTTTATTCGTAAACTCAGGAATAAAAAATCAAATTCTGAGAGATGGTGTAATGCAAAGTGTCGCAAGGCTCTTTCAGACCTAAAAGCCGCCGTTCGCTGTCCTGTGAGGGACATGCTGGAAATCTCTAACCTAAGAAAACTTTATAATACGGCCAGAGCGGAACGTAGGAAAGAAATCAAGAACAATCTCTGGGCGCAGTTACATCTCAGCTGCCACAATAAAGACAGCGCTCTCTTCTGGCAAGTCATTAGATCCCCTTTTCTGACCGATCCCTCGAAGGACCAACATCTGGATGTCGCAGTTACAGCAGACGAATGGGTCTCCCATTTTACGAAAATCTTTGGGTCCCTTCAATCAGTCCCTTCGGAAGCTGACCAGATAAATGGCAACATATCAGTTAGAAATAGCTATCCGATCAATGTAGCCTTTACCCATGCAGAGGTTGCTAAAGCTCTAAAAGCGTCTAAACTTGGTAAGGCACCTGGGCCCGATGGTGTGCCCCTAGACTTTTTTCTGCATGACTTCGAACTTTGGTCACCTCTTCTTACCCATGTCCTCTCTGCTGCAACATCTATAGGGCTGTTAAAGTCATGGTCAACGTCCATCCTGCTGCCAATCTTCAAAAAAGGTAATCGCAATGATCCTTCCTGCTACAGGCCGATCTCCCTTCTGGATTCCATAGGCAAAGTTGCAGGCAGGGTGGTACTGGACCGTTTACAATCCTGGGCCCAGACAAATAACATTATGACCGACCTGCAATATGGTTTCCAGAAGGGTCTTGGAACCGTGGAGCAGGCACTGAATCTGGCCCTTTTGATTGGGAAGTACGCTGCAGCTAAAGGAGGTAACATCTTTCTAGTGTACGTTGACTTAAGTGCAGCCTTCGACTGCGTCCAGCACTCTAAACTCTGGGCTATACTTAGTGATCTTAAAGTGGATCCAGCTCTCATAGCCTTTCTCCGAGAACTTTACACGGACGCAATAGCGTCTGTCAGATTTGGAGTTAATGGCGAGTTGTCTCCATCTTTTTCTATTCAAAAAGGGGTAAGACAGGGATGTGTACTGGCTCCCTTCTTGTTCAATCTTTATACCAACGGTCTTGAGCTGGCGATGCTAGAAGGGAGCCAGGACTTACCCCAGATCAATCATCGCCCTATACCGACGCTGCTCTATGCAGATGACTCAGTCATCATCGCCAGAACACTTAACCAACTACAAAAGCAGCTTGACAAGTATTGCTCTTTCATGGGCTCTCTGGGACTTAAAATTAATATAAAAAAGACATTCACTATGCACATCGGCCCCAAGGTCAAGAAACCCAGAGCAATTTTCGTCGAAAAGTCAAAACTAGAAAAAACTTCTGCCTATCCTTATTTAGGGATATTGGTGGACGACTCCCTAAGCTGGCGGCAGGCCACGGCCAGCAGAAAACTCCTTTTCCAGCGAGCAACAAAGGCCTTGGTCTCTTTCTCTAGGAAACTTGGTAAACCTGCTCCCCCAGAACTCCTAAAAATTTACTATGCAAAATGCCATAGCGTGGCTATCTATGGCGCTGGAGTTTGGGGCTATGGCCCGATAGATTCTATCCAAACAGTAGAGAATGGGTTTGTTAAATACCTGTTGGCCCTTCCACAAAGTGCTCCGATCTATGCTTCCCATAACAAGCTTGGTATGGACTATATTACAGACTATATACGTTTCTAACCAATTCTTTTATGGCAACGTATATGGTCAAAACCAGAGTGCCACCTAACACGCTCACTGATAAATGACTGTATGGCCCTAACGAACTGGCGTAGGATTCCTTAGTTGGCATACGTGGAGAACTTTTTTAGGGTCATACTTTGACGACCCACCGAGTGTGGAGGATATATCGAGAAAAGAACTAAAGAAAATAAGCATGGACCACTTGAGAGAACTTCGTAGCTCAATTGAGATTGTAAAACCACTTAATTCTCAAATTCAAGCTATTCAACTTGTTAAAGGTATTCAACCTTATCTATCGTATCATTTGTCTAACTACGAAAAATACCTTTTGACAAGATTTCGCTTCAATACCTTCTTCCGGCTAGTTACCTTTCCTCGGATACAGAATTGGTCAAGAGACATTAAGAACTGCCCGTGTGACGGAGTATCGACGCAATCCACATTACATATTATTTTCTTCTGCTCATATTATAAAACACCACGAAAAACTTGGATTCTTCCACTTCTTAGATTGACTGCCACAGGTCATGTTATCCAGCCTATTTGTCCCTACAATTATTGGACTCACCTCACTTCGCAAAATGTATAGCTATTTTTCTAAAAGCCACCATCAAAATACGAGAAGCTCTTGAATGACACTATGTGTTTTTTTGTAACTATATCTTTTTTTTAATTACTTTTTTTTTTTCATAAGTATGTAAAACAATTTTATTTTCTACTGTTTTAACCTGTAATTTTTATGGTTGCAAATAAGCGGTAACCGAATAAAAGATAATGAACTGAACATAATTAGAAACTAGTCATTCTTCATATATGTCCAAAATACTCACAGCAACAGCTATAGAACGCCCCATGAACACAAAGTATTCTGTATGATGAGGACATATTTACATAGAGAAGAAAAGCTACACACAGTAACTTATTCTGTCCTTGTAAATATGAAAGAGTATTTGAAAGCACACTCTGTAACGTATTTTATGTTGAGCAGTTTGGTCTCTTTTAATCCTGAAAGTCCCTGGTCTCTACTACCCAAGCATGTCTTTCTATTCAATGCCATACAGGTGCTTTGCACAGAGCTGTTCTGAAGCCATGTTCCATTTTATTCATCTCTGTAATAAAACTCTCTGGCACTTTTTGAATATATGTTCCAAGATAGTGGGTCCCCAGGGACACTCAGTATGCATATTAAGTTCATCATATATCTTTAAAAGATACAAACCATCTTTGCACAGATACGTACTCCATCCATCTGTTGTTCCTTCAGCTCTGTAGACGCACATTCCATTGACCATTTTTTATAGTTACTTATACTTACCTTAAAAGTAATAAATAATTAAAAAAAATACATATTATAAAATTAGCATCTGTGGAAGACAAGAAAAAATACAGTTACAATATATATTTTACAACATAGAAAAAATTGTGAAACATTTCATTTGTCTTTTTTGCTGTTCTCAGAATATATTGAATTTCACTAGAAACAGTGATTTCAATTGTACTCATCACATAACAGCGGGCAAAAAAAGACAATCAATGAGATTATCTTAAAAAAAACATTCAACATTCTCAATAACAATCTAAAAAATAGAAATAAAACATATCTTAAATGTTTTTTTCTTAGAGCAATTTCTTACCAAAATATGAAACAACTCAAACAATGATAAAATAACAAAACATTATTATTAATTTTCATTCACTGTAAATAATGTTGTTTAGAAATATATTCTGACAAAATATACAACACAAAGGGCCAGATGTAGGTCGCCAATTACCGGTCGGTAACGGCCGAAAATCGGTAAATTCGGCTGTTACCGACCGGTAACCATGAAATGAGATGTAGGAGCCCCAAATTTACCGATTCGGAAAACACGAGTCGGTATAATTCCGACTCGGTAAATATGAGTCGGTATAATTCCGACTCGGTAAATATGAGTCGGTATAATTACCGAGGCGGAAAATACCGAATCCATATCTACCGAATTCTTATTTTCCGAATCGGTAAATAAGAAACGGTAAAAAATGGCCATGGAGATGTAGGAAAGCTCAAAAATACAGAATTTGCGGAAATTCGGTATTTATGAGTCGGTATTTACCATGGATTGAATGCAGGTGGTAACCAGGGGAGGTCCATAAAAAGAGTCCCAAAATGCATCTGTGGAACCATAATGGCGGCTTTCTACGTCATAGCAAGGCGGCAAAGACTACAGGCAGGAGAAGAGAGAGAATGGCAAAGGGAGGAACAAGTGTACCGGCAGAGGATAACACTGTTCCAACTGACAGAGCCAGAAATACTCCAGAGGTACAGGCTACACCCCGACACCATCAAGGACTTGATCAGGGACCTACACCCACTCCTGGAGCACCCCACACCAAGGGCCCATGCCATCCCACCCCATGTCCAGGTGCTATGTAGGTTACACCTGCTGGCCTCTGGGAGCTACCAGAGTGTGATAGCTGCAGTGGGTGGTGTGTCCCAGGGCTGCCTGTCCCGCTTCTTCAGGAGGTTTCTTGACGCCATGATGCAGAGGATGGAGCATTACATTTCATTCCCTGCTACACCAGCAGAACTAGCAAAAACCAAGACAGACTTCTATCACCTGGCACACTTCCCTCACGTCATAGGCTGCATCGATGGTACCCACGTACCACTCTGTCCACCTGCAGCCACAGAGCACATATACAGAAACCGCAAATCAACGCACTCCATCAACGTACAGGTCATATGTAATGCAGGGAACCTCATCACAGACATCGTTGCGAAGTTCCCCGAAAGTACCCATGATTCTTACATATTCCAGAATAGTGGAATATACACACGCCTACTTGCCGGAGAATTTGGAAATGGATACCTGCTAGGTAAATCACATTGACACACCATGACACTCACAGCAGATCTACGTCTCATGTACATGCAATTAATGTCATTCTTTCTCCCCCTAGGTGACAGTGCATATGCCCTGCGGTCCTTTGTGCTCACCCCCTACCTCAACCCATCCACCAGGAGTGAAAGGCGATACAATGTGGCTCACAGATCTACACGAAACGTTGTGGAGCGGACATTTGGACTCCTTAAGAGCAGGTTTCGCTGCCTCCACAAGAGTGGAGGGGCACGGCAGTACACCCCAATCATCTGCTGCAAAATCATAGTGACCTGTGCAATGTTACATAATCTCGCTACAAAGGAAGGCACAGAGGTGGAGATCACACATCATGAGGACATTGATGATGACACAGAGGAGGCAGAGCCCCATGGTACAGTGGCAGCAGCAGCTACAGATGGGAGACTGAGACGGGAAGAGGTCACCCAGCTATATTTCTGAGTGAGTAATGAGACACAGGCAGGCTAAGTTATTGGTGTACGTAGTTTGTAGTTTTTTAATCACTACGCAACTGCATTGATAGCACACATTGGGCACACAATATCAAACAGTCCATGACTGTGTTGTCACGGTTAACACCACCGTGACCTCTTCCTCGGGTGGAGGGCAAAGTCAATGTTTGTGGCCACGGACCACAGGGCGGGACTGCTGTGGCTGTGTGTCAATGTTCTCGGTGTGGCCTGTGTCACTTCCCCGACGCATGCCACTCCTACGTAAGTCTTGCACAGGAGTGCTTGCGCCACTCCTGCTGGTGGACCCCTCACTTTCCAACACACAAGTGTCGCCTCCAGTGGCAGTCTGGCCATTCCTACAGATAAATTTGTGCAGCACTGCACAATGGCCTCCTACATCGCCACTGACCGTCTGCACAGCACGGTGGTAGCAGTAGCAAACCTGTTCAGGGCTTTTGTCTGCTGCCGCACGTCAACACGTGCCTTGCATCTCTCCAAATGGTCCCTGTCCAACTTGCCACACAGGACAGTCATGCACTGTGTTATGTCAGAAATGCCAGACGCCATTGACTGCATGGTCTCTGATATTTCCCCTATGCCCTTGCCTACTGTATCGAGTTTTTTGTTTGTTGTGCGTGCCTGCCTCTGAACCCCCATCATCGCTTTTGCCTGCAGGCGCTGTACTTTGACCATGGTGGCCTCCAGTCCACAGAAGACCCCCTGATCCTGACGCACATCTTCTGCCTTACGTGGCCTTCGCCCTCGGACACTGGCCCGCAAAACTCTGGGAGTGGCCAGCTGCTCGGTGTTGGCTGTTTCCTGTGGGTCACCCTCCACCTCCTCCTCCTTCTCAGATGTTTCCAGTATTCTGCGAGGGGGCACATCAAGGCGCCTTGCCCTTCCCAGCACTGGGGATGGTGTTGTGGGGGTAGGGGACTGTGCAGCCGCTCCTGTCTCCTGACTCCCAAATAACAGAGGGGACTGTGGATGTGGTGCTGTTGGCTCCTCAGGTGACTGGGCTGCCTGCTCTTGGTCCTTCCCTCTGAGTGATGTGCTTGGTCCAGCTCCTTCCCTCCTCTTCTCTCTATCCTCTGCTGTGCTGCGCATTTACTCTCCTGTGGACAGACATGGACATTGTGTCAGTGGAGTTGTTCACCTGTGTCTCATGATAAAACACACTACTATTGCACTTTTGCCTGTCTCTCAATTTGCCTATGCTAGTTGTCTTTTGCTCCCCTTGCTTCAAGGCATGCTGACTGCTCAGAGGTATCTACCCATTACTACTTTTCCCAGGATGCATTGCAGGACATTAGTACAACCTGTTCTGGAGTGTGATTTGGGCACACAGAGTGTTTGAGGGGAATAGGTAAATGGGTTAATGACAATGTACTTGCATCTTACCTTGTTTCTTTGCGCCTCTTGCTGAGCTGTCAGCGTCCCGGATGCCGTGGATGCATTCCTTCTCAAGGGTGGATGCCACCATCTCCTCGATGTCGCTGAGTCGTGGGGCTCTGTTTCTTCCTCCCCCTGTTAACCCACATTCCTTGCGGTGGGCAGCAAGTTTCTTCTTGGTGATAATGCGGATGTCATACCACCGTTTTTTAAGATCTTCAAGGTCACGGTGGGTGACACCAATGGCATTTACCTTGCCTTGTATTTCTATCCAGGTGCTGCGCTTGATGGATTCTGCTACATGCAGTGATAGCTTGCCAAATATCTTGCTGTAATTTCTTGCCACCTCTGCTGCAAGCACCTGCAGTTCTTCTTGGCTGAACTTCTGCTTCCTTTTGCGCTCTGCAGCATCCCTCTGTGCATCTTGACTCTCCATGGCGCTGTGTTGGTTAGCTCAGGGAAGCCTGCTCCACACTCTGTCCTCCTGCTCTCCTGACTGTTGGTTTCTGCACCTGCATGGGCGTGGCCAGTCCCAGGTACTGGGGAGGGGTGCTTGAATCTGATTGGTTGATACCCCAGTGCCTTTTGAATTGGGTGTGGTTGGAGTTCCTGATTGGTTCACAGGCTCACATGTTTGTCAGTTTCAAATTTCCGTTTCGGAATTTACCGACTCGGTATTTACCGATTCGGTATTTACCGACTCGGTATATTCCGATTCTGTACTATTCATTCATTCCTATGGGCCATGGACCCGTTGGTATGTATGGGTTTTACCGAATCGGATGTTATCGAGTAGGTAAATACCGATTCGGTAAATACCGATTTCAGATACCGAGTGATTCCGATTCGGTAATTTTTACCGTTTTTTTTTATCTACATCTAATTTTCCGATTCTGAAATACCGATTCGGTATGACTCGGTATTTTAGAATCGGTAAATTAGAATTACCTACATCTGGCCCCAGGTTCTTAATTATTTTAGATACTTTTCCTCAAGGCCAAATGGTATTCGTGAAATCCTTTGTTTTAAAGTTGTCCAATAGTAATCCTGAAAGGCCAAATTTTGTTCCTAAAACTTTGGCTTTAAGAATATTAGGTACGAATTTGGTAATTCTTTAGGCAAACCTTCTTTAAAAACCAATTGAGCATCATTGTAATGTGTCCAACCTTTATCACATTTTAGATAAGCAGTATAATGTCCAGATGTTGTAGAAGGACCATCATGAAAAATAATTGCTACAGCTACAAAAGTTCTTCCTGATATTGATACTTGAGTAGCTACAACATTTTTAATTAAAGTTTCCAATTTTCTTCCATCAGCTGTACAACGTTACAACATTAAAATTACATACTGTCCATATCTTTGTATAAATAATCTTGATGACATTTCTGATTTACATTGGCTACACTCCATGTTTTGAGTTGCTCCTCTAACTAGGTTGTTAAAAGACACTGATTCAAAGTCTGTTAAAGTCAAATATATAAACCTTTCACTGTCTATGTTAGTGCTACATGTAAACAAACAATTTCACAGACATGTTGCCATTTGTAAGAAAGGCCAAAAAGATTTTCAATATCTATACCTTCATTTTCCAATACAACAAGCATATACATAAAAAATTCCTGAAAATCTTGCTGAATATTCTGTGTAAATTGAGTACAACCAGAACATATGTCTAATAAATTTTGAATATCAGAAACACTTTGTATATTACTTTTATCCCTTATACATTTCTCATAAACAGAATACAACAAACAAAATCTTTTTTCCCGATTCTCAACAATTTGCTGTTGCAAACTTTCAAGTAATTAAACAACATTGACAACTACATTAGCATAGCAGTTGACACCAGAACTATTTTCAAACTGATAACCAACAATCTCTTCAACAGTGTGCTTTTTCTTTTTGCGTGCAATCACAACTTTATCTTGTTTTTTTTTCTTTCTATATACCTTCACTACAGATATTTTCATATCTTCTTTTTCAACCTACCACACGCTTTTCAAATACTGGATATTGACCAAAATTGGGAGCATATTCTCTTCTTAACCTATTATACTCTTTCACACAATTTGCATCTGCACTAATCTTTCTCTCATCAAAATCAATCAAGTACAATCCAGATAAAGTTCTAACCCAAGACAAAGCAACATATGCCATACCCTCTTTAAACACTGTACTTTCAATATTCACCAAAGCACTATCTACACTTAAACCTTGAGATTTATGAATGGTCACCGCATACGCCAAAGAAACAGGAAATTGTTTTCTGCGAACATACAAATCTTTTACAAGCAAAAACCGAGCTGAACAACGACTAAATTGTTGTACTTCTTCAATTTGATCAAATTTGATTTTGAAAAATTCAATGCCATCTCTATTTAGATAATTAATGAAATTAACAACTTTACCCAATGCTCCATTTACTAAACGTTTTTCCACATTCAAATTACGTCTTAAAATTATCCGACAGTTTATACAAGCATATAAATTCTTTTCTGAATCAGCAGTTTTAGATATCGATTTCTCTGAAGAATCTAATTTTCTCTTCAACTTTTCTGTCAAAATATTCTATTCACCACTCGCTATTCAATTCCCCGGGGATTCCTAACAACATTTAAGACGTTTTACGTACGAATGGATTAATACATATAACAGTATGATAAGAAGAATAACAATTTTAAAACATTTCATAATTTTTCAAAGTAAACGATTTTCAAGTGAGTGATCAATTTCCCTTGAAGCGCCTACTTTTATAGCAGCATCCGACTTAGCTAGACTCACTAGTCCTACCTATCCTTTAACTATTCCCTAACCATCCTCTCTGCTACCAGAAAATTACTGCTAGAGATCGCGGGTCACCCAACCAATAATATCGCCACTTCTGGCTTCGGGCCCATATACTTTACTTTATCATATACATTGATCTGGTGACCACACAATCTACTACCAATAATTGTGAGTTCCTTTTCGATTTCTCCAGTGTACCCAACCTACCATCCACTGTTATGGGTACCTATGACCACGATGGGTCAGGGAGCTAGCTGTAAAAGGAAAGGCAGCAAAGTACAAAACCCAACACTAAAACCTTCACTTTATGAAATGACCACGGACAACTGGAAGTTTTGAAAGTTTATCTTAGAATTTCAATTTCTTAAAATATACATTCCACTACAAGGAGACAGTCTAAAATCAGATTTGCAAAAAGTACATAACTATATAAAAGAATTAAAAGGGCAATCATTGAGTTTTATCAAAAGAATGCTAGTGCGACAGGGAACCCGCTAAGTAAGAGGAAAACTAAGATAAGGGCAAAGTGAACACGTTTATAATCGGGGTTACTTTAGTCAGTTTTATGAGAGAAACTTAGGGACCATAACAGAAAATTGCAAACAGCAATGCAGAAAATGATTTCTAAAAGGTAGGGTAACATAGGAACACGCTATGAAATAAAATTGCAAATGACTTTGTGTGAGAAGTTGGCCTGATGTGCAGTGTTCACTATTCTAGTGATCACTATATATCAGTCCAAACAACCCTTATTGATGATTGGTTGTAAGTCAACCTTATAGACCAGCTATCCTAGTAGCATGGGTACGAGCAGTCTAAGGCTAAGACTCTAGAGGGCGTGTTAAGCCAGCTGTTTTACCATCACATTACCCCTTGAACACCCAGTGAAAGGACACCACACAAGTGTTATGAAAATAAACAATGTATTTATTAGAATCACGACAACCCTGTACTCTTTATGAGGACAGGGTGCTAAGCACACAACAAAACTCTTACGAAAATACTTAAGTTAACACGGTATACACAAATGCCCGAGGGGCACGAAAAAACATATACTTTAAAAGTGGAATGCGAAATTACTAGCAGGTAAGTACAGTACTAATAGGCTTTGGAATCGCTAGGACTTGACTATAGAATCGTTAGATTACTTCTAGGAGACCTAGGGGACTCGGGTGCAGAGTGTGCACTCTCACGCGGGATGCGGGACGAAGTCTATGGAAGCTAGTAAAGTTAAAGTTAGTGTTTACGGGCGAACCCGACCTGGTAGGAAGAAAACGACAGTGGATCCTGACCCTTGGATAGTGAGGCTATGCTGGGGCACCGAAATGCCGAAGTTACCTAGCCCAGGGGCTGCAGCTGCATAGGTCTCAAAAGACGTCGGGAATCCTCGTTGCCGGACCAGGAGCCTGGAAGAAAAGATGCTGGCAGGCGACCAGTGAAGATAGTTCGAGTTGATCCAAGCCTGGATCTGGAAGATGGATGACACCTGAAAGCAGAGGGGACCAAGTTCGTGACTACTAGCCAGTAGTCAGTGGGCACCAGGAGGGCACCGGATGGCAGTCACCTCGACTAGGTGAGTGGGCGACGCTGGCTCTGCAGATCTCACGGACCAGGAGGCGTTGTCGGCGACCAGGATGGAGAGGCGAGCTGTCCCACGATGGATGAAGCTGTCGGCGTCGAAGTTACCCAGGATTGGGCAACAAGCCTTGGCTAATTCAAGCCCATGCGGTGGACTCAAAATGGCGTCTTGAGGGGACCAGGAGGGTCCGGGGTGCTCCTCTTCGGGAAGGGAGCAAGGGCCAGTCTGGAGCAACCAGACCAGCAGCAGTGATGTCGTCGGGCGTCGTTCAGAAGGCCACAAGCCAGCGGGCTAGTAGCCAAACAACGCGGTGAGCAGCAAAAAGCAGAAGGGCCCCACGCAGATCGTGGAGATGCTGGGAGGCTGCACTTCGGTGCTGGAGCTGCTCAGGGTCGGGGCTTCTCGGACCCCAAAGCACTCACCAGGAAATTACTCGGCGGGCTTGCTGTGCAGAAGTCGTGCAGTCTTGAAGATGGCCGGTCCCTCGAGGTCTCGTCGCACCCACGGTTCTCAGCTTGGTTGTAGAGGTGGGTAGAGGTCAGAGGTGCCAGGGAAGCCAGTTCTCGTCAAGCTGGGCAGTCGGATTCCGGAGGAAGGACGTGCAGCAGACCGCAGTGTTCTTGATGGTGCCTGCGGATGCAGGGTGACTACTCCTTAGTCACAAGGGAGAAATCTTAGGAAGAAGTCTTGAGTTCCTTTCGTGGAAAGTAGTTTCAGGATTCAAAGATGATCTGATTTGGAAGGGGGCCAGTTCCTACCTTTATCCTGTAAAAAGGGGCTGGCACGCGACTAAGTCCTGCCCTATGGGTGGGACTAGGAGGGGGGTGGTTACACCCACTTCCTTGGCGGGCTTTTCCCCAGCACAGGGTCTGGAGTGACCCTGGAACTGGTTCAAGCCAGCCTATGCACAGTGAGCACCGGGGTGCCACGTGCAGTCACCTCCCTCTGAAGCCCTGCCTACCTACAATACACAAAACCCTGTCTGGGACGGTGCTGGCACCGCCCCTGGCAGGAAACCCTTTGTCCTTATCTCCTGCTCTGGGAGGACTCCCAGCAGCAGGAGGGCAGACTTGTGTCTCGGTGGCAGCATCCATTTTGTGGATGCCCAGGCTCTGTCTGACTTTAACCGGGGTTAGGGGTTACATACATGTCGTGTCCCTCTAGAAGGGTGGAATGCTAACCCCGTCGCCAGAATTGGCGAGGGGTTAGTATTCCAATTCGTATGACACCTTACTCGACATGTTTTGATAAAGCGATACCAGAGTTGGCATATAACCGCGAGGATTATAATGCACTTAAGAGTATATGGTATGCGATATCATGGAAACGGCTAAGGGATGGATCCCGAAAGCCGCAGACAGGCTCAGCTCATGCCAGAGCACCATCTCACACGATTCCAAGCACTCTGCCTTCAGGATTGTTAAGGCCTGCCATAGGAGTGACTGATAGGAGATCTGTGTGTCCATTTTAGGGTTAGATATAGGTATACTATATCTACAGCAAAGGGTGATTACACCACCTTGCCCCAGCTGTCGTGCAGCCAGTTGTGTCAGTTTAGTTAGTCAGCCCAGGGGTGGCACAATACATGCTTCAGCCCCTGGGAGACTCCTGGGTACCTCAGCCCTGGGTACAGGGACTTAGAGAGGGCCCAGTGCCAATTCAGTACCTGAGTACAATTTGGATAGAGAGAACAGCTAGGCTGTGGGTCTGATTAGCAGGCCCACAGCCAGGGAAAGTCGTAAACCAGTGCAGCAAAAAGCAAAAATCTGGGTGATCATAGGATTGCAGACCCTACTCTCCTACATGACCCCCCCAAACTTTGGGACAATAAACTAACCTTGACCAGGTGAGTCTTCTTGCTCTAAGTGGAAATACCTGGAGAGCCCATCAGCATTGCTGTGATCAGTACCAGGTCTATGCTCCACTGTAAAATCCATCCCCTGTAGGGAAATGGACCACCTAAGCAGTTTGGGGTTTTCACCCTTCATCTGATTTAGCCACAAGAGGGGCTTATGGTCTGTCTGAATGGTGAAGTGAGTGCCAAACAAGTAGGCCCTCAGCTTCTTCAGGGCCCAGACCACAGCAAAGGCCTCCCTCTCAATAGCTGACCAATTTTTCTCTCTGGGTGTCAACCTTCTACTAATGAAAGCAATAGGCTGATCATTACCATCAAAATTCAGTTGAGACAGAACAGCCCCCACACCCAACTCAGAAGCATCTGTTTGGACAATGAATGGCTTGGAGTAATCTGGACTCTTTAGGATAGGTGCTGTGCACATGGCCTGCTTTAGGTCATTGAATGCTTTCTGACAGCTTGCTGTCCACTGAACTTTCTTTGGCATCTTTTTGCTTGTCAGGTCATTAAGAGGGGTCACGATGGACCCATAATTTCTGACAAACTTCCTATAGTACCCAGTCAGGCCCAAGAAAGCTCGAACCTGAGTCTGGGTGATTGGAGGAGTCCAGTCCTGGATGGCCTGTATCTTACTCTCCAGTGGCTGAACCTGGCCTCCACCTACAAGGTGGCCCAGGTATACAACCTGTGTCTGCCCTATCTGGCACTTTGTGGCCTTGATAGTGAGGCCTGCCTTTTGCAGAGCCTCTAACACTTTCCTCAGGTGGACCAGGTGATCCTCCCAGGTGGAGCTAAAGACAGCAATATCATCCAGATATGCTGCACAGAAGTCATCCAGCCCAGTGAGGACTTGATTCACCAACCTTTGGAAGGTGGCAGGTGCATTTTTCAAACCAAAGGGCATTACCACAAATTGATAATGCCCACCAGGGGTAGAAAATGCTGTCTTGGGTTTGGCCTCCTCAGCTAACCTGATTTGCCAATACCCAGCTGTCAAATCAAATGTACTTAAGAATTTGGCAGAAGCCAATTTATCTATAAGTTCATCTGCTCTTGGAATTGGGTGGGCATCAGTCTTAGTGACTGCATTGAGGCCTCTGTAGTCTACGCAAAACCTCATCTCTCTCTTACCACCCTGGGTGTGAGGCTTTGGCACTAGAACTACTGGGCTAGCCCAAGGGCTATCTGAGGGCTCAATGACTCCCAGCTCCAACATTTTCTGCACTTCAGTTTTGATGCAGTCTCTAACATGATCAGGCTGTCTGTAGATTTTACTCTTGACAGGCAGACTGTCTCCAGTGTCAACATCATGGGTACACCAATCAGTTTGGCTGGGTGTCAGAGAGAACATATGTCTGAAGGATTGCAGAACTTGCCTGCAATCCTGTTGCTGATGTTCAGTGAGGCTGCCACAAAAGACAACACCATCAACTGATCCATCATCAGGATTCTGAGTGAGCAGGTCTGGGAGAGGGTCACTCTCTTCCTCCTGTCCCTCATCTGTGGCCATGAGCAAGCTCATGTCCTTCCTGTCAACATATGCTTTGAGCCTGTTAACATGGAGCACTCTGAGAGGGCTCCTGGGAGTTCCAAGGTCCACCAAGTAGGTAACCTCTCCCTTTTGCTCAATGATGGTGTGGGGCCCAGACCATTTGTCTTTCAGAGCTGCTGGGGCCACTGGCTCCAGCACCCACACCTTCTGTCCTGGCTGGTACACAGTCAGAACAGCCTTTTGGTCATGCCAAGCTTTTTGAAGTTCTTGGCTGGCCTCCAGGTTTTTAGATGCCTTCTCCATATACTCAGCCATCCTGGAGCGGAGACCAAGTACATAGTCCACTATGTTGGTTGCAGGCTTTTTGAGAGGTCTCTCCCATCCTTCCTTCACCAAACACAGGGGTCCCCTTACAGGATGCCCATACAGAAGCTCAAAGGGGCTGTAGCCAACCCCCTTCTGTGGGACCTCTCTGTAAGCAAACAAGAGGCAGGGGATCAGGACATCCCATCTTCTCCTAAGAGTTTCAGGTAGTCCATGAATCATCCCTTTGAGGGTCCTGTTGAATCTCTCAACAAGCCCATTGCATTGTGGATGATAGGGTGTGGTGAACTTGTAGTTCACACCACACTCTTTCCACATTGCAGTCAGATATCCTGACATGAAGTTTGTACCTCTGTCAGAAACGACCTCCTTAGGGAAACCCACTCTGGAGAACACTCCAACTAGGGCTCTTGCCACTACAGGTGCTGTAGTGGTCCTAAGTGGAATAGCTTCAGGATACCTGGTGGCATGATCCACCACCACCAGTATAAACTTGTGCCCTGATGCTGTCTGGGGTTCCATTGGACCAACAATGTCAATCCCCACTCTTTCAAAGGGAACCCCCACCACAGGTAGTGGTATGAGGGGGGCCTTTGTTGTGCCACCTGACTTACCACTGGCTTGGCAAGTGACACAGGAGCGACAAAACTCCTTGGTATTCTCATTCATATGGGGCCAGTGAAAGTGTGAGACAAGCCTGTCCCAAGTCTTTGTCTGACCTAAATGACCTGCAAGGGGAATCTCATGGGCCAAGGTGAGAAGGAAACCTCTCAGAGACAAGGGGATGACCAGCCTCCTGGTTGCACCAGGCTTGGGGTCTCTTGCCTCAGAGTACAGGAGTCCATCTTCCCAGTATACCCTGTGGGCACCTGTGGCATTCCCTGCAGCCTCAGCAGCAGCCTGCTGTCTGAGGGGTTCAAGGGAAGGGCAGTCTAACTGTGCCTTCCCCAGGTCTGCTCTGGAGGGTCCCCCTGAGCCCAGAAACTCAACTTGATCAAGTTCAAGCTCTTTAGGCTCAGTTTCCCTCAGCTCTCTCAGATCAGCCTCCTCAGAGACTTGATCCTCAACCTGGGGCAAGGGGGAAGGCAAAGCCTTACCCTTACTGCTCTTCTTCTTGGAAGGTGTCTGGTCCATAGTTTCAGGATCCAGCACCTGTTCAGTGGGGCATTTTCTGGCCTGTGACCTAGTCACAGCAAGCACATGTGCTGGCAAGCCTAACATTTCCATGTGAGTCCTCTGCTCCACTTCTGACCATTGTGATGACTCCAAATCATTGCCCAACAAACAATCAACTGGGAGGTCTGAACTGACTACAACTTTCTTTTGTCCCTTCACTCCACCCCAGGAGAAAGCCACAATTGCCACACTATGACTAGTAGTGACATTGCTGGCATTGGTCACCAGGAAATCAGTACCTGGCATGATCTGTCCAGGGTCCACAAAGTTAGGTGTCACCATGGTGACACTGGCACAAGTGTCCCTATAGGCCTGAGCCGTTTTGCCATTAATCAAAGGCGTCTGCCTGTATTTGCCCAAAGTATTGGGACTTATCTCAGGGGTTATATCCATATCCCCTGTACAGACAAGGACAGCCTGAGTGAGTGTGCCAACTAAGTTGTCAGACCCCTCAGTTCCCAAGGTTAACCCAACTAATGCCTTGGGAGGTACACTACCACTACTGACTGTACTAGGGGGTGCAGTTGCCTTAGGGGCTGTAGTGGCAGGAGTTTGTCCTCCTCTTTTGGTGCACTCACTAAACCAGTGAGATTTACTTTTGCAGTACTGGCACCACCTTTTTGACTGGCCTTCTTGAGTCTTCTTCTTCTGGGAAGCCTGACCCCCACCCTCTTTGGTTTGTTGGGGACCCGGTGAAGACTTCTGGTCATTTTGTTCACTCTTTGCATTACCCTTCTGGTCTGCTTTCTTCTGACCACCCTGGTTCTGGTTCTGGTTCTGCTTGATCCTTGTCCTGACCCATTTGTCTGCCTTCTTTCCCAATTCTTGGGGAGAGGTCAGATCTGAATCAACAAGGTGCTGGTGCAACAACTGGTTCTGACAATTGTTTAAAATTTGTTCTCTCATCATTAGATTATACAATCCTGTGTAATCTGTAACCTTGCTACCCAGCAACCAGCCCTCCAAAGCCTTAGTGGCACAATCCACAAAGTCAGACCAGGCCTGAGACTGAGTTTTCTGGGTGTCTCTGAACAGCAACCTGTACTGCTCAGTGGTTAAACCAAACCCATCAATCAGTGCATTTTTCAGGACCTGGTAATCATTAGCATCCTCCACTCTTGTAGTGAGGAGCTTATCTCTACCTTTACCATCAAAGGAGAGCCACAGTATAGCTGCCCACTGACTCTGGGGAATGCACTGCACAGTGCAGGCCCTCTCCAGAGCAGCCATCCATTTCTGGATGTCATCCCCTTGCTTAAAGGGGGGCACTATTTTAGTCAGGTGTTTAGTATCTAAACCCTTCTCTCTATCTCTTGGGAGATTGCTGCCACCAGTGGGAGCTAGCCCACTCATCTGCTGCTCTCTAGCAAAGGCAAGCTTTTCTTTGGCCAGGGCAAGTTCTTCCCTTTCAATCCTCAGAGCAGCCTGTCTCATCCTAGCTTCATGCTCTATTCTCTGAGGGGAAGTCACTCTCCTCTGTGGAGAGTTTCTCCTCCTCTGGGAAGAGGCATTAGAGTGCAGAGATCTATTGGAGTCCCTAGAAAGAGATCTATCTCTTCTACCTCCAAGGTTAGGCCCACTTCGGGTTAGTACTGGGGGGCCCCCAGATCCTAGCCCAAGTAAGTCTAAGTTGGCCCTGGTTAGCCTTCTGACTACCTCAAGACCTTTGTCTACCTCATCCCCAGAGAGTTCCTCTTGATCCTCCTCCCCAACTGCATTTACAGTGTTGTGGAGGTCTGGATCCCCAGTGGTACCCTCTGAGGCTGGCATATTCCCATCTAGCTGAGAAAGCTTTCTCGCATCATAGGTCTCTAAGAGGCCTATTAGAAAGGGAATGGTGGGGTTAGACCCCTGTTTCAGTTTCCTGGAGGTACACACTTGTCTCATCTCCTGAAAACTGAGAGCTGCATATCTTGAAGTGACCTGTGGAGGGTCAATAACCACAAGGGGAGTCTCTGAAGACTCTCCATGGGTAGACATGGTTTTCTAGTGAGGTGTAAGTGGTGCACTTACCTACACTATATGTTTGCCTACTGATCCCTTGCTAGAGTTGTAGTTTAGGGTGTGCTAGGCCCTAGGAGCTACAACAGCTGGTTCAGTAGAACTCAGAGTATTCTAAGCTAAGTTATATGTACCTTTAGTACTTATGTGATCTTTCACAAGATATTCTTAGGGCATGTGTGGTAAAACAACAGCAAGCTCAAATCCCAACCGCTGCTCACCAATGTGAGAAGTTGGCCTGATGTGCAGTGTTCACTATTCTAGTGATCACTATATATCAGTCCAAACAACCCTTATTGATGATTGGTTGTAAGTCAACCTTATAGACCAGCTATCCTAGTAGCATGGGTACGAGCAGTCTAAGGCTAAGACTCTAGAGGGCGTGTTAAGCCAGCTGTTTTACCATCACATTACCCCTTGAACACCCAGTGAAAGGACACCACACAAGTGTTATGTAAATAAACAATGTATTTATTAGAATCACAACAACCCTGTACTCTTTATGAGGACAGGGTGCTAAGCACACAACAAAACTCTTACGAAAATACTTAAGTTAACACGGTATACACAAATGCCCGAGGGGCACGAAAAACCATATACTTTAAAAGTGGAATGCGAAATTACTAGCAGGTAAGTACTTGACTATAGAATCGTTAGATTACTTCTAGGAGACCTAGGGGACTCGGGTGCAGAGTGTGCACTCTCACGCGGGATGCGGGACAAAGTCTATGGAAGCTAGTAAAGTTAAAGTTAGTGTTTACGGGCGAACCCGACCTGGTAGGAAGAAAACGACAGTGGATCCTGACCCTTGGATAGTGAGGCTATGCTGGGGCACCGAAATGCCGAAGTTACCTAGCCCAGGGGCTGCAGCTGCATAGGTCTCAAAAGACGTCGGGAATCCTCGTTGCCGGACCAGGAGCCTGGAAGAAAAGATGCTGGCAGGCGACCAGTGAAGATAGTTCGAGTTGATCCAAGCCTGGATCTGGAAGATGGATGACACCTGAAAGCAGAGGGGACCAAGTTCGTGACTACTAGCCAGTAGTCAGTGGGCACCAGGAGGGCACCAGATGGCAGTCACCTCGACTAGGTGAGTGGGCGACGCTGGCTCTGCAGATCTCACGGACCAGGAGGCGTTGTCGGCGACCAGGATGGAGAGGCAAGCTGTCCCACGATTGATGAAGCTGTCGGGGTCGAAGTTACCCAGGATTGGGCAACAAGCCTTGGCTAATTCAAGCCCACGCGGTGGACTCAAAATGGCGTCTTGAGGGGACCAGGAGGGTCCGGGGTGCTCCTCTTCGGGAAGGGAGCAAGGGCCAGTCTGGAGCAACCAGACCAGCAGCAGTGATGTCGTCGGGCGTCGTTCAGAAGGCCACAAGCCAGCGGGCTAGTAGCCAAACAACGCGGTGAGCAGCAAAAAGCAGAAGGGCCCCACGCAGATCGTGGAGATGCTGGGAGGCTGCCCTTCGGTGCTGGAGCTGCTCAGGGTCGGGGCTTCTCGGACCCCAAAGCACTCACCAGGAAAATTACTCGGCGGGCTTGCTGTGCAGAAGTCGTGCAGTCTTGAAGATGGCCGGTCCCTCGAGGTCTCGTCGCACCCACGGTTCTCAGCTTGGCTGTAGAGGTGGGTAGAGGTCAGAGGTGCCAGGGAAGCCGGTTCTCGTCGAGCTGGGCAGTCGGATTCCGGAGGAAGGACGTGCAGCAGACCGCAGTGTTCTTGATGGTGCCTGCGGATGCAGGGTGACTACTCCTTAGTCACAAGGGAGAAATCTTAGGAAGAAGTCTTGAGTTCCTTTCGTGGAAAGTAGTTTCAGGATTCAAAGATGATCTGATTTGGAAGGGGGCCAGTTCCTACCTTTATCCTGTAAAAAGGGGCTGGCACGCGACTAAGTCCTGCCCTATGGGTGGGACTAGGAGGGGGGTGGTTACACCCACTTCCTTGGCGGGCTTTTCCCCAGCACAGGGTCTGGAGTGACCCTGGAACTGGTTCAAGCCAGCCTATGCACAGTGAGCACCGGGGTGCCACGTGCAGTCACCTTCCTCTGAAGCCCTGCCTACCTACAATACACAAAACCCTGTCTGGGACGGTGCTGGCACCGCCCCTGGCAGGAAACCCTTTGTCCTTATCTCCTGCTCTGGGAGGACTCCCAGCAGCAGGAGGGCAGACTTGTGTCTCGGTGGCAGCATCCATTTTGTGGATGCCCAGGCTCTGTCTGACTTTAACCGGGGTTAGGGGTTACATACATGTCGTGTCCCTCTAGAAGGGTGGAATGCTAACCCCGTCGCCAGAATTGGCGAGGGGTTAGTATTCCAATTCGTATGACACCTTACTCGACATGTTTTGATAAAGCGATACCAGAGTTGGCATATAACCGCGAGGATTATAATGCACTTAAGAGTATATGGTATGCGATATCATGGAAACGGCTAAGGGATGGATCCCGAAAGCCGCAGACAGGCTCAGCTCATGCCAGAGCACCATCTCACACGATTCCAAGCACTCTGCCTTCAGGATTGTTAAGGCCTGCCATAGGAGTGACTGATAGGAGATCTGTGTGTCCATTTTAGGGTTAGATATAGGTATACTATATCTACAGCAAAGGGTGATTACACCACCTTGCCCCAGCTGTCGTGCAGCCAGTTGTGTCAGTTTAGTTAGTCAGCCCAGGGGTGGCACAATACATGCTTCAGCCCCTGGGAGACTCCTGGGTACCTCAGCCCTGGGTACAGGGACTTAGAGATGGCCCAGTGCCAATTCAGTACCTGAGTACAATTTGGATAGAGAGAACAGCTAGGCTGTGGGTCTGATTAGCAGGCCCACAGCCAGGGAAAGTCGTAAACCAGTGCAGCAAAAAGCAAAAATCTGGGTGATCATAGGATTGCAGACCCTACTCTCCTACACTTTGTGATATGCAATAGTTGTGAGAAGCATGGAAAATTATTCATATGCAAAGGTATGTCTTTATTGAAGCAAAGACAGAAAAATAGAAAGGTGCAGTTTAAGAGTTTCAGAGCAATATTTACCTAGACTGGTGTGAAAACCAACCCTGGCCACGGGTCAGTTAAGGACAGGAAAACCCTCAAGGAAGGATAACCCTCAGTAGGACAGCAGGTGCAGAATGGACACCCCAGGACAGGACAGGAAACCCAGATTTGGATCAGGACAGGACCACCAGGATACGACCAGCACCCGCAGTTCGGAAGCAACGCCTGCGCTCCACCCTCTCTGCAGCTATCGATCAGGACCCCGATTGGGTCAGCGAATTTCCCAGGAAAAGTGCTCCGCCAGCACTTAAGGTTCAGTAAAACCTTCAGAGTCTATGGTCAGATTTCGGACAGAGAGCTCCGCAGCACCTCTGTATCAAGTCACCTATTGAGTGCGTTGGGTCAGTGACAGGTCAGCTATTCAGACAAGTCGGACAATTTCTCTAGCTAAACCTAGGCTAGATATACTGTTTTGGGACAGGGTACCACCCCCCAAATGTTGCAAAGTGTCAGAATCCCCAATTTGGATTGGTCCTAAGGTAGGATTTGGTTAACACACCAATCAGAACAGACTATTCTAAGGCCTATTTTGCATTTTTGGGTGCCGCCTAGCAAGATTGGGGTTCCCACGAGAAGTCGCACTGAATACAATGAAAAATTATACATTTGTTTCAATTTAGGAACACGGGCTCCATCCTCCTGGGTCAGAGGTAACTCTCTCAGGAGCATCTTGACTGTGGCTGCCAGCTGGCTGAGTTCCACGGTCCAAGTTTGTCTTTGGCCTCGCATCTTGAGCATGCGCAGAAAGGACCTTCAAAATGGCTCACGACCCATTCGGACCCCCATTTCCCGTGATACATGAAAAGTAAGCGAAAACAAATTAGTACATAAAAATAAATGAATGTACTTCATGTCAGGATGTCGTACTTTAGTTTCATCATTATAAAAATATACTATGCATTAATGGTAAGTGCAACGAACAATGTCACAAGAGCAGCAGCACAAAGTTTTACCACGTTATCAAAGCACAGCCATCATATTGCTTATTACGCATACGCACCCTTTCCCTCCAAAACTATCTCTACACGAAGTCACGTGAGTGTGACTGACGCATGCGCAGAAGAGGAAAGTCAAGCAGCGGCCATTTTAGGAACAAGGATTAATCGTATTAGTAAAACACATAGGCAAGCATCTCTATAATACCCACGCACATTCAAAATTCATAAAATTAGTAAAACGAACAATTTAAGTTACGAGATTATAATAGATTTTCGAGGTTCTTGACTCGAGCAAGTCGCGATGCGAAATCTTGCTCTATCAATCCCCTCTTTGATGATATTTACTATCATCACAAAAAATGGAACCAGATGCCAACTTTCTTTCACACCTTGTACATTTCTATCTCTTCCAACAGGCGATTCAATTTTTCTTTCTCATTTAAGGTAGGGTGAGAATTCTTCACCTTTTTATAAATCTTATTATTCATTTCTTCCAATTCAAGCTCATCCGCACTCCGTTTCACTCCTCTCGCATTCACTTGGTATTTCTTTGTGTGTTTGCGACATTTGCAACAGACGAATATGAGAAACAGGATAAGACCTATCACTCCAATTGGCATCAGTACCTTAAACAATAAGCTTTTACCTAAACTAGCAAACCAATGACCTACATTGGAGAGACCATCAACCAGTCTCTTCCAGGCACTGTCAACCTCGAGTGGTTTGAGTTCCTTTTCCAAATTAGTAATGTTTTTCACATATCTTTTGAGCTGTACGCTTTTGTCCGGAATGTAAGTGCAACAATGTTGCGCCTTCAACATCCGGCAGACTCCACCCTCTTTTGCTAATAAGGTGTCAAGAGCAAGTCTGTTCTGCAAAACCATTGATCTGATCGCAACCATTTCAGTATTGACCAGCAGAAATCCATGAGCTGTGTCAGTAGACAGCACATCCACTATTGTGGACAATTTGCAAATTCTGTGAGTGTTCAGAACCACTCCCACTCCAGGTATCAGTGCACTAAAAATACTACCCATTATTTCACCTACGCTTTCTCTTTTGCTACGCACTAAGCCATTAGTATTTTCATTGCTTCCAGCAATTTCATTCACATGGTATATTTTCGGGAAGACAATGCCAAAATAGCAGCTTCCATACCAGTGATCCGGCAATTTGAAATAAGCCTTGTCTCCACATATATAATAAATTCCAGGAAACACAGGCTCTGACCCATTTTTGAAACCCCAACCTCCAATTACTTTGTAATTGTGTTCACATTGACTGGAACCAATGAAAATTTTATTATAATAACTAGTCTTCTCACGATGAAGACAGAGTTTCCCTTTCTTCTCGAAATCCAGCAACAAAGCAGGCCCTGCCCCGCCATTTGAGGTGCTTTCCATGTTCTCAGCCCATTTAGGTGTTTTCTGCCTTTTGTCATTTGCCTTCCTTTGGAAACTCTCCCTTCTTTTCTCTGCCATGTTTAAAAATATCTTTTCTTGTTCATGTAATGTACAGGTCAAGTTATTTCTGTGTGCTTCAGCTATGTCTATATTGCCTATAGTCAGAAAATAGTCTCCCATATATCGTATTACGTCACTTTTGGTATGTACAGGATTCAGATTTCCACGAATGGGAAGTTCAGAAAAGATCACGTCATTGTTAGAGTAATAGTACTGTAGCGGTCCTCTTTTGTAAAATAAGCTTGCTAAAATACTACAGGAGATTCCATAGGTCAGAGGTAGGTGATGATATGTCACGCCTTCAGCGACAGAAGTAGGTAGCTTCATGCAGACATAGCAATCTTCTATTTCCATAGTTTCTACGTAATGCACTAACAAGTTTGCGAAAACATTTAAGTGTGTCTTGTTTCTAACTCTGTGGTAATGTAGTCCTTCCTCATCTGATGCTTCTAAGTCTCGTTTTGTCTGTCTGAGTGCTTTTTCACGTCTTTCTACACTTCGTGTTGTCAGTTCTTCAGTGTCGGCAATCTGAGTAGGGTCAATATTAGTATCTTTGCTAACCATAAAGGGAATGAAAACTGTTAATCTTATCCAAATTAATATTACTATAATTATACTACATATACACACCTTGCAACATGTTTTGCAACAACTGCGGCTAGGTCTACCACTCACGTTTGTATCAGACATTTTGGCTCAGAAGGAAATTTTAACCCCTCTTTGCAGCTTTTTCCACGTTTTTATTGCTGTGCAATTTCACGGTGGTTCTTCTTCTTCCTCTGCAGAGTAATCAGGAATCTGTTCTCCGTCGCTTTTGTCAGTAATATCAAGATCCTCAAAGTTTTCCAAGATTAAGTAGGTCCACTCCGGATCCTGGTATTTTTCGTTTTGTCTTTTTATTCTTTCACTCCTTCTCTTGGAGTTATCTTCAGGTATTTCTGCAATTCAGGGACTTCTTCTTATGTCTGCAAGTTTCTCTTGGACTGTTTTTATTCTTAATTTTAGTCTCTTAATATACCTTGGCTCAATGTGCTTCTTTTTCTTGAGTCTTTTAGCTGGCACTGTTATTTGGCTTTCTTCTAATGTCCTTTTATTTTCACTTGTTTGTGGCACTTCAATTTCTGCCTTCTCCCTTTCTGTCTGACTAGTCCCAGGTCTTGTATCTATTTCTTCTGCCTGGTTACTAAGCTGGCCTGGTCCAGGTGTATTTTGCGTTTCGCTTTCAAATGTCTCTGTTTCTATGTCCTGAACACGTTCTCCTAGTTCTGTCTGATCCTGCTCGAGCACTTCGATCCCTTTATTTTCTTCTGCTCGAACTATTACACTATGTCTAGACTGTCCCTTTTCGATATCAGGAGTCTGTGGAGGAGTATCGATCACTTGTTCTGTCCCTGTCTGACCTTCTTCTTCGTCCTCAGATTTGATATGAATCTCAATGATCTGAGGGTCTTCGCCTGTGCCTTGCTCGACCTCTCTATTCCACTCTCTGTCTTCTCTTATTCGCTCTCTTGTTCTCAGTGGATCTCCAGTAAGATCGATTATGGGTATCCAATCCTCTGGTCAAATCCTCTGCAGCTCGTCATCAGCTACTTTCGGACCAACGTCTGTGGGATCCTCGGCAGTACTGGTGCTTGGCCATACGTCATCGGCTACCTCTGGACCAACGCCTAAAGGACCCTCAACGGGACTGGTGCTCGGCCGTCTGATATCAGCTACTTCAGGACCAACGTCTGTAGACCCCTCAGCGGGACGACCTTCAGCTCCAGGCTCCTCGTCTGGTATCACCTTCTGGGTATGGCTGGCATGGATCCACTTGGGAACGCCTGTACACTTCACTGCTGTCGTTGTTACCAGTATTACTTGGCGCTTTTTTCCCCACCTTGGCTCAAGGCAACTTGAACGAGTATGCTTCTTTATCTTAACCCAGTCACCAGGAACCAATTTGTGAACTGGAGTTGTCGGGTTGGCGACGGCGTCTGCCCCAATCTGGCGAGAGATAGAACGCACTTGGTCACCCAGTTGCTTGCAGTATTCAAGTACCAAATCATCAGAAATGCTTAACAGTTTGTATCCTGGTACCCATGCTTGTCTCATCACTATTCCCATCAATATCTCATGGGGGCTCAGGCCTGTTCTTCGATCTGGAATGCTTCTGAGTCCCATCAGAACAAGAGGCAGGGCATTTATCCAGTTCAAGCCAGTAGAATCACATATTTTTGCCAATCTATTTTTTATAGTACCGTTTATCTGTTCTACCACTCCAGAAGCCTCTGGATGATATGCACAGTGCAGCTTTTGGGTAATCCCAAATGCTTTACAAAGCTGGGCCAAAATTTCATTCTGGAAATGTCCGCCTCTATCTGAGTCAATAAAGACTGGAACCCCGAACCTAGGTACCAACTCTTTTAGCAGGAGCTTAGCTACTGTTATGGCGTCATTCTGTGGGACAGGGTAAGCTTCCACCCACTTTGAAAATAGGCAGACAATGACAAGGACATACCTTTTTCCCTCACAACGAGGCATGGTAATGAAATCAATTTGTATTCTCACAAAGGGACCCCTGATCTCCCAATTTTCATCAGTTCAACTTCTGTTTTCTTGCCAGCGTTGAACTGCTGACAGGACAAGCACCTCTGGCAGAGAGATTCTGCTACCTTCCTGAATTTCTTGTTGTACCAAGTCTGTTGAAATACCAGAACCATGGCGTCCCTCCCAATGTGTGATCCCGCATGTATCAATCGAGCCATTGGGGCAAGCAGGTGTCTTGGTAACACAGGCATACCATTTGGGCCCACAATGACACCATCCTCACGTCTCGGTTTACAACCTTGTTCTTTCCATTTCTCTTTCTCCTCCCAGGGCGTCACATGCTGCCATTCTCTCACTTCATCCCATGTAGGCACTTCTTCAAACATTCTAAGTTGGCAGCTGTTTCCAACCCCAGCCCGATTGGGATTTATTCTCAGTCGATCCATAGCACATTGTTTTGCCACCCGATCTGCGAAATCATTTCCCAGAGATACAGGGTCAAGGCCCTTCTTATGAGCAACACATTTGACCACTGCCAATTCTTTTGGTAATTGGATTGCCTCTAAAAGGTCTTGGACAACTTTTCCATTCCGAATAGGGGTACCTGAAGAAGTCAGGAATTCTCTTTGTAGCCATAATTGGCCAAAGTCATGCACAACCCCGTAACAGTACTGACTATCAGTATACACTGTTACTTTTTTGTCTTTTCCCAATTTGCAAGCTCTTATCAGGGCGATCAATTCGGCTACTTATACAGACTTTACTCCAAATAGATTAGATGCTTCTTCAATTTTACTTAACGTGACCACAGCATAGGCAGCACTTAGGCCTCCTAGTTCATGTCTTAGGCATGAACCATCCACGAACCATTCCACATCATGTACAGGCAAAGGAGTTTCTTTAATGTCTGGGCGAGGTTTGGTACTGAACTCTGTCAGGTTAATGCAGTCATGCTCATTATCTCCCTTATCTTCCATTACCATTGAGTCAGGGAGTAGAGTGGCAGGGTTTAAAATGTTACATCGGGTAATAACTATATTTGCAGCACCCATGAGAATCCTCTCATATTTAGTCAGCCGACTAGGGGTGAGATACTGAGTTTGTGTACGAGTCAATAGGATCACAACTGCATGTGGAACATATACAGTTACAGGATGTCCCATAATGATAGACTCACTTTGTTCTAAACTGGTGCAAGTTGCAGCTACTGCTTTTAGACATCCCGGTAGTCCAGCAGCCACTGGATCCAAAGTGGCAGAAAAATATGCCACAGGCCTTCTGGTCAACCCATGCTCCTGAGTCAGGACTGACAATGCACAATTGTCACGAGTGTCACAGAATAAGCCAAACTCCTTGGAGTAGTCAGGCATTCCCAGAGCAGGGGCTGTACACAGGCAATTTCGCAACTGTGTGAAAGCTGTTAAGCTCTCGTCATTCCATTCAACTGGGTCCTTTGCTCCTTTCTTTGTCATTTGTATCAAAGGCTTTGCAAGAACTGCGGATCCCACAATCCATTGCCTGCAATAACCTACAACTCCGAGGAACATTCTAATTTCTTTCTGAGTACGGGGTAACTGCATATTTTGAATTATTCTGACTCTCTCTGAGGTGACTTTTCTGATACCTTTTTCTATCTGGTGTCCCAGATATTTCACTGATTTCGAACAGAACTATAATTTTTCAGGGGCCACTTTATGTCCCTTCTCACTCAGGTGATTCAGTAGGGCAATGGTGTCAACCACGCAATCCCTATGGCTTTTAGACGCCACCAATAGGTCGTCAATGTACTGTACCAAAACAGATTTTCCGGGTAAGACTAAAGTTTCAAGGCATTTTTTCAAGATCTGATTAAAGATAGAGGGGCTTTCTGTGTACCCCTGGGGGACCCTGTTCCAGACATACACGTTACTGTTGAAAGCAAATGAGAAAAGAAATTTGCTATCTGGATGCAATGGGATCGAAAAGAAAGCATGACATAGGTCTATCACAGTGAACCATTCAGCATCCCAGGGAATCTGATACAGGATGACTGCTGGATTCGGGACAATAGGGCAGCAAGGGACCACTATCTTGTTTACCTTTCTCAGGTCCTGCACTACTCTGTACTTGCCACTAGGCTTCTTAATGCCCATAATGGGTGAATTACACGGGCTACTCATTACTTCCTGTATGATGTTTGCTTCTAGCAATTTCTGTACTTCAATGGCAACACCTGCTCTCACTTCGGCACTCATTTTGTAAGGCTTAGTGTTAGGGTAAACTGCATTTTCTTTCATTGTTATCTGTATGGGATCTACATTTTTCATCAACCCTACATCCTTTCCAGTAAAGTCCCACACTTCTGACTTCACTGTCTGCTGGAGTTCTTCAGGTAAGTCCTGTATAGTCATTCGTTTTATTTCTGAGTCAGGTCTAATTAGCATTAGCTTGTAGATACCGTCTTCATCTGGGGTTTGAATTTCTACACCCTTTGGTGTGCAAAAGATGGTACAATTCATTTTGCACAGCAAATCACGTCCCAGCAAATTTACCGGACTGGTATCACAGACAACAAATCTGTGCATTTGTTTAAAGTTTCCAATTGAGATCTCCATGGGCTCGGTAACAGGTGTACTAATTAATTGATTAGATACTCCTACTACTTGGATTGCTTCTCCCGAGAGGGGTAGGTTTGGAACGTCCACTGTTCTCACAGTAGAACGGGTAGCACCAGTGTCCAATAGAAAGGTGACATCATTTCCATCAACCTTTCCTTCTATGTATGGCCCTGACTGGTCTACCGGCAAAGAGGCGCCAAGTACGCACTCCTCGTCCTCCCCTCTCAGGCCCCGTCAGTATTGGTCATCACAGAAAAAGGTGTCGTTCAACAAATACTGCGAAGTTGCTGTATTTCTATCCTCATTGCCTCCCCAGATTTCTACATCAGCACCCTCTGGTGACTTCCCTTTAAATATAGGCTTTGGCGCTCGAGGCACTTGAATCGTCTTTACCTGCTGCTGGGTCTTTCTTTGTTTTTCATTCTGCGTCTGTGGAATTACATCAGGGGTTTGGGCATTATCATTTTGTAAATATGGACACTCGTCTCGCCAATGTCCAATTTCTCCACACTGATGGCAGGGAAATTTCTTTTTGGCTTCCTCTCTACTCATTTTAGGTCGGGGCTTTCCTCCATTCCCTCCCCCAGGACCTTGGTTCTGAGTAACTTTATTTAATGTACTCAGTTGCTTTTCTTGCTGTTCTGCGAGCTTCACTTGAGCCCACATCACCTTCTCCTTTAGGGCCTTTTTCTTTTCTGCCATTTCGTCCTCACAGTACTTTGCATACCGCAGGACCTCATCCATCTTTTTAGTATGCCAACAGATTTTATTATCTTTTATCCACTGACAAATTTCGGGTCGTAAACCGTTTACAAACCTGTAAATGAAGTGGGTCATGTCCTTCATCTCGATGTTATCTATACCACTGTATGTTTTGAACACCTGCAACAGCCTTTCATAAAAAGAGTGCACTGTCTCGTCCCTTTCCTGCGTGGTTCTATCTATTTTGGTCCAATCAGTTTCTTTTGCGGGCACTTTTAATTTCAAATGTTGAATTACCTGTTCATACTTCCTCATCACTTCTTTCGATGGCTCCCCTGTTTTGTCATCTCTCGGGTATTCCTCACTAGGCCAGGCGATGGCTATCTTACACTCAGTCCACAGATCTACAGGGACCACTATGTCGAAGAACCCATCCAGGTCTTTCCAAAGGCATTTCTGCACTTTTACGAATCTTTCTACCTGCCGGTACCAATCGACTGGCTTTTCGCGTAATTTTGGGAAGTCGTTAGTAAAGGACACAATATCCTGTCGGGACCATGGGACGTGTACATATTTTCCCCCTGGCACTTCACGCATAGGGCATAACTGTTCTGGTTTGTCTGCTTCCTTTAGGACAAATTCGGGAGTTACCTGCCTAGACCTGGCCTCATCTTTTTTCCTAGCCCATCTGGCTTTCCATTTTTCCACGTCTCCCCATTTCTGCAAAACTGTCAATAGTTCTTTGACCTGTGCCTTTTTTCCTGACACATTCAGGTTTTCCAAATCTCTGTCTGAAAATTCTGCTCGGTATGGTTTCTGCAAGGGTTTCGATTTTGAAATGTCTATTCCCATACTAGCAGCTGTATCTGTCAATTTTTCATGAAGTACTCGGACATTGCGGGTAAGACTTTTGCACATAAACAACAGCTCTTCTTCAGAGTAGGTATTTAATCTGTCTAATCCTACGTTTCCTGCCATTAATTCTTCTATTTATACTCTCAGTTTGTAGAGGTCTAAAGGTTTCGTTTGCGAAGTTTGTTTCTCTAATTCTTGACTCCATCTTTCAATTTCTTCAGGTGTAACCAAAGTGACACTTCTAGTACCCGAAGTCGATTCCATTTGAATCTCCCTCGCATTGAACGGATTATGTCTTTTCTGCATTCTTTTCCCTGTATTTCTAATGGGCAGATCCATCAGTGAGACTTCAGATTCACACTCACTCGTCTGTTCATCTACAATTAAGGGTTGTGGTCTGGGCTGTGCTATTACGGGAGTAATGACTGGAGGTTTTGGACTTTCATGCCGATCCCCGTACAATGAAACTACGGGTCCGATTGTTACTGGGATTGTCAATGCTTCAGGACTGGTATTTAACTGGGTCATTTTCTGAATGATCTCAGCTCTCTGTTTTGCTAAAACCTCCCGCTCCTTTTCTTCCAGTAATCTTTCTATGGATTTGTCATGTAACACCTGCGGGGTTAGTGTGGGAGCATAACTCGGGGCAGTGGGATGAGTCTCACTAGGTCCTTCACCATAATTTGGTCTTGGGAACAAACTTCCTGTACCTAGGGATCTTCGTTCTTCCTCATACTGAGGCTGTAATAACGGCATTCCTGAATTTGAGGGTCTCATCTCGCCTCCGTAGGGAGGTCGAGAACAAAAATCTCCTTCACGGGAATATCCTGTCTCCCCACTAGCTGACATTCTGGGGTAAATGTTTCTGGTATCTACTGGTCCTAAACTCTCAATATAGGGAGGAATTTGGAACGCCCCTCCTACGCTTGCGGACCTGATCTCTTCTTGTGGTGGAGGTCTTCGGGAAATATCTCCCGCACTTAAAGGTCGGTGTCCTTCATTATAAGGAGGCGGACTTCTCGTACATAGGTCATCTAATAATTCATCATCCGACTCTCCTATGGGTACCCAATGTTTAGATTTTTCCAACCGTTTCTTTTCCCCAGAAGGATCATCTGCTGGCATCATGGGAAACAATTCCTCCACTATCATGTTCTGCCTCCACTGTTTCATCTTTTTAGCTCGTGCTTCCTGCTTCAATTTTGGATAAAATTTTGTTAACCCTTTATCCATCCGTGGCTTATCCCTTTCGAAAGCCTCGATTTCCCATTCCTCTAGCGCTTCATACTGCGTTAATCTAGGTCTGGGATGTAAATCATTCATTCGGGTTCTCAAATTGAATAGAATTCTGCTGTTAAATGTTTCATCTAACGGGAAAGCCAACACTCCGTCATCTTTCGTGTATTCCACCCAATTCTGCAACCATACACATGTGTTGTACCCTTTATCGAACATCATGAAAGATGCGGGAGTATTTGGTTGCGGTATGACAACACCTTCTCTAGTTTTAATCGGCTTGTCCTTTTTGAAAAAATTCTTCACTTTGTTTACAAGAGACACTTTTCTCTTAGTTCCGTACATAATGTCGTTTTTAACTCCTTTCCACTGATCGTTCTCAAATCCCATATGCCGTGGATCAGGTCTGGTATGTGGTCTATACGAATGCCACATACGAATTTTACGAGTGATTTTGTTTACAAAACCACTTCCAATCCAAGTGCGTCTATTATTTTCGTGCGACCAATGAAATGCACGAGTTCAAATAATCTCGACCAATGGGTGCGCGGCCCTTTCGCGAGACAGTTCCCACGCTCCGGCGCTCACCCCTCCTTTACAATACCAGCTCCGCTACCAACCCGCTGTGTCTACCAATCTCAGCGCGGCACAGAGTGACGTCAGAGCAGCTTCGCGACTGACTCCCTCCTTCACAAGGTAACGGAAACTTTCTTTCTTTCTAAAGTGCTTAGTGCTTGGTTATTTTACAACGAATACACATTCGCCACCGTGCTCAAGTGTCTAGACAGGAAAGAATGTGTTTCACTACAAGTAAACTACTTCCATTTACTTTTCACTCACTGCGGATAGATCTCTTCTGCCTACCCTTCACACTAGCAGTGGAGAACCTGCTACTTCCCTAGACTCATCCACTTCTCTGGGATATATCTGAGACTAAGGTTTCCCCCGCGAACCCCTTTGCTTTCACGCAAGCTCCGATGAACCCGCTACTCTTCCGATGTGACCCTGACTAGGTTACGCCACAATGGGAATTTTGCCAATGAACCTCGTTGCTAACATTGATTCAATCATACATTCAGAAAAAACCCTAGTTAGTGCTTCCAGTTCTGCCTAACCTGCACCAACCTTCCTTAGAGCAGGTGACCTCAACGCGAATGGATTCTATTCACCACTCGCTATTCAATTCCCCGGAGATTCCTAACAACATTTAAGACGTTTTACGTACGAATGGATTAATACATATAACAGTATGATAAGAAGAATAACAATTTTAAAACATTTCATAATTTTTCAAAGTAAACGATTTTCAAGTGAGTGATCAATTTCCCTTGAAGTGCCTACTCTTATAGCAGCATCCGACTTAGCTAGACTAACTAGTCCTACCTATCCTTTAACTATTCCCTAACCATCCTTTCTGTTACCAGAAAATTACTGCTAGAGATCGCGGGTCACCCAACCAATAATATCGCCACTTCTGGCTTCGGGCCCATATACTTTACTTTATCATATACATTGATCTGGTGACCACACAATCTACTACCAATAATTGTGAGTTCCTTTTCGATTTCTCCAGTGTACCCAACCTACCATCCACTGTTATGGGTACCTATGACCACGATGGGTCAGGGAGCTAGCTGTAAAAGGAAAGGCAGCAAAGTACAAAACCCAACACTAAAACCTTCACTTTATGAAATGACCACGGACAACTGGAAGTTTTGAAAGTTTATCTTAGAATTTCAATTTCTTAAAATATACATTCCACTACAAGGAGACAGTCTAAAATCAGATTTGCAAAAAGTACATAACTATATAAAAGAACTAAAAGGGCAATCATTGAGTTTTATCAAAAGAATGCTAGTGCGACAGGGAACCCGCTAAGTAAGAGGAAAACTAAGATAAGGGCAAAGTGAACACGTTTATAATTGGGGTTACTTTAGTCAGTTTTATGAGAGAAACTTAGGGACCATAACAGAAAATTGCAATCAGCAATGCAGAAAATGATTTCTAAAAGGTAGGGTAACATAGGAACACGCTATGAAATAAAATTGCAAATGACTTTGTGATATGCAATAGTTGCGAGAAGCATGGAAAATTATTCATATGCAAAGGTATGTCTTTATTGAAGCAAAGACAGAAAAATAGAAAGGTGCAGTTTAAGAGTTTCAGAGCAATATTTACCTAGACTGGTGTGAAAACCAACCCTGGCCACGGGTCAGTTAAGGACAGGAAAACCCTCAAGGAAGGATAACCCTCAGTAGGACAGCAGGTGCAGAATGGACACCCCAGGACAGGACAGGAAACCCAGATTTGGATCAGGACAGGACCACCAGGATACGACCAGCACCCGCAGTTCGGAAGCAACGCCTGCGCTCCACCCTCTCTGCAGCTATCGATCAGGACCCCGATTGGGTCAGCGAATTTCCCAGGAAAAGTGCTCCGCCAGCACTTAAGGTTCAGTAAAACCTTCAGAGTCTATGGTCAGATTTCGGACAGAGAGCTCCGCAGCACCTCTGTATCAAGTCACCTATTGAGTGCGTTGGGTCAGTGACAGGTCAGCTATTCAGACAAGTCGGACAATTTCTCTAGCTAAACCTAGGCTAGATATACTGTTTTGGGACAGGGTACCACCCCCCAAATGTTGCAAAGTGTCAGAATCCCCAATTTGGATTGGTCCTAAGGTAGGATTTGGTTAACACACCAATCAGAACAGACTATTCTAAGGCCTATTTTGCATTTTTGGGTGGCGCCTAGCAAGATTGGGGTTCCCACGAGAAGTCGCACTGAATACAATGAAAAATTATACATTTGTTTCAATTTAGGAACACGGGCTCCATCCTCCTGGGTCAGAGGTAACTCTCTCAGGAGCATCTTGACTGTGGCTGCCAGCTGGCTGAGTTCCACGGTCCAAGTTTGTCTTTGGCCTCGCATCTTGAGCATGCGCAGAAAGGACCTTCAAAATGGCTCACGACCCATTCGGACCCCCATTTCCCGTGATACATGAAAAGTAAGCGAAAACAAATTAGTACATAAAAATAAATGAATGTACTTCATGTCAGGATGTCGTACTTTAGTTTCATCATTATAAAAATATACTATGCATTAATGGTAAGTGCAACGAACAATGTCACAAGAGCAGCAGCACAAAGTTTTACCACGTTATCAAAGCACAGCCATCATATTGCTTATTACGCATGCGCACTCTTTCCCTCCAAAACTATCTCTACGCGAAGTCACGTGAGTGTGACTGACGCATGCGCAGAAGAGGAAAGTCAAGCAGCGGCCATTTTAGGAACAAGGATTAATCGTATTAGTAAAACACATAGGCAAGCATCTCTATGATACCCACGCACATTCAAAATTCATAAAATTAGTAAAACGAACAATTTAAGTTACGAGATTATAATAGATTTTCGAGGTTCTTGACTCGAGCAAGTCGCGATGCGAAATCTTGCTCTATCAATTCCTTCATGCTCTATTTTACCAATAGCTTCCAATTGTATAATTTCTTCATTTTCCAACTTTAAAATGTCTTCCCTAGATGTGCAGTGGGTTTTACTTACATCCCCAGAAAATAGGCAAACCACTTCTATAAATGTATATTCCCAAACAGTGGAAAGGAGTCTGGCACTATCGATCAGCTCAAGCAGTTCATTTCGACTCTTGATCCATCTATTATCCAAATTGTGGGTGGTGATTTCAACTGCCAATTTGAGCCACTTATTGATGGAATTGAAGTTGGTTTAGAGGATGAGGATTACATTTGGCATGTTCTGGAACCACAAATACAGGTAGTTAGAACTTGGACCCCATTAGTACTACAAATTAATTCATTTATACTCTTGTCCTCTCTTAGAGCATGCAATGGGAGGACAAAATCTGATAGACCTGGGTGTATGACATTCAACAGAGAAGGCCATAATTCTATTTTGGACTATATATTAGTCGAACATAGAACTTGGGGAATGGTCCTGGACTTTAGGATACAGAAAAGAAAAGATAGTGACCACAATTCATTGGTCATGATGTTAAAACCGGAGAGTATGGGCATTCCAAGACCAGCCTCGGACCAAAACTCAGTTGGTTTGCCGCTTCTTTTACCCAACAATAGGCGGAGAGTGACATGGCCATTGATAGTAGATTCGCCAGATAAACTTGCAGAGGTGTATCGAAGGCTGCTGCCTTACCTTAGTGAAATGGGTGAGGCGATGGACAGAGATATACCCTCAGGGATGGAGGATGAGCCCCGAAAAATTCACCAGGGGCTCATTCAGAGTCTCTCTGTTGTGTTTTGCCCAGAATGGAGACTAAAGATAAATTTAGATATAGTCAATCCCTGGTATAATGCACATTGTAGGGAAGCTAAAAAGGATTTGCTCCTTGCCGTCAAGCTAAAAGATAAAACCAGGATAAAGTACTGTTGGCTCATATATAAACAGGCCATCCAGAGGGGGAGGAAAGACTGGGAGGAAGAAAAGTGGGAAGATCTTAGAACTGTGCTTAACTCTAAAGATTTTAAAGCTTTCTGGACAATTGTTAGCTGCGGCAGTAGGGCTGGCACCGTGGCCAATGAACCAAACATAGCCGCTTCAGCCTGGGAAGCACACTTTGGGGCTCTGTATCCCCCCCTGAGCAATGATTGCACAGAGACCTCTCTCCCATGCCTCTCCCACGAGTATAGATTGGAGGGGGCATGCAAGATCACCTTGAAGGCGGCAGAGGAGGCGATCCTGAAGTTAGCCCCAAATAAGGCCCCTGGCCTAGACAAGATACCGGGAGATCTATATCGTTCTGAGCCAAAAACATGGGCTCCTTATTTATGTGTTCTCTTTAATAATATATTGAACGGTATGGACCCCCGGATACTTGGCGGGGTGCCGAAATAGTACCCATTTACAAGAAAGGATGCCCCCTTATGCCATCAAACTATAGGCTGATTAGCCTTTTGGATGTGACACAGAAACTGATGGGCCGAATAATTTTGGGTAGAATACAGAGCTGGATGGAGGATAACGATATCCTATCCCCTTTCCAGGTGGTCTTTAGGCAGGGAACATCAACGGTGGACCGGTTGTTTAGACTGCAGGTCATTTACTGGAAAACGGTGACTGTAGAGGGTAGCAGCCTCTACATGATCTTTGTTGACCTGCGGTCGGCATTCGACCTAGTACCTAGAAGTATACTATGGAAGGTACTTCAAGACCTGGGCCTACCACAGTATTTACTTAGGGTCCTGGTGACTCTGCACACTGATACTTATGCCTGGGTAAGGTGTGGGAAACAGGGGGTCCTGTCAGGTCGCTTTCCGGTGAACCAAGGGTTGCGCCTGGGCTTTGTACTGGCCCCTACCCTCTTTTGCCTCTATATAAATGGTTTGGTTAAACATCTTCTTGGAGAAAGTAACATCGATGCCTCAAGATTAGCCACCGGTAGGGTGCCCGCCTTGATGTTCGTGGACTGCAAAAAACAACAAGTGATGGACTGAATGTGGATCAATGTCACACACTCCCCCAGTCAAAAGATCTGGGCCCAAATCCATCGTTTTTTTGCACTCCACACCACCCTGGGTCAGATAATGGCTTTATGCAAATCAGCTCTGACCCTGTTGCCCCATGGGAACAGTCCAGTCCGAACTACAACAGCCATATCTTTCCCAGACCGGAATCAAGCATCCGAGGACCGGACCGGTTTCGAGGTAACACCTCTCTTCAGCCCGGCTAGCTTGACTCCAAGTGGTGTGGAGTGCCTGGGACCCACGTCTGGGCATCCCCAGCGCACTTAGGGCGGCAATTGCAAAAAACAACAAGTGATGGACTGAATGTGGATCAATGTCACACACTCCCCCAGTCAAAAGATCTGGGCCCAAATCCATCGTTTTTTTGCACTCCACACCACCCTGGGTCAGATAATGGCTTTATGCAAATCAGCTCTGACCCTGTTGCCCCATGGGAACAGTCCAGTCCGAACTACAACAGCCATATCTTTCCCAGACCGGAATCAAGCATCCGAGGACCGGACCGGTTTCGAGGTAACACCTCTCTTCAGCCCGGCTAGCTTGACTCCAAGTGGTGTGGAGTGCCTGGGACCCACGTCTGGGCATCCCCAGCGCACTTAGGGCGGCAATTGCAAAAAACAACAAGTGATGGACTGAATGTGGATCAATGTCACACACTCCCCCAGTCAAAAGATCTGGGCCCAAATCCATCGTTTTTTTGCACTCCACACCACCCTGGGTCAGATAATGGCTTTATGCAAATCAGCTCTGACCCTGTTGCCCCATGGGAACAGTCCAGTCCGAACTACAACAGCCATATCTTTCCCAGACCGGAATCAAGCCTCGGATGCTTGATTCCGGTCTGGGAAAGATATGGCTGTTGTAGTTCGGACTGGACTGTTCCCATGGGGCAACAGGGTCAGAGCTGATTTGCATAAAGCCATTATCTGACCCAGGGTGGTGTGGAGTGCAAAAAAACGATGGATTTGGGCCCAGATCTTTTGACTGGGGGAGTGTGTGACATTGATCCACATTCAGTCCATCACTTGTTGTTTTTTGCAATTGCCGCCCTAAGTGCGCTGGGGATGCCCAGACGTGGGTCCCAGGCACTCCACACCACTTGGAGTCAAGCTAGCCGGGCTGAAGAGAGGTGTTACCTCGAAACCGGTCCGGTCCTCGGATGCTTGATTCCGGTCTGGGAAAGATATGGCTGTTGTAGTTCGGACTGGACTGTTCCCATGGGGCAACAGGGTCAGAGCTGATTTGCATAAAGCCATTATCTGACCCAGGGTGGTGTGGAGTGCAAAAAAACGATGGATTTGGGCCCAGATCTTTTGACTGGGGGAGTGTGTGACATTGATCCACATTCAGTTCATCACTTGTTGTTTTTTGCAATTGCCGCCCTAAGTGCGCTGGGGATGCCCAGACGTGGGTCCCAGGCACTCCACACCACTTGGAGTCAAGCTAGCCGGGCTGAAGAGAGGTGTTACCTCGAAACCGGTCCGGTCCTCGGATGCTTGATTCCGGTCTGGGAAAGATATGGCTGTTGTAGTTCGGACTGGACTGTTCCCATGGGGCAACAGGGTCAGAGCTGATTTGCATAAAGCCATTATCTGACCCAGGGTGGTGTGGAGTGCAAAAAAACGATGGATTTGGGCCCAGATCTTTTGACTGGGGGAGTGTGTGACATTGATCCACATTCAGTCCATCACTTGTTGTTTTTTGCAATTGCCGCCCTAAGTGCGCTGGGGATGCCCAGACGTGGGTCCCAGGCACTCCACACCACTTGGAGTCAAGCTAGCCGGGCTGAAGAGAGGTGTTACCTCGAAACCGGTCCGGTCCTCGGATGCTTGATTCCGGTCTGGGAAAGATATGGCTGTTGTAGTTCGGACTGGACTGTTCCCATGGGGCAACAGGGTCAGAGCTGATTTGCATAAAGCCATTATCTGACCCAGGGTGGTGTGGAGTGCAAAAAAACGATGGATTTGGGCCCAGATCTTTTGACTGGGGGAGTGTGTGACATTGATCCACATTCAGTCCATCACTTGTTGTTTTTTGCAATTGCCGCCCTAAGTGCGCTGGGGATGCCCAGAGGTGGGTCCCAGGCACTCCACACCACTTGGAGTCAAGCTAGCCGGGCTGAAGAGAGGTGTTACCTCGAAACCGGTCCGGTCCTCGGATGCTTGATTCCGGTCTGGGAAAGATATGGCTGTTGTAGTTCGGACTGGACTGTTCCCATGGGGCAACAGGGTCAGAGCTGATTTGCATAAAGCCATTATCTGACCCAGGGTGGTGTGGAGTGCAAAAAAACCATGGATTTGGGCCCAGATCTTTTGACTGGGGGAGTGTGTGACATTGATCCACATTCAGTCCATCACTTGTTGTTTTTTGATGTTCGTGGACGACACTTTATTGTTGTCCAAGACATCAACGGGCATCCAACGTATCCTTGATGGCTTTACCAACTTTTGTGTATTGAGGGGGCTGGAGATCAACCTGGATAAAACCAAGTTCATTATCTTCAACCCACCGAGACAGACACACCCCAATCCCCTCCTAGGTGGAACCCCATTGGAGAGGGTGAAGCCGCACTCAAGCTAACCAAGGTGGTGGGGAGATCCAGCGGTTGCATAGAATGTCTGAATTCAAACCTGCAGCCCCAGTAATTGAAATTTATGGTGTACAGGCTAGAGCGGCAGCCCTCTATGGGGCCGAGCTCTGGGGGGTTGAGAAATTTCAAAATTTAGCTACGGTAGAGCATGCATTTGTTAGGAACTTACTGGGTCTTCCTGTAAGTACCTCTCTGGTTCCACTGCATAAGGACTTAGGGCTACTCCCTATCAAGGAAGTGATGCCCTTACGTCCTCTACTATATTGGAAAAGACTGTGGTCCGTGCCCGAACTCTCCTGCTATAAAAATGAATTTGTGGAAATTTGGGGCGCATTAAGAAGCAAGAACATTAGGTGGCTCGCCCACATAAAATTAACAACTCACAGGCTAGGCATATCGAATCTTTGGGAAACACCGGAAGATGCTTGCCCAGAGAAATCTAAAGCCAAGCTAAAATGCCACTATAAGAACTATAACTTAGACTCCCTGCAAGAGAGAACTACGGGGGGAGATTGACCATTGAGTTCCTCCAGGTCAAAGAAGACTACAAAAGGGAGGAATTCCTAGACTTAATATTCCCTGCAGTAGCATGTAAGTTGTATATGCAATTCAGACTTGGCACTCTTCCACTCAGAGCTCTTACAAGTAAATGGGATAGAGCCTTGAGTGGGGAGTGCCCTGCAAGCGGCTTTGGTCTAGAGGATGAAATCCACATATTTTTCTTTTGCCCAGCGTATCAGGGTCCACATAAGCACTGGCTTATTGCAATTTGCATAAATCTAGGTTTTTGCCATTGTGCACATGCATTTAGGGTGTTAAAATATTATACCCATCCCCCAATAGTTTTTGCAGTTTCCCTTTTTTAAACGCAATGTGGCACAAACGCAGGAAATTAATTATTGTTCCTAGTGTTTAGCATGAGTTTGCTTTTCTTTTATATCTATCATGAAGTTCAATAATGTGAAGTAGTTTAATCTTTGCTACCCAAAGACTTTCTTGTATCTTCGTGTGCAAGTGTTTTAAATACTGGTTGTCCTTCCACAGGAGTAAGCTGTAGTAGATCTCCAAAAACTATGATGTGTTTTCCTCCAAATAACACGTCGTACTCTGTTTTAAGAATTTGCTGCTTTCTTAAATACACAAAGGCAAGCATTAAGTTTGATACCATGCTTACCTCATCAATAATGAGAAGTTTCATTTTCTTCAAGAGTCTTGAAACTTTACAACAAGCTTCTCCAGATAGCTTGTGGTATTCCAATTTGTTTTCATGCTCTACCGGTAGCATTAGTAAACGATGTAAAGTAATTCCTTTAATATTGTGTGCTGAAAACCCAGTTGGAGCAGTGACAACGCAAGACAAATGAGACTCAGTTGTTTTCTATAGATAAGTTGAGATTGTTGTCATTAATAAACTTTTTCCTGTTCCAGCTTGTCCATTCACATACATTCGGATAGGTTGAAATGACGTGCATGAGCACTCTTTCTTTTCATGTAGTAATCCATGGTCAATCTGTTGTCTCACTTGCTCATATATTTGTTTCTGTTCAACATTTAGTTGTTCTTCCAAGTTTCCTAAGTTTGTTACATCTTCTTGAGCTTGATACATTGCTGGATCGGTGGAGCGGGATACTCTTTGAAATCACCTGCTTGGTTGCTCAGCCTGCTTTCCTACTTTCCTGCTGCCTAGAGGAATCACCGCAGCACACGGCCACCCACGGCTGTCGGTCCTCCCCGCCGCCGCTCATTACACCATTTAGCGGCCGCTGAGCGGGAGGACTACAGTCCCCACAATTCCTGGCGAGACTGTCATGCCCACAGACACGTTCACTTCCGCGACCGGAGACGCAAAAAACACCGGCACTTCCTCCGCGTCACGGGACGTGCGCGGGCGGCCGCCGGGCTAAGCCCGGGCAAAGGGCCGTCCGGGGCTGGCCAAGGCTGGGCTGGGCCACCCCCCTAAAGATCAGTTCCGGAACTTTCACAGTAAGATCATAGCTTTTATCAAGAACTTCCTGCTATTGGTCCAACAATATATACTATAGTGCGATCATATACCGTTAATATTATTTCTCATTGCAGTGTCAATTATCTGAGATCTTTTTTCTCCTTACTCTATTTGTTTTTTATGACCTCAGCCTTTAAACATAAGCTAAAGGAGTATGAATTCACAACTCAGTTAAGGCAGGCAATCCCTGGTCGGTGGATCTGCCAGGGGGACATTGGATAGTTTTATCACTAGGGCTGCTTCGGTGCTAGAACGTGAAATAGCCATCACAGAACGGCACCTATCCTCGGAACATCTGTATAAAAAACGCTCATCCTTGGGCACTATCCAATTAGCGACCACTCCACCAGCTCACAGCAGGGAAAAAAACAAATTGTAGATATTATCGATCCATTACAGTCACAAGATCAAACAGTTTTAACTGAATCAAATAAAAACTATTCAAACGTAGAAGCACCATTAGAAATTCCATCTGAGGTACAATCATTCACAATATCCCCTAGGCACACCCGAGAGATAAAACACACACTAAAACAACTGGCCCAGGGCCCATCACAAGAAAAAGAAAGCGCGGGGATTGAGTCAGAATGGCAGAACTGCAAAAACACCCAAATTATTTCAAAGCCCTTTAAGGAATTTAAGAAAAACTACAAGTAAGATCATGCCAGACTATCATCCTCCATCTTCTCACACCATTAAAGATCTAATGGGGAGCATGGAGCAATTGGTTAAATTACTAATATTGCCATTACTAGAGAGAGTCAAAAGAATGGCAGTACAATTGGGCTCCATAGAAAAGGAAATTATAAAGAACACAGACTTAATTAGGGAACAGACAATGTGTAGACAAAAACAATCCACGAGCAATACATCATTAAGGCCGACATCAGTTGACAAACTACATAGCAAGGACCCATCTCCAATACTAGACCAGAAGATCTCGGTCTCCAGTATAACAGATAAGGGTCATACCACTCCTAGGGGAAAAAGAGGGGAAGGGCAGCTTAATAAATTAGGCAATTTCCAAAAAACTGTAACCAGGACCCCTCCCCCGTTAAGTACCCAAGGGTAAAAGAGGAAAAAATAGACCTGCCACCAGAGGCCGCACCCTATGTCGTGGTATTGACTGGGGTTCCGGTACTAGCGGTGGGAAAAACTGAAGGCCATCAAGAGCTCAAAAACAAAGTGATATACAGGTTGAGAAATAACAGGCCATTACCTCCCAACATTAATGGCGAAATCCTCCATGTAAGTAGACTTGGTTGTGTGGGTCAGAGACCTAAGGATATAAGGGGGGATGTCATTATATTTAATTTTAGGGATCGAAGAGTAATCAGACACATTGGTGACTGGTACACTGAGAGAGGAGGGGATGAAATCTCAACACACAATTTAAGCTATTTCTACCTGCAATCGTTTTTGGTACATCCTCCAAAATCCCGCGCCCGATATGGGTGCAGCATAGAACATTCTGGTTTCAACGTCCCACCTTTAATCACTTGTCTACGCTTTCCGGGCTGGAAGGAGTTGATTGACTCCCCAACCAGGGACAGTAATGATTTTAAACAACTGTTAATTCTAGAAACCCCGACCGTTGGTCTCGAAGGCAGTCAGTTTAAATCAATGCTTTCCGGCACACCACCAGTGGAATTAAATTGTACAGTAAAGGTGATAGCTAACTCCGTAGTAGGCAACAAAAATACCAAGTCCTCAGTAAGTATCCCATCCACTTTTCCTTTTGGAAAGGATGTGGTACTCAGAACGATCAAGGATCCACTGGTAGAACAGGCTATAACACTACTGGATAACAGCCCTGTAAAAGAAGGTCCTCCTATAGCGTTTCTTTTCTAGAAAAGGTAGAAAATGGCATTGGCTTGAATTTTTTTGAGAATCACAGTATAATTTGTCTCCAGGCGACTTGGTCCACCACAGAAATCCATCTGGTAGGTTATAAAACCTATTTCTCCCCCGCATTACCTGTAGCATCTGGTAGAGCAAAAGGTGGTTTAAGTACATTCATCTCAAATTCTATAGGGGGTGGAAATAACCCCCGTAGAACTGGAAGTGAACTTCAGATACTTAGTCTTCGTTTCAACGGAGAGGATACTATTCTCTTGGTAAATTTTTTATAATAACTTACAAGATGGAGAACTGTTGAGAGTGTTGCATAGGTTGTGCCTCAAACTATCTCCCTTGACAAGGGGGTCTGTTGACGGAGCTACCATCATTTGGGGGGGCGACTTTAATCAACACCCATGCCAACACAGCAACCGGAATTTATGTGGGATAACAGACGAAAATGAAGAACCTATAGTCCATTTTTCCCAGTCAAGTATTGGAAACTGCCTAAATGAAATCAGTTTTGATTTGGATCTCGTAATTACTAATGAAATGAACGCCTCAACCCAGTTGTTGGATCCAACATTTCTCGGAAGGGGAAGGCTGACCACCATAGATTTCATTCTGATATCAAACATTGTGGGTAATCACGCCAATAATTTTACAACACTGATAAATGCACTAAGCGATCACTGTGCTCTTAGCTTAACATTTCGACCACTTTATCAGCACAGTACGCAAAGTATAGTCAGTGCATTGAAACAAAACACACTACACCTGGATGGATCAAATGGATTCTCCATAAAATAGGAGAAAGTCGATCCTCCAGAAATCACAAGGAGAGTCATATTTACAGCTTATCTTCCAATTCTTAAATGTTTAGATCTGTCCACATTAGATGAGGAAGTACTAAGCAACTTTAGGGTGGTTCTAACAGCAATAAACAAGGCACTTTTTGTAAAATTAAGAAAATATCCAATCAAAAAAAGCAGGGTGGTTTAATCATAGATGCACAGTAGCGCATTCCGAATTACAAATTGCCCTGCAAAAATCTAACAGGGTAACCCATGAAATAGCAACTCTTAGGAGGGAGTATAACATAGCCCTAAAGGACAGGAAATCTGAACTAAAACAGGCTTTATGGGACCAATTACATAAAAGTTGCATCCATAAAAATAGTTCAGTCTTCTGGGCCGTGATGAAATCTCCATTCCTATTAGATCACAAAGATTTGCCTGCCATTGATGTGGCTATTGACGAATCGGTCTGGGTGGCGCACTTTTCAAGGATCTTTGAGAAAGGTCCAGTTAACATGGGTGGCCAAGAAGATATAACTCCCACACAACCTGTGCCCTCTTATCCAATTACATTAGAAATTACTATTAACGAGGTACTTCAGGCCTTACATGCCAGTAAAAATGGCAAGGCCCCTGGTTCCTGATGGGGTTCCAATAGATCTTTTCAAATCAAACTTAGATCTCTGGGCCCCAATTTTGACTAAGGTACTAAAGGCAGCCTGTGAGGTGGGTTTACTAGATTCATGGAGCAAATCAATTATGGTCCCTATTTTTAAAAAGGGGTACCGCCAGGAGTTATCATGCCACCGCCCGATCTCACTGCTGGACTCCTTGGGCAAAGTGGCGGGCAGAGTTATCCTTGAGCGTCTCCAGCGGTGGGCGGACGATAGCAGGAGCCTCTCGGACCTCCAATTCGGGTTTCGTGAGGGCCTAGGGACAGTTGAACAGGCCCTAAACCTGACAATGATATTAGGCAAGTACGTAAGTGCGAAGGCGGGTAATATGTACATGGTATACGTTGATCTGTCCGCAGCCTTCGACTGCTTTTGCTATGCTAAACTTTGGTCCGTGCTATTAGACATGGGGGTAGATCTACCATTAGTAAATTTCCTGCGCGAATTATATTCCAATGCCTCAGCTAGGGTGAGGTTCGGGGTAAAGGGCGAACTATCCGCGCCATTTGGAGTAGAGCGAGGAGTCCGACAAGGTTGTGTCCTGGCTCCCTTCCACTTCACGCTTTACACCAACGGTGTGGAGAGGGCCATGTTGGAGGGGAGCCAGGATCTTCCATTAATAAAAAACCGTCTGATTCCAGCTCTACTATACGCGGATGACGCAGTGATACTGGCCCGTCCACCCCTAGAACTCCAGAAGGCTTTAAATAGATATTCCCAATTTATGGGGAAGCTGGATCGATATATAAATATTAAAAAAAAACTTTGTTATGACAGCAGGACCAGGGAAAAAAAGGACAAAGGATATACATCTAAACCAGGAGAAACTGGCTATCACAGAACAATACCCATATCTGGGAATAATTATCGACAATAAACTTAATTGGAAATCAGCAATCGAGTCCAGAAAATTCCATCTTATGAGAGCCACTAGGGCCCTCGTAAATTTTTCTAAAAAATTGGGAAAAAGTCCACCGGTAGAGCTCTTACTATAGAGCTAAATGTCAATCAGTAGCGCTATACAGGGCCGGAGTGTGGGGGTATGCAAATACCAACAATCTACAAGTGGCTGAGAACGTTTTTTTGAGATTCCTTCTAGCGGTACCAAAGAGCGTATCTACTTTTTTCTTGTCATATGGAACTGGGGATCTCTTATTTATCGGATCTAGCTGAAATACAACCACTCCTCCTCTGGCATCGAATTTGGTCGACAGACAAAAATGAATTCACACAGCGAATCATTTCTGACTGTATGGTTTTGGACCACTCATACAAAATTGGCTGGCTGTCTTATATAAAAAGTTTCTTATATGACCTAGGATTGGAAAAACACTATCTAGTACCAACCTCTATTCGGTCATTATCAGGGAAGGCACTACGGGCGTTGTCCCTTACACATTTAGAAGAATTACGGATAACCAAAGAAGCCTCTAAACCTTCTGTCCAACACTGTATGGCAGTTCAAACAACTTTTTTAATTCAGCCTTATCTAACCCATGAGTTTACCACCTTTGAGAGATTTCTCCTGACTACGTTCAGGTTAAATGTTTTAAATGTTTTACACCGTCTGGTTGCCTTCCCAATAAGGAATAACTGGGATTCAGAATGACCTCTTTGTCCGTGTGATGAGATTTCTACTCAGGCAACAATTCACACTTTCTTTTTCTGTAAATATTACAGTGGGCATAGAAAGATTTGGCTGATTCCGTTATTAAAACTTATGGGCATCAGAAGATGCCGTCCAGCCTTGCTATTTCTACAGTTTTTGGGTGAGGAGTGGACATCGAAGTACATTGTTAAGTTTCTGAAATGTATCCTGACTCAATGGAGCAGAAGTTTGACTGTCTTGAGAACTGTCTCTAGCAATCTCAGTTGCAATTGTAGCTTCTTGCTCAATTTCATCATTCAACATTTTGACATAATTAACAAAAACAGTACATTCTATAGTATCTTTAGTTGCGTTGAATCAATCTTCGTAGCTCTGAAAATCTCCAAGTAATTTCAATTCTGATTGCCACGGCTTGAACAGTTGCAAAAGAGCTAAATAGTAAAATTCCCTTTTGTCAGGAGTATCGCATCTCAGTTTTTGGTGATTAATTAAATGACCTTTTCTTTGTTTCATCAAACATCCTTCAGAACCAGTCACAGCATATATTCCATCATTGATGTTTTCTGTAATATTCCATTTAAAAATATAGTTTTGCAGCACTTCATAGAGACAAATGTTCTCAAGATGATGACTTCTATTTGGATAATATGTATCCAACATATTTGTTTCACAATATCTGTACTTCCTGGCTCTTTTTCAGCTAAATATTCAATTTCTTGTACAGATTTAAGTACTCGATTTGTGTTGCAGCAAGACCTAGACTCACCCAAATGATTCTTCTAGATTTGGAGTATAGACATGCAGATGATAAGCGATCTGAGCATTCATACGCTCCGATTCCTCGATGAGATAACATTTTCATACTGTAACTGTATCATTTCTTACTTAGACTCTTCCCGTGGGAAATGTCTTCCCACATTTCCTTCAATTCCGTCTTTTCTGATTTTGTTATGTAGGATGTTACATATTGAGCAACAGCAATGGAATTGTCCGCAACATATTGAATATCCATGCTAGCATTCCACATGGACAGAATAACTGGATTATAATCATTTATATAATTTGACTCTTCACTTCTTCTCAAATTATAGGTATTCTTTGGAGACTTTCTTGTCACGGTATGTCGTACAGCTGACAGAAAACTGTTTACTCTTCCTTTGGATATTACAGGACGTGGAAAACCAAAACGACATTTGGTTTGACTTGTACTTTCGGCAACAGTATTTCCTACAACGATGGCTTTGGAATCGTATGACTTTTTGTCTTCTGCTGTGCTTTTAGGTATATAGCACATGCAGCATATTCTCCAATAAAAGACAAGACAGTATCATCCAAATCTGTTCCGAATTTGGGAGCATCTTTGATCCATATTAGCATATGTATATGAGGTGCACCTCTTGCTTGATACTCCTTTCTCCAAAAGAAATCCACAATCTCTCCAAGAGGAGGATTTTTTTCATTGGTGATAAAAGACATGATAGCTTCAAATCTATGGTTAAAATATCTGCATACATTAACTGGATCCAAAGAGCATAGTTCTGCAGGTGTCTTGTATTCAATATTTACTATATTTGGATTTACCTCTCGAAGAAATTGAAGTAAATCATCCCAAGCATATTCAGCACAGCTTAGAGTAAGAAACCATGTAGGAGTTCCTAATTTCCTTAGTATACATTTAAGTTCTCCATGACAACAGTAATAGTACTCATTAGTACCACGCTGACATGCCATGAGATTAATCAACTGAGATTCCAAAACATTATCTTTCTGGTGTACTTTATCCATAAATTCCTTTGCCAAAGCATTTTGCAGATGTACACCTGTTTTCAATATATGGTTGACTGCATAAGAAAGTCCAGAAAAGTCACTCTCAAACAAAAGATGAAACAAATACGGAATACATTGTCGAAATCTTGGATCTTCTGCATACAATCTTGATGTCCAGTATTCAGATGCAGAAATCTGCACAGGTCGTTCATCATATCGTCCTCCTTTTCCTGTTGGAAACAACTGACGGAAACAACGAGTTTCCAGGCTTGCTTCCTATACACTCTTGGGACTTCCCTTTGCTTCCTTCATTTGGAATAACTCAATAGTATTCCCCATCACTTCTTTGGAATGAAGTGGATGAACGCTATAATGTTCATAGATTTCTTCAGTTCTGGACATATCCACTTTTTCAATTTGTCCAGTTGACGAGTCAGTATCTTCTTCTACAGTTATTTCTTCTTCTCCCACATACACATTTTTACAGTACTGATTATTTTTTTACCAGATACAACGTTGCCTTTTTCACTTTCCTAGCATCCACTAATTCTTGCCAGATTTTCTTACTCTTAGTAGGAACACCATTGACTAGAATAACTAGAGGTTCATCTTCTACATTATCTACACCAATTGTTTCAATATTTTTCTTTAAATCTAGAGGCAAATATACAACTCTTCCCTTTAATCCTCTCTGTAAATCTGAAGGAGGCAATTTCCCTGTCTTAGGCTCCATACGAACAATATCCTGAAATGGATGCACACATTGAATAAGAATAGACTCATAGGTATTTAAATCCATCAGTTCAGAAGGAATATTTACCAACTCAAGATTATTACGCTCAGCTCTAGCAGGCATTTTGTTCTCGTCTAATTTGTTATAACAATATTTACATATGCTTTGATCAGAACCTAAATCAAAACAATTCTCAATCAACAAATAAGTTGTAAATTCCTTCCACTCATTATTATTTTCTCTTTCACTTTTTAAATACAGATCAACAGTCCTAGTCTGATTTTTATAATGAGTTTGTCAACAACAAATACAAGAATAATTTGGCCTTTCACCTGAAATCACCTTAAACTTCGTAATTTCTTGCTCATAATTTTTTGTACAAGAATGTTGTACATTCTCTTCCACATTTCCTTCTATTAATGTATCAGTTTCTGCACTGTCTTGTTCAGGACCAAAGTAACTAACCTCAAGTTCTTCACAAACATTCATTACATCTGATACTGATTCACGCAAAAGAGCACTGTTCAACTTTTTTAACATCAGTGCTGGACTTTTTGCATAATACAATGTTCTGACTAATTTCCTCATTTGAGTATGATGTACTGCTAACATCCTGAAATGGTAAAAAATACTTCGACATACTTTTTTAGAAAGACAAACCAGAGAATGACCTTGCAAAACAGTATTTTCTCTCACTCTGCAAGGGTTTAGTCCTTGCAACATCTTAATCTTTTATTTAAAACTTTTCTTAGTATATTCACATAAGAAATTGCGTAAAAAATCTATAGATTCCTGCCGTACACTACAAATTTTACTGCAATTCCAAGTGTACACTGGAGCTTTAGAACGTCTCCCTAAAACTTCATCAGCTAACACCTCTTCTGCATTTCTGGGAACAATTTTCTCTTTCTCAATAGGACAACCATTTCTAACCTCATAAGCTCGACCACTGGTGTCAACTGCATGCAACAAATCATTAATCTGAAAATAACTCTCTTCATTAAAAAAGGCTCAGAACTTGAACTATGTTTCCATTCACCCAAAAAAAACATCAGAAAAATTAGTTGTGTTAATTAATCTTCTCCACTTACTTTTGGCCTATTAAATGGATTGGTTTATCTAGTGAACGAATTCTATTGATTATTAAAATAAATAATTTCTTTTTTAATTCAAAAGCCTTCTCAACAATACTTTCAATATGTTTCTTCTTATAAAATGCTGATTTTCTTTTACATTTGTGTATATACTTTAATAAGTTTAACAGTCAGTCATTAAGTCTTTATTCCGATTCTTCATCATAAAAGACAAACTATAACAGTAATACAAAATCCATGCAAGATAAAATTCATCGTATACAAAATAGAGAAAAACTCATTTCTAAAATCCATAATACATATAACATAGATATTTACATGATAAAACTTTCCCTAAAATAGAATTAAATATGAAAATAAGCAATAAACTTAGACATACCTAAAATACTGTATCTCTGGTATAAAATCTCAATATGAGCGCGCCAGCCTGTGATGACGCCCAACTATGGATCCTACTTCAGATAACCATGAATTAATACATCCCAGCTGGCTATACCCCACCCTTTTTAATCTGGAGGACCCACGCCCAACTCAAATATTTTGCTACACCGATTACAATTGGGTTTGTAGTGTTATTTTTCAATATCTTGCTTGCAACTATGACTGATCTTGTTCCCATAAGCAAACAAACAGGTTTTAAACATACGCGCCGGGGTTGAATATACGCAGGATAGGCAAATAAGAAGTGATCGATTGTTTCAATGTGATCTGAACAAAATGCACATTTGTCACTATCAGCAGAGTTCCATCTACTGGATAACCATCGTAGAGGTAGTGTACCTACTCTGAGCTGGTGATACAATTTGTGATCCAGGGGTTTCCTGATGGTATCCCAGTAATCTTCCAGGAGGGGTTCATCCTTAAAATCAAGGAAGACTGTTGTCAGGGAGCTACCGACATGGGAGGAGAATCATTTGGCTTTAATCATTTTCCAGTACACAGCACTACAGACTTTTTTAGATGGAAACACAGCTGTGGCCGGGTTGGCCCAAAGTTCCCCCATCCCCATATCTGTCAACAGTGCCCTAATTTCAGTCAGCCAGGAGATCTTATATGAACCGCCCAACCCTTTAACTTCCTCAAGGGCTTTGGCATATGAGAACCGCTCTGGTGTGTTTCAGAGACGTCGCCAAAGTGCCAGGGGTCTATAGCGTGCCAAGTCCTCATTTGCCTGGCAACCAAGGTCTAACAGTAGGGGGATACGCAGGGAGGATTGGGCTAAACCTACAGACGACCTCAAAAATGTATTCTGTGCGACAATATGTGAAGACAGGTTGCTAAAACCCCACAATTCTGCGCCGTACAAAATTGTGGGCAAGATTTTAGAACCATAGATTTTAACAATTGGCGCAATTGGCTTGGTTAGGGACAACCTATGCTCTTTTAACAGAGCACCAGCTAGTTGGGTGTGTTTTAAAGCTAGCATGTCCATTTGGGGCCTCTAGCTCATTTTATCACAATAAGTGACCCCCAGATAAGTTAAAACAGTTGTCTGCCCCAGGGGGTCACCTCCCATGTGAACCCGTGCTCTAACAGACCTCGACCCATGGAGCACCATGAACTTAGTTTTCCCCACGTTAACCTCCAGCTCATGTTCGCGGCAGAACACCTCAAAACGAGACAGTGGCAGTGTTAATCCCTGTCTCGTCTTGGATAGAAGCAGGGTGTCGTTCGCGAACATGAGCAGTGGAACTTTCATGCCAGCTAGTATTGGCGGATCAGTCGGGTAGTTTACAAAGTACTGGACCACCTCGTTTATAAATTAAAAAAACAAGGTGAGAGCCAGCACACAGCCCTGTTGACTGCTTTACACACCTCAAACCTGTCAGTAACCTCCCCTGGTTTGCCCCAGCGAACCTGGGCATAGGTGTGTTCATGGAGTTTTACCAAGAGTGCCACCAGTTCATTAGGCTTCCCCTGCTTCAAGAGTACTTCCCATAGTTTCTCCCTTGGCACAAGATCAAAAGCGGATCTTAGATCCACAAAGGCCGCAAAAAGCATGCCCCCACCTAACAACACCTCCTTCCAATACAATAGCACAAATCCAAAGGCCTCATCTAGAGTCCCTATGTGTGACCAGAAACCCGCCTGGAGGAGGGTTAAGATGTCAGCTTTGGTCATCCAACACTGTATTCTCCCTAGTCCGAGTCGTGCTATTATTTTCTGAACTGCATCAATTAGACTAATTGGTCGATAGTTGGCCGGAGCAGAACGGTCACCTTTTTAAAAAATCGATAAAATCTCTGCTCCGAACCAAGTATCGGGAACCGATGCACCGCTAGCTAGGGCGTTTGATAATACGGTTATATAAGGTACCCATAAATCTGGCTTGTGCTTAAATAAATCTGCCGGAATGCAGTCAGGCCCAGGAGCTCGGCCACTTGGAATCAGTTTCAGTGCAGACTCCACCTCTTTGTGCGTAAATATCCGCGGTACTTCATAACTAGGGGGCAAAACCACCTCAACATTGCCTTCAAGAATCTTAAATTGCATTTCAAAATAGGTTACTCACTGCTGCGGCTCAACATAATTAATGGGAGTTTGTAGATGCGGGCAGTTCCCCCACTTTAATAAATGCCAGAAATGTGTCATGTTGCGGCATCGCAGGCCTGCAGCAACTCCTTCCAGCGATCTTCGTCCCATGTCTTCTTAGCTTCTATCTGCGCTGCTTTATAGATGGCCCTGCATCTCTTAATATCGTCATGTGATCTAGTTTTAATAGCTGTCACCAGGGCTTGTTTGGCCTGCCTACAGCTATTATTGTAACATGTACTAGACCTCAGCAATTTATCTTTATTACATGACAGATTTTGAATAAAGTTGTACATTCTCTTCCACATTTCCTTCTATTAATGTATCAGTTTCTGCACTGTCTTGTTCAGGACCAAAGTAACTAACCTCAATTTCTTCACTAACGTTCATTACATCTGATACTGATCCACGCGAAAGAGCACTGTTCAACTTTTTTAACATTAGTGCATAATACAATGTTCTGACTAATTTCTTCATTTGAGTACTGCTAACATCCTGAAATGGTAAAAAACACTTCAACACACTTTTTTAGAAAGCCAGAGAATGACCTTGCAAACCAGTATTTTCTCTCACTCTGCAAGGGTTTAGTCCTTGCAACATCTTAATCTTTCGTTTAAAACTTTTCTTAGTACATTCACGTAGGAAATTGCGTAAAAAATCAATAAATTCCTGTCGTACACTACAAATACTACTGCAATTCCAAGTGTACACTGGAGATTTAGGACGTCTCCCTAAAACTTCCTCAGCTAACACCTCTTCTGCATTTCTGGGAACAATTTTCTCTTTCTCAATAGGACAACCATTTCTAACCTCATAAGCTCGACCACTGGTGTCAACTGCATGCAACAAATCATTAGTCTGAAAATAACTCTCTTCATTAAAAAAAGGCTCAGAACTTGAACTATTTTTCCATTCACCCCAAAAAAATCAGAAAAATTAGTTCTGTTAATTAATCTTCTCCACTTACTTTTGACCTTCATTAAATGGATTGGTTTATCTAGTGATCAAATTCTATTGCATATTAAAATAAATAATTTCTTTTTTAATTCAAAAGCCTTCTCAACAATACTTTCAATATGTTTCTTTTTCTTATAAAATGCTGATTTTCTTTTACATTTGTTTATATCCTTTAATAAGTTTAACACAACTCTATTGTAAAACATTCTTGTTCGAATTTCCTGAAATTGACTCTTCCTCCTTTTACTACACAGTGTTTCTTTAGAACATGATCTCCCATCATTTCTGTTTGTTCTCTTGTTTTTCTTTTTTGTTGCAGATACATTCTTTTTTATTTTTCACATTCTCCACACTATTCCTAGTGTTTGATACTTTTTTTTTAGAAAATCCTTTGTTGTCTTACCAGGAGTTTTTTTCTTTTTGTCCACACATTGTTGTTCAGGTACCTCTTGTGGATGACTTCTCTTTAAATGATAAGCTTTATTATGTTGTTTCCTCTTTTCACTTTTTGAAGGCATTATGAATTTATTTTAGTGTTGATGAATAGAATAGAAATAAATCAATTAGATATACTATTCCATTACTAAATAAATACAATGTACAATGACAAAGTAGAAATAGAAAATGTGTAACTGATAACACAAGTGCATACATACTGCATAGAAGTTTCAAGAACTACATCTGCAAGAGGAGTACCTTAATGAATTTATAAGTGGTTGGATTTTTGAGCAGTGAATGGATTAGTACATGGTGCTGAATGCATCACTAGAACAGTACAAGGGGAAACACAGAGTATTTGCTGCAACATCATGGATACTAACTGTGGAACTGAAGGTATAAAAGACAAGTGTGCAGGTAGATAGAAGACTACAAGCATAGTGTATGGGGGTTTGAAGCAGTTCATGCCCTAAGGCCTACTTTGCTGCGTGAGTACTTGGGTACTGACTGAATGAATACAGTTCTGCAAGGACAGTGCCTGACTGAATTTATAAGTGCTTGAGTTTTAGTGCAGTGAATGGATTAGAGCAAACTGCTGAATGGGTCACTACAACAGTGCAACAGCAGTGACAGACTGCTTGGTGGAAGTGTAAGGATACAGACTAGGGAATTGAAGGTATAAAAGACAAGTGTGCAGGTAAATAGAAGACTATAAGCATAGTGCATAGAGGTTTGAAGCAGTTCATGCCCTAAGACCTACTTCCCTGCATGAGTACTTGGGTACTGACTGAATAAATACAGTTCTGCAAGGACAGTGCCTGATTGAATTTATAAGTGCTTGAGTTTTAGTGCAGTGAATGGATAAGCACTTACTGCTGAATGGGTTAACAAAACTGACTCACAGTGTGATTCTAGACAAATAACAGTTTTTCTTATAAATGGAGTGTATAGATACTGACTGGGGAAATGTAGGGCCGAAACACAAGTTTGATGGTGATTACACTACTATTTCCATAGTGCATAACAGTTTCAAGCAGTGCCTGCCCTAAAGCCTGGCTCACTGCAACAGTACATGTACTTATATGTCTGCAATCACAGCAACCAACCAAATCATCCTCTCTCAATTTTCCCAAATAGACACTGATTCATAGTGTGATTCTAGACAAATAACAGTATTTCTTATAAATGGAGTGTATAGATACTGACTGGGGAAATGTAGGCCTGAAACACAAATGTGAAGATGGTTACACTACTACTTGCATAGTGCATAAGAGTTTCAAGCTCTCCATGCCCTAAAGACTAGCTCACTGCAACAGTACATGTACTTATATATCTGCAAACACATCAACTAACCAAATCATTCTCTCTCAATTTTCTCAAATGGACACTGACTCACACTATGATTCTAGACAAAAACAGTATTTCTTATAGAGTCAGAGTCAAAAATACTTTATTCGATTATTTTAAAATCATAAAAGTATACTACACACACATGACACCGGATGCTGGGGCTCACGGTTCGATCCGCGGCACCGGCGGGAGGTCAGTCCAGGACCATGTGACTCTGGGCAATAGCTCGCATATTCTTCCCGACGGCCCCCAGCGCCAGGATGCCTCTGGGTAGCTGTGCGCTTTACAAATACTGGATTTACATTTTCACATTTTTAAATGGCAGACATACCCTCTGAGTGCTGTTTACATGAAATCCCACACTGGCATCAGTGTCTGTTTAATGTGCTGAGAAGTTTGTTAACAAACCCCCAGGTTTCAGTAAAGCCATTATGGAGCTGTGGAGTTCTTAATGACCAACTCCCAGACCATCTACTCTTTATGGCTTCACTGCCCTTACAATGTCTAAAAATGGACTTAGACACTGTAGAGAGACAGTGCTCATGCAACTATACTCTCACCTGTATTCTAGTGCACCCTGCTAGAGGAGTGATTTACCTAGGCCATGGGCAGTGGGTCGCAGGCATGACAGTAAAGATCCACTTTCCACGCAATTAGTGAATACGGTATCTTTATTGAAGAGCAACATCAGGTACCTCCAGATCAGCTTCACAGCTCATAAGAAAATCCAGAAACTAACAAAGAATAACATTCTAACCTAGCAACATGCTGAGAATTCCATGACATGCAGAGAATTCCATGACATGCAGAGAACTCCACACATCTCCCCATCACATATTATATTAATATGATCAACATCATACATTCAAAACATTTAATTGTCAAGAAAGGTAAAGGAGCACAACATTTGCAAACATTACCAGTGCTCCAAGCAAAAACATCAATATTGTTAAATATGATACACTAAAACATTTAAATATCAAGAACAGGTAATGGAGCACGACATTTACAGATATTACCAGTTCTCCAAACAGATCCATCATCCAGGATTACAATGTTCTTCTTCACAGATTTCACTTGCATTGGCTTAGAAAATTTACTATCTCCCCTAATAACAATGCCACCACATTTTCCAACCACCCAATCTCCAATTTCCACATCATGACTTTTCACTCCCTTCCTGACATTGTAATACTTTGCTGTGGCTAATTGGCATTGAGCTACCCCACTTTCTACAACATTATGATCAACCCACGCACCATCCTTTTCTTTCAACCACCCAGGTACCTCCTTAATGCCAGGTTCACGTCTTTTAAGAGCAATAAACGGCGAAACACTAGTCATAGAAGGGGAACATCCTTTTCAACGCGGATGTTACCCCGCAGTGCTTTTACGACGCGTCCTTTACAATGCAAGTCGTAACCACGACTTGCGCTGGAGGGCGCTAAAGGATAAAGAATAGTATATTTACTATTCCAACACCTTCCTACTATCCACGGGGACTGGTGTTAGAATAGTAAATTATACTATTCACTATCTGTGCCCAACAACGCAAGTTGTTGTAACGACTTGCGTTTTTAAAGACGCGTTGTAAAGGCATGCCTTGAAACGGTACGCATTGTACCGTCATACATCCGTCATAGAATGCGTTGTCACTCTGTATGACCACACAAGTTTCTTGAGCTCCTCACGCCATGGTAAACCATTCGAAAGTGACAACTGTATATTTTCCATGATCAAACGGTAGATTCTCTCAACTAAACCATTTGCTTGGGGCATGAACATAGCAACTCTCTCATGACTGACTCCTAACTTGTATAAAAAACTTTGCATTTCTTTAGATACTAGTTGGACTCCGTTGTCCGACACCAAAACCTTCGGAATCCCTTCATTCAAGAAAACTCTTTCCATAAACGCAATTACCCTCTGCGTGTTCACGCAGTCTGTGGTCTCAACTACAAACTATTTGGAATTGTAGTCAACCAAAACCATCATAAATTTATCACGTGACCCAAGTTAGATATTGGTCCTAAAAAATCAATTGCAACTCTTTGCCACGGGTGCTTGGGAAATGACACACACACTAAAGGAGGTTGTCTAACAGCTTTAGATTTGTCGGCTTGATCACATGCATGACAGTCTTTCACAACATCCTCAATTTCACTATCCATGCCAGGCTACCAATACACTTGTCGGACTCTCCTTTTGGTTGTGTTCCTTCCTAAGTGCCCCTCATGAGTGATGTTCACAATTTTCCCTCTCAATCCAACCGGTGGTACAAATTGACACCTTCTCATTAATTTTCCATCACATACACTTAATTCACTTTCTACATGACAATAACTACTGAAACAAATATCTTGCGTGACATTTTCACTCCATCCCATGGAGACACACCTAATTACACACTGCAAAATCTCATCATTACACAAGGCGTCCATCCATTCTTGCTTGGAGAAGGCAGCTTCCTCACCATTGCAGATAGAGTTAAACACTTCCTTAACTACATTATCTACATCTGAGGCAACTCCATCAATTGGCATCCTTGATAAATAATCTGCCACTACATTTTTTAATCCTTTAACATATTCGACAATAAAGTTGTATTCGAGTAATGACAACATCCATCTGGGGATTCTTGGAGTGACCCTACCTTCAAGCCCTCTTCCCCCTTTGAATAAGTGGACTAAAGGTGTGTGATCTGTATGAACCTTAAATGGTAATCCCCACAGAAAATATTTATAGTGCTTTACACCCCAACAACACGCTAAGGCCTCCTTCTCCATTACGGAATATGTTAGTTCAGCATCACGTAACCTCCTCGATGCCAACCCAATAAATTTTCTCCACACCATCAGTCATTTCCGTTAAAACTGCACTGATTCCAATTGCACTTGCATCAGTAGTAACAGTAGTTTTAGCCTTGATATTAAAATGTCCAAGAGTAGGAGCATTCATAATACTGTTTTTTATCAATCGAAATGTATGATCGCAATTAGCATTCCATTCAAATGGGATCCCTTTTTTCATTTGCACTCTTAAGGGTTCGACTATTTCAGTGAATCCTTTTACAAATTTAGAGCAAAACTCTGCCAGACCTAAAAATGACTTTAATCGGTCTTTATTCTGTGAGGCGGGGGCATCCTTGATAGCTAAAACAATACTTTTCTTAGGTTTGATTCTATTTTTACATATCTCGTGTCCTAGATACGTTACACAACTTTTTCTTATTTGACACTTTTCTTTTTTTATTGTAAGCCCATTAGTTTGCATTCTTTTGAGAACTTCATTTATTACCAAATAATGGTGTTCATTGTCTTTCCCCACAATTAAGACATCATCTAGTAAACACAAGACATCTTTCATGTCGCCAAATATTCACTACATCACCCTTTGAAACACCGCTGAGGCAGATGCCAGGCCGATAGGCATTCTGCAATAACGAAATGCACCCAGCAGTGTGACAAACGAGGTGAGGTGTCTCGAAGCTACATCTAGATCAATCTGATGATACGCTGCAGACATATCCATTACGCTAATGACTGCACCACAACCCATTGCTGTCAGCATCTCAGAGATGTTGGGTAGAGGTTGCCTGTCGACCCAAAAATTTTTATATAAGTTGTGTAAGTCTACACAAACACACATGTTTTTCCCTCCATCCTTGAGTGCAACTACTAAGGGGGCCAACCATTCCCGGGGCCTCAATAGGCTCTATGATATTTTGTGCAAGCAATTTATCAAGTTCATTTTGTAAGGGATCTCTCATCAAATATGGCAAATTCCTCACTTTATGCACAACAGGTATTGCATTTTTCTTTAAAATAATCTTGTGAGAATTTATTTTACTTTTTTGTAGTTCCTCAGAAAAGACTTGTGGGAACTTTTCTATCAGATCCAACTGATACACTGCTTCAACATCATGTATCAATGTGGAAATAACAGGTTCTTCTACATTAGGATTAAGAATTATATTAAGATCTTTTTGTTGTCGCCACCCTAGCAAGTTGGATCCTTGTTTAGTCAGATACACTCGCCCATACACTCTTTTCCCAGAAATTGAAGTAATTGTAATGGGTCCTTAATATTCATCCAGGGGTGAAGGTACAGATCATCTGCCCCCTGCGCAGACCAACTCATCGCCAATGCAAAGATCCACTTTCCACACAATTAGTGAAGACAGGGTAACTTTATTGAAGAGGAACAACATGTACCCCCAACTCAGCTAAACAGCTCATATGAAAATCCAGTAACTAATAAAGAATAGCATTTTAACCTAGCAACATGCAGAGAATGCCATGACATGTAGAGAACTCCACAGTGACACACTGATATGTGCCATGTCGACTCTTCACTTTTCTCTGCACTAAAACATGCAGCCTGCAATGGTAGTGTGTGTACTGGTGCCGCGCGGCTCCAAAAATTCTTCATAAACCATCACCTTAACAGCGGAGCTACTTATTATTTTCTCACAACTTGGCCCATCATTCTTACCTTGCATTCATTCACACATTTACTCTCCTCCGAGGATTCAGTAAGGTTCCAAAATAGGAGTTGCGGTGCTATAGCGCAGTGCCTGAACTAAACTTTATACATTACTTACAACTGCAGTTTTATTTCTAATACCATAGTTTTCTAACGGAAAGATTTAAAACACCCCACTATTCATTTTTATAGATGGATCAGCTAGTAAAAATTAACTAAAGGACAACAAGACCTTCTTAATTCTCCATTTATTTAATTTTTATTTAGAGATTAAATCTCCTAGCGTGATCTCTACGTTTTTCTTAAAGGAAAACAATTTAGTTATGCATTAATAATCCTGAAAGAAAGATAACATTTTAAACATTCATTTGTTAGCATGACAGCTTTCCCAGATATAGAAATGCAGATATCAGCATAGAACAAAATAGTTCCCAATGCAAACCTCTCTGTCTCTCTCAAAGGACTTCGCACCCATTCAGAAAATGAAAGTTCAGAAAAATGTCAAAGTTCCTGCACCATAGGAAAAATTGCGCAGACCAACAGCATCTCGGGTTGCACAGATCAGGTCAAAAAGTGAGCTTCTTTTCAATGTCCCAAATGTCTTCTTTTATACCCTTTTTCACTAACCTATCTGTCTAAATTCGTAACTCTTAAGTCCTAGAATGTCTGTGATTGGTCATTTTAGAATCGGATGAGCATCACCTCATCATTTTACAGTTCAATTTTGTGATATCCTCATGTCAGGGAAAACTGGGGTGCCATTGTCCTAATTTTTACTTCCTTCAAAGTGTCTTTTAAATTGTTAGTTGATGTACTTTTCCCACAAATCAACATGCTGACTTCAGCAAACTTGGCTTGGGCCCCATGAAATGGGCGACGCTGTCCTTGACCCATACTGTTCAGTCACAAACAGGTCGCATTTCCGATCTGGCGCCTGTGGCACTTCTACCGCCATCTCGGAATTTGAGTCAGCATCCATCTTTATTGGCTCACATAGGCCTCAATTTAGGAACTATTACAGAAACAAACACAAATAAATGTAAATTTACGAAATAAAGCCCTTTCTGTTTACCTCCCCCTTTCTAATGATATCCCGGTTAGTATTCACCTATCTTTAAGCAACATATATGCTTGATTTGACTTACCAATCTTGGTGATTTATGCCAAAATAAACAGACAAAAGCACATTCACGCAATTCTCAATCAGATTATAACAAATGCGTACTCTTTATAACACAATATACGACAAATTAGTCAATTATGCTTAGCAATTCCATACAAATTAGTACCCCACGTGTGTTTGTGTGTGTGTATTCTATTCAATGATTGTTCATTTCAAAACCACACATTTAGTACTTATTAATGTTATGGAAAGTTAATCTCACAAGGGGTATACAAAAATGTTGTTTCCACCTTGCTCCATCAACTTCCCCCTTTGGTGATTATATCACAAAATACCTCCCAAAATGCAGACATTTTTTAACTCAACATGTTTCAAATTATTTTCATCGTTTTTGTTACATTTCTGTCTCTTCGAATTTCTTTGTATTCTGATAAAACATTTCTTGATATTGCCCCATCTCAATATCACCTTTTTCTCTTTCCCTGTCATGTTTTTCTTCAATCTTTTTCTTCAAAAACATTTCTTCTCTTTCTACAATGACAACCTAATTTCAAAATTAAGATCACTATTATTATTACAGTTACTGGTATTAGTATTTTACCTATTATAGATCTACTTATTTCGTAAACCAATTTCTAACTGCTGATAAACTTCTACCAAGTTTTTCAAGAACACCTACTTCTAGTGGTTCTATTTCTTTATGCAATTGTGTAATGTTTGTAATGTATCTTTCAATGTTCTGACTCTTATCAGGAATGTATGTATAGCAGTGTTGCACCTGTAGAATTCCACAGACTCCTCTTTCTTTTGCCAAAATTATATCTAAAGCAAGTCGATTTTGCATTACCATACTTCCCATAGCAAACATTTCAGTGTTAACCATTAAAAATCCTCCAGCTGTGTCTGTTGACAGTCTGTCTACTATTGTTGACAATTTTCTAATTCGGTTTGCATTAAATGATATGCCTACTGCTGGTATTAGTGCTCCAAAAACATCACCTATTATTTCAATTACCCTTTCTCTTTTTATACGATTTAGTGGTTTACCTATTTCAGGAATTCCATTTGTACCTCTGTCAACATGAGAACGTTTTGGACAGACCAATCTAATATAGCATGAACCATACCAGTGGTCAGGGAACCTATAATAAGCTTTGTTCCTACAAAGAAAATAAATTCCTGGAAAAACTGGATCTTTTCCACCTTTAAATCCCCATCCCCCTTTGATAATTTCAAAACCACACATTTAGTACTTATTAATGTTATGGAAAGTTAATCTCACAAGGGGTGACTTGCACCCACAAAGTAATTGTCATACACAGTGTTATCTCTTTGAATACATAATTTCCCTAACATTGGTGTATCTATATTTATAGCCACATTTAAATTATGTCCTTCAATATTATCATCTGAAAATACATTTAGTTTGTTGTACTTTTTCTTGTCTCCTTTCTTCTATCATATCCAGGAAAACTTTTTCTTCATTTCTCATTTTACAAGTCAAATTATGTTTAAAAGCATAATCATGTGTCAATTCTTGTGTTTCTAAGAAATATTCATCAAAACCTATAGCAGGCTTAATTTGATTTAGGTCTGAAATCAACATACCTATTGCCTCGAGTGATATAGTCGTCTCCCTTCTTGTGGGTAGCGCATTTAACCACTGCGATTTTTTCAGTCAATTGAATAGCATCAATCAACATTTTTACAAATTCAGCATATCTGATGGGGGATCCTGCAGAAGTTAAATAACCTCTTTGGGAACACAATTGCCCATAATCATGGACAACCCCAAATCCATACGGACCGTCAGTCACTATTGTAACTCTTATCTCCTTTCCTAGTTCACATGCTCGAATCAAAGCAATCAATTCTGCAATTTGCGCTGAACGGATTCCTTTCAGACAAGATGCTTCCAAGACATCTGCTACTGTACAGATAGCATATGCAGCACTCAGTACACCCTCATCTGTTCTCAGACATGATCCATCCACAAAATCACATAGTCAGATTCAGGTAAAGGTACATCCTTGATATCAGACCTTCGTTTGGTGCAATATTCTAGTACATCCAGACATTTGTGATCCACTTCATCTCTTACTTCCACATTCATGACATCAGGTAATAATGTAGATGGATTCACATTTACACATCCTGAAATTGTAACGTTATCTGCATCTAGAATTGTCTTCTCATATTTTGTCATTCTGTTATTGGTAAGGTAATGTGTCTTAGTTCTAGTGAGGTACATACACTCTCAATGGAAATCCCATCACTATATCTTCACTTTGTTCAATACTCTTGCTTGTAGCAGCCACTGCTTTTAAGCATCCCAGCAATACCCTTGCAATGGGATCCAGAACAGCAGAAAAGTATGCAATTGGCTTTCTCAGCGTTCCATGTCTCTGTATTAAAACCGACAAAGCACATCCTTCCCTCTCACTGCAGTATAGCTCAAACTCTCTTTCATATTCTGGCATTCCTAAAGCTGGTGCTTCACATAGACTTGTTTTTAGCTGCTCAAAAGCTTCCAATTCTGTCTTGCTCAGAGTTATTGGGTCTTTTACATCTGCTTTTGTCAATCTCTGCAAAGGTTTAGCTATTAGTGAAAACCCACTAATCCATTGTCGACAGTATTCGACCATTCCAAGAAACATTCTCACCTGTCTCTGTGTTTTTGGAGGTTTCATTCCATGTATCATTTTGATTCTTTCTAAAGTAACTTGTCTGATTCCATTAGCAATCTTGTGACCCAAATATTGTACTTCCTTTTGACAAAATTGTAATTTTGATGGTGACACTTTATGTCCTTCATCTGCAAAATAATTTAATAATGTAACAGTGTCTGAAACACATGCTTCTGTTTTGGACACCAATAACAGGTCATCAATGTACTGCACTAGAACTGATTCTCCAGGTAGACTTAGATTTTCTAATGATTTCTTTAACAATTGATTAAAGATTGAGGGACTTTCAGTATACCCCTGAGGAATTCGACACCATGCTAAAATACGATCTCTGAACTGGAACGCAAATATTGGTTGGCTTTCAGGGTGTAATGGAACTGTGAAGAACACATTACATAGATCAATGACTGTATACCATTCTGTATCATGTGGAATTTGATATAAAATTACTGCTGGGTTTGGCACAATTGGACAACCTGGAACAACTATCCTATTTACCTTTCTCAGGTCCTGTACTATTGTGTACGTTCCATTAGGCTTTTTCAATCCCATTATTGGTGAATTACAAGGACTGCTTTCTATTTCTCTCAAAATCCCTTGCTCAATAATTTTTTCTATCACTGTCGTTATTCCTTCAATTGTTTCAGCTGTCATCGTGTATTGAGGAATATATGGACAGCTTATTCCTTCTTTCACAGAAGCTTTCACGCGATCTACGTTTTTCATCAAACCAATATCTTCTCCTGTAAAATTCCACACTTGCTCTCTGACTACCTCTTTTAATTCTTCAGTTATTTTCTCTCGATCAAACACAGGAAATATGCTATTCTTTTCTGCTTCAACTAATGTCATTGTCATTTTATACAAACTATCCTCATCTGGAGTTTGGAGCTCCATGCCGTCTGGTGAACAATAAATGGCACAGTTCATTTTACACAGTATGCCCCTTCCAAGGAGATTTACAGGACTACTGTCACACACTACAAATCGATGCATATCTTTGAAATTTCCAATCTCTATAAGCTGCTGATTTGCAACACCTACAACTTGAATGTGTTCACCCAAGAGAGGAAGATTTTGAATTTTCACTGATCTAAAAGTAGAACGGGTAGCACCTGTGTCCACTAGGAAAGTTACATCTACATCATTTATTATTTTTTTAACTTTATTTATCATTTTCAAAAAGAACAAAAATGAAGCATTCAGTTATGTATCATTGCGTTACATCTGGACACATGAATAAAGTTACGAGAGCCGGAGCATACTCCTATATTACAATTGACCAATAAATAGGGAGTTTAAAGGACTGAAACATTGCAGCAGTTGCCAATAAAGAGTGAGGAAGACACAAAATACCCCAAATGTCAAAAATAAAAATGAATCAGTGTGTGGGGGGAAGGACCATAATAGAGAGATACACAAAACGATGATCTTCTGATCGTACAAATCCAAATTACAAAATGAAACAGAACAAATCATCCCAGCCCACCCCCTCAGGCACAATGTGATGATCTAGTCGAGTCTGTCGTTCCGCAACAATTTTGGTGAGGTATGTATGGTATGGGCCCCAGATGTCGAGGGGTCTAGTGGAAGAGGGAATCAGGGTTGAAAATTCCTCGCTGGAAGTATTGCAGAAGGCCAATCTCCTGAGCCAAGAAGCATGTTTCGGAGGGCGTCTGTCACACCACAATAATGCCACCACACGCTTGGCCAATAAGAATCCCAGTGCCGGGAGCCTACGCACATTGCGTGGAAAATTGGCAACATAGCCCAGCAGGGCAATTTCAGGGGTGGGGTCGAGGTTTAAGTGTAATATATCACTAAATGTGCGGTGAACTTGGGACCAATAGTCTTGAATCAGTGGGCAAGACCATGAAAGGTGTATGAAGTCTGCGAACGGGGCTTTACACTTAGGGCAAATATGAGAATGGTCGGGATCGATACTGTGCGAGCACGCTGGAGTTTGGTACAGTCTCCGCAAAAATGTAAAATGTAAAAGCTTATGCCTGCTATTTAGGGAGACTTCTTTAGTAGCCCTGCAACACCACTGCCACTGCTGATCAGAAATAGGATAACCCAGGTTGGCCTCCCATGCAGCCCGTACCCTGGAGTCAAGGGAAGGGAGGCAAGCACTGCACATATGAACCAATTTGGACACTAAATGAGCACCCGTGGGGTGCTGGATGAGATAGGTGAGGGGAGTCGCCTCTTCAGGGGCTGGGGGGAACATTGGGAATGAGGCTCGCAACAGGGATCGCAATCTGGTCAGCACGAAGGAATCCATGAACGAGTGTTCTGTAAAGCGTTGATCCTCAGAAATGGAAAAGGCGTGGCCATCAGGAAACAGATCACCGATAGTGGATATGTTAAATTTGGTTAAGGTGTGTCTCATCACAGATTCCCCCGTGATTGGGAGCCAGGAAGAGTTGGGCAAAGGGAGGGCCAGGGAGTATAATGGATCAAGACCAATGAGTCTGCGCAGTCTATCCCACGCCCAGCAAGTTGAAGAGACCGTTTGAATGTCCCGCGGGTCTCGAGGGAAACCCCCGGGAGCACAGTGGATAATAAGCCAGGTAATACTAGGTCGGCCTCAGGTTTCACATACAGAATACGGGCATCTGGGTGGAACCAAGAATATGCATATGAGCATTGGGCAATTAAAAAATAAAGATAAAAATCTGGGACTCCAAAACCACCACGCTCGTAAAGAAGCGTCAAAACCTTCCAAGACACACATGGAATCCTATCGCCCCACACCAAACGCAGGAGTAAGGATTGTATTTGGGCAAAAAACACTTTGGTAAGGGGGATGGGAATGTTATTAAATAAATATAAAAAGCGCGGCAGCACTACCATCTTGATTATGGCAATACGCCCAGCCATAGATAAGGGGAGGTGAATCCATCTCTCAATCTGGCTCTCCAGGACATCAACCACACTGCCGTAATTCAATATAATGATGGAAGCGGTGTCCAAGTGAATATGAATACCTAAGTATTTTACAGAGTCCCGGCTCCACGCAAGGGTGAAAGAGCAAGGCCATTCCACAGTACACGGGGTAAGTGGAAAGATGACGGACTTGTGCCAATTAATGCGTAGTTCCGAGAACTTGCCAAAACAAATTATCTCCAAGATCAGAGGTTCGAGGTTGATTTGAGGTTGCCTGACAAATAAGATGGTATCGTCTGCATAGAGTGATATTAGCTGCAGGCCAGTGCAAAACTGGAGGCCGCGGTGGAGATGGTTCTCTTGGAGGTGCCGGACCAGAGGGTCCATAGCCAGGATATACAGCAACGGCGATAAAGGGCATCCCTGTTGCGTGCCCCGTGTCCAAGAGAATTGCTCCATGATGGTGCCGTTGAGTCGCAATCTGGCCGTGGTTAGTTACATCCACATCATTCACCTTTCCATTCACCTATGGACCAGACTGATCTACCTCTAGAGTAGCACCAAGCACGCACTCTTCTCCCTCCACTCTCCCAGGCACCGTCAGAAACTGTCATCCGACTCACTCCCATCTTCAGCCAATACTGCGGACTCACATGCACTCTGTTATTTCTCGTTACCTGATCTCCTGTGCAGAATCCTGTCTCTGTACTGTTACTGTATCTCTGTAGGTTTACACTGTGAGGCTGTGGAGGTTGTGGCATCTGACACTGTGGATTAACTACCTGTTGCTGTGGCGATGGTTGTTGAATTATCTCATTCTGCACCTGCGAATTAAATGATGCATTTTATGGATTAGTTTTCGGCGGATACTTACACTCTTTCCTCCAATGTCCCATCCTACTGCAATTATGACATGGATATTTCTTCTTTAATTCTTCTATATTTCCAGTTAATTTTGGCTTACTAAAGTTTCCTTTTGCTCTATTTTGATTCTCTTCTGTAGTCTTATTTTCTAATTGAGCTACTTGATGTTCTGCAACCTTTACTTGTGCTCACATTGCTTTCTCTTTGAGTTTCCTTTGTTTTACTTCAATTTCATCCCTTCAATATTTTCCATGTCTCAGGACTTCATCCACGGAACATGATTGCCATCCGATTAAATTATGCTTAATCATGTCCCCTATTTCTGGTCTCAATCCAAATAAAAAGCAATATACAAAATGACTCATATCCTTTTCATTTAATTCCTCATATCCAATGTACTATTTAAACACCAATAACAGTCTTTCATAAAATGCGTGAACTGACTCTTTGGCTTCTTGTATAGTCCTATTTTTACCCAACCTGTTTCTCTTGGTGGAATTTTATTTATCAGAAACACTATCACTTGCTCATATTTTCGCATTACTTCAGGTCCAGGAGCACCTGTCACTTTATCTCATGGATATTATTCTTTTGGCCAATCAACCGTAATCTTACATTCTGACCATAAATCTGATGGTACTACTATGTCAAACAACCCATCTAAATCTTACTATAAAACTTTTGAAACTTTCACAAATCTATCCACTTGCCTATACCATTCTACTGGTTTCTCTCTCAGTCTGGGAAACTCATTTGTGAATGCTAAAATATCTTGTCTACTCCAAGGTACATGTACATATCCTCCTCCAGGTATTTCTCTCATAGGGAATTCTTTTATCACCTCTTCGTTTTCTCTTACCGGGAATGCTAATGTAGATTTATCACTGCTTTCCTCTTTTTTCTTTGTCCAAATCATTTTCCACTTATCCATATCTCCCCATTTTCTCAATAACACCATTAATTCTTTTATTTGAGTTATTCTCCCTGCTGTATTCATGTTTTCTATATTTTGTAAAATCCATATCCATTTCACTTGCTAGGCTTTCAAATCTTTCATGCATGCTTTTTGTTTTCCATGTAATATTCTTGCACATAAATGTGATTGCATCATCCAGATAATGTTTCAATCTATCTGTACCAATTGTCCCAATTATAAGTTCCTCCATATCAACTTTTAGCCTTGCTACATCTAACAATTTTGGTTCAGTTTCTTTCAGTTTTAAGGTTTTGATGCAATCACTTAATTCCTGCTCTGTTGGTCCTACTGGGGTTTGTGTTAAATCGATTTTCTCTACACTTTTCTCTTGAGTTACAGAATCTGACCTTGCTCCTGTTGGGAATTTAAATGGAAGACTCTGATTAAAAGTCAAATCTGGCGGTGTCATTTGGTTGGTACGTTTAATTTCTGGCAAATCAGGATAAACCTTTACTTTTACTTTTTGTAAACTCTGATTTAAAGGAATAGTTAAAGATGGCTCTTTTATTTTCTGATTTTTAAACACTGGGATTACAGGGCCTATTATTACCGCAACAGTTACAGCTTCTATATTTTTAGTAAGCTCCTGTATCTTTTCAGCTAATTCATTTCTTGAACGTATATATTCAGCAGTACTCTGTTGTACTTCAACTTGTTGTTCTACTCTATTTCCCATACTCTCCATCCCATTTCCTTGTTTAGGTGTCCCCGTATATCTTGTTTTGATTATTGGAACATCTGGTTCATATCTCATGTCTACTCTTTCTGGGAGATCTCTAAAATTTGAAAATCGTTTTGGAGTTTCTGCTAGTCTATCCTCCAACTGTGGAGCGCTTGGAGTTGTACCCATAGTCTTTGCTTGGTATGGCGGCGGTCTCCTATTTTGGATTTCTCCAATACTATATCCTCAAACCCAGAGTCCTCATAACTCTTTCCTGTTTCTATATTATTCCTCTTTTCTGTACTTTTTCGCTCTTTTTCCTCATCTACTATTCTAGTCGCATGCGTTTTTCTCCAAAATGTACGACCTCTATTCCTTGGTCCTAGGTAGTCTCCAAACCTTTCTTGCTCTAAATCATGCATTTCATCTTCCCACTCAGCCAAAGCTTCAAATTGAGTTGGTCTAGGCCTTGGTTCAAGCTTCATCATTTTGTCTCTCAAGTTTCTTAATATCGCAAGACTGAAAGATCCTTCTTCTGGGAAAGCTAACGTACCATCATTTTTGGTATACCTTGCCCAATTCTCTAACCATATACATGTATGGTAGCCATAATTTGTCATCATGTATGATGCAGGCGTTTTCGGCAGAGGAATTATTTGTCCCTCTCTAGTTTCAATTACTTTGTCTGTTTTGAATATATTTTTCAGTTTTTCAAACCATGAAGGATTCTCTTTCTCCATTCTGTAATAAAATTCCATTTGGTTATTATTCTTCTGTCTTTTCAAATGATCGCACACACTTCTGTAAACTGCTTCGTAGCTCCAGCCTATTGCGGCGCGGTTTACACTATTGCACCAATTAGAACAAGATACGTTTCAATAGTGCTCAACCAATTATTTCGCTGCTTTTACTGATGCACCAATCAGCCCTTACTCTGTCTTGGTCACACGGACCAATTCCAGCGCGACACTTATGAGGTCAGCCCTGCTCCGGCTTCTGCACCTTCAACTGACCCCTCCTTTACATAATTTATCGGCACACTGTATTTACACTTTTTTATACAACAAAATCAGTTAGTAACTACATAAAACAACTCCATTGATCTGTTTCGCTAAAACCTAAAGGATAGTTCTTCAATCACACAATAATTCTGTACTCCAAGTAGACAGCGCTTACCTCTTCTCTACCACAGAATTGTTATTTTTGCCGATAAAGTAGCACTTCCCTCTACCTTACCCTTCTCTCAAGCTTAGGTTAAACTTTATTACTCTCTCCTGTAAAGTTTTAAGACAGAATACGCAATGATCCCTGTACTCAAACCCAAGATTTCACAGGTTGTCCTCGCTATACATTCACCACTTTTACACGTTAAGATCCCTAACCTTGTAACATACGACGATGTCACCACTTTGAAACAGACTATGCGATGTGCGACTTCACTTGCCACACTTCACCTGCCTGCAGACAGAGTGACCAGCTTCCCACACTTTCCGGAAACCTTTTCCAGACTACATATAACATAATACGAACTCAACAGATGTTAGTCCCCAAAAATTCTGTACATCACAATTCTATATATTCTATTCTACACATCATATATCCTACTCAAACTATAGCAACCAATGCTCTGCTACCAAGAATTACTGGTGCAGAAATTCTTCATAAACCATCACCTTAACCCGCGGAGCTACTTATTATTTTCTCACAACTGGACCCATCATTCTTACCTTGCATTCATTCACACATTTACTCCGAGGATACAGTAAGGTTCCAAAAGAGGGGTTGCAGTGCTATAGCGAAGTGCCTGAACTAATCTTTATACATTATTTAAAACTGCAGTTTTATTTCTAATACCATGGTTTTCTAACGGGAAGATTTAAAACACCCCACTATTCATTTTTATAGATGGATCAGCTAGTAAAAGTTAACTAAAGGACAACAAGACCTGCTTAATTCTCCAATTATTTAATTTTTAGTAGAGATTAAATCTCCTACCATGATCTCTATGTTTTTCCTAAAGGAAAACAATTCAGTTATTCATTAATAATCCTGAAAGAAAGATTACATTTTAAACATTCATTTATTAGCATGACAGCTTAGAAAAATAAGTCAGAGGCATATTACCCAGATATAGAAACGCAGACATCAGCAAAGAACAAAATAGTTCCCAATGCAAACCTCTCTGTCTCTCTCAAAGGACTTCCCACCCATTCAGAAAATTAAAGTTCAGAAAAATGTCAAAGTCCCTGCACCATAGGAAAGATTGCGCAGACCGACAGCATCTCGGGGTGCAAAGATCAGGTCAAAAAGCGAGCTTCTTTTCAATGTCCCAAATGTCCTCTTTAATACCCTTTTTCACTAACTTATCTGTCTAAATTCGTAACTCTTAAGTCCTAGAATGTCTGTGATTGGTCATTTTAGAATCGGATGAGCATCACCTCATCATTTTACAGTTCAATTTTGTGCATAGTCATCCTTATGTCAGGGAAAACTGGGGTGTCATTGTCCTAGTTTTTACTTCTTTTGAAGTGTCCTTTAAATTGTTAGTTGATGTACTTTTCCCACGAATCAACATGCTGACTTCAGCAAACTTGGCTTTGGCCCCATGAAATGGGCCACGCTGTCCTTGACCCATACTGTTCAGTCACAAACAGCTCGCATCTCCGATCTGGCGCCTGCGCACTTCTACCGCCATCTTGGAATTTCAGTCAGCATCCATCTTTATTGGCTCACATAGGCCTCAATTTTGGAACTATTACAGAAACAAACACAAATAAATGTAAATTTACGAAATAAAGCCCTTTCTGTTTACCTCCCCCTTTCTAATGATATCCCGGTTAGTATTTACCTAGCTTTAAGCAACATATATGCGTGATTTGACTTACCAATCTTCGTGATTTATGCTACAAATAAACAGACAAAAGCACATTCATGCAATTCTCAATTATATTATAACAAATGCATACTCTTTATAACACAATATATGACAAATGAGTAAATTATGCTTAGCAATTCCATGCAAATTAGTATCGCACGTGTGTTTGTGTGTGTACATTATATTCTATGTTGGTTAATTCTCACAACCACCCCTTTAGTACTTATTACTGTTATGGAAAGTTAATCTCACAAGTGGTATACAAAAATGATTGTTTCCACCTTGCTCCATCAGGGGGTTACTGTGAAGGGTCTCTAAGGGTGGCACAATAGGTGCTGCAGCATTTAGAGTCCTTCACTGGTGACAGTGGCCTTGGTACCTTTTACAAGGAGCTTACCTGTGGCCAGAGATATGCCAATGGTAAGTACAGAGATACAGTTTTGGGAAAGAACAGAAGCCCTGGGGACCTGATTGGCAGGTACCAAGGGCACATCAAGTCAAAGGGCAACAAATGTCAAGCAAAAAGTGTGGGGGGGTGTAACCATGAAAAAGGGGGCATTTTCCTTCAACTACTCGATTTCCAAATATCGCTTGACACTAAAAAAAATAGACTGTCTGCACAGTTAAGCACATACATAATCTCTCAATTTAGAAGGTCTTGATGTGATTCATGGCTTTAATCTATCCCCATTTTAAGCTTCTAGGCCAACATGAGACTTTCCACTTTCATCCCAAACTATTGGTTGAACATCATGACACAATGTTAACTTCCTTAAGTTCTACCTCTTACCATCATCCACACATCACATTCCCCTTGGCTTCAGTAACTAGCTTAGAAGCAGACCACTTAGAATTTCCCTTCCTAGTATTACTTCCACAGCACTCTAACCCAGTCCTCTTTCTTAAAGACTCTTTGACTCCTCAATTTCTCATTGTGTTTTCTCGCATACTGCTCCTGATACCTTTTCATTCTTTTACCCAATCTCTGCCACTAATGTTCTTTCCATTCAAGCTGGAACAGAAGCTTTTCAAGCTACTCTCCCTTTCAACAAAAAAAGGGTGCTTCTTGAGTAGCAGATGTCGAGCTGTTCTGTAATTCCACAATATGTCTTTCACCTCTCTTCCAATCTGAACCGCCAGATGTATGCATTCTCCTAGCACTTGGTTGAATCGTTCAGCTAGTCCATTCTCATTGTGATTATACCCCACAGTCTCTTAATGTTGGATACCTTCTTTTCTGAGAAAAATCGAATTCCATCAGTTACAAACTGCTGCCCATTATCGGACACAATAATACTTTGACAAACTTCTAGCCTAAATATTTCTTCACAAAAAGAAAATTCTCCTTTTCTAAGTTTAAGATGCCTTAGATAAGCAACTTCAGGCCATTTGGAAAAGTAGTCCACCGTCAAATGGCCCACAAACATCAATTGCCACCTTCTCCAATGCTCGGTTAGGGAAAGGAACCGGACTATAGATGTTTCTGACACAAAATATTTGCCACTGCATGCCCAAGGCATGCAATCACAGAACTGTGATTATCCATTCCAGGCTAACAAAGCTTGCAACATGCTTTTCTTTCCATTGCAGATATATCTGGTATCCCTCATGTAACGGCTTCAGTAGACTGTGCCTTAATGAAATGGGTGCAACAAATCTGTCGTTCTTTCTGACAATGCCATTTATTATCAACAGTTCGAACCACACAGCTAAAAATTCACTCCGCTTCGCTCAATCCTCACAATTGACAGCCTCATGACCAGACAACTTTCTTTATATTAATTGCATGTCTGTGTCCTCTTTAATAGCTTCTCTCCACCCATCTTCCCAAGTGCCCCTCCTAGTAGTTTCTTCTACTTTAACAACCATCCACTCATCACCCTCTTTGGGCTCACGGTCTCAAAGGTAGTCGAGACTAACAATCTGCACTTATATTCTCAGTTGTTGGAACATACTTGATTGAAAACATACTCCTGCAATCGGTACAACCACTTTTCTATTCGTGGAATTACTTTCCCAGCTCCTATTGTAGTAAAAAAATCTATGAGTGGTCTGTGATGAGTCCGCCATTTCGAAATTAGTCCCCCACACATGTTCTAAAATATTGCACTCCCACCATGTCAATGCCTCCTTTTTGATCATAGAGTAAGTGCCTTCAGCACCCTTGAGAGTATGTGACATGAATACCACAGCCCTTTCATGCCCTTTCTCAACTTTCATTAGTACCACTTCTAGACCATACCCACTATCATCTGTCAGTATAATTCTTCTTTAAGTGATGCTTTTTGTATAATTGAAAATGTTTGTATTGCATGTGTGCTTATAAGATATCTTGCATATCGAATAAAAGCTTTTTGACTGACTGACTGACTCCTTTATGTTGTCAAATGTCGTCTGACATAAATCTGATCTTTCATAGATAGCACCCTTTTTCAAAGGGGATCTCAACACATGTACTCTTTTCAAAAAATTATTAAAGTTCGCAAGAGGCTTCAAGCAGGTTTAAAGATGTTTATTGGTAGTATACAACCCATAGGCACAGAGGTTCTTCTTCCCTCAGTAACTGCTCATCTCTCTTTATGTCCCCTGGATTGTACAAATCAGAATCCAGTGAGCATGTCATACAACAACTTGGTTACTAAGGTACAGTTGCTAAGATACAACATAAATGACTCCCAAATATGGGGTAGTATTCAGCTAATCCTAAAAAAGGTCTTAATTATTCCTTGTCATTTGGTGGAGGTGTTTTTGCACTGGCTTCAATCAGTCTCAACTTAGGTTTAATACCTTGCATGGAAATGTATGTACCAGATATTCTACTTCTTTGTGTTCAAATTTACATTTATCAATCCATGCGGTTAACCCGGATACGTCTAATTTTTCCAACACTTTTTCCAAGGCCAAATCATGCTGTATCTTATAAGGACCCCAAACTAAAATGTTCTGAAAAAACAATACATTTGATAAACACTTTGCATAATTCTTTGAAAAATGGCAGATGCCGAAGTTAGGACAATTGGCATGCGTGCAAATCGATATGCCCCCTCGGGCATGATAAAGGATGTCAGAAGCTATGAATTAGAATGTTATTGCACCTGGTGATATGCACTTGACTGGTCCAAAGCGGTGAAACATATGGCATCCTTAATAACCAACATTTCAGTGATTTGAGGCAAAGGATACTGATCCACCCAGATGCTATTCAAATCTCTCAGATCTACAAAAATCCTTAACTCGCCACTAGGTTTAATTGCAAAATTGATGATTCGATGGGCTCTATGATTCCCATTTTGCACAACCTCTCCGATTCGTCTTTCAATTTCTTGAGTAGGGCCAATGAAACATTTCGTACCTTATGAACCTTCGGAGTTGCACTTTCCTTTAGAATAATTCAACAATCAAATTGTTTTAAACATCCGAACTCCAGAGCAAATAATTTGGGATAACTAGCTTTCCATTTTTCCATATGCAATACTAGATTGGGGTAATTGGGAGCAAGTAACGCACATTGCTCCTTCTACCCTAATAATGTTTTTTCCCTTCTCCACAACATAAACTTTTCCCACAGCGTTCCTGTTTTTGTACTTTAAGTTTGCTACAAAATATCCAATTACTGTAAGTTTCACGACAGAATACCCTTGCAGTTCCACATCACATTCTTTTACCATCTCCCAAATAGATCTGCCAATATATATGGAGAGAAGGAATCATCCCACATGCAAACCTCCAATTCATTATTCAATACTTTTCAAATCGATGGATGATCAGTGTCACCCTGATCCACATCACTTAAAAAAATATAGAATATATTATTGATTTTCTGTAAAACCATGTACAACAAACATAGTCATGTCAGTCTACAATATGCAGTGGATGACGGTGTTACACAAAAGAGAAGAAAGGAAGGGGAATACATACATATTCTAGCAGATCATCAAGACTACAACTATATTATTTATACAGAGCTATCTTTAGTCCGGTCGGGCTCCGGGGCCAGAATATTATTATGTTCCAATAGATTTGCTGTGAAGGGAGCCCAAAAGTCTTTTGGCCTCGACCTGGCGGGCAGCTCCTCTTCATAAGTCTTTAGAGTGTCTCTGCAATACACTAGGTCTGTTATCCAGTTCTTAGTCGTTGGGCTGATCTTACTATCCCAATGCATGGACACTCTGCGCTTCACCACAAGTAATGCTATGGCCAGCAGGTTTTTCTTCGCTGACGTAACCTTCAGAAGAAAACCCAAGATGCACACTTGTACATAGCACTCTATTTCACACTGAGTGACCTCTCGCAGGATGTTCATGACCTGCACCCAGTAGTCCTAAACTTTCCCACAATTCCACGCTAGGTGAATGAAGTCTGCATCCTGCATCCCACATCTACGGCATGTAGTGTCTGTCCTCAGTCCCTGTTGCCACTACTTCTCAGGTGTGTGGTAAGCTTGATGAAGGTATTTTATCTGTAATATGCATAGGTTGCCGTTTGGTGTCAGCATGTTTGTGAGGATACAACACGCAGTCCAGTATTCTTGGGACAGTGGTGCGTCTAGTGACTGATTCCACCTCTCAAGGGCTCTAGTGGTGGGCTGGGAGCATTCTGTCTGCATTGTGCAGTATAGTCGAGCAACCAAGTGCTTCCTGGTGGGTTCCGCTATTATCATTTGCAGTGGGGTAAAGGTTGGGGGCTCCACTGAGAATTTGGGATATGGAACTTTAATGGCCGCCCTCAGCTTGTAATAGTTGAATCTAAACAGAAGTGTTTGGTTAGTGATGAATTGTAGTGTGGATGCTTCCACAAACTGGCCATCTGCATATAGGTCTCCCATGGTGCTTATACCCGCTTTCTGTAGTATGGCAATATTGCCAGCATCTTGTGTCGCTGATAGCTCGGGATGATTTGCGAGTGGCATGGCAGAGGCATATAGAGGTAATTTATTAGCCCTGCTACCCAGTTGTTGCCATGTTTCAGTGGTGGCCTGTACTGGGTTTATTCCTGTGCAAGTGACCACTTTCCATTTAAATGGAAAGATGTGTTGTAGTGGTACGGGGTAAGCATCCCTCCCCCTCCACTGCCAGGTGGGGCTGGTATGACACCAGGTGGTACCAATAGTTGGCATATTGTGCCTGCGCACATTCATAGTAGAGTTTGAAGTTTGGGGCAGGAAACCGTTCTTGATTGTAGGGGAGTGAGAGTGTGTCCCAGCTAATTCTCACCTGATTTTCCACCCACACCATTTTGTTAATGTGTGTTTGTAGTGTTTTGAAGAAATGGTTTGGCAGTGTGATTGGGTTGTTGGCGAATAGGTAGAGAAATTTGAGTAGGACAACCATTTTAAGAATGGCTATCCGATCCGCCAGTGATAAGGGGAGTTTGACCCATTTGTCCACCTGTCCCTCAAGTTTGTCGATTGCCCTCCCATAATTCATTCTGATCACTTCCTCCTGGTCTCTGTGTATCCAGACTCCCAGATATTTTACTGGTTCAGTCTGCCATTCTAGGGGATAGTGCAAAGGCTTGGCTGCCCTCTGTGAGGGGTATAATCGTGGATTTGTTCCAGTTAATCTGGAGCCCGGAAAATCCACAGCAGTGGATGTACTCTCTCATGAGTGCCGCCAGATTGTGCTGGGGTTCTCTCACGTAGAGCATCATGTCGTCTGCATATAAGGCTATGCCTATTTGGCGTTGGTGATGTATTTTACAGGCAAGAGGTTCTAGTGCTATAGTTAAAATTAATGGTGATAGCGGGCAGCCTTATTGTGTGCCATGTCTGATCCGTACAAGTTCAAACACCTGCCCATTCACTCTGATTCTGGCTTTATCCAGATAAGGAACATAGCAGACATACCTATCCTTTGTATTATATCAAAGAGGTAACCCCATTCCACTGTGTCGAAAGCCTTGGCTGCATCTAATAGGACGGCGGCCACCTCCAACCCTGGGTTTAAAACATGAAGGAGCACAAAAATGGTGCGGATATTGTGTGAGGTTGAGCAGTCCAGGATGAATCCCGATCGGTCCAGGAGCACTATTGTCGGCATTAATGGCGTCAGTCTAGTGGCTATTACCTTAGCTAATATTTTTGAGTGTGTGTTTATGAGAGATAGTGGCCGATAGGAGTCCCATCTATCTGGCGGTTTGTCCGTCTTAAGGAGTGCAATTATTAGCGCCTCTCTTAGTGTGGGAGGGAGAATCTGTTTGTCGTGGGCGTCCGCATACATAGCCAGGAGGTGCGGACTGATCAGGTCTGCGTACTCCTCATAAAACTTATTTGTGAGTCTGTCGGGCCTGGTGCTTTGCCATTAGGCAGGGATCTGATCACTTCCTGAACCTCTGGGACAGACACTGGTTGGGTCAGATATTCCCTATGGCCATCAGCCAACCACACCAAGGCTATATCCTCTAGGTATGCTCTTAATGCCTCCGTGTTTGTGGGTCCTGTCGAAGTTTACATTTGGTTATAGGCTGTCGAAAAAGTGGAGGAAATACCGGCGTTATCGTAATGAATTTCCCCGCTGTCATCTGAGTCGTATCACTGTGTGTGATGCGCCGCATGTTTGTATTTTCTGAGCAAGAGTATGTCCTGACCTGCCCCCTTCATCATAGGCCCTAGCTGTCTGCCTTTTTGATGTATGTTTGAGTCATCCTATGCAAATTCATTGTAGAGATTGAGTTGGTCCTTTATGCGCCCAAGGATATCTGTTTTTTGCGTGCTTTCATATTCAGTTTCTAACTGTTTGATGGTCGCCTCTATACTCCGTATTTTGAAACGGCTATCCGTCAGTATCCCTGCACTGGTGCTAATGCACATCCCTCGTATGGTAGTCTCAAATGCCTCCCACACCACACCCGGGTGCTCCACCGACCCCACATTTAGCTGGAAGTATTCCTCTACCGCCCCCCGTATGGTGTTGCTGTAAACAGGGTCTAGTAAAGACTCAGCGTTGAAGCGCCATAGGTATTGAGGTGGTGTGTATGTGGGTATGTCCACAGTTAGCAATACAGGCTTGTGGTCGGAGAGCGTCCGGGGGAGATGCTGAATGTCTGTCACACAGCCATTAAAGCAGGATGTGACCAGCCAGTAGTCCAACCTGGACCAGCTGGCATGTGCGCTAGGAATATATGTGCCCTCTCTGGTGCCTGAGTGTGGGAGTCTCCATGCGTCAACTAGGTGCAGCTCATCCATGCACACCCAGATCTCCTTGGTGGCTTGTTTATGGTGATCTGTCGTATTTCTGGACCTGTCCTGTTCCGCATCAATTGGGACATTGAGGTCTCCCCCCCATAGAAAGTCAGTATAGGGCAGATCTCTTAGCCGGTTGCGTATGTCCGTGTAGAAGTTGGGGTCATCTGTGTTTGGCCCATATGTATTGATCAGGCCCATGCGTACACCTCGGAGTGTGCCTGTTAAAATCACCCAACGACCTTGGTCGTCCTGTAGTACTTCGTCTAGGTGGAATTGTTCTCCCTTTTTAACTAGAATGATGACTCCCCATGAGTATGTTGAATATGAGGAAGCCACTACCAGTTCTGCCCAGTGTCTTGTCTGTAGAGGTGAAGTGTGTTTCCTGCAGCATTGCTATCTCTATTTGATGTCTACTGAGGTAAGCAATCACCTGACGTACTTTCCTAGGATTGTTTAATCCCCGGATGGTCCATGTTAGGCATCTTAATGCTCTGTTACCAGCCCGCTTTGGCATCTCAATGTGTTACTGATAGGTGTAGCTGGTATTAAAATAACTGCATCCGCATTGGAGTTCCAACATGACATGGTTACATTAAAGAAATAACAAAAACGTACAAAACTGAAGGTCCCCCCCCACTCCCGCATCCCATCCGTGCTGGAGAATGTCCCTGATACTTGAAAAACCAAAACTGCCCGATCAGCGTCTAAAACACTCTCAGTGTGACTAACAACTTTGTGTACAACAGTTCGGGGCTTACCCAGACTGGGGGTGTGCCTGAGTCCCATCCTACTTGACTGGTGGTGCGGGGCAGGGCTGTGACTTCAGCATTCAATATTGCGCCAGTTCTGTTTTGTGTCTGAACAGGGACCATTTCTGTTGTGTGGTGGAGTGGTTGCTACTATTACCGTGGCAGCAGGAGAGCCTCGGGTTCCGCATCCCTATGTCATGATCTAGCAGTGGACGGCTTCAATCTTACTCCTCAGACTGTTGACTCTGCCGGTCACTTCTCAGTAGAGACTTGGCGTAGGTCATTGCTGCTTTCAGAGTGGTGAAAACCTTGTCCTTGCCTTTGTATATTATTTTGAGTCAGGCCGGGAAGAGCATGGCATATTTGATGTGGGTCTTCTACAAACAGGTCTTTACTTGTTGATTCTCCCGCTGGGCTGTCTTCACTGCCATTGTGAAATCTTGGAAGAACTGTAGTATATTTCCGTGATGGATAATGGTACCCTTTTCCCTTGCCAACCTCAGAATTGCGTTGCAGTCTCTGTAATTTAGGATCCTGGCCACAATCAGTCTCGGTGGCACGCCATGCGGTGGTCTTGGTGCAAGTGTTCGGTGCGCTCTATCAACTATGAACATGTTAGACAGTTATGCCGCTCCAAAGATTTCTGTCAGGAGAGTTTCAACATATTGTTCCATACGCCCTGTGTTCGTCGACTCTTGCACTCCTGTAATGCGACTATTGTTCGGTCTTGAGCGTGCCTCAAGCTACTCATGCTTGGCCTGTATGACGGCCATCACTTTCTCCATGTTGAGGCTTTTTGACTACAGCTCGCTCACCGTATCCTCTGTTGTGGAGACCCGGGCTTCCACTTCCGTGATCCGGTTCACATGTTGGTCCAGTTTGGTGGACATGTGATCTATGCGGAGATTGAGGTGGTCTATCTTTCCATCTATGGTGGCCAGGCTTTGTTGGACTGCCGCCAGCGTGGCTGCAAGCACGTCAAGGTTTATGCCCTGTTCGTCCATGCTGGACGCAGCATCGATAGTGGGGTTGGGAACTTTTTTGGTTTCTAATGGCAGCTTTGATTGTGCCTTGTCCGGTTTCCCCATCAGGTCCAGTCGTTGCTTGCTACTATGTACGAGATGGGGCCTGTAGTGGTTAGGTATATGTCTCAAGACCAGTCTTCAAAGCGACTAGCCCTCCCGCTCCGCGTCACCGTTCTGTACACCACGTGCAACCGGCACCTTAGTGCCCCTTTGCTATAGTTATCCTGTTGGTGTTGTGTGGTGTCCAGGCACCACATAGTTCACGCTGTCAGTGCACCCCTTTTTAAAGGCATGTGGTCAATGGTGCTTTTATCATGCTGTATGAGACACTTGCCTTTATTCTCCCTCCTTCACGTCTAGTTGCCAATATGCTGGTCAGCTGCAGTGTTGTGCCTACAGGTCCAGTGCCGGGGAGGGCTACGTTTACCAGAGGGGTCTCCTTGTTGCAGGAGGCCTACCGCGACTGCGTCTTGTTAAACAGGCCATTGCAGTGCTCCTTCCATACTCTGCAGAAAGTTTGCATCTACATACTTGCATCAAGAAAGTGGCTCCACACACTGTTCATGGCCAATGTCAGTTCCACGCGCTCCCCTGGTGGCAGACAGATATTTTTTGTACATAATCCAGCTGTCATGGCTGCTCCTATGCCTTCTGCCCCACCAGGCCTACACAACTGGTCGCCGTCAGTGTCATGCAGCCAGGACAGGGTGTAGGTACCTTTTTTATTGGCCTGGAGTAGGCTGCAGACTCCTTGCACCCTCTCCACATGGGTCGAGCAGTGCACCGTCCTCACGTTGGCCGCATCAGTGTCTCCTGGGCACTCAGGCCTCCGGCGCCGGTATGTCTGCACCACCCAGCCCGGGTTCCACGCTGCGCAATCAGGCAGCGCCTCAGTGTCTGTGCAGCCCGATCAGCCAATCACCGACGTGGTCTATAGCAGCTGTCGAGCCTCCAGCCCGGCGTCCACAGCGTCTGCCGCTCCCCGACATCCGTCCCACCCCAGGAGCCGACACCAGAGGGGGTGATGGCTGTACGGCATTGGGAGACCGGCCCACACCGATCGCTACGGGCTGAGAATGCCCTAGTGTCACTCTGTGGTCGTGGCCGTCACGATTCCGCTGAGTCTTTTTGGCATCCCCCGGTGCTCACAGTGTTGACGAGGGTGTTCCACTCAGTTAACCGCTATTTCACTGGCATTAAATCAGAATAATGATGCGTTGTTGGCTCATGGCCGGCCGGACTGCACTATGGTGCGGTGATTTTGCAGTGGGCTCTCTAGCGCCCCCCTCCATGTCACTTTTTGAAGTAATTATTTTTTTATTTCTTTGAAGATGTTCCTCAATCCATACCATAACTTCCTCTTCATCTGTGTCAACGTCATTGATGTGTCTTAACTTCTCACTCTCCTGTTCTCTAATTAGATTCACCTTCCTCACGCCTTCGTTGGAATTGCCCTTTCTCCACACCCTAGCGAAATGTCCCCATTTTTAAACTTGTAACATCTAGTCTTGACTGCAGGAGATGCAGCTGACTCATCCAGATGTCTTGTACTTGCACACCTGTAACATTGTTTTTTTTCTAGTAGCACCTTGTTCCTCCAGTGCATTGTGTCCCCTTGACTTATTTTTCTTCGGCTCTGAATTTTGCAATGTATCAACATCCCTCGCATCATTCAGATCACTTATACTGGCTTTCCCTGAGCTCCTTGACATATCGAGATGTTTTCAATCCGCCTTGCAATGTCAATCTTTTTTTCCAGTGATGGACCCATTCCCCTCAATAGATTTTTTTGTATTTTCATTTTCGTTTAATTCGTCATTTGATCCCTGATGATCTTTACATCCAATGTCTTAAATCTGCACGAAGCTGCCAAAATTCTTAATACGGCAACATATTGTTCAATAGCTTTGCCAGCTAATTGAGCACGAGAGAACAATATGTGCCTTTCCACCGCTATACTTACTCTCTTCCAGCATTTTCATGGCACTAATTTACTCCTCCTCAATTCCAGCACCATCGAAAGGGCCAACTTCTCCATTAACACCTCCATCATTAATGGACATTGGTAAAGTTTTAAGAACCTTTCTATCTTCTACTCCTAAACTATGTTTTAACATAGCTAGCTTCCTGTTTGCTAGAAACACATTCCCTCCTATGGTTTCCAAATATGTTTCAAAGGACTCCCTCCAATCCTTCTAAACCGCAACCTGAAGTCCTGGATCCTGAAAATCCACTGGGATAGCCGGTAGTCCTTGCACAGCCATAATGCTATAACTGAATTAAAATAAACAGAGTAGTCATTGTAGACTTTTAGGCAAAGAAAGAAAAGTTGTCAATGTCTTAATTTTCAACAGCTTCCAGTCAGCACTTCACTGCACAACATTGTAGCAGTTTTTCAGCAGTCCACCTTCTATGTTTATTTCACTCCAGCATTTGTCCTTCACTGTTTGCTGCTCTAAATTAAGCTCCTGCAACATGCATCTTCAACGTACTGCACAGGAAAGGTGTGTGCTCGCTCTTGTTGAGAAACTGGCCCTCTTCTAGCCAGGTAAAGACAACAGCAGGTACACATGTCATGGCTTTGCAGCTCGAACGCGATTCTCACTCCGCTCACGATCACTGCTCTCCTAACGATGCTGATGAATAAGTTACTTACCTTTGATAATACCTTATCTGGTGGAGGCTAGATCTAGTCACAGATTCCTTACCTTAGAATTACACCTTGGTGCTAGACTGGACCCAGAAGTATTTGTCCCAATCTTTGTTGCGTCAGGCTGAATCTGGAAGATTTTTCTTAGCTGTACCCCGGTGGCTTCAGTCAACTCTGCTTGACATCGTATGGCATTGAGTTAGTTGTAACATCTGCGGGCTCGATTCACAGAATGAATTTAAGACTAAATCCTAATCTTACTATTATTTGGTATTCACAGAAGGCACTTACTACTTTCGGGATTCACAGAGTGAACTTACTACTTTCGGTATTCACAGAATGAACTTACTACTTTCAGTATTCACAGAATAGATTTAAGACTACTAACTTTACGTCCGCACTCGGGCCGGAAATTCCGGCCCGGAGGCGGAGTTTCCGGCTTGGGGACGGAGCTTGCGGCCCAGAGGCGGAGCTTGCGGCCCGGAGGCAGAGCTTCACGGCCCAGAGGTGGAGATTTCAGCCATGGCTAAATACCGACCTCTGAGCCGGAAGCCCCGCCTCCAAGCCACAAGCTCCGCCTCCGGACCGCAAGCTCCGCCCCAAGCCGGAAACACCGCCTCCGGGCCGGAATTTCCGGCCCGAGTGCGGACGTGAAGTTAGTAGTCTTAAATCTATTCTGTGAATACTGAAAGTAGTAAGTTCATTCTGTGAATCCAGAAAGTAGTAAGTTCACTCTGTGAATCCCGAAAATAGTAAATGCATTCTGTGAATACCAAATAGTATTAAGTTTAGGAATTAGTCATAAGTTCATTCTGTGAATGGTGCCCTGTGTCTTCTATATAGGTGTCACCTTGGCAGGCTGACGTCAGTACTTTCATGACTTTCCACGCCAGAAGTGCTGAGCCATGAAGTTGACTGACAGTGGTGTGTTTAAACAACTAGGGCCCTGAAGGTTAATAGCCCGGAAATGAATAACTTATCTGCAGTGCAGGGAGGATGGGTGGGTGTGGTAAGGAATCTGCTAATAGATTACGTCTCTACCAGAAAAGGCGCTACCGAAGATAAGTAACTTGTCCAGCTGATGGAGACATCTAGCCATAGATTCCTTGCCTGTGAACAGATACCCAAGCAGGAAGAGGGATTGCGGAAAAGTTTTAACCAGAAAGTCCTTTAGGACGGAACGGCCAAAGAGGCTCTCCCTACAGACCGGATGGGGCAGGAAATAATAATGCTTGGCAAACGTGTGCAGGGATGCCCTAACAGCTGCCTGGCAGATGTCAAGAACCGGGACACCATGCTGGATAGCCGTGGTGGCTGCCTTATGCTATGGCAAAGAAACAGCCTTCTGACGGCCCCAACGCTTACCACAACGGGATGCTAATGGAGCCCAGAGGACCTCCTACCGCTGAACCTGCGGGCCCAAAGGCTCGCCGGTAGGGTCAGGCCCCTTTAAGTATGGCATGCATGGTGTCCTAAAACTCTTAACTGGGTGGGGGTCAAAGCTTTCGGTGCCATGGCTAAGCGGTCGAAGCACAACTTCAGCTTGTTATTGCGCTCCAAGCACCAAAGGCACTCGAGGTGGGGGTCCATAACCGACATGGCGCGGTGACAGGAGCCATGCGAGTTGAACCCCAAGGTCTTTTTGGACATCCTACACACCAAGAAAAAATCAACAAAAAGTATTTTTTTTAAAAAGCCTGTCAAAAAATGGCAGGGGGTAGGTCTCTTCGGATCTGCGCAGAAAGAAAAGAACAAATGGCAGCATACCGACATGGCACTTATATCTACGGGAATGTCATGACGACAATCTAGGCGCCATATGACATCACACAGAGTCCACTGACGCCACCTACCGGCACGCATGGGTAATACTAAGAATATTTTTCCAGATCCAGCCTGCAGCCTTAGGGGAGAGGGGTTGGCCTAACGGCTAAGGCGCTCGACCTCGGAATCTGAGTTCGAGTCTCGGTAATGACGCCAAAAACCCCCTGTGATCCTGGCAAATTACTTAATCTCCCCCGTGCCTAAAATGAAAGTGTGTCCTCATGTAACGTAACTGGTGCTATGTAAAAGCGCTCTGATAACTGATTCGGTTCGGTTCTAGTTCGCGCTATATAAAACTCTGCAAAAAAAAAAAAGCCTGGAAGCTCACAGTTGAGGATAATACGCGGCTAGATGTCTCTATCAGATAACATATAGCGCCACTCTCAGACATGTAGTTGTGCATGACCGGGACAAACACTATAAAGATCTTTAAAAATTCATATCTGTTTCCCTACATTAGATTTTGTCATTTTTGTGTCTTTGTTCATACAAATATTTCCTATTTTTTTATTTTGTGTGGGATTTTTACTTATTTATTTGATGTGTTGGTGTTTTTAAATGCTTTACTCTTCTGTGTCCTAAATTAGGCCTGACTGAGACCTTAACTGGACCCTATACCATGTTGGCGGCCTTATTATTAGTAGCAGGTACATACTTATCCCAACCAATAGTCCACTTTCCAACAGCTACCATGTAGGAGACCAAGAGATTACGTTTTTCCTGAAAAAGCAAGTCTTCCGCATTAACTGTTGAAGAGCAGACTGAGTTCCGGCAGCCAGAAGGCCACTGAGGACCACTGGACCCAGACAGGAGCAGGTGTTGGCTTCTGTTTGAATGTACTCTTTGGATGATGAGACAAAATGTTGAGTCTGTTTATGAACCACATCGAAGATGATGAAGGAACGAGAGAAGCGGACGGATACAAATAGTGAAAAGGGTGGGACTGAGCGTGAGCCCTGCGGAGCGCTGCAAGTTATTCTAGAAGTTTCTGAGTGACGGGTGAAAAATTCGCTTTTGATTAGGAGCGCAGAGAAGGAACCAATCAGCTAAGGGTGTATTGCAAACATCTGCATCTACTAGACTGCGAAGGACAGTGACCTGGAAAACCTTGTCGAATGATGCAGAGAAATCTAACAGAATATGGAGAACATCTTGTCCTTCAACAAGAAGCCTCCTAAAGTCATCAGAAACTGCCACAGAGTAGTCTGGAGGGCGGAAGCAAAACTGAGATGGATTCGGGAGACAGCTACTCTGTAGGGGGCACTGGGGTGATAAAGTAAGAAAATAAAAAACATCGGATCCTGCGCCCGCCTCACGCGCCAGTGCTACTCTGTTCTTCCGCTGCTCCTGGCAGTCCCTGGGACAGACTCTCCATACAATCCAGATACTGCTCATATTATGAGAGCAGCACCAGGATTGGCCTGAGCAGGCATGGATCTGTGCCGTTTCTCCACCTGGCTGTAGAATACCGCTGGGTGCAGAAATCTAAGTGCGCATGTTTGTTTGGCCGGTCTTATACGGCCGGCCAAACGGAAATGTGCACTTAGAAGTTCACATCTACCACCCCTACACCCCCTCCCATGGCACGGCCTGCCCCTCCCTGCATACGCTGGCTCAGAACAAGTAGCTGAAAAATCAAACAATAGCAAAATGTTGTTTTATGTTTCAGCTGCTGGCTCTAAGCCAATGGGGCGGCACTCCTCTGCCGTTGCGGAGGAGCCCCTGATGCAAGGGTGACCAACCTTTATTGAGTCAAAGCCTGTGGGAGATATGGATCTACTGCTTGCAGTTTCAGGAACAGTTTGTGGTGGTTCTGCTTCCTGGTGTCCTTTTCAGCTGCTCTACAGCCTGAAGCAATAGTGATGCAGTAGTCCTCTGTGCACATACAGTCGGAGGTGAAGATCTAAATCAAAAGCCGGATACCATATACATGCAGTCAGACACTTAGGGCAGGGGAATGGGACTGTGCAATGCGCAGGGGACATTCCCATCTCAACATCCTTCCACACCTCAGGATATGGAATCAAAGAAATGATGCAATAGGCAAGACTATTTGTTTTTTCTTCAGCAATCTAGCACTGTGCTCTTTGAGTGCTGTTGGTCTCTTGAGACACTACAGTCACCACCCCCGAACATGGCTAGTTACTAAAGTGTTTCTGGGTTACCTCGGGTACATGTGCAATTATTTTAAACAAACCCGCCAAGATGGACAAGACGTAGACACTGTGTCTTTATCTCACGCTAAATATCACTGACTCTAGCTTGTGCAATAGGTGCAAGTTATTATTAAACACCATCAGTAATGAACATGCCCTTGGAAGGGGCCAGATGTTTTGGAGAGAATGCTGATGTGGCTTCAGAACAGTTCAAAAACTGCTGGTTACAGCTTTCTCTGTGGTATTGCCACCACAGACCAGTAACTCCATCACTGGTACAGAAGGTTCAGAGGTTACGCCAGAGGCCTTGCTTTTCGCCAGTGGTAACCTACTCAGCCTGTCCAGCAGCCAGTGCAGACTTTTCATAGAAAGAAGGCCTTATCAGCAGCATCGATACTCTGCCTTTTCCAGGAAACACTTCCAAACCACTTTTGTTTGCTCTCAAGCAGGCCACAATGGCCGGTAAGAGGTGCAATCAGAATATACGTTCGAAAGAGAATGACTAACTGGAAGTAACTTGGAGGCAGATCTAGCAACATTTGGTGCAACGCAAAGTGACAGGACAACTTGCTGCACTGCGTCAAATGGAGAGAGCATGAATGCACCATAGTTACTAACATATATTGCATTCCTGCTCTCTGCACTGACGCACTTGTGGCTGCCGAGCGCCAATGCAGGGACCATTGAACCATGGTGCAAGGATGCCTGCGTTGTAAGCAGGATTCTTCATGTGTAAGAAGGGACACCTCTCTACAAAAACAATCCTCTGAGGCATGTTCCTCTGTGTGCTGCAGAATGCAACACATGTATAAAGAAGAAATAACAAGATAATTAAACATTTCTCCTTGTTATGCCTCACCTGGGAAGACGTAGCATGTTGAGGCATTCCCAGCTTTACTAGTTTTAGTAAATATGGGAATGTGCCAAAAACCATGGGTGGATAAGTGTGTACACCAAGGCTCTACCCATACAACACCTTCCCATCGCAGTTACGCAAGGCAGTGACTCGCGCAGTCTTGCATTACTCCAGATTTATTATGTCAAGCAAGCTAGCTCTGCGTGGCATAGTAAATGTGATTTAAGATTATATGCAACATTAACATCTTCGTGCAATATGGTAGGAATGGAGAATGTGCTGAGAAGTTCCAGTGACCAGGGGGATTAGATAGGGTTGTGTGCTTGCCCCCCTTTTATTTTCTGTTGTATATTAATGGGGTGGATTGTTTCCTGCAAGAAGTTAAAGCCAAGGCCCCTAGTGTAGGCACACTCCCAACCCCTATTTTGCTTTACGCGGCTGATGCAGTATTAATTTTCTAGGAGTGCAAGTGGTCTACAATGGTTCATCCATCACCTTGTTAATTTTATGGAAAACAGGGCCCTTAAATTAAATCTAGGGAAAACATTTGTCATGTCTTACCAGAATAAGAAGATGTTAGAAACGGGACCCTGGCCGGCCAAGACTCGCGTCGAGGTCAGTCAGGGATCACCATTTCTAAGGTCAGGGCTAGGGAGTCACACACCAAGATAACCCCCGCTCACCCTCTAGGTAACGTGGCGCGAGCAGCAAGGCTAATCTCAGAGGCGATGTGTAAAGCGTTTGCGCGCGCACCCCAGCGACAACAACCAAAGGCCCACCACAAAGGAAACTCCACACAAGGTTATATCAAAAATAGCCTTTGTATTATAATAATAAGAACACATTAGACAACACACACACTTTACAATGTGCCAACAGGCACGGGCAAGATTTACAAGGGATTATGTACAGGACAGGGCCACCTGGACCACTGTCAGGGGTATGCACTTGTTAGAAATAATACTGGTAGGTATAACACTTTAGCACATAAACATACAATGACTGTAACACAGAAATAGAAAATGTAGCATACAACCAGTAACTACTGGTAAAGGGAAAATACCTCCTACGCCACCCTAACCACTGTAGGGAAATCACGCAGGGAGCTAGGACCTATGGAAGGAAAACCTATCACCTACTACGCCACCCTAGTCTCTGTAGGGAGATCACGCAGGGAGCTAGGACCTATGGAAGGAAAACCTATCACCTACTACGCCACCCTAGTCTCTGTAGGGAAATCACGCAGGGAGCTAGGAAACCTATGGAAGGAAAACCTATCACCTCCTACGCCACCCTAGTCTCTGTAGGGAAATCACGCAGGGAGAAGGAAACCTAAAATAATCACCTAGGCAAGTAACATTTAGCAAAGGCAATCAAACATCAACATTCCTCTAAGCAGGTTACTTTTAGCAAAGGGGAATAAAAGAACAAGGCATTACCTAAGCAGGTCACCTTTAGCAAAGGTAATGACACCAACAATCCTCTAAGCAGGTCACTTTTAGCAAAGGGGATAAACACATAAAGAATTACCTAAGCAGGTCACTTTTAGCAAAGGTAATAATAAACAAGAATTGCACATGTAACATTAAAACACATTCAGAGGTGCAGGTTAGAACTTTTGCGCAAGAATCATATAGCAAAGAAATCACAATGCGCAGGGTGCATGTAGCACAACACTCAAAATGTCCCTCAGGCCAACTGGCCTCGAAAGGGGCGGAATGCCCTGAGTCTCAGTGTCAGGGAGGTCTGCGCAGGCAGCACAGACACAAAAGCCTAAACGTAGCAACTGTCCACTAAGTGCTGGACAGTTGTAAATATGCACTGGGCAAACGTTGGAGCCAGGAGGGCTCAAGAACAAGGAATGGCACCCAAGAGCCTCTCTGGGGCTCTAGAACAACTGTGGGCGCTGTGAGCCTTTCTGGCTCTAAATAAATCAACTGCCCCCTCGAGCTTCTCTGAGCTCGCAAAACAAAGTAGGCAATGTAGAGCTTCTGCGCTCTAAAACAATTAAAATGCCCCCAGAGCCTCTCTCAGGGCTCTAACTACGATGTGGGCGATGAGCCTCGCTGGGCTCGTAGACAACTGCGGCGTGGAGCCTCGGGGGCTCGAGATCAGGAATGCCCGGAGCCTCTCAGGGCTCGAAGAATAGAATGGCCCCTCAGAGCCTCGTGGCTCTAAAAACGAATGCTGCCCACGTTGGAGCGGCCCGCTGCCAACCGGGGCCGCTCAGAGAACCAAGGTATGCTGCTTTGAAGCCCTCGTGGCTTCACTCCATCAAATGGCGCGAGATCGCGCTACCGGGGGGAGAGGGGGCGGACACCAACAATGTGTCCCGGCGCCCCTCCCTTCTGCCTCACTCACCGGCTATCTCAGGGCGGGCGGGGCTCCTCTCGTCCCGGGGCTCCTCTCTCCACTCGGGGAGCCTCGGGGACACGACCGGCCGCCTCGTTCGTCTCCCGCCTGGCCTTGTCTCCTCCACACGCCGCCTGACTTCCGCCGGGGCCGCCAATGGCAGCGCGGCCCTGGGGGTCAGGAGGCGGGACTTCCGGGTCGCTGCAGGCAGCGCGGCGGCCCGGCAGCTTCCAGTGCGCCCGGGCTGCGGCGGTGATGTCCTGGGCAATGCCGGGTGGCACCGGCTCGAAAATAAATACAGACCACGGGGCAATGCCGGGTGGCACCGGCCTTCAAAATAAAGGTAAAGCGAGGTAGGCACTCGCTATGCCAAAAAGCGGCAAAAAGCGCTCCACAGCGCTATAATAGAAATAAAGCGCACCCAGCGCTTGGGGGCTAAAGGAAAGCGCTCCTAGCGCTATTGATATCAGCAAAAGCGCTATTGAGCGCTGTGGCACCAGGAAAGCGCTCCTAGCGCTATAAATCAAATAAGAGCGCCTCCAGGCACTCTAAGTCAAAGCAAAAGCTCCAGCAGGGACTGGAGGCAGGCAGAGGGGCAGGGCAGGGCCAGAGCCAGCACACTGGGTCTCCAGGCAGGGAGACAAGCCAAGTGGCGGTCCTCCTGGCCCCAGCAGCAACAGCCCCCTCTGGCAAGGATCCACAAGTAGAACCATTTCTGTGGGGACACAGCCCCATATTTATACAGAGAAATCCTTTGTTAGGAGGTGCAGGGTGGGGGGAAACCAGTTGCAGCTGGCTTGGGAGTACCCTTGATGGCCCAACCACCCCTTTCATTCACTGGGGAGGCTAGGGTCATTAGACAAACCACAGGGGGGCGGAGCCAGCATTGTGTGGGGAAAAACCCAGCCCATCCAGGACACAGATCTACTCCTCCCACACATCACTCATGCTGATCTCTCACTCACCACCGGGCAGACCCATCCAGACTTCCTGGAGCCTGGCATGCCAGCCAGCTCCAGCCAATCACGCTCCACTATCCTCACTGCACACATACATCAATGTCCAGAAGTAGCACTTCCCTTCTAGACACATACAAGCCGCACATACCATTGCGCAGCATTCACTCTCACGAGTTCATACATACTAAACTCGAGCCTGCACTCCCCACACATCAGGAACTACCAGGGCACACACATTCCCCATGCATTCCTATGGGAGGGCAGGCCAGCCATACTACACGCACGCACTTTCACTCTGGGACACAGGGAAAAAGTGCGCCAAGACCCAAAAATCACTACACAGGGTCACAAATAAAGGCAAAAAGATTAGGGGTGAACCTGCCCTAAGGCCCAAGTCTAACAGAAGAGATCTGGGAAAAGCTTCTATGTACAGGGACATATACTAACAGAGGTTAAAACATTTAAATATTTAGGTATTAGTCTAAGTCTGTGTGTATTTTACATAAGACAGTGTACGGAAAGAGACCAGGACAGATCAGCCAATATGTTGAGAGCTAAGCCCCACAGAGATGTCTCTGCTTAGCCTTGGCGTCCTTGCTTATAGTTCCAAGGATAAAGACGCTGAAGTGGGGCAGTAGAAGCTTCCGACATTTAGCTCCAAATCTATGGAATTCCATGCCCTTGCATCTTAGAACCCAAAACAATTTACTTCAGTTTAGGAAGGATCTTAAAACTTGGCAGTTTACCTGTACATAACCGGCTGGATGTCTCCCTATTTTGTATTTTATGGTAGCAAGCACTAAGACGCCATGGCAAACACGCGCTCTATAAAAACCCACATTTCATTTCATATTACATTTTGATTTGATTTGATTTATGAAATGAAATGAAAACAATATTTAATAAAGCGCACTGCTGCCAAGCGGCTTCCTGGCGCTGGGGGACCTGGAACAAAACTCACAGAGGGGGACACAAGGAAACCTAAGAAGGGAAAGCCAAAGAAAAAAGAAAAGTTTTTAAGGCTTTACGGAAATGGCTGAGAATAGGAATGGAACGAAGATGAAGTGGGAGACTATTCCAGAACTGGGGAGCCAAGACGGAAAGACGAGTGCCCCCAGATCTGGATTTGCGAAAGCGGGGAATGTGAAGAAGGGAGAGAGAGGAAGACCGGAGGGTGCGACTGGGAACATAGGGAGAAATGAGGGAAGTGATATAGGCAGGGGCAGAGCGAGAGTGGGCACGAAAGGCAAAGCAAGCTAGTTTGAAAAGGGATCTGAAGCGGATGGGGAGCCAGTGAAGGGATTTCAAAGCCGGGGTAATGCGAGAGGATTTGGGAAGGGAGAGAATGAGACGGGCAGCTTGGTTTTGGATGGCCTGTAATCGTCGGGATTCGTGGGAAGGGATGCCCACGTACAGGCCATTGCCATAGTCGAGGCGAGAGATGACTAAAGCCAAGACTACGGTTTTAAGCGCGTCGATGGTGAAAAAGCGAGAAATTTTCCGGATAAGACGGAGGGAAAGGAAACATGCAGACACAACAGAGCTGATCTGGCTGTGCATGGTTAAGTCAGAGCTGACTTTAATACCAAGGGTGCGGACAGAGGGAGAGGGCATGGGGGCGGGGCAAAAGAAGGGGGCCAATGTGCAGGAGACCAAGGGTTAGAAGGGCCACCCGTGAGGACAAGTTCCGTCTTATCGGGATTGAGCTTAAGATGGTTGGCGCTCATCCACTCAGAAATAAAAATAAGGGTGGAACTGAACTTGGGGATAGAATCTGGAGAAGAAGACAGATCAAAGACAAGCTGAAGGTCATCTGCGTAATTATATACAGAGACCCCCAGTTTGAGAAGAGAAGAAACAAGGGGACAGATGTACAGATTAAAGAGGAGAGGGGAAAGAGAGGAGCCCTGAGGAACACCACAGGTGACCGGACAGGAGGGGGCAGAGAAACCAGAGAGATGAACGGCCTGATGCCTATCCTGAAGAAAGGATGCTAGCCAGGAGAAGGCCGCGCCCCGAATGCTCGCTGCGCAGGCACGGTCGAGAAGAATGGAATGGTCGACCGTGTCAAACGCAGCGGACAAGTCGAGAAGCACCAGGGCTTGGGGGAGGTTAACATCTGCCTTGCCCTTGAGGTCATCCAAGACCGCGAGAACCACCGCTTCTGTAGAATGGCCAGGGCGGAAGCCCGCCTGGTCGGAAGCTAAAAGGCCATTGTCCTTGATGTATGAGGAAAGGCAGGAGGTGACGTGGGTCTCTAGGATCTTGCCCAAGTAGGGAACAAGGGAAATGGGACGGAAGTTAGCGGGGATGGAAGGATCTAGACCAGGTTTTTTTAGGATAGGGAGAACAACAGCAGATTTAAAGGAAGAGGGGACAGCACCGGAGGCCAATGAGGAGTTGAGAAGAGTGAGGGGAGGACCAGGACAGTTAGTGAAAAGGGTTTTGAGGATACGCGCAGGAGCGCCGTCCAAAGGAGAACCAGATTTAACTTTAGACAGGTAGTTGCAGAACAAGTCAGGGGAGATAGGGGGGAAAGTGTCAAGGGAGGAGGAAGGGGGAGTGCCAGGGCTGGTGAGGATAGGCTGAGGCACATTAGGAATGTTAGCTTTAATTTTCGCAATCTTGTCGATAAAAAAGTTATTGAGTGAAAGACAGAGGGATTGGGAGGGAACCAAGCCGGGGGAAGAACGATCAGAAGTGGCAAGATTGCGGACCAAAGAGAAGATTTCACGGGGTTTATTCACGGAGAGCGATACTCTCTCCGTGAAATAAGAGGTTTTGGCATTAAGGACTGCTTTTTTGTAGTTGGTAAGAAGTTGTCTGTACTGAACGCGCAGAGGAGGAGAATACTGACGTCGTCTCCAGAGGCGTTCCGCCCGCCTGAGATCAAGTTTTAGTGCTTTGAGCTCAGTGGAAAACCATTTGTGCGCATCGTATGGACGAACCGCTTTGATCTTTTTAAGCGGGGCCACGCGGTCACACGAAGCAGCAAGCCATGTACTTAAAGCTTTGGCCTGGGATTCAAGGGGAAGACAAGTAAGATCAGGAGCGGAAGAAACCAAAGAGAGTGAAAGGGAATCAAGATCGGTTTGGTTCCAGTTGCGGGCTAGAAGGTTTTTAGGGGGAGAGGGTTTGTCAACCGCACCTAAGTGAACAGAAAAGGAAATAATAAAGTGATCGGACCAGACACAGGGAGAGATGGAGGGAGGTAAGGCAAGGGGACACGACGACCAGATTTGGTCAAGTATATGGCCGTGCACGTGGGTCGGGGCTGTGACGTGAGAGGTAAGGTTCAGACAGTGAAGAGTGGCAGAGAAGTCTTTGGAAGAAAAGTCTTCCTTAGGATCTCCTGGCCAGAAATTAAAATCACCAAGAAGGAGCACGGAGGAGTTGTTGACCACCAGGTTGGCCAGCAACTCCTGGATGGAGCCTACAAAAGAAGGCATCGATTGAGGGGGGCGATTGACAAGCACCACAGTGAGGGGGGAAGGGAGGTTGAGGGAACGGGCCACCAGGTAGTCCACGTTAGAAATAGGGGGGTGAGGAAGGAGCTAAAATTTAAGTGGCGACCGGACAATCATCGCCACCCCCCCGCCGGCCTTGCCATCCGGGCGGTCAGCTCGGAGGGCATAGTAGGTGTCAGGGAGGATGGCTAGAAGATCAGGGAGGGAGTCAGTAGTGAACCAGGTTTCGGTCAAAAATAAGAAGTCTGGAAAATCAGTGGTTAAAAGATTGAAAAGTGCTGTCTGGTGTTTAACTGCGGACCGGGTATTAAGTAGGTAGGCAGAGGCCACCGTGGGGGCCGAAGGGGAGGGAGGAACCGGGGATGGAATAGAGGGGAGAGAAGGGGAGTCGGAGGAGAGATGTGTCAGGTGAAGTAGGGGAGAAGAGAGAATACCAAGTGATTGTAGGTGATGAAGGGGGAGAGGAGCAGGAGAGGGAAAGGCAGATAGTGCAATAAGTTGGGCAGCAGTGTAGACCAGGCGAGGGGCAGAGTGTGTGGCCCCTGGTCCCGGCCCGTCGCGGACGGGCGCAGACGGGCTTAACTTAGGCGCAACTTCGGCGCGCCTTCGTCGCGCCCGCTGCGCCGCCGGAAGACAGGAACAATTATGTGGGGACGACACATGAAGAGGGCGGATCAAGGGGGCGGGACAGGGGGTGGAGGAGCCAAAGCGCTGCAGCGCCGAGGCCAGACCCGCCCAAGATGGTGGAGCCGCCCGTCCCCTCCGAGATTCAGGCGAGGAGGGGGCGATCAGCGGCGGCGGTCTGGTCTCTGGTCGCGTGCAGGGAAGGGACAGCCAGGAAGGATCCGAGCGCCGGGCTCGGGGCGCAGTGCAGGTGGTTGGGCAAGTTTTAAAAAAAGCAAAAGTTGCTTTAAAAGTCTCGTTGCTCCCGGAGTCGCCTCGGGAGATCAGCAGCAGGTCGAAGCGCCCAGGTGAGTGGGCTCCTTAAGAAGTAAGCCAGGGGGGGAGGAGCCAAAGCGCTGCAGCGCCGAGGCCAGACCCGCCCAAGATGGTGGAGCCGCCCGTCCCCTCCGAGATTCAGGCGAGGAGGGGGCGATCAGCGGCGGCGGTCTGGTCTCTGGTCGCGTGCAGGGAAGGGGCAGCCAGGAAGGATTCGAGCGCCGGGCTCGGGGCGCAGTGCAGGTGAGTGGGCAAGTTTTTAAAAAAGCAAAAGTTGCTCTAAAAGTCTCATTGCTCCCGGAGTCGCCTTGGGAGATCAGCAGCAGGTCGAAGCGCCCAGGTGAGTGGGCTCCTTAAGAAGTAAGCCAGGGGGGGAGGAGCCAAAGCGCTGCAGCGCCGAGGCCAGACCCGCCCAAGATGGTGGAGCCGCCCGTCCCCTCCGAGATTCAGGCGAGGAGGGGGCGATCAGCGGCGGCGGTCTGGTCTCTGGTCGCGTGCAGGGAAGGGGCAGCCAGGAAGGATCCGAGCGCCGGGCTCGGGGCGCAGTGCAGGTGAGTGGGCAAGTTTTTAAAAAAGCAAAAGTTGCTTTAAAAGTCTCGTTGCTCCCGGAGTCGCCTCGGGAGATCAGCAGCAGGTCGAAGCGCCCAGGTGAGTTATCCACTTATAAAGCGCGCGAATGCCCGAAGGCGTCTTGGCGCTTATGACAGACAGCAGGCCTCTCAGACGGACTCAAAGTAACTGGTGTTTACTCATATGAGGTAGCCAAATAAAATTTTATGAGAGCCATTTCTGCAGTTTTTAGACTTTCAAGGAAGACAGGGAATAAACCAGTAAGAGAAATGGGGACATGGTACAGGAGTAAATGTTTACCGGTAGCTATGTATGGCTCTCTGCTATGGGGTGAAGAAAAGTGTATTCTAGTAGAAGCCCAAGAAAATTCTTTTCTACAAAGACTCATGGGTGTGCCCAGCTCAACTTCTGCTTCAATAGTACATTAAGAATTGGTCATGGAATATATTGAAGAGACCATTCAATTAAGTATTTTGAAAAAATTGTATGGAATTTGGTCCATGGAGGACACTAAGTTTTCTAGGAAGGTTATCCAGGATTGTTTAGTTCTGCATCATTCTGTAAAGAATCCCCTGTCTAAAAAATTTGAGATACTTAGTACATGAACTGGGGGAAATCCTGAATCCCTTGGAGCCGCATGGTATGTTGAAATATAGTAAAAAAAGAAATGTAAACTATCCTTTTGGATTAAAAGGATACCCGAAGAGAGTATCAAGAAAAGTCCAAAACAGTTACCAGACATCTCGTAGGATGCAGGGTACAGGGGATTCCAGACTCTCTGGTTAGAGTAAAGAATGTGTATGATAGATTCCTGCTTACCAGATTACGCCTCAAGACAATTTATTATTTAGAGGTTTTCCCAAGAACGGATTCATGGCCTCAAAACCTACCTGGATGCCCCTGCGATGAAAATGCAATACAATCAACCCTTCACTTCATGCTTTTTGCAAATTTGACAGTAATATCAAAGTATTTACTTCACCCACTTTTTTTGCCCCAGGGAATATTTTATTATGAGTTGGCACTTATCTTAAACAATTATCAAATTTCCATATGTGTTTTGCCATTGCTACCTTTATTAAAACGGCTTTACACAGAAGAAATGTGTTCATTTTCCTAGAGGATCTCAGATATGATGAAAACGAGTAGATAGTGGGACGATATTTTTAACTGTGATTCCTCCACATTTTTGCACCCTTAATTGCCCGACCGACCTTGAGGAATTTGCAATAGACTAAAGAACGCAGTGTTCTGTAGGTAACCTTTGAACTAGCTGAATTTGGTGCATATTACTTACATAGTTTTATAGTTATAAGTAGAAAGTCCAAAACTTGTCATTTTTAATGGATTTTTCATTATAAAGTTACTCAGCACTTAACTCTGAACTCGCTGAATGGAAATTCCCAAATTTCTAAAGCCCCTGTGGTTCTTATGTCATTTAGTGTCTCTTCTTAGCCGGTTTAATTTTCACCTGCTCCTTTGGTGATATATCTGCAACTTGTGACTGTTCACTACTAATTCAACATTTATATGTATATTCAGCATCAAAGATCTCTGAAGTATACAAAGATAGCAGGACCTTGTCTGTACGTCCCTAGAACAAGCAGCGTTTTGGTGCATAATTGCCCTTAAATCTGGTCTGAAAAAGGGCCTGCAAGCAAATATGAAATCACAGGAAATCTGGTCTGAGTATACTTTGAGCTGTTCATTCAAATATCTCAATCCATCCAGTCGCTGTTCTAGGAACGGAAAATGGGACATAGTAGGAGAGCTAGGTCCTCTGCGGCGATGGGCCCAGAAGTAGTTCCTATTCTGATCCTAAAACATAACCCAAAAATGTGGGCTGAATTGCTGTTACCCCTATTTGAACAGTGTCTTGTGCATGCACACCTTTGCCATGTGACAGACAGACATGCCCTTAGGGCATGTCTGTGTGCCACATGGCACACATGCCTGTATTTGGGGTGCTAGAGGGTGTCAAAGTGACACCCCCTGCACCTTTGCTGGAATTGGTATTTACCGATTCTGTAAATACCGATTCGGTATTGCCCATTGATTCCTATGGGCTTCAATGCCCATAGGAATCAATGGGCATTACCGAATCGGTATTTACAGAATCGGTAAATACCGAATCTTAACGATTCGGTATTTACCGAATCTGTAATACCTACATCCCCCATCTATTTTACCACTTCTTAAATACCGAAGCGATAAAATTCGGTATTTAAGAAGTGGTAAAATAAAATTACCTACATCTAGGCCTTGATCTCCCAGCAACCCGCCAGTGTGACTGGAAACACCGGAGCTGGAATTTTCTCGGCTGGAGAAAAAGACAGCGTCTTTCTCAGTGCGTCAAAAGGGAGGGACGGCTTCCTTCGGCTCTCGCATCAGCTGGGCTTCCGGGCAAGTTGATAGCCGCTCTGCTCCAAACCACCGTGTGTTTGCTTAAGGCAACGTTGGTATATTTATACCTGAAAGGTGCCGGGTTTGACGTAAGGTTGGACATAAGACGTCACTAAGAACTAACAGTTCTTTCTGTACTCTTAGGAGTTCTTGTGCAAATCAAAACAAAAGCAGGGGGATTTCCCGGGCTGCTGGAGGCTTGGTTTGTTTAAAGAATGCGTTGTACTTTCTAGGAGTCTAGGGGAGTAGCCTTGCTGTATTTGGACTGCATGGGCTATTACTAAATATGGATATGATTCTTATGCCTTTATAAGGATATTATTTATTGTAACCACATAAGAGCATAAATCGGGAATATCGAATTAGGGTCCTAAATAGAAACACAACA